>NC_091126.1:15432262-16049762 GCF_040183065.1 Periplaneta americana | reverse complement strand
TCGAACGAAAGTGAAGAAAAAATGAAAATTTGTTTTTTTTCCATTTTTATTATCTTTATTTTGATATTCCAATGTTAGTTTTTGATTTTGTGCCCTTAAAAGTATGAGATTAAAACCAAGATAACTGTATTACTATATTATTTCCATAATAAACTAATACTTATCATTATTTATATACCTTCTCTGAACATATAAATAAAAAGAAATATTGAAAACTTCTTACAATATGGTGCATGTAGCATTTTATATCAAACGATGTAAAGTGTTATAAAATTATTAATATTTACAGAACTATTGTACTTAGAAAGTTGAAACTTGGTATGTCCATTACTAATAACATACTTAGTATCCATGATCAATTTCAAACAAATCGGATAAATTTTGTGGATTTTGAAATATTCACCTCTGCCTCCCCTTAAGTGTTCTCGGATCCTGAGCCCGGTTATCAGGCTTTCAGACTGCAAATAAGGGACAGCTGCAATATTTAACTCGAACTTCTAGGATAGGGATAAATCTGTGAGTACGATCTCAGAGCATAGCATATACTAACATGTTTAAAGCACCATAGTGTGCTTCTGACAAAAAAATATATCTCAGTCTTACACTGTTAAAACTGTTATATTACTGGCCATCATTTTATTTTTATTATTAAAATTTGAAAGATATATTAACGATATCTGGGATTCATATTGGGACGGTATTGTCTATTTGTAAATGTTGTATTCATATAAATTATTTGAAAAAAAAAATTTTACATTTGCTGTACATGTTCCCTTTCTTTCATGCGGAGGAGAGACATTGATTTTCATTTCACGTCTTCACACATACTGGACACAATCAAAAGACAATTTATTACTGTATCAACAACCATGCAAAGGTATTGGTTGAAAATATAATTATTACCTTTAATTGAAATGGAAGGAGCTGCTTTGTTTTCATTTATTTGCTTCATTGTCACTTTTAAAAAGACATAGCTAATGAAAATGTGACAGTTTGTTATGACTTTCTACATAATATCCGTACAAGTATTAGAGAAAAAGAATAAAATAAGGTAAAAAAATGTTGACCAATTATCAGACAATTATCATGGATTATTTATGTGTCAAACTTTCCCGGCCTCAAATAGGAGACAACCCGTACAATACGGAACACCTGGCAACCCTAGTATGAAGATCGATTAAAAAAAGAAGAAATCGATAAATCGAAGAAACAATAAAATTCGATCGTCTAGTTCAAAAGTGCGACAACTCAAAAAAACAAGTTTTGATATATCTTCAGTTGAAAGTTTAAAATAAATCACTTAGAAAGGAACAGAGTTCTGGTTCATAACCACGACAATTAGAAATGAGTCAGTATTCAGGACGAGTCTATCACAATCTTCCAGTTCATTATTAATACATTTCGAAATGTATTAATAATTAATTAGTAAAGTCCATAGTTATAATTATTTCTAAAGGAGTTTATTTAGTTTTTTTTTTCTTTTTGGTTGTAAATATGACTTATCTCAATACTGAATCGGAAAGAGCTACGAAAGGGGCTTTCAGTAGTATAAATAACTAAAAAATGGCAATTTTTTAGTTGTCGCACTTTTGAACTGGACGATCGAATTATGAACATAGGAAGAGAATGAAATAAGAAACGTAATAAAGTTAGAAATACTCTATTACAAAAAAGCAAGAAACAATTGAAGGCAGATTGAAGAACCAAAGTGAGCAAATGCAGGAAGAAACGAAACAAGATTTATGTAGCAGATGAGAACTGGAGGACTAGCATTGTTCATTGCGCTTTTCTTTCAATTCGGTTACTAGAAAAAAAAACTGCTCCGATTTTTTTCTGCGATGTTTCTCTGTTAGAAAGTCGTTATGTAATTCGAGCGGCATCCAACATCCGTATAAAAGAATATTGTAAGTGCGTCACAAACACGAGGAGCTCCCTGTGCACTGTACTACTATATTTGGCATCAGATTCCAACTCTTTATAAGCAGAGGTCTTGAACCCTACTTGAAGCAAGACTCTTAATCGGCGGCACTGCACTTCTATGATCCAGATTGTTCGTGATATCAGTGACTGATGGAGTTTCCCTCCAGGAGCAACATGTGAGTATTGTGTTTACTTAATTCGAATAGTGCGTGCGTACACTCTTGAGCACACACGTGTAAACTCCCTAATTCTAAGACATGATAGCTAGTGGATCTTCGGTCACGTACTCTCCTATTGGATTATTTATTTTATTTATTTTCTTGGGTTATTTTACGACGCTGTATCAACATCTTGGTTATTTAGCGTCTGAATGATATGAAGGTGATAATGCCGGTGAAATGAGTCCGGGGTCCAGCACCGAAAGTTACCCAGCATTTGCTCGTCCTATTTGATTAAGATCTGTAATCGTGAACGTAACAAATTTAAACAAAACTTCAACGCTATATTCCAGTTATTTCTTTTTTATAAAAAGATCACAAGTTTTCCTTTACTTCGAAGGAGCTCCAGCATGGTTGCCAGGTGTCCCCTATTTTACACTCTCCCGAACTTGTACGATCAATGACTCTGTGACCAGAATTAATGAAGATTTAACATCTGTAGCTCAATGGGCGCAAAAATTTGGACTCAGACTAAATCCAGACAAATCGCAAGCTATAATAATGGGATACCAACGAGCATTAAACAAAATAGATCGAGGACAGCCGATAAGAGGCGATCCTCCAGCTTGGGGGTTGGGCGAAGGGCTAACAACCCATCACCGTAAAAAAAAGCTTGTTACGAAACCCCAAAATAAGTGGATTTGAGGAAGATGGGATATGATTGTTGAGACTGGATTTATCTTGCTCAGGATAGGGACCGATAGTGGGCTTATGTGAAGGCGGCAGTGAACCTCCGGGTTCCTTAAAAGCCATAATTAAGTAAGTAGGTCACTGTATCGAATATATATATATATATATATATATAGGGTGGATGATAACCGCTGCACCAAAATTTAAGAGGTCATTCTACATGTGGAAATATGGGCTACCATTTTGTTTTCCTCATAATAATAGAAAATGGTGTGACAAATTGCTTGGAAATCTTTATTAACATACAAAGTAATTATACATATACAATATTTCCAGTCTTAAAGATCAATAGTTGCAATAGTTATCCGCATATAATTACTTTTTGAAAGAAAGACTAACTAGAGCTCTATAGGTAGTGAGGTCTAAATAGGTATGGGCTACCACAAAAATTTGAAAATAGAATTGGAAAAAACAAAGAAACATAAGTAGGAAACCTTTGTAACATCAATGGCAATATTCTGTAAGAAATAACGCAAATCACGGTAGTGAAAATACAGGACGTGTTAACGTGCTGGTAATATGTTCTACCTATCCCATATTTGACACAGCGGTAGTCCATATTAGCAGCATCGACTCATGAATGTTTCTAATTGTTAGAGTGCTCCAAGAACCACAAGAATTGAATTATGCATGGAAATAAATTCTTTGTTTAAACTTATACCATTGCCATCGGATATATACCCATTTGCAGTGTAAATAAATACATACATTAGTCTCCTTTGAGGGGAGAGCCACGGTCTGGGAACTGCCCTCCAACGTAGGGCGCTTGGGTGGGCCCATTGTACTATCCGGAATGGAATGGTATGGATGCCCTAAGGCTCCCCGCGTTACAGATTCCTCTGCGCGCCGCCTCCGAACTCCCCTACAGCATGCACTACAGAATGCCATTACCTTACCACTTAGGCACACCGCGGTCCCTCAACCCCACGCCCCAAGAGCACTATGAGCCCCAGGGGAGAGCCCACTATACCACCAGTAACTATTGACAACATACCACGGGGTCCAAATTTGGTGCCTGTCCGCCGACTCTACATCGGAGCAAGCCCGAAATATGGGTAAAGAGACGGAGGTGATGATGAAAGAGAGGAAGTGTAATTATAATGGCGAAGTGAGTTACAACAAATCTCCGAAAGTTACCAGCAATTTTGCTTCAATTGGTTGAGGGAAAATATCGAAAGAGTCCATGTAACTTGTCCCAAACATGGTTTGAACCCTGGCCCGCTCTTCCATGGTCAGACATGCTAACCGTTATTACACACTGGTTTCATTAGACTTGGTGTGATACCGTATTTGCTCGCGTAATTTGCGCACTTTTTAATTAACTTTGGCCACTGAAAAATTGGGGTGCGTAAAATATGCGGATTTTTCAAATAAGAGGTCCTGTTCTGAGTTTATCTCAATTAGTATATGTATAGGTAAGTATTTACGGTAGGGCTAATTTTCTATACCGGTAACTTGTCTCTACCAAGGACAAGCATTGTTAAAGTAGCGGGACTTTGGGGTTTCTTTCTGAAGCAGGCACTTCAGTTGCTGGTGAATGACCTACGATGGACTGTAGGGAAGGAAAATCCCTAATACGCTGAAAAAAATATGTACGCAATCCCTACTACACTGAAAAAAATATGTACGTAAAATGTGTGCGCAAAATGCACGGAGCAAAAATAAAGTTCAAAATAATCCCTTAAAAAGTAGGGTGCGCAAAATACGCGGGGGCCCAAATTACGCGAGCAAGTACGGTATTCAATTCGCTTGAAGGTCATTGATGAAGATAATTTTATGTAGTTTTATAGGTCATTCGGTATCTTGTGAAACCTACCTGCGCGTGAGGAGAAGGAAAATGTGGACTGGGAAGCATTACTCCCTTGCTACGCTTCGACTAGCAGCTAACTAGCTCGCTTACCCTCAACATAAGGCTCTTGCTATGAGCTACAACGCACGAATGCATTTGGTTTCACGAGATAACGAGTAACCTATACTTGTTAAATCACTATTAATTATTAAAATGTAAGAAAATGAAGGGTAACTATTGAATGTAAAGCATCTGAAGTAACATTTTCACAAATTTGCAGGTACAGACTTGTGATACTGCTGGTGACCGCTGTTGTTGCGAGAACAGAGAATATGGAATGTATCGTTATCCCGTCATCTGGAGACGCCTTCTGTTCCAACATTTCCCTGCCGAATATTCCAGCACGTCTTCCGCCCTACGTTCGAAATCTGGACATCAGTTATAACCAGATACCAGTTCTTGTATCTCATGGTTTCATTGACGCCAATCTTCTGGGTCTAGAATCTGTGGATGCCTCGTTTTGCGGAATCAACAATATAGAAGAAGGTGCATTCAAAGGCATGAATAAACTACAGACACTAAACATAAGCGACAACAAGATCGAACAAATAAAACCTCTTGCATTTCATGATACCACCATCCAGATCTTATATCTGGAGAGAAACTGTCTAGGGGTTCTAGAACCGCGAGCTTTCCAGGGACTTGATAATTCTTTAGAAAAATTATACTTAAGCGGGAATCAGATAACAACAATTCACCCAGGTGCGTTTGAAGGACTGAAATATCTCACAGAGCTGCACCTGCAGTCAAACATGATAATGGCCTTTCGAAGTGCCACATTCAGTGGACTTCCTAAATTGACTTATCTATCAGCAAGCAACAATACCTTGCATATAATTGATCCTGACGCGTTCATGGGTGCATCGATGATCGAAGAGGTCTATTTGGATCATAATATTATTGGGAGCATTCGCATAAAAGCTCTGAATGGACTATCAAATATGAAAACTTTGGACTTATCTTTTAACAAACTTAAATCTTTAAGCTCAACTATGTTTGAAGGACTTACTTCGTTGTCCAGATTAGTTCTTCACAATAACAATATACAAAACATTTCTAAACGAAGTTTTAGTACTTTGAGGGATAATTTAGTATTTTTAGACATTTCTCACAACCCAATTGGACACGTAAATCCAGAAACGTTTTACCTGCCCCAGTTAGCTTACTTGGATTTGAGTGGGTGCAGAGTCAAAAATATTTCTTCATCGACGTTCAACAAATTTGCATCCTTTTCAGCCGAGAAAAGCCTCACACTGATTTTGAACGAGTGCATAGTGGACTGCGATTGTGGACTGCAGTCACTATGGGAGACTTGCAAGAGCACGCAGTCCTATGTGGATTGCATTGGCGAACCCGTCTGTGATAGCCCCGACATCATTAGTGGTCAAGACTGGAGAGTGTTCCATACTCAGAACTGCGCCATATTGGCCATGTCATCCTCTTCTTCTGAATCTACGAAATACAGTTTTATTGTGGCGCTAGCTTTTTCAGTATTGTTGGCAGTGGAAATGTTGTGAACAGTTTTATATTCCAGCAGTTTTTAAAACAGTGGAAACATTCACAGGTATCAAAATGTAATATGTATATCTAAATTTTGTTTTTGTCTAATACTTTCTTTTTCAGAATGTGATATTTAGAAAGAAAAAAAGAGTTTTACAGAACATAATTGCTGTTATGTAGCAACAAGAAAGTGATATCCTCAAATACAGATTATTAAATTGTCTTCCATATTCATCAGTATTCTGAATGTTTTATATTGTATTACAGAGTTTTTATATTACCTATATTAATTTCCATAGAAATATGAGACACATATTAGTTGTATTTGTTTTATGCTTTTGGCAATTAATTTGATTCATTTTATGATGTTGCCAATAAATCTTCTACCAGCAGTTGTTGTTATGTAGCAACAAGAAAGTGATGATATTCTCAGATACAGGTTATTAAATTTGTGTTCCATATTCATTCTGTATCCTGAAAGTGTTGTATTGTATTACAGCGTTTTTATATTATATTAATTTCCATAGGAATATGAGACATACCTATTAGTTGTACTTGCTTTATGCTTTTGGCAGTTAATTTGATTCATTTTACGATCTTGCCAATAAACTTTCATGTGCAAATGACGTCATTTACTATGCACATAATTTCATTTCCTGAATTACACACACTGAAGCATTTTTATACTTCCAGAAAGCAGATATTTGACCTTACATTTTATACATTTTTCGATTATTTGAATGTATGTAATTGATTTTGTACTGTTAAAATAAAATAGGTAAATACACAGAGTGTCTCAGAAATAGACTGACAAATAAATTGTAGTAGTAACCACAGAGGAAAGAAATACGCTAGTGAAAACCATACAGTCCTATTTTAAATATTTTTTAAGTTATTTTGTGAAATTGTTTAAGTCCAATCCTAATATTGAAGGTTAGATAATCTCCGGAAGACCGAAAAAAGGGAATACAGGAAACACATTCTCGATATGTTGTTCCTTTTCGCTCAAATGATTTCCATTTTTCAGTAAGTAAAATTATGCAAACTCTACCTAACTCAGAGCGATTAAGCAGTGTACTGAGTGCTGAATCCTGGAAAGTTAGAAGTTGAATAGTTCGATGCGAGGTAGTAAACAAATGTTCAATACGTATTATGTACACAAACACACTACCTAATCACTAGGGATCGAAATCTGGGCACCAAAACATTTCTTGGCGCTACGATGGGGATAGTGGATTATAATTTTTGGTGCTGCCATGGGGGGTAGCACATTACATTATGTGATGCTACTGTGGTTCGTAGCATATTACATCTTTCGGTGGTACGTGGGAGGTGTCACATTACATTATTTTGGTACTACCACGGTAGGTAACACATTATACTTTTCGATGCAACCTTCGGGGTGACACATCACATTTTTGGTGCTACGATTGGGGTAGCACATTACATTATGTGATGCTACTGTGGTTCGTAGCATATTACATCTTTCGGTGCTACGTGGGAGGTGTCCCATTACATTATTTTGGTACTACCACGGTAGGTAACACATTATACATTTCGATGCAACCTTCGGGGTGACACATCACATTTTTGGTGCTACGATTGAGGTAGCACATTACATTATGTGATGCTACTGTGGTTCGTAGCATATTACATCTTTCGGTGCTACGTGGGAGGTGTCCCATTACATTATTTTGGTACTACCACGGTAGGTAACACATTATACTTTTCGATGCAACCTTCGGGGTGACACATCACATTTTTGGTGCTACGATTGAGGTAGCACATTACATTATGTGATGCTACTGTGGTTCGTAGCATATTATATCTTTCGGTGCTACGTGGGAGGTGTCCCATTACATTATTTTGGTACTACCACGGTAGCTAACACATTATACTTTTCGATGCAACCTTCGGGGTGACACATCACATTTTTGGTGCTACGATTGGGGTAGCACATTACATTATGTGATGCTACTGTGGTTCGTAGCATATTACATCTTTCGGTGCTACGTGGGAGGTGTCCCATTACATTATTTTGGTACTACCACGGTAGGTAACACATTATACTTTTCGATGCAACCTTCGGGGTGACACATCACATTTTTGGTGCTACGATTGGGGTAGCATATTACATTATGTGATGCTACTGTGGTTCGTAGCATATTACATCTTTCGGTGCTACGTGGGAGGTGTCCCATTACATTATTTTGGTACTACCACGGTAGGTAACACATTATACTTTTCGATGCAACCTTCAGGGTGACACATCACATTTTTGGTGCTACGATTGGGGTAGCACATTACATTATGTGATGCTACTGTGGTTCGTAGTATATTACATCTTTCGGTGCTACGTGGGAGGTGTCCCATTACATTATTTTGGTACTACCACGGTAGGTAACACATTATACTTTTCGATGCAACCTTTAGGGTGACACATCACATTTTTGGTGCTACGATTGGGGTAGCACATTACATTCTTTGGTGTTACCGTAGGTGTAGCACATTTCATTTTTTCGTACTACCGTAGGAGTACTGCATTACATTTTTTTTTGGTGGTACCGCTAGCGTAGCACATTACATTATTTTGTGTTACAATGGCACAGTGAGCGATTTTCGCAAACTAGCTGAACAAAAATTCATTTACGTCTTGAACAAAAAATAGTAATAGAAATAATAGACCTTAGCAATAATTAATATGAGCTTTTATGTTTTTCTTTTGTCACATCAAGTCTTTCCAGGAATAATACCTATATGTTTGTTTATTCTGTTAACATAGTTCATATGACAGGACACTAGTGATATTCTTAAGATCTGATACATAATACAAAGGAAAAGAGGAGGAAAAAATTATTTTTATGCTCTCAAAGAAAATATTAAACTCTAATTTCAACAACTCCTAAATAAAATACACGAATTTCAGAAAACTATAAAAGCAAACTAAAGAAAATAATGGATTTTAAATAATTAAACGCTACAATACAAAAATGCACCAATATTATCTGTGGACCAATTTTAGAACAATTTTAGAAGAAAATTAACAAAAATAGGCCGGGTTTTTGGTGAAATCATGCAATCTGAAATTTAAATCCCCGATTTGTGCTCTGCCATTGCAGACCGGCGAAAATTGAGGAGTGCTTTACATAATGTGCTACAGAAAACTTGGACCCTCATTTTGCGAGAGGAACAGAGGCTAAGGACGTTTGAGAATAAGATGCTTGGGAAAATATTTGGGGCTAAGAGGGATGAAGTTACAGGAGAATGGAGAAAATTACACAACGCAGACTGCACGCATTGTATTCTTCACCTGATATAATTAGGAACAGGGTGCGAATTAACGGGGGGATGGGGAGATTTCGCCCCCTTGTGGAAAGTAATCGCCCTCTCATAAATTCATATTAACATCCTTGCCAGGGATAACGTCTATCCCCCTCACAAAATATAATCGATTTTAATACGAGTATACTTTATAAAGTATAAAGTAAGCAAAGAAAATAATGTTGATGTATTATTATCACTGGCAAGCTGACAACAATCAATAACTTACTTAGGAATTACACACCTTATCTTAAGCCTGATAATGGATTTATTTATTTATTATTATTATTATTATTATTATTATTATTATTATTATTATTATTATTATTATTATGAAGATGCAAGACAAGCAACTCTGCGACCGAGCATTGAGTAATAATAATAATAATAATAATTATAATAATAATAATAACAACAACAATTTTACATATATGGTATTCTCTACCTAGGATTCTATCCCCCCCATCAGAAATCTTAATTCTCACCCTGATTAGGAACATTAAATCCAGACGTTTGAGATGAGCAGGGCATGTAGCACGTATGGGCGAATCCAGAAATGCATATAGAGTGCTAGTTGGAAGGCCGGAGGAGAAAAGACCTTTGGGGAGGCCGAGATGTAGATAGGAGGATAGAATTAAAATAGAGATGAGGGAGATGGGATATGGTGGTAGAGACTGGATTAATCCTGCTCAGGATAGAGATCGATGGCGGGCTTATGTGAGGGCGGCAATGAATCTCCGTGTTCCTTAAAAGCCATTTGTAAGTAAGTAAGTATTGACCTTTTGCTAAATATTTCAGAGTAAAAAAAATAATAAAATCTTTCCTTGTGAACAGTAACATAAACACTTTCGATTAAATACGTGGACCCCCGGTGATCGGTGGACCACCAATTTTATTGAGAGCCACTGGCGTACACCTCTAAGCTACAGCAGGTGATTTCCACACAGTAGAGATCTGAAGTCCATGTATTGTGGGTCTCTATCACCACGGCATGGCGCGTCCTCAGGTTGCGGATCGAGGCGACGGCCTCCAGATATGGAGGGTAGCTGTGAATATATTGAATAAGCAGTCGCGGACAGTCGATGAGGGGTGGTCCTCCAGCTTGGGGGTTGGGCGAAAGGCTAACAACCCTTCACCGTAAAAAACAGCTTGTTACGAATCCTTCAAATAAGACAAATATAAATGATACTCGGGAGGAAATTAAACACAGAATATTAATTGCTACTTTGCGCTGTATATTACAGAATTTTTACTTTAAAACGCATTACCCAATTTTGACTTACACCACTCTGCTCTCAACGGCTCAAATATGGGAAATGCGTGTTATTCGGTTGAGAAGCATTTATCATCCAGTCTGTTGTCAAAAAATCTGAAAGTTAGAATTTATAAAACAGTTATATTACCGGTTGTTCTTTATGGTTGTCAAACTTGGACTCTCACTTTGAGAGAGGAACATAGGTTAAGGGTGTTTGAGAATAAGGTTCTTAGGAAAATATTTGGGGCTAAGAGGGATGAAGTTACAGAAGAATGGAGAAAGTTACACAACACAGAACTGCACGCATTGTATTCTTCACCTGACATAATTAGGAACATTAAATCAAGACGTTTATGATGGGCAGGGCATGTAGCACGTATGGGCGAATCCAGAAATGCATATAGAGTGTTAGTTGGGAGGCCGGAGGGAAAAAGGCCTTTAGGGAGGCCGAGACGTAGATGGGAAAATAATATTAAAATGGATTTGAGGGAAGTGGGATATGATAGAGAATGGATTAATCTTGCTCAGGATAGGGCTTATGTGAGGGCGGGAATGAACCTCCGGGTTCCTTAAAAGCCAGTAAGTAAGTATAGATCTGAAGTACCGTATGTCCTCTGAATAGCAGTGTAACAAATTTACTGTAAGCAATAACAAGATTGAGAAACGTGTGAAAACTAAAATGAGAAATTACAGTATGTGCTCTGTAGTGTGAGTTATTAAACTATATAAATGAATATTATAATTTAATTTATGTTAATTCTCATTACCTCTAAGCCGTGACATACAATGAAGAGAGAGGGGAGGGGAACGGAGGGTGGGAGAGAGAGAGAGAGAGAGAGAGAGAGGGAGAGAGAGAGATGGAAAGAGTTGGAGATTCTTTATTGGCGTCCTCACTCTTGACGGCTTGTCATGTAGCCTACATTCAAATTCCTTGACCTCAATCTGTGAATATTGTAATTAACATAAATATATCAAAGTAAATACTATGTCTTATCTGTAACTATATGAATGAGTCAGTCAGTACTTAAAGATCCTCCTTGCAGAAGATAGCTAGAAATGGACGTTTGAGTTCTGTTTCTTTGCCAATTCGTGGATAATTATGGAAGTACTAATTAAACGACATAAATTATACTGATTTATATCAAGGGAACTATGAAACATGTTTGGAAGAGAGTAAACAAACTTGATGTATACAAAAACATTTCATTATTGCTCAGATGAAAATTACCATATTAATAGAAGGATAGAATACTGATAATAGGAAGTGGCATCTGGGGTTAATCAATTCCGTCACGTGTAAGATTTCTACTTCATTCCCGTCCGAAAGACTTTTGGGTCGCTATTCAATTCCCTTCCAGCATTTTTACTTTCAGTACTAACACAATTTTGCAGACAAAGAACTGTTTGTATAGTAACAAATTTACTTTCATTCATTGACGATACAGATAATTTAAAAATGTTGCTTGTGGCATTTTTGTTTCAAAATGTAATGGGACTTAAAACTATTAGCAGCTTCTGAAATTATTTAGGTAAAAACTATGATACAGCCAACTTCTAAAATAATTTAGGTGAGAGAGGAACAGAGGTTAAAATTGTACGAGAATAAAGTGCTTAGAAGAGTATTTCGGGCTAAAAGGGTTGAAATCACAGAAGAATGGAGAAAATTACTCAACGCAGAACTGCACGCATTGTATTCTTCACCTACATAATTAGGAACATTAAATCCAGACGTTTGAGATGGACAGGGCATGTAGCACGTATGAGTGAATTCAGAAATGCATATACAGTGTTAGTTGAAAGATATTTTGGGAGGTCGAGACTAGATGGGAGGATAATATTAAAATAGATTTGAGGGAGGTGGGATATGATGCTAGGGACTGGATTAATCTTGCTCAGGATAGGGATCGATGACAGGCTTATGTGAGGGCGGCAGTGAACCTTAGGGTTCTTTAAAAAACATTTATGAGTACACTGAATAAATCTTACATCATACTGTCAACATCTAAATTTCTGATTTAAAACTGACTCGTATGCGTCGGTTCAAAAAGCAAGGCTTAGCAAACATCTAATGTTCTCCCCTTCCTCACAAAAAAGTATGTTCTTCCCATTTCTTATTACTTAAGTATTTGTATTAACTGTAGACCTGGTTTTCAAATTAGAGACGATGGAAATAGACTGTCTTATATTACCACCTTCTCCTCTACTCCTTGCCTTCTCCGATTCACACACTTCCTTTGAAATATACTTTTTTCCTTATTAAACCGTCGCTGGTATAACTACAAGAGTGTGTACATTGAAGCATGTCAACAAACCCTGCTGGTACAGGTGAATTAGACCAATGGCATTCAATCTTTTTTTGGTAGCATATCCCCAAAATACATTTTATTTTTTTACTTTCGTACCCCCAAACTGCATTGCAATTATATAAGAAATAGCAGAAGGCTATGATTGATGTTATAATTATGCAAAATACATTATTATTATTATTATTATTATTATTATTATTATTATTATTATTATTATTATTATTATTGTACATAGACCTACAGTACTTAATGGTGCAATAACAATAATAATAATAATAATAATAATAATAATAATAGTATTGAATAATGTAAAATGTAATTAAAGAAAGGAAAAACAAGAGTTGATATTTGAAAGAAAATAATATTATGTAAACTGCAATAATTATGAACAATTATAATAAAATGTCACACAGATTAATTAATATACCAATGAACAATGACGACTACACTGAAGAACTAAACACAATAAAATATATAGCACAAGACAATGGATATAACCCTAACATGATAGACACACTAATAAAAAAGGCGAAACAAAAACAGAACAAACCAACACAAACACCACGTGAGAATAAATACATAACATTAACATATCACAATACCAATACTCACAAAATTGCAACTTCATTCAGAAAACTAAAATACAAGATAGCATACAAAACATATAACACAACATAGAAATATCTATTTTTTTTATTTTAGTAGGTTATTTTACGACGCTTTATCAACATCTTAGGTTATTTAGCGTCTGAATGAGATGAAGGCGATAATGCCGGTGAAATGAGTCCGGGGTCCAACACCCAAAGTTACCCAGCATTTGCTCATATTGGGTTGAGGGAAAACCCCGGAAAAAACCTCAAGCAGGTAATTTGCCCCGACCGGGATTCGAACCCGGGCCACCTGGTTTCGCGGCTAGACGCGTTAACCGTTACTCCACAGGTGTGGACAGAAATATCTAAATAATCGCAATAAACATTCAAATAAATATAATTCAATGCAATAGTTGACCACACTTTTACATAGGACAGACAGGAAGATCCTTTCATACAAGATATAATGAACATATTAAAGCTATAACCAAACCCTACATCACATAAAATTACACAGAACACATTATCAACAATAACCATGACTACAATAATATAGAAACAGATATGAAAATTTTACACATCACACCAAAAAGTTCACATTTAAACATCTTAGAACAATACGAAATATATAAACATACAATAACATACCCATAACATATACTTAATACACAATTACAGTTGAATACCCACACATTATTCGATGTTATGATACGTCATAACACACAAACAACCAGACCCCACCATAAGAGCAACACACCCCCACCCCTAAAACTGACGAATGCACATCGCAGAATTCAAGATCACCAGTAGTTCAGGAGACACTGATGAAGATGCAACATCGCGTCGAAACGGGCCGTTTGTCCAAGGTTTGTTAAAAATTGTAACACTTTTTAACGTGTGACAAAACAATTTTATGTTTTTAACAAACAAAGTGTTAACGTGAACTAGAATCAATGAAAATGACTACGCTTTGAAAAATAAAGAACATCACTTCGAAACTAGTCAGCCAGATAATTTCCTCATATTAACACAGTAAGGAAGTTATAAAGTTAATCAGTAAAAAAATATATTATGTTCTCATTTCTACATCCGTAACCAGTAGGATGCGTAGTCATTTAGACAACTCGGGGTACGCGTAGGCCTACTATAGATTGAATACCACTGAACTAGACGATGAGGGTTGAGAAGTCTACAAGCTCTAAATGTACGTACTACATTTTCTGACCCCTGTGTAAGTTAGGCCTATGGCAATGGAAGAAAGAAACTGGTCGTGTGCAAGCAGCTGATGTCATTCAACAAGATTCGAGCTAGGTGAGTGGGGGCGGGAAGAATGACGTCAGTCGAGAAGTTGTCTCTTCTGTGACTCCTGTTCTGCGCAGTTGGGAATGAATATATCAACATTAATGTACTGTACATTATTTCGCTCTAAATTTAAGACATATTTGAATTCAATTTACCTATATTACGTTGTCTCAGATGTGAAATAGACATCCTATGAAGTTATGTAATTCTGTGCTAATGGCTTCATGTAAAATTTACATCATTTAATAGTTCGAACAAGAGTTTTCTAACTTCAGCGTAAAGAATTAAAATACGTTTTCCATTTCCACTTGAAGCATTACCATGTCACCACAGCTGCAATAATCCATAGCTGCAGCTGAAATCATGTCATGCCCGGGTTCGAGTACCGGTCATGCCAGGTATTTTTTAATTGAAAAATTCATAGTGACATTAGGCAGAGGGGTGGCACTTGGGGGTTTTGTCAAGGTTCTCCAGTTTTCCCACATTAGCAGTCCCATATTGTCGGTTAGTGACGCAAAGATGACTGGTCTAGGGACGAGTGGGTTTCTCTGCTCGAAACCTGTATACTCAGCAAACCTTACCGTAGTCAACTGGTGTAGTTGGGGATCGCGTGAGTTCACTCGGATTGACGTAGCGCTAGGGTTCACCCCCTCCTAAATTCCATTGCTGTTGTATGATCTCGTACCTTTGCATTTGAAGCCCAATTAATGAAACAGAATGTATTTTGGTAACTTTTCTCTGTATACAACCTGCCAACTCTTAATAAATCACATTTTGCTTTGGTAAGTTAAGCCACATTCACACTAGGCCAGTCAATGAGGCAATATTTGGAAGACAGTTGACTGGCACGCTGGTTTCTACGCTGTTTTTGGGACTAGTCTGCTCGAGTCAACCGAGAAGTGAGTTTTCTCACGTATTTTTCAGTTATTTTTCGTTGTAATAATGGCCCCAAAGTGGAGTGACGTTATTAATATCAAATTCGTTGAGCTCTATAAGAAGGGATGTTTTTTGAGACCAGCACCATGACCTTCAGGGTCTACAAGAACAAAAATGCTCGCGAAAAGGCATTGTCTGATATTGTTAGTGAGATGAACATTAAAAGATTCGGTGCTGTTGAGGTCAAACCGAAAATTAAGTCTCTCCGTGGCACTTTCAACATAGGGTTTGCTGAATTTACACTTTCGCGTTATAACCCAGCCCAACTTTAAGACAAGCGTGAAATGAGACCTCTGCCATTGGTTGAGTAGCAATTATACTTTTTTCCTCCTCTGCCGGCAATGTTTACTTCTCCTCTCAGACATTATGGAACGAAGTTTAATTTAGAAACTGATAACTGCATTCTCTGACATTGCCGGCCATTTTACAGGTAAATTGCAGAGTTACCAAATATGTATAATCGTATAGAAACTTCTGAAAATATTGAGTTTTGTGTTAGTTTAGGCTGTGAAAGTACTGTCCAAATTTCACGAGAGGATCCCTGCGAGGGGAGCATGTTCCTTGCGGGGTAAGAGGAGAGAGTAAGCCACTAACTCAGCGTTCTTGAAGGAGCAGGTGGATGGGGGTGATGTCATTGGCCGGCTGGGACAAACAAGACCCAGTCAATGGCCGGCCGGTTCCGTGTCGGAGTTAGGTTATAAGAGTGGGGGAAAAACTCGCGTTCCTTGCTCGGATCTTCTCGTGAAATGTGGACTGTATGTGTTTATGTACATTTTGCATTTAGTTAAAACAATTATGTTTGTGCCGTGCATCGTGGAATTATGTAAGCCTGCGAATTTTGCTCCTTTGAAATACAGGATTAAATGATTAATAGGACGATAACTAGAGGACGATTCGTTACCAAACCCAGCATTAAGATTTGAATGTAATTAATAAAGACATTTAAAACTTCCTCCGACGTTATGGCAGTAGCGAAATATTATCCTAATCTTTTTGATCTTAAAATCTATTTCGTGAACGTGTATTTTATGTAATGGAGCTTATTACTATCACGTTCAATACTTTTAAATCGATCATTGTACGACATTCAGTGGTGTAGCCAGTAATTTAAGAAGGAGGACAAAGTTTTTGAAACCACTTAGCAAATTTGCATATAACTTACATACAACATACTTCAAAGACAATAAGAATTATTATTATTATTATTATTATTATTATTATTATTATTATTATTATTATTATTATTATTATTATTTGGTACTATGAAGTTTAAATTCAATTTAGACTCCCAAAAAGTTGCTACAAAGCAAAGTTCATTCTCCGTCGTTGTAGAGTGAATTAACAGATACCGACCGTAAATAGATTAGGGTAAGGTTGCGTATATCGCACCACTTTACCATTTATAATTTTTATTGAACACTACAGTTTTTATTTTCTGCATTTCTTTACAGAAATACATTCCCAGAACACTTACGTTTCATGTAAAAAAGAATCCTTGAATTTGATTTAATATTTTTTAATTAAAATGACATTTTCGAAACACATATCAGTGGTGCTATTTAGACAACTAGTATCCTAAATAGCACCTGCGGTTTCTTAAATCGCACCTCTTTATCTGCAGGTAACAGGATGAAGGAAAGCTTTTAATATTGAACATATTGAACAGTATTTAATATGAATAATGTAATAAATGCAAATTACAAGTTTATTGAAATTAATGAAACAGAGTAACTATCTTCAAATGAAATTGAAAAAAAATAGAGCATAAATTACCTAACATTTAAACTTCCTGAATACGTTTTTTATTCTTACACATTTGCCATGTGCTTCACCAGCCAGTTCAGACTGTAAACTGCGTCACCTTTTCTCCACGATTATCTCGAAGCCACCTAAGAACTGCTTCATGATTTAGCTGTCTGAAATGGTTTGAAGATAGAAACATCTAAAGGCTGGGCCTCTGAGTATTATGTCGAAGAAGCTGAAATAGGAGCACATCATTTTCCCGAGATAATCTAGCTTCTAAATTTTTGGAATGGTTCGTATAGGTGGAAATACAGAAGCAGCACTTTTTTCTATGGCAGGTTTGAGTGGCAAATAAAATGTTTGGGCTATTCGACAAATAGTTCACTGTTGATGTAACCTGAATCAGAGCAAACAAATAACGATCCTGGAAGAGCACCAGCTGATAATGTAGGATGCACTGTTTGACGTTTAAAAATGTTCATAGATGGCACAAAATATCTGGTGCGCTTGTACATCACACACTTGATATTGCACCCACCTGATGCATTCCTCGTTCAGTTAAAAATTTTTGGCCTTCTTTTGTACGGCTAGAATTGCTACAGTTGCTCATATTGCACCGGTGCGAATTAGGTACCTACAAAGTGGTGCGAATTAAGAAACTACGTCATAAGATATTATTTCCTTCATTCTAGCCTAATATCAACACATGTTCGAAAATCGTACTAAGTTAAATGTTCTTTAATATTTCTTTTAACCAATAACATCTTAAGATTATGGATTCCTTTGCATACAAATCCGTTATTTAGTTACAAAATGTTAGCTAAATATACATCCACCGGAGCGATTATATTAAATACTCTATCACCACGTTGCTAGCACAAAGAAGTGGCAGAAATCAAGTGACATGGTGGTAGTTCATATGGTAGATTGTAACAATACCACTAGATGCCACACTACTACAGTAACTTGTTTTAAACTAGTAGTGGTGCCATTTAGGAAGCGGTGCGATTTATGCTACTCTACCCTACTTAATCTAGTTAATGTAGCTTCATAATTCCTTTGAAAATCATCGGCCAATTTAAAGCAACTTGTCAGCAGAACTATGAAGGATGTGTTACTTTGTTGGTCATTGTCGGTAGAAACATTCAAACAATATTTTCCTTCCTGTGTCGCACTCGGAACTCCAATGATGTTTCTTTTCATTGCTTTAAATCTAATATGATTTTAAAATATCTCTTGAAGAAAGAAAGCGCTTCAGACAGATGACCCCCCCTGACTACACCACACGACTTTCTATAAACTACGCATTTACAGTAGACAGCGTTCGTGGAACTGGTGATAACGAGATGAATGAGGATTCGACATGAACTCTGTTATAACGAGGTGGTATCGAAGTTGGTAACCATGACTTCTGTCCCGTGTTGTTTATGAACTCATTCATTAGTAACACTGCTTTTATTGCCATTTTAAGAACAGGAATAATAGATGCTTACTTTCAAAGTGAAGGATAAATTCCTGTTTTGAACTAAGATTGAATTAAAAAGTTAAAACTGGTATGAGAGTACTAGAGAATTCCTTACTTACTTACTTACTTACTTACAAATGGCTTTTAAGGGACCCGAAGGTTCATTGCCGCCCTCACATAAGCCCGCCATCGGTCCCTATCCTGTGCAAGATTAATCCAGTCTCTATCATCATACCCCACCTCCCTCAAATCCATTTTAATATTATCCTCCCATCTACGTCTCGGCCTCCCTAAAGGTCTTTTTCCCTCCGATCTCCCAACTAACACTCTATATGCATTTCTGGATTCGCCCGTACGTGCTACATGCCCTGCCCATCTCAAACGTCTAGATTTTAATTTCCTAATTATGTCAGGTGAAGAATACAATGCGTGCAGTTCTGTGTTGTGTAACTTTCTCCATTCTCCTGTAACTTCATTCCGCTTAGCCCCAAATATTTTCCTAAGTACCTTATTCTCAAACACCCTTAACCTATGTTCCTCTCTCAGAGTGAGAGTCCAAATTTCACAACCATACAGAACAACCGGTAATATAACTGTTTTATAAATTCTTTCAGATTTTTGGACAGAAGACTGGATGATAAGAGCTTCTCAACCGAATAATAACACGCATTTCCCATATTTATTCTGCGTTTAATTTCCTCCCGAGTGTCATTTATATTTGTTACTGTTGCTCCAAGATATTTTAATTTTTCCACCCCTTCGAAGGATAAATCTCCAATTTTTATATTTCTATTTCGTACAATATTCTGGTCACGAGACATAATCATATACTTTGTCTTTTCGGGATTTACTTCCAAACCGACCGCTTTACTTGCTTCAAGTAAAATTTCCGTGTTTTCCCTAATCGTTTGTGTATTTTCTCCTAACATATTCACGTCATCTGCATAGACAAGAAGCTGATGTAACCCGTTCAATTCCAAACCCTGCCAGTTATCCTGAACTCTCCTAATGGCATATTCTAGAGCGAAGTTAAAAAGTAAAGGTGATAGTGCATCTCCTGCTTTAGCCCGCAGTGAAATGGAAAAGCATCAGATAGAAACTGACCTATACGGACTCTGCTGTATGTTTCACTGAGACACATTTTAATTAATCGAACTAGTTCCTTGGGAATACCAAATTCAATAAGAATATCATATAATACTTCCCTCTTAACCGAGTCATATGCCTTTTTGAAATCTATGAATAACTGATGTAATGTACCCTTTTACTCCCATTTTTTCTCCATTATCTGTCGAATACAAAAAATCTGATCAATATTAGAGAATTCCTTAATTATAAAATTAGGAATGCTTTCACTACCTTTAGATTTGTTCGGTTTTTGCTTTTCACTGCCTTCAGTTACAACATCCAATGTAATTTTAGGCAGGGGCAAACAGTCAGTAATACTAAGATCATAAGTATTGAAATTAGAGTTATAATCTTATTGAACAGATTTAAATCGACTAGCAAATGCATTTGCAATTTCTTTCTGACCAGTGATGTGAACGCCGTTTATTAATAATTCAATGGGATTGGTATTAGTTTTTTGAAAAGCTTCAACGTATTTCCAAAATTTATTAGGTTGATGCTTTAGGTTACCATCAATTGATTGTAACCATTTGAATTTATCGGATTTAATCATAGCTTTGACTTGTTTTCTGAAATTAGAAAAAAAATTGATAATGATGATCAGTTTTATACTTTTTGTAATTTTTATGAGCTTTATTTTTTTTTTCTTCATAAGCTGATGTAATTTGTTTGAAAACCATTTAGGATAGTTCGACTTTTAACAAAGGTGACAGGGACAGAAAGAGATATAGCATTGTTTATAATTTGAGACAAGGAATATGTGGCAGTGTTTACATCTGTAGTCTGATATATGCTGTTCCAATCATAATTGTACAGAACAGAATGAAGATTCAGATAATCACCTTGAGAATAATTTGAATAGGAGCTAATATGACAATGTACCTGTAACGATAAATTTACTTCAATATGAATAGAGATGGATGGTTGATAAATATCCTCTAAAACTAGAGAGTGATCGGCAAATTTAACTAAACTATTATTGACATTAGTAAAAACCAAATCAAGAAGAATTTTACTAGTAACGGTAGAATTGATTTGACTTAATCCAAGAAGGCAAGTCGATCAATATAAATCCTTAGACTTAATTTTAGAGTAGTAATGAGTATCATTAAGATTAAACCCAGTTGACCAATTCATACCCGGAGCATTGAAATCACCAAGGATTATTATTCTAAAATTATGAATATCAAGATTTTTTTCAGGAAAATTAAGATAAGATTTTAAGTGATTGTGATCTGTATCAGGAGAGAAGTAATGGTTACCAATTAATAATAATAATAATAATAATAATAATAATAATAATAATAATAATAATAATAATGATAATAATGATAATAATACATAAGTATAAAAAGGAGGCACAATAATGTTTAATAAATTTTAGGACAGAATGATTAGTGCTCGTGTTCAGTCACAGTTCAGAAATATTTGTAATACAAAACGAACACATAAGTAAACTAGAAACTAAATTAAAATAAGAGCTACCATTAAATCACGTAGGACTATAGGCTTAAAGTGTTATTAATATGGCGAAGAATTTACTTAATTTTGTACGTCAACCAACGAGGAAAATTTACGAAAAAAAAAAAAACTAAATAAGTAAGAAATATATGTAGGTTTATACAATATATATTCCGAAATTAGAAAATACAAAATGTATAATAGTGTAACTTAGGCCGATTAATTTATACACCTACAAATGTCTCGTGACCACAATGTTGTACGAAATGGAAATATAAAAATTGGAGATTTATCTTTTGAAGAGGTGGAGAAGTTCAAATATCTGGGAGCAACAGTAACAAATATAAATAATACTCGGGAGGAAATTCACCACAGAATAAATATGGGAAATGCCTGTTATTATTCGGTTGAGAAACTTTTGTCATCCAGTCTGCTGTCGAAAAATCTGAAAGTTAGAATTTATAAAACAGTTATATTACCGGTTGTTCTGTATGGTTGTGAAACTTGGACTCTCATTTTGAGATAGGAACATAGGTTAAGGGTGTTTGAGAATAAGGTGCTTAGGAAAATATTTGGGGCTAAGAGGGATGAAGTTACAGGAGAATGGAGAAAGTTACACAACACAAAACTGCACGCATTGTATTCTTCACCTGACATAATAATTAGGAACATTAAATCCAGACGTTTGAGATGGGCAGGGCATGTAGCACGTATGGGCGAATCCAGAAATGCATATGGAGTGTTAGTTGGGAGGCCGGAGGGAAAAAGACCTTTAGGGAGGCCGAGACGTTGATGGGAAGATAATATTAAAATGGATTTAAGGGAGGTGGGATATAATGATAGAGAATGGATTAATTTTGCTCAGGATAGGGACCAATGGCGGGCTTATGTGAGGGCAGCAATGAACCTCCGGGTTCCTTAAAAGCCAATAAGTAAGTATAAATGTTCTTAATAAAATTAAAGATATTAACATACTTTCAATTTACTTATATTTTAGTGGACTACATAGTAGAAGTTCTGGGTGTAATTTAGCTTCAAAATTATACAACATAGAGCCAAAATTAATTGAGTGCTTTAAATTAGCAGAGGTCAATCATTTAGATTCGACTACAGTTACGTTATTATTTCGTATTGCACCATGATTATGTACCTGTAATATAAACGTATTTGGATTTCTATAATAACATTTTAACTGCGTATTTTTTGTAAATTTATTTAACTTTAAATACTGTACAATAAATTCAGAAAAAATTAATGTGTAGTTGGATAATCAAAACGTTACTTTAAACAACTTTTAATTATTCGTTTTTGTAGCAATTTTAATAAATTAAGGTTAATTTTTGTATTTAACCCCAAACAATAATGCCATATTAAATAATAGACTGAAAAAGGGCTAAATAAACGAATTCTAATGAATAAGCAGCATAGGAGATTAACATATTTATAAATTGGTTTACGAAGCCTCTTAAAGATAAGTAATGTGGTTTATTATTATTATATTACGAAACGAATTCAATATTATCTCACGTTAAAATTGTTGAGAACTTGAGAAATACTGTGACCTTGCCTTATTTGGTCACTGTTACCATAATTGTATTTAAAAATACAATAATTGCACTTGCCCTATAGCGAGACTCATTAATCTCTGATAATGAATGTCTTGTAGAAGATAACACGCCTGTCACATCCCCATCCAATTAATTCACGCTCCCGACTACATTACGTTCCCTGTGAGAGGCGCAGACGTCTGCATTACGTCATAGTTTCGTCGGGAAGATAATGGAGCGCTTAATATACAGAGCCGTGTCTTTGTAATATAAGCGCCCTTTACACGCTGTGATTTTAAAGACAAACCGGAGGTAGTCGTGTGTATACGAGTCGCCGACCGAAATATTGGTCTGTGGTAGTTCAGCGATGGGAACATTGTCACCCGGAATATTTACGAAATTCGTGAGAAATTCGTCAGCGGAAATATTCCTAGGAAAATCCCCCAAAAAATTCCCAGTCGTCAAATTGGAAAATATTATTATAATTTATTGATATTATTGAAATCAAGCTGGAAATTTTGTTAACTACAGACTTTTTATATAGTTAAACACAGCAAATCATTAAACATGGACACAGAGATCTCTACAAGAAAATGCCCTTTTTAATTGACCAGCAATTTTATTGCCATTTCAGATTGGAGATAAAATACATAGAACAGTGGTTGCCAAACACCACGAAATTGTGACGTAATAGAAATGCAACCCGCACACCACTATTTCAGGGAAAGGGGTGAAGTGGGTGTCTCCTCAGGTAATGCAGTGAATAACAGTGCAGAGACGGACTGTGACCAAAAAACAAAAGCAATATGATATTCTTCTATTTATTAACTATATATAGTTTTTGTCACGTTAATTTCTTATCCTTCTATTCATTACTTCTGTGTTATCAATAAACTAAAATAAATTTATTTTCTTATTTACCATAAAAAGAACGTGTACTTTACATCAACAGATATTTGAAATTAGAAAAACGTACCAAGCTGGTCACGAAGTTGTAAATTACACTACATACGTCGAAAAAAAACGTCGAAGTACTTTACACAGAGACACAGAAGCCAATACTTTTTATTGTTTATTTATTAATGAAATATTCAGATTACACTACATACGTCGAAGTATTTTACGCCGATTAAGACATAGAAGCCAATACTTTTTATTGTTTATTTATTAATGAAATATTCAGATTACACTACATACGTCGAAGTATTTTACTCCGATTAAGACACAGAAGCCAATACTTTTTATTGTTTATTTATTAATGAAATATTCATATTGCACTACATTCGTCGAAGTATTTTACCCTGATTAAGATATAGAGGCCAATACTTTTTATTGTTTATTTATTAATGAAATATTCAGATTGCACTACATACGTCGAAGTATTTTACTCCGATTAAGACACAGAAGCCAATACTTTTTATTGTTTATTTATTAATGAAATATTCAGATTGCACTACATACGTCGAAGTATTTTACTCCGATTAAGACACAGAAGCCAATACTTTTTATTGTTTATTTATTAATGAAATATTCAGATTACACTACATACGTCGAAGTATTTTACTCCGATTAAGACACAGAAGCCAATACTTTTTATTGTTTATTTATTAATGAAATATTCAGATTGCACTACATACGTCGAAGTATTTTACTCCGATTAAGACACAGAAGCCAATACTTTTTATTGTTTATTTATTAATGAAATATTCAGATTACACTACATACGTCGAAGTATTTTACTCCGATTAAGACACAGAAGCCAATACTTTTTATTGTTTATTTATTAATGAAATATTCAGATTACACTACATACGTCGAAGTATTTTACTCCGATTAAGACACAGAAGCCAATACTTTTTATTGTTTATTTATTAATGAAATATTCAGATTACACTACATACGTCGAAGTATTTTACTCCGATTAAGACACAGAAGCCAATACTTTTTATTGTTTATTTATTAATGAAATATTCAGATTACACTACATACGTCGAAGTATTTTACTCCGATTAAGACACAGAAGCCAATACTTTTTATTGTTTATTTATTAATGAAATATTCAGATTGCACTACATACGTCGAAGTATTTTACTCCGATTAAGACACAGAAGCCAATACTTTTTATTGTTTATTTATTAATGAAATATTCAGATTGCACTACATACGTCGAAGTATTTTACTCCGATTAAGACACAGAAGCCAATACTTTTTATTGTTTATTTATTAATGAAATATTCAGATTACACTACATACGTCGAAGTATTTTACTCCGATTAAGACACAGAAGCCAATACTTTTTATTGTTTATTTATTAATGAAATATTCAGATTGCACTACATACGTCGAAGTATTTTACTCCGATTAAGACACAGAAGCCAATACTTTTTATTGTTTATTTATTAATGAAATATTCAGATTACACTACATACGTCGAAATATTTTACTCCGATTAAGACACAGAAGCCAATACTTTTTATTGTTTATTTATTAATGAAATATTCAGATTGCACTACATACGTCGAAGTATTTTACTCCGATTAAGACACAGAAGCCAATACTTTTTATTGTTTATTTATTAATGAAATATTCAGATTGCACTACATACGTCGAAGTATTTTACTCCGATTAAGACACAGAAGCCAATACTTTTTATTGTTTATTTATTAATGAAATATTCAGATTGCACTACATACGTCGAAGTATTTTACTCCGATTAAGACACAGAAGCCAATACTTTTTATTGTTTATTTATTAATGAAATATTCAGATTACACTACATACGTCGAAGTATTTTACTCCGATTAAGACACAGAAGCCAATACTTTTTATTGTTTATTTATTAATGAAATATTCAGATTGCACTACATACGTCGAAGTATTTTACTCCGATTAAGACACAGAAGCCAATACTTTTTATTGTTTATTTATTAATGAAATATTCAGATTGCACTACATACGTCGAAGTATTTTACTCCGATTAAGACACAGAAGCCAATACTTTTTATTGTTTATTTATTAATGAAATATTCAGATTACACTACATACGTCGAAGTATTTTACTCCGATTAAGACACAGAAGCCAATACTTTTTATTGTTTATTTATTAATGAAATATTCAGATTGCACTACATACGTCGAAGTATTTTACTCCGATTAAGACACAGAAGCCAATACTTTTTATTGTTTATTTATTAATGAAATATTCAGATTACACTACATACGTCGAAATATTTTACTCCGATTAAGACACAGAAGCCAATACTTTTTATTGTTTATTTATTAATGAAATATTCAGATTGCACTACATACGTCGAAGTATTTTACTCCGATTAAGACACAGAAGCCAATACTTTTTATTGTTTATTTATTAATGAAATATTCAGATTGCACTACATACGTCGAAGTATTTTACTCCGATTAAGACACAGAAGCCAATACTTTTTATTGTTTATTTATTAATGAAATATTCAGATTGCACTACATACGTCGAAGTATTTTACTCCGATTAAGACACAGAAGCCAATACTTTTTATTGTTTATTTATTAATGAAATATTCAGATTACACTACATACGTCGAAGTATTTTACTCCGATTAAGACACAGAAGCCAATACTTTTTATTATTTATTTATTAATGAAATATTCAGATTGCACTACATACGTCGAAGTATTTTACTCCGATTAAGACATAGAAGCCAATACTTTTTATTGTTTATTTATTAATGAAATATTCAGATTACACTACATACGTCGAAGTATTTTACTCCGATTAAGACATAGAAGCCAATACTTTTTATTGTTTATTTATTAATGAAATATTCAGATTACACTACATACGTCGAAGTATTTTACTCCGATTAAGACACAGAAGCCAATACTTTTTATTATTTATTTATTAATGAAATATTCAGATTGCACTACATACGTCGAAGTATTTTACTCCGATTAAGACATAGAAGCCAATACTTTTTATTGTTTATTTATTAATGAAATATTCAGATTGCACTACATACGTCGAAGTATTTTACTCCGATTAAGACACAGAAGCCAATACTTTTTATTATTTATTTATTAATGAAATATTCAGATTGCACTACATACGTCGAAGTATTTTACCCCGATTAAGACATAGAAGCCAATACTTTTTATTGTTTATTTATTAATGAAATATTCAGATTACACTACATACGTCGAAGTATTTTACTCCGATTAAGACACAGAAGCCAATACTTTTTATTGTTTATTTATTAATGAAATATTCAGATTACACTACATACGTCGAAGTATTTTACTCCGATTAAGACACAGAAGCCAATACTTTTTATTGTTTATTTATTAATGAAATATTCAGATTACACTACATACGTCGAAGTATTTTACTCCGATTAAGACATAGAAGCCAATACTTTTTATTGTTTATTTATTAATGAAATATTAAGATTACACTACATACGTCGAAGTATTTTACTCCGATTAAGACACAGAAGCCAATACTTTTTATTGTTTATTTATTAATGAAATATTCAGATTGCACTACATACGTCGAAGTATTTTACTCCGATTAAGACATAGAAGCCAATACTTTTTATTGTTTATTTATTAATGAAATATTCAGATTACACTACATACGTCGAAGTATTTTACTCCGATTAAGACATAGAAGCCAATACTTTTTATTGTTTATTTATTAATGAAATATTCAGATTACACTACATACGTCGAAATATTTTACTCCGATTAAGACACAGAAGCCAATACTTTTTATTATTTATTTATTAATGAAATATTCAGATTGCACTACATACGTCGAAGTATTTTACCCCGATTAAGACATAGAAGCCAATACTTTTTATTGTTTATTTATTAATGAAATATTCAGATTACACTACATACGTCGAAGTATTTTACTCCGATTAAGACACAGAAGCCAATACTTTTTATTGTTTATTTATTAATGAAATATTCAGATTACACTACATACGTCGAAGTATTTTACTCCGATTAAGACACAGAAGCCAATACTTTTTATTGTTTATTTATTAATGAAATATTCAGATTGCACTACATACGTCGAAGTATTTTACTCCGATTAAGACACAGAAGCCAATACTTTTTATTGTTTATTTATTAATGAAATATTCAGATTGCACTACATACGTCGAAGTATTTTACTCCGATTAAGACACAGAAGCCAATACTTTTTATTGTTTATTTATTAATGAAATATTCAGATTGCACTACATACGTCGAAGTATTTTACTCCGATTAAGACATAGAAGCCAATACTTTTTATTGTTTATTTATTAATGAAATATTCAGATTGCACTACATACGTCGAAGTATTTTACTCCGATTAAGACACAGAAGCCAATACTTTTTATTATTTATTTATTAATGAAATATTCAGATTGCACTACATACGTCGAAGTATTTTACCCCGATTAAGACATAGAAGCCAATACTTTTTATTGTTTATTTATTAATGAAATATTCAGATTACACTACATACGTCGAAGTATTTTACTCCGATTAAGACACAGAAGCCAATACTTTTTATTGTTTATTTATTAATGAAATATTCAGATTACACTACATACGTCGAAGTATTTTACTCCGATTAAGACACAGAAGCCAATACTTTTTATTGTTTATTTATTAATGAAATATTCAGATTACACTACATACGTCGAAGTATTTTACTCCGATTAAGACATAGAAGCCAATACTTTTTATTGTTTATTTATTAATGAAATATTCAGATTACACTACATACGTCGAAGTATTTTACTCCGATTAAGACACAGAAGCCAATACTTTTTATTGTTTATTTATTAATGAAATATTCAGATTGCACTACATACGTCGAAGTATTTTACTCCGATTAAGACATAGAAGCCAATACTTTTTATTGTTTATTTATTAATGAAATATTCAGATTACACTACATACGTCGAAGTATTTTACTCCGATTAAGACATAGAAGCCAATACTTTTTATTGTTTATTTATTAATGAAATATTCAGATTACACTACATACGTCGAAGTATTTTACTCCGATTAAGACACAGAAGCCAATACTTTTTATTATTTATTTATTAATGAAATATTCAGATTGCACTACATACGTCGAAGTATTTTACCCCGATTAAGACATAGAAGCCAATACTTTTTATTGTTTATTTATTAATGAAATATTCAGATTACACTACATACGTCGAAGTATTTTACGCCGATTAAGACATAGAAGCCAATACTTTTTATTGTTTATTTATTAATGAAATATTCAGATTGCACTACATACGTCGAAGTATTTTACTCCGATTAAGACATAGAAGCCAATACTTTTTATTGTTTATTTATTAATGAAATATTCAGATTGCACTACATACGTCGAAGTATTTTACTCCGATTAAGACACAGAAGCCAATACTTTTTATTATTTATTTATTAATGAAATATTCATATTGCACTACATACGTCGAAGTATTTTACCCCGATTAAGACATAGAAGCCAATACTTTTTATTGTTTATTTATTAATGAAATATTCAGATTACACTACATACGTCGAAGTATTTTACTCCGATTAAGACACAGAAGCCAATACTTTTTATTGTTTATTTATTAATGAAATATTCAGATTACACTACATACGTCGAAGTATTTTACTCCGATTAAGACACAGAAGCCAATACTTTTTATTGTTTATTTATTAATGAAATATTCAGATTACACTACATACGTCGAAGTATTTTACTCCGATTAAGACACAGAAGCCAATACTTTTTATTGTTTATTTATTAATGAAATATTCAGATTGCACTACATACGTCGAAGTATTTTACTCCGATTAAGACACAGAAGCCAATACTTTTTATTGTTTATTTATTAATGAAATATTCAGATTGCACTACATACGTCGAAGTATTTTACTCCGATTAAGACACAGAAGCCAATACTTTTTATTATTTATTTATTAATGAAATATTCAGATTGCACTACATACGTCGAAGTATTTTACTCCGATTAAGACACAGAAGCCAATACTTTTTATTATTTATTTATTAATGAAATATTCAGATTGCACTACATACGTCGAAGTATTTTACCCCGATTAAGACATAGAAGCCAATACTTTTTATTGTTTATTTATTAATGAAATATTCAGATTACACTACATACGTCGAAGTATTTTACTCCGATTAAGACACAGAAGCCAATACTTTTTATTGTTTATTTATTAATGAAATATTCAGATTGCACTACATACGTCGAAGTATTTTACTCCGATTAAGACACAGAAGCCAATACTTTTTATTGTTTATTTATTAATGAAATATTCAGATTACACTACATACGTCGAAGTATTTTACTCCGATTAAGACACAGAAGCCAATACTTTTTATTGTTTATTTATTAATGAAATATTCAGATTACACTACATACGTCGAAGTATTTTACTCCGATTAAGACACAGAAGCCAATACTTTTTATTGTATATTTATTAATGAAATATTCAGATTACACTACATACGTCGAAGTATTTTACTCCGATTAAGACATAGAAGCCAATACTTTTTATTGTTTATTTATTAATGAAATATTCAGATTACACTACATACGTCGAAGTATTTTACTCCGATTAAGACACAGAAGCCAATACTTTTTATTATTTATTTATTAATGAAATATTCAGATTGCACTACATACGTCGAAGTATTTTACCCCGATTAAGACATAGAAGCCAATACTTTTTATTGTTTATTTATTAATGAAATATTCAGATTACACTACATACGTCGAAGTATTTTACTCCGATTAAGACACAGAAGCCAATACTTTTTATTGTTTATTTATTAATGAAATATTCAGATTACACTACATACGTCGAAGTATTTTACTCCGATTAAGACACAGAAGCCAATACTTTTTATTGTTTATTTATTAATGAAATATTCAGATTGCACTACATACGTCGAAGTATTTTACTCCGATTAAGACACAGAAGCCAATACTTTTTATTGTTTATTTATTAATGAAATATTCAGATTGCACTACATACGTCGAAGTATTTTACTCCGATTAAGACACAGAAGCCAATACTTTTTATTATTTATTTATTAATGAAATATTCAGATTGCACTACATACGTCGAAGTATTTTACCCCGATTAAGACATAGAAGCCAATACTTTTTATTGTTTATTTATTAATGAAATATTCAGATTACACTACATACGTCGAAGTATTTTACTCCGATTAAGACACAGAAGCCAATACTTTTTATTGTTTATTTATTAATGAAATATTCAGATTGCACTACATACGTCGAAGTATTTTACTCCGATTAAGACACAGAAGCCAATACTTTTTATTGTTTATTTATTAATGAAATATTCAGATTACACTACATACGTCGAAGTATTTTACTCCGATTAAGACACAGAAGCCAACACTTTTTATTGTTTATTTATTAATGAAATATTCAGATTACACTACATACGTCGAAGTATTTTACTCCGATTAAGACACAGAAGCCAATACTTTTTATTGTTTATTTATTAATGAAATATTCAGATTGCACTACATACGTCGAAGTATTTTACTCCGATTAAGACACAGAAGCCAATACTTTTTATTGTTTATTTATTAATGAAATATTCAGATTGCACTACATACGTCGAAGTATTTTACTCCGATTAAGACACAGAAGCCAATACTTTTTATTATTTACTTATTAATGAAATATTCAGATTGCACTACATACGTCGAAGTATTTTACCCCGATTAAGACATAGAAGCCAATACTTTTTATTGTTTATTTATTAATGAAATATTCAGATTACACTACATACGTCGAAGTATTTTACTCCGATTAAGACACAGAAGCCAATACTTTTTATTGTTTATTTATTAATGAAATATTCAGATTACACTACATACGTCGAAGTATTTTACTCCGATTAAGACACAGAAGCCAATACTTTTTATTGTTTATTTATTAATGAAATATTCAGATTACACTACATACGTCGAAGTATTTTACTCCGATTAAGACACAGAAGCCAATACTTTTTATTGTTTATTTATTAATGAAATATTCAGATTACACTACATACGTCGAAGTATTTTACTCCGATTAAGACACAGAAGCCAATACTTTTTATTGTTTATTTATTAATGAAATATTCAGATTACACTACATACGTCGAAGTATTTTACTCCGATTAAGACATAGAAGCCAATACTTTTTATTGTTTATTTATTAATGAAATATTCAGATTACACTACATACGTCGAAGTATTTTACTCCGATTAAGACACAGAAGCCAATACTTTTTATTATTTATTTATTAATGAAATATTCAGATTGCACTACATACGTCGAAGTATTTTACCCCGATTAAGACATAGAAGCCAATACTTTTTATTGTTTATTTATTAATGAAATATTCAGATTACACTACATACGTCGAAGTATTTTACTCCGATTAAGACACAGAAGCCAATACTTTTTATTGTTTATTTATTAATGAAATATTCAGATTGCACTACATACGTCGAAGTATTTTACTCCGATTAAGACACAGAAGCCAATACTTTTTGTTGTTTATTTATTAATGAAATATTCAGATTGCACTACATACGTCGAAGTATTTTACTCCGATTAAGACACAGAAGCCAATACTTTTTATTATTTATTTATTAATGAAATATTCAGATTGCACTACATACGTCGAAGTATTTTACCCCGATTAAGACATAGAAGCCAATACTTTTTATTGTTTATTTATTAATGAAATATTCAGATTACACTACATACGTCGAAGTATTTTACTCCGATTAAGACACAGAAGCCAATACTTTTTATTGTTTATTTATTAATGAAATATTCAGATTGCACTACATACGTCGAAGTATTTTACTCCGATTAAGACACAGAAGCCAATACTTTTTATTGTTTATTTATTAATGAAATATTCAGATTACACTACATACGTCGAAGTATTTTACTCCGATTAAGACACAGAAGCCAATACTTTTTATTGTTTATTTATTAATGAAATATTCAGATTACACTACATACGTCGAAGTATTTTACTCCGATTAAGACACAGAAGCCAATACTTTTTATTATTTATTTATTAATGAAATATTCAGATTGCACTACATACGTCGAAGTATTTTACTCCGATTAAGACACAGAAGCCAATACTTTTTATTGTTTATTTATTAATGAAATATTCTGATTGCACTACATACGTCGAAGTATTTTACTCCGATTAAGACACAGAAGCCAATACTTTTTATTATTTATTTATTAATGAAATATTCAGATTGCACTACATACGTCGAAGTATTTTACCCCGATTAAGACATAGAAGCCAATACTTTTTATTGTTTATTTATTAATGAAATATTCAGATTACACTACATACGTCGAAGTATTTTACTCCGATTAAGACACAGAATCCAATACTTTTTATTGTTTATTTATTAATGAAATATTCAGATTGCACTACATACGTCGAAGTATTTTACTCCGATTAAGACACAGAAGCCAATACTTTTTATTGTTTATTTATTAATGAAATATTCAGATTACACTACATACGTCGAAGTATTTTACTCCGATTAAGACACAGAAGCCAATACTTTTTATTGTTTATTTATTAATGAAATATTCAGATTACACTACATACGTCGAAGTATTTTACTCCGATTAAGACACAGAAGCCAATACTTTTTATTGTTTATTTATTAATGAAATATTCAGATTGCACTACATACGTCGAAGTATTTTACTCCGATTAAGACACAGAAGCCAATACTTTTTATTGTTTATTTATTAATGAAATATTCAGATTACACTACATACGTCGAAGTATTTTACTCCGATTAAGACACAGAAGCCAATACTTTTTATTGTTTATTTATTAATGAAATATTCAGATTACACTACATACGTCGAAGTATTTTACTCCGATTAAGACACAGAAGCCAATACTTTTTATTGTTTATTTATTAATGAAATATTCAGATTACACTACATACGTCGAAGTATTTTACTCCGATTAAGACACAGAAGCCAATACTTTTTATTGTTTATTTATTAATGAAATATTCAGATTACACTACATACGTCGAAGTATTTTACTCCGATTAAGACACAGAAGCCAATACTTTTTATTGTTTATTTATTAATGAAATATTCAGATTACACTACATACGTCGAAGTATTTTACTCCGATTAAGACACAGAAGCCAATACTTTTTATTGTTTATTTATTAATGAAATATTCAGATTGCACTACATACGTCGAAGTATTTTACGCCGATTAAGACACAGAAGCCAATACTTTTTATTGTTTATTTATTAATGAAATATTCAGATTACACTACATACGTCAAAGTATTTTACTCCGATTAAGACACAGAAGCCAATACTTTTTATTGTTTATTTATTAATGAAATATTCAGATTACACTACATACGTCGAAGTATTTTACTCCGATTAAGACACAGAAGCCAATACTTTTTATTGTTTATTTATTAATGAAATATTCAGATTACACTACACACGTCGAAGTATTTTACTCCGATTAAGACACAGAAGCCAATACTTTTTATTGTTTATTTATTAATGAAATATTCAGATTACACTACATACGTCGAAGTATTTTACTCCGATTAAGACATAGAAGCCAATACTTTTTATTATTTATTTATTAATGAAATATTCAGATTGCACTACATACGTCGAAGTATTTTACCCCGATTAAGGCATAGAAGCCAATACTTTTTATTGTTTATTTATTAATGAAATATTCAGATTGCACTACATACGTCGAAGTATTTTACTCCGATTAAGACACAGAAGCCAATACTTTTTATTGTTTATTTATTAATGAAATATTCAGATTGCACTACATACGTCGAAGTATTTTACCCTGATTAAGACACAGAAGCCAATACTTTTTATTGTTTATTTATTAATGAAATATTCATATTGCACTACATACGTCGAAGTATTTTACCCAGATTAAGATATAGAGGCCAATACTTTTTATTGTTTATTTATTAATGAAATATTCAGATTGCACTACATACGTCGAAGTATTTTACTCCGATTAAGACATAGAAGCCAATACTTTTTATTGTTTATTTATTAATGAAATATTCAGATTGCACTACATACGTCGAAATATTTTACCCCGATTAAGACACAGAAGCCAATACTTTTTATTGTTTATTTATTAATGAAATATTCAGATTACACTACATACGTCGAAGTATTTTACTCCGATTAAGACACAGAAGCCAATACTTTTTATTGTTTATTTATTAATGAAATATTCAGATTACACTACATACGTCGAAGTATTTTACCCCGATTAAGACACAGAAGCCAATACTTTTTATTGTTTATTTATTAATGAAATATTCATATTGCACTACATACGTCGAAGTATTTTACCCTGATTAAGACACAGAAGCCAATACTTTTTATTGTTTATTTATTAATGAAATATTCATATTGCACTACATACGTCGAAGTATTTTACCCTGATTAAGATATAGAGGCCAATACTTTTTATTGTTTATTTATTAATGAAATATTCAGATTGCACTACATACGTCGAAGTATTTTACTCCGATTAAGACATAGAAGCCAATACTTTTTATTGTTTATTTATTAATGAAATATTCAGATTGCACTACATACGTCGAAGTATTTTACCCCGATTAAGACACAGAAGCCAATACTTTTTATTGTTTATTTATTAATGAAATATTCAGATTACACTACATACGTCGAAGTATTTTACTCCGATTAAGACACAGAAGCCAATACTTTTTATTGTTTATTTATTAATGAAATATTCAGATTACACTACATACGTCGAAGTATTTTACCCCGATTAAGACACAGAAGCCAATACTTTTTATTGTTTATTTATTAATGAAATATTCATATTGCACTACATACGTCGAAGTATTTTACCCTGATTAAGATATAGAGGCCAATACTTTTTATTGTTTATTTATTAATGAAATATTCAGATTGCACTACATACGTCGAAGTATTTTACTCCGATTAAGACACAGAAGCCAATACTTTTTATTGTTTATTTATTAATGAAATATTCATATTGCACTACATACGTCGAAGTATTTTACCCTGATTAAGATATAGAGGCCAATACTTTTTATTGTTTATTTATTAATGAAATATTCAGATTGCACTACATACGTCGAAGTATTTTACTCCGATTAAGACACAGAAGCCAATACTTTTTATTGTTTATTTATTAATGAAATATTCAGATTACACTACATACGTCGAAGTATTTTACGCCGATTAAGACATAGAAGCCAATACTTTTTATTGTTTATTTATTAATGAAATATTCAGATTACACTACATACGTCGAGTATTTTACCCCGATTAAGACATAGAAGCCGATACTTTTTATTGTTCGTTTATTAAGTTAATGAAATATTGAAGTTTCAGGTAAGGACGTGGTAGTCTTCAGAATAAGAAGAATAATGACAACGTACATTGTTCTTTTATACGGCATTTAAAATTTTACAACACATTAAGTGTCACATATTTTTGCCATCTGCACAAAATAAATACTCCTTAAAATTAAGTTTTTGCTTATTATCTGTTTTCGAAAAGACATCGAAACATATTATCCTTCACACTTGTAACATTACATGCGTACGTCCGCTGCTGATGAATGTCTTCACTTATATCGAAGTGAAGGCTGTAAACAGAGGGTGGAGATATTATGATGCCATGGTTAGGCTTGAGTGGAGGCAGGGGCATGTGTTGCGACAGAGCTTTTGGCGATCACTGAAATAGAGTAATACGTACAAAATAATATAGAGGTCAGTCTAAAAGATTCCTCAACGATAATAAATATGTTCACTATAAGTAGAAATTGAATAACCCCGGAATAAGGGTCTAAGTATATAGGGAAACCATGAGCCATATAGTTTTATTCCGGGGGTATTCAATTATCGAATGACACTTATCAAATTGTTTACAGGAAAATTCATGTTACGGAAGTAAATGTTGAGGTAGTTTTAGCCAAAGACGGAGAGAATTAAATTCTTTACCGATATCATAATGTTGAGTAGGCCTATCAGACAGCGAAAAATATCCTGTTATAATAATTAATATTCAACCGTTCAAAAACCTCCTATTGGAATGCAGAAATAATCATGCGGTTATTTTCAATACTCGCTACTACCTACAGTAGGCCTATCTTTCCCTTGAGTTGTAACATGTAACTTATGTCAAAGTAAGAAATAAGAATAGTAAAAAAATACAGTCTGGGAATATCCCCAAAAATCATCCAGGAATATTTCCAGATAAATATCTTCCAAGGCAGGGTTGCTAACTGTCAAAAAAATGTTTCAATAGAACAAGGAGTAAAACTCACCCAAATGGTCCCTGAAATCAGAAGTAAAAGTCACCGGAAAAGTCACTAAATTGTATATATGTTTCGCACAATTGCTGTACATTTTTACCGTGTATATTTAGTTCATGTGTAACATTACTGTCCGGAAAACAATATTTACACATACCTGTGACATTAAATGAGAAATGTTATGCTATAAATATATTATTTTGTGCGAGATCGTGCGTATTTGCTTGGTTTCCGCACAAAACCAATCCGCGGAAAGTCTAAAATTCCACATTCAGTATTCCCAACCTAACACACACAACAATTTCCCTCTTCTTACCGCTTAAGTGACATATTGATTTTACTGCTTTAGGCTTTTAACATATTATTTTTAGAGACGTTCAATATAGTAATAATTATAAATTGGAAACTTACCACTGAAATTTCACCTAAATAGCACTGTTAATTATTGTTTTTTTTTTAAATATTTGCAAAAATTAAGTAAACTCTGCAACTCCACTAAAGTTACTGCATTCGTGATGCAAGTAACATTAAGGAAGCCGTGAAAAAATCAACAAGATTCCAGATGCCGATGTTATTACTGCAATATGTTATATAAATAATATTGTTAAAATATTAAAATGAAAAATAAATCATTACATAACCTTACCGTTTGTTTTAAGTTCGCATTTATAGACTGGGGGGAAAAAAGACAGACGTATATCACGGCCTGCTGGAGTATAGTAAACACAGAACAATTTAAAGCAACAATGTTGAAGATAGATATTTTTGTTTTGCAAATTTTCCGTCATTGAACAGAAAACAAGATGGAGATTTCATTGCAACTAATTAGAAATTCGTCTTTCAGGTAAACGATCTTCGCACAAAATAATGTACGATACACGAGCGGTATGTTTGTTTTCATGTTCTCGGAAATTAAAAAAGCTCAACTACGTTTCGCTTTTTCAAACTTTTCCTCGAACATGAAAACTTCAACATACCGCTCTTTTGACGCATATTACTACTTCCTACAACTACATTTGCGTCATTTGTTACAGGTTTAAAAGATAAAATTTGTTAATGGTTTGGCGGTCGTTTTATGTTTATATTTTGTGAGTCTGTTTTTCTAGGTCTCCCAGCCTTGTTACAGCTTCCACTTTGCTCTTGTGGCATTCCCTGGTGCTTTCATTATAGCCACTTGAAAAATGTTTTATCCTTCAACCACGTATCGCGAAATCTTTGGATACCGGTATATTGAGATTTTCGCGTATAACTTATTTAATGTTCCATAAGAAATCACAAATCACGAATCTGAACAGCTGAACTACGGTTATGTGCACTGTGATCACAATACCGATTTAAATACAAATAGTTTAGAACGCTCAATGAGCCTTCTTAGTCTAAAATTATACTAGTGACAGACTACAGTCGCTAATCGTGATTATCTCTGATTACGATTACCGAAAATGTGTGTACACACTGTCACGCTCGGTCTGGTCAGCTGATTGCAGTGCAACGCTTTCTGTTCACCCAGGTTGCAGCGATGCAGGCGCACAAGGAAAAGATCCATAATGACGATAGTGCCACAAATGAGTACGCAGTATTATACAGGGACATCATTTTATTTTTACTTCAATTTTTATTGTACCTGTGTTTTAGAATGTACTTCACTCCCACCCCTTCTACTAATAAAGTTTCAACTGTTTTCTAGACAGAATCAAGGCCGCTTATAGTAAACAGCACTGAGTTACTGAGTATAGTACGTTCCAGAAATATGTTCGCGTTTTTCAGTGACGAAAGAACTTTTAATATTGAATCATATTTTCGCACAGGTACTGTCCGTTTGCCTACGTCGCATCCCGATTTCCCCCACCTGCTTCTGCACGGCCCTCTGTAAAAGCAGGGCTGTCTTAGCTCTTTTCTGAAAACATTAATTTCTGTTAGGAATTGGACGTTTACGTAATATTACACAACTGTTTAAAATAACTTAAATAAAAGGGCCTCGTTAAGTAATTAACTGTCACGTGATTTCCCTCCTTTCTACGATCCTGCGGCATAACCACTTGGACGGACAGTAGATAACATGTCTGAGCAATTTTATCTATGCGGGTCGGGCAGAAGTGAAGATTGAATTTACATTACATAAGGTACTCTTTTATAGAGTAGGTACAGAATTATTTCAACATGAGTTACTAGTACGAAGGACGAAACTGGTAATTGGAATTAGATGCAATAGTCTATAGTGCGATAATATGCACAAAAGAACTGAAGCCTGTAGGCTATCGAAATGAATGGCTACCATCTTCAAAAACGTGTTTAAATATCCATTTTATGATTATTTTTCAATTGAACTTCATTATTCTCTATATTGTACGCTAATGTGCTGTAGACAGTATAATATACAGTGCATAATGAATACGTTCGCATGGATAGCTCAGTTCGTGAGTAAAACACTCATTCTTAATACAGTACTGCATTTTGATTAAATAAAAATCTTAATGAAAATTATCGAACTCAAAATCGCGATATTTCCTAGTTTACGTAAATGGATGAAGTACTTTTCTTCCCTCCTATACCTAGTAAAGTGATTTGTTTGTGTTTTACGCCAGTATCATAGAACTCCAGTTGTGGAAGGGGGTAGCGAACGGGTTTTCCGGTTCTCTAAAGGTATAGCCAGGTTAATATTAAAAATGTTAGTAAAAATAAAATGATGTCCCTGTATAATGTAACATTTCGGTAGTCTTGAACAGCAACCTCGTATGTCAAATAAAATCAACACAGTAAGGTTTCGCTTAATTCCCATTAAAGAAATTTTCCCGAAACTTCTGCAAACACATCTTAAGTCGAGGCATGGATACAAACTTCACAAGATGATATTTAAGGGGAGAGGACGTATTATTTTAATTTTATTTTTTTCCTATTTGGTGTAAAATATTAATTTTTATGTAGAGAGCTCATAGCTGTGGAAACTCAACCAAATAAAAATATTTTGAAAAAAAAATATTTGGGGGCCCAAATTTGAAAAAATATATACCCAATGCAGGATTGTACTAAAATCGATATATCTAAACCGTTTTTAAAGATAGATTCAAACAGTTTTTTGCAATGTATTTGCAAAAGCGTGTTCTACAAACTGTCTGTAACAGAATTTTGATATTAGTCCCTACGTTTGTAAAATAAACAATTAAATTTAATAACAATTTTCAGATTTCCTTTCTTGCAAACAAACGGACGTATTTTTAAAATGAAATCAACTAACAAAATTCTGTTACAGAGAAAAGTTTCCTAATAGTATAAAGAATGTGTGTTCTAAATTTCATGCATGTGCAGTATCTTTAATAGTTCAGAAATTGTATCCATTTTTGTCTGGCAATGTAGCAAAAAAATGAAGTTACTGGAAACCGATAAAAGGGGGCGTGTGATTTAAAAATCCATAGCGCAGGAAGTTCAAAAATGACGTCTCAACATCCGATAAGGGCACAAATACCCACAAAATGTTATGCAATGCATTCCACATATATAAAAGGGTATTTTAAAGAAAAAAAAATTGTTGAAAATTTAATTTACCGGAAACAACAATAAAAGTGGGCGAGTAATTTAAAAATCCATAACGCAGGAAGTTTAAAAATGGCGACTCAACATTCGATAAGGGCACAAATAGCCACAAAATGTTATGCTATGCATTTCACACGTATCACAGTGTATTTTAAAGAATTTTTTTTTGAAAATTTACTAATTTTTCACCAAAAAATACCATCCTCTCCCCTTAAATACCTTCTTATGTTAGGCATTTCTTCCTTAACAAGATATTAGAATATTTTTCGCTCTCCTGTAAAATTGAATTATTGAACTATAGTTTTGGTGACTTTCCGTACACTTCCTCTTTAAACATTAATAGCCCTTTTCAAATTAGTGTAAGTTTTTTTCTGTACTTAACACCTGAGGAATAAGCAGATACAAATAATATAAAAAAAAAATGTATTGCTACATCACGTATAAAGCATAGGTGAAAATTGTATGTATTTTTAATTAACTTAATCGGCACACCGAAAAATTCAAGCGACGTTTTCTTCCAGCTGTTCCGCTCAGTTCATCGGTTTATATTCTTATTAGTTAACCATGCAGTCTAACCGAGATTGGTGCACTCGGCCATAGGCACGCTCTGTATTCGGCCTGTGCGAAGTTTGGCGAGGCTTGAATTCAGTGTTGCCAACACCCAGTGGAAAAAAGTGGCTAAAACTGACTATTAAAAGTTGCCATAAATGGCTGAAGAGAGAGAACCAGCGAGAACCGCGCAGGAAGCAAAATTTTGAATGTATTCATACTATGATACAATGTAACATAAACTCACCTAACAGGAATAGAAATCTTCCTCCGCGTCGTCCCCTTCTTCCCTTCTGATGTCAGTTCTTGTCTCAGCACCTTCAGGTTTTCCTGCTGTCTTTGTTGTAAAACACTGGATGGGATTTCATAGGAAAAACAACACTTTCAAACGCGGCGAAGTCAAAACCTAACTCTTAGAAACGCTGATAGGGTAGGCCTATTTATTTTCATCCTGTTTCTAAGTTTGTTCTTCACAATATTAACCTGGCTAAAAACGCGTCCCACTTCCTCATTTTAATGTGGCAACGTTACAGAAGCCAATTAAAGTAATTCGAAAAGAAGGATTTTCACCAGCAGAATCTTTATATTGATTCACTTTTTTTCCAAAATTCTACAGTGGTACACCGATTGACCCATTTCGTGAAGTGTATGTTTCTCCACTGATTTTCAGTTTTATCAATCTCGGCTTCATATCCTAAATCTATAGCCAAATCTGTAAGAGGTGGCTTACGTGATTTTAGAATTCCATTGACACCAAACAGTGACATTTTCTGGAGTGTTTCTATATTTTCAGGGACCCTGATCCGAATTTCTGACAAGTTTTTTTCTCCTCAAAACTAACACACCTTTCGCGTACATTTTTCTGGATGTCACCTGACAAGTTGAAATTTTTCAGTTCATTTTCAACCGAAAACCCAAGATATGGGGACGGATCAATATGGCCATCAATTCTACATTTTAAGGGATCAATTCTAGCCAAGGGATTTAAAATTCTGCTATTTAATGAACGTACCAAATTTGTTAATGTTTCCAATAATTTTGTTGGATCTGCATTTTCTGACTGAAAATAGTTTATTGACCCTTTGCAAAACTTATAAAGGAAGAAGGAACGGGCTGAATCTAATCTTTGATTTTCTCATTGTTTTCCTATTCAACTCTGTAAGTTTGTGTGTAGGCCTACTGAGATTTTGACATTATAAATAAAAATACATCACACGCAAAAATCACAAAAACTTAATACAATATAAATATAAAGCACAAAATATTTAACACATAAATTTAAAAATTACTCGGATCTGTCTATAGGCCTACTCAACAGCGACACGCGAGATGCGACTGGTCAAATAAAAGACACAGATATGACTGAATCAGCCTGATGATGTCTCACTGAGTCACTGCCTGCAATCAGAAACTAATGCCGTTTAATTATTGTCCAGGAAGACCACATGTAACCAATTAATTAACGATGTACTCGACTGTAGTGCAATTCTGAATCTGAAATGATTTATCTTAAGGCCTATAATTGCATGCAATCTTAAATAAAATAATAGAGCTCTTGTGCTCTGGTTACAGGGCCCAAATGATGCCACGGGTCATCGATGTTATCATTGTCTTAGTCCAGGAGCATGCTTCATTCCAGACTCGTATTGCACATCTGTGCATGATACAGTAAACTATTGTTTCATGTTCTCAGAATTTATCCTACAGTGCGAAAGGAAGAGAAACGACTTAGAGTAGTAATACTTCACAATAAAATTAAAATTCAACGGATTTAAATATTTTTGTACTTTTCATTTAAAAATTAGACAGTTAAAACTGAAAATAGCTAGAAATTGCTAAATTATATTAGAAAAATGGTTAGGAGCGCCACTAGTAGCATTTTTTGCGAACTAGTGGCTACTGTCACTTTAAAAATGTTAGATCTATCCATAAAATAGCTAAATTGGCATCACTGTGTTGGATTAACGCAGACCTAGCGCAGACAAACCGGTGCATGTTTGAACATGTAAAGGCGAGACAGGCCATGCCGCAGACAAATATTGTCCAAATTTCACGAAAAGATCCCTGCGAGGGGAGTATGTCCTTGCGGGGTAAGAGGAGAGAGTAAGCCAGTAACTCAACGTTCTTGAAGGAGCAGGTGGATGGGAGTGTGTGTCATTGGCCGGCTGGGTCAAGCAAGGCTCAGTCAATAGTCGGCCGGTTCCATGTCGAGGATAAGTTATAAGAGTGAGGCAATAACTCGCATTCCTTGCTCGGATCTTCTCGTGAAATGCGGACTGTAGTAGTCTTCTGCCTTCTACAGTGACATTGTGTTGTCTATTTCAAATAAAACAACGGGTGGAATGGAATGGAATTTCGGGAGGGGCGACCTATTGCGCTAACCCTCACGCTAGGCGCATTCCCAGATCGGCTAATCACACAAAGGTTCGCTGTGTACCCAGGTTTCAAGCAGGCCATCCCATTCGTCCCTGGAACAGCCTCCTCCGTGCTTCGCCAGCCGACTTTCGGGTAATGCAATAGTATGATGAAATGGAGAATGTTGACGGGATGAGGCAGATGCCAAATATGGGAAAACGGAAGAACCCCAACTGCGATCTTGTTCGCCTGATCGGGACTCAGGCACTGCAGGGGTCAAAACAATGGGTGACTGTTCAGGATTCACGAATTTATTGTATAGAACATTGCCAGCTATTTGGTAGTACCGGTAAGTTAAAGAGTGAAAAATAAGTGACCGGAATAAGAAAAATGTGGCCTATGACAAATTAATTTCCAAATTGAAAGAAGTTGAAACTAATGTGAACTTGGCATTATAGTGTTATTGTAGCCTTTCATAATGACTTATCGATTTCATTACAGTTCCCCGTCTTCTTATAAACGTTGTGACATGCTGCAAGAGTTCTAAGAATGTCTTTTCACCCATTCTTAGATAGTTAAATCAGCATTTTCAAATTTTAGCTCCTTTAAAGATTAACATGAGAAAATATTTCACGTGATAGATCTTTTAGATTTTAGAGACCTAGATGCAGTCGAGGCAGAAATGTTATTCAAGAATAATTTTAGAAATAATATATTTTCATTTATTTGACTGCTTTTCACACCTACCAAATGAAGATTTTTCATAAATATAATAAATGTAATTACGTATGCGGGAAAATGCGTGCGCTTCCCAGCCAAGTGGCCGTGGTTTTATTCCCGGGGTGTGAGCATCGATTTGGGAAGGCCTCCGTTCAGAAATCCATCTTCATTACTAGTAGTGGCCATTGGGTAACATTTGTGAATCCGATGTTGACAAGTGGGCTATCCCACCTCAACCCTGCTGGACAAGGTCCCCATCCCCAGACGACACCATCAACGACAGAGTCCGGAGTTTCTCCACCATCCAACCAATCCACCATCCAACCAAACCATCACCAAACCAAATCAAAACGAAACTAAAAAGTCCAACCAACTATTATTCAACAGAATCACCATCCATTCAAGTCACCATTCATCACAATCACAATCGAACTATTCCATTATCCGACCAAATCATGGTCCATTAAACTACAGGGGAACCAACCAAACTAATAACCAAAGAACTAACACCGTCCATCTATCCATCTCACCAACCAGTTAAAGAACCAGAAGTCCTTCAATACAAACCATCAACAACCCATCTACTCAATCACCCATCAATCCATCCATCCTTCCATCCATCCATCCATCCGTCCGTCGATACATCAACCCTTACAAGTGGCCAAATAACCAAACTTCATTAAGCTGATGAATCTAACATGAATATAACTAGCCGGAAAACGAACAGAAAAAACTAGACATTCATCCATTCAATTAACCAACCACCCAACAAAACAATGAGAGAACCAATCAGTAATTCAACCAACCAACGAAACAAGAGACCACTTATTCATACAACTAGTCATCTATCGAACGAGCGAATCAACCACTCAACTGACGAAACAAGCAACCAAATAAACATCAAAAGACAATTCGGCAAAAGATTCAAACAAACGCAAACCGACATTCACGACAGAACACTTGAAGGGAAAGAACAGAGATCTACGTATATATTTTGCACGATTTCTTCTTTAACGATAATAGTCCTTAATGGAAGGATCACAGTTTAAAAATCCTGTTTTGCTTTGTTATTCTGCAAATTTACGTAATTACTTTAAAAGTCGTAGCAAAGCCTACTATCTGTAACTCTTTGTTGATGTGTGATAAAACGACAGTTAAGGTCAGGTTTAATGGCTTGTATCGCGGACGCCCACAGTGGGAAAACCGTTATACTTCAGCTGATTTTAAGTCTTCAAGAAGGTTATTACATGCTTAAGTGGCCAGAAAATAAGATAAAACCATTTACATTTTAGCCTTTAATTTTAAAATTTAAGAGACATTGCATAACTTAATTTAACACGCTGCTCGAAACGTGATGATTTACATAGGTTCATTAATTTATCTATCGAAGGATCTGACTTCCCTTGCAGGGCTTCAACTTGAGCATTCATTTGGGCTTTTACTCAATATGGCATTAGACAGACAGAGAATGAGAGTTGTGTGGATTGTGGACGACGTAGAATTTCTACCTGAAACATAAATTACCAAGTATTTATCAAAGACAAAATACGAAGATAGGACTGAAGTTCATAAGCAGCGTGAAAAATACTGAAAAATGCTACAATTCCATCTCTGTTCACATTTATTTAAAGTCCTAAGTTACAAAACAGAACATGAATAGCGGAATAAGATGAAATAGTTTTAGTTTTTCTTTTAAATGTGCAGAAATTTGATTAGAACAAATATACCGTTTTAAAATTCCTTTGCAGAACGAAACATATCATTGTTTCCGATAAAATTTCCGGAACCGCGTGCTTTCTAGAACGACATATTTACATGCTGTGCGATAAATAAATGATGATTTGAAATTACAGATATTAAAGGTAATTTTACATGTACTTCAGAGGTAGTTTTAAAAGATTTAAAAATCTTGATGTTTTTAGAAGTAATAATAATTATGAATATAATAATTATTAGTTTGGTGATCTTCCATCATCTATTTCAAATCTGGAACCTTCTTCTTGCTGACATGGAACTGCCGGGCGCTATCATCTTTAAAAACTGAAATATACAATTACCTAATTCAACAGGCATAATAAATTATATTCTTAAGCAATATTCAGTAATCTGTGGTTTATTTCCAGACTAATACACTTAATTAATTTTCTCTTAATACGTTAAACAGTCATTACATTTGAATATTTATCTAATTTTAATTTATAAACAATGACGTTATAAGGAATTATGTTTACACTTCTAATGCATTTAGATTAACTAGTACCTTAGATAAATTTCTGTCATAGTTTTGTACTACGTAGCTAACATTATTAGAACATCTATGTTTGTGTTAATTGTAGATCAGATTGAGAGGAAGAGAAGGTCTTAAGATCTTGACTCTGCCAGGTAAAATAAAATAAAATATAATAAAATAAAATTAAATGAAATAAAATAAAATAATATAAAATAAAATAAACAAAATAAAATAATGTCATTTTATTATTATTATTATTATTATTATTATTATTATTATTATTATTATTATTATTATTAACTGTATCCAACTTAAGTATGGTTAGTTCTGACTAGATAACTTAGCTGTCTGACAAAGTGGGTGTAATGCCATGGACAAACCTTGTCTACTTCCTGCTTTTCTATCTGCTAGCTAAAATTTTACACATTCGTATCGAAGTCGGAAATAGTATTTTGTGATACGCTGAAGTAGTGAAGAAATAGTTTTCTGCATACACACTCCAGTATGACATTAACATGACCGGTCGCACTCTGCTTACGACACGTTGATAAAACTTGGCGTTAAAATTTAGAATAAAATATGTATCGCAAAGTTTTAGTTGACGCATTTAAATTAAAACGAATTTCTGTAGATGTTAGATCATAATGTGGCAGCTTCAATCCGCACGGGCCAGCATTTTTAAATGGCCGTTCACCTCTGAACTCGAATTCGACCCGAGTCCGAGATTTTTTCAAAATTCGAAAATTCACAACGTACAAAGAGCCAGGTGAAGGCTAAAATTAAGATATTAATATTCTGACATATACGTTTGGGTTTCCACCGTGTCACAGTGGTCCAAAACGCAAATTTATCGGGACAAACTAATAACTTTTCAGCTATCTAACAGATTTATATTAAACTGCACACAGCATTTACATGTAGTATATTTGTTTTGTATACAAACTCTGATTACGTTTGTATAAGGACAACTACCCCTTATACGGGGGTGCAATTAGACAAAATTAATAACTTTTCTCCAACTTAACAGATTTTCATGAAATTTTATACAGTAGTTACAGGTAGCATATTTGTTTTGTTTACAAATTCTGATTACGTTTATGTAAGAGAAATCGCCCGTTGAAGGGATGCATTTAAGCAAAATTAATAAGTTTTCTTATACCTAACATATTCTCATGCAACTTTGTACAGTAGTTGTAAGTAGTGTACTAACTCCGATCACGGTTAAATATATGGAAGTACTTCTGCTAGGGGTGCATTTAGAAAACATTAATACCGGCAACTTTTCTCCTATCTAACAGATGTTCATGAAATTTTATACTGTAATTACACTGCATATTTGTTTGTATACAAACTCAGATTATATTTGTGTAAGAGGAACTGTCCCTTATTGGAGAGTGTATTTAGACAAAATTAAACATTTTTGTATCTAACAGCTTTTAATTTTTTTTAGATAGATAGATGGATTTATTGAGTAATATTATACATACAGATTTTGTATTATCATAATTTTCTCTAAAATCCAATGCACGGGTCTTCTGACCGTACGTGCTTTGTACCCAAAACAAGTCCTCCTTTGTGGGTTCCCCCCCACCTATGATTACATCCAACTAGTCTCTAAAAGAACATACATATTAAAATGGAAATGGCACAATAAAACACATTATATAATATATCCCAACCTAAAAGACATAAAAGTGTACATTTGGGTGGATACTATTATCTCTTCCTCAGTTCGCGTCACAAACTTCAACAGCTGAAGTTCTAATCTTTCTCGCCTTCAAGAGGAACAATCCAGTCTTTTGTTCGTATTCTCTATTCCCCATGAGGTCAAGACATGCAAGCGAACTCCTATTCTGACTTAGCATCGAGAGTGGTAGATATTTTCTCCGTACATGTTCCAATTCGACACACTGTAATAAAATATGTTTATAGGAGTTCTTTTCTTTGCAAAGCGGACAAAGACGCTCCCCTTCTTCGTTGACAATTTTATTACCCTTCCATGCCCCCAATCTTAGCCACGCTAAACTTGCTCTGCTGTCTTTGTTTTTGGAAATTGAGGTTTCGATATAATCATTTTCTTTTCTTAATATTTTCGCAGATTGTTTCACAAATTGTAATGTTATTGGGTGGCAATATTTCGTGAAGGATGTTCTTGGGTTTTGCCTAAGTATCTTTTCAGTAGAATCTGTTTTGGTTACCAATCTCAATGGAGCCACAGATTTTACTAACATATAAGAGTCCGTCGCATTCAAGTCTTCGAAAAATGCTTGCTTATAAAGGAAGTGGCTTGAACTACCGTCAAACCTCTATTTATGAGTCTCTTGAAATGAACAGTTAGGGCCTATCGTCTTTCTGTATTGGAGTAGGTATGACTTTAAATAACTTACATATAGTTTAGACCTACGTTCAACTGATATACCCAACAATTTTTGTAATCCTACCTCTACCATTTTTGTCTGTAATAGTAATTCATTCTTCTTTGGAGTAACACTGTTCTTCAATTCTAAAATTTTGTTATAAGGGTGGCATATGTCAAAATTTCTACTTCTATCCCCTTCCTTCAGACACACTTATCGGTGTTTGGTTAGTTTGAGATTCAGTATCAATACCAGAGCTTCTTCTGAAGTGTACGAACAGTGTAGGCATACCGGTAGGCTTACTTCTTCTCAATAGTGGATTTGTACATGGAGTTCCTATTGATGATTTTTAATACCAGAGAAAACATTTCATTTACCTCTCTTGGCAAAACTTATCTGCGTTGCAAAATCTAGTTCTTCTGAATTATGCGAAGTAACTTATTCTCTGGACTATCTTCGTTTCGACCTCGTATTTGCTGTAATGGAAAAGCATTCTTGGTCGCCCACGACGTTTTCCAGAGATGCATTTTCTCTAAATGTTCATTACACGATAAGAACTTAATTTAATAAGTAGCTCACTAAGCCAATGTTCACTTCGTTAAAAAAACTCATTTTTTATCCTCTTGCTCTCCAACGATAAAGTATCTTATGGGAAAATGGAATATTTCAATTACTATTCCATATTTAGTGCAGTCAGGAAGATTATGTGATACATAATTAACAAGCTGTCGCACAGTGGTCTAAAATCCATATTTAGGAGGACAAATGCAGAAAAATGACATGTAAAAAATGAAATTAAACCCTTAAATTATTTTTCCTATATAACTGAGTAACACTCAATTGATTATCTTAATCAGCGGAGTTGGCTGCATAGCGAGATAAGAGGCCGGTAACATGCGACATTTCGCCACCCAGCATTCTTACTCAGCAAGCGCCGCGAGTCTGCCGTTTTCTTTGTGCTGTAACTCTGTTGTAAGTGGTAGATTCCATTCATATTTGGTACCAACGTGTCAAGTAGTTCTTTAGGTATGTAACACTGTTTGTTTTTGTTACATTGAATGTTATTATAGTATGTAAAATTAGCATGAATGGACACGGGACAAAATATAAATATAACCATTGAGTGCAGACTTTGCTAAGGTAGAGAAAAAAAAACCCTTTGGTTCGTCCAAAAATGTTTTTTTTTTCACTTCCTCCACTATTTAACTCTATTTTAAATCTAGTCTTAAGGTGCGCAGATTTGCGGAAGTAATAATTTATGAGCACTATTCTTTCGAGGTGCAGTAGTGGCATTTTTCTCGGTTGCAGTTATTTCAATATCTGTGAACCGAATCTGCTTCCGCAGTATAATTCAGGGAATTCAAGATGACGACTTGTTAATTATGTACCAAATAAGCTTCCCGAGTGTCCAAAAGGTGCCTAAAATGTTACATTTTCCCCCATAAGATTTTGTCTAAATGCGTCCCCCTGTAAGGGGCACTTCTGCTTATACCAACCTAAACAGAATTTTTATACAAAACAAATGTACTAAGTGTAACTACTGTATAAAATTTCATAAAAACCTGTTAGATAGGACAAAAGTTACTAATTTTGTCTAATTGCGCCTCCCTATAAGGGGTAGTTACACTTAGACCAACGTAATGAGAGTTTGTATACAAGACATACATGCTACCTGTAACTACTTTGTAACATTTCATACAAATCTGTTAAATAGGAGAAAAGTTACTAATTTTGTCTAATTGTGCCCCCTATAAGGGGTAGTTCTCCTTATACCAACGTAATCAGAGTTTGTATACAAAACATGTATGTTCCTTGTAACTGTTTTGTAAAAATTTCATACAAATCTCTCAAATAGGAGAAAAGTTAATAATTTTGTTTAATTGCGCCCCCCTATAAGGGGTAGTTCCCCTAATACCAACGCAACGAGAACTTGTATACAAAACATACATGCTATCTATAACTACTTTGTAAAATTTCATACAACTGTTAAATAGAAGAAAAGTTACTAATTTTGTCTAACTGCGCCCCCTATAAGGGGTAGTTCCCCTTATACGAACGTAATCAGAGCTTGTATATAAAACATATATGCTTCTTGTAACTGCTTTGTAAAATTTCAAAAATATCTGTTAAATAGGAGAAAAGTTACTGATTTTGTCTAATTTCGCCCCCCTATAAGGGGTAGTTCCCCTTATACCAACGTAACGAGAGCTTGTATACGAAACGTATATGCTACTTGTAACTGCTGTGTAAAATTTCATAAAAATCTGTTAAATAGGAGAAAAGTTACTAATTTTGTCTAATTGCGCCCCCTATAAGGGGTAGTTCCCCTTATACCAACGTAATCAGAGCTTGTATACAGAACATATATGCTACTTGTAACTGTTTTGTAAAATTTCATAAAAATCTGTCAGATAGGAGAAAAGTTTCTAATTTTGTCTAAATGCGCCCCCTATAAGGGGTAGTTCCCCTTATACCAACGTAACGAGAGCTTGCATACAAAACATATATGCTACCTATAACTACACTGGTGGCCATAATTCTGGAAACTTTTTGTTTTTGTACTGAATTATTATAACATTTGTATTAATTCAATATTTATACAATTGAAAATGTTATTCGTGACTGACCCGTTACTTATGAGGTTGTAATAAAGGTATTATATTAAATCCTGAATATTTTAACAATAAATTATCTTTACTATGTGAGAAATTATGTTCTTGTCGTTTAAGATCTAAATATTAATTTCAGATTTCATTATCATTTCCCATTATTACTGTAATAAAAACTGGTCCATTGTTGAATTTAAGATTATTGTTGATCAGCAGAAGTATTGTTGAGCACTGATAGCATAAAATACTAAGTCAATTGCTGTGTAGAACTTCCTATATATCTTTAGAAGATTTCCTTCGATCTTTCAATGCTATTCGACAAATCTGCCTCATCTCTTGGACTTACTTCAGGTTTTCTACTAGTCCTAAGTGTTGTTTTACAAGATTTTGTGGATTTGTACTTCTGCCATACCTTCTGGACGCCGGACAATGTAGCACCATTACCAAGTTTTCTTGCAATTTCCTTGATTGTGTAGCCTTCTTCTCGAAGTGTGACTGCCCTAGAAGGTGTTCAGTTCTTTCGTGGATCCATTGTGATAAAATGATCAATAAAGTTTGTTGTAAAGCAATCAGGTGTTCACCTAACGAAATCTTAAGTCAGACTAATGATAGAAACAAATTAATAATGTACATATTTTATGCTACCAGTGCTCAACAATGCTTCTACCGATCAACAATAATCTTAAAATCAACAATGGACTAGTTTTTATTGTTAAAATATTCAGGATTTAATATAATACCTTTATTATAACCCCATAATTAACGAATCAGTCACGAGTAACATTTTCAATTGTATAAATCTGTGAATCAAAGCAGATGTTATAATAATTCAGTACAAAAACAAAAATTTTCCAGAATTATGGCCACCAGTGTACTGTGTAAAATTTCATAAAAATCTGTTAGGTAGCTGAAAAGTTATTAATATGTCCCGCTAAATTTGCATTCTAGACCAATGTGTGTCGCCTTGAACTCGTTGAATTCTCCTTCGGAAGCAAAGATTCAGTTCTTATTGAAATAATTGCAATCGAGAAAAATTGCATTACTGCACCTGGAAATAATAACTTAGTGCTCATAATGTACTGCTGCCGCAAATCTACGGACCTTAAGACTTCATTTAAAATAGAAATAAACACTTGAGGAAGTGAGAAAAAATTCATATTGAGACGGAACAAAGAGTGACTTTTTTCTCTACCTTAGGTAATTCTGCACTTAATGGATAAATTTATATTTTGTCCCGTGTTCATTCATACATAATTTGACGTGCTATAATAACATAAAATGTATCAAAAACATACATTTTACATACCTGAAGATCTACTTGACATGAAGATACCAAATATGAAGGGAATCGACCACTCATAACACTTTTACAGCACAAAGAAAACGGCAGACTCTCGACACTTGCAGAGTAAGAATGCTGGGTGGTCGAAATGTGGTAGGCTATGTTACCGGCCTCTTAGCTCGCTCTGTAGCCACCTCCATCAATGGAGAGTTACTCAGTTATATAGGAAAAATAACTTAAGGGTTTTATTTTATTTTTTGACTGTGATTTTTCTATTTTTGTCCTCCTAAATATGGATTTTCGACCATTGTGGCGTTTCTTAGAAATGAATAATTTCTACGTTTCCAAATTACATACAGGTTCCATTATCAGGACAGATAGGTGGGACCTGAAGAGCGATCTACTGACCAAAGGTCGGCAAATGAGTACATTTAGAACTTGTAGAACGCGATTTTTCAACTCCACCCTTCTAGTTCACCTGCACCTGCAAGGTTTAGTTGACATGTTTCAGTGTACTCACACTCTAGGCACGAGTTCAGCGACAGCGTCGGCTTAATGAGGAGGAATATATCTTTCAAAGAAGTAAGTAAACCGAAGAAGGCAACGAAATATTTCCGTAAGGATTGAGAACAAAAATATCAATATTTTTTGTGAGAAAGTGAAGAACATTAGATTATTGCACCCCAAATAGCGTTACAAGCTTGATAAAATAAGAAAAATCCAGCGACATGAAAATTTGCAACGTGCGCATAAGTACGCCTGTATCAGAATTTAAGTGATTTATTTTTTAAGGTTAAGTTAATTGAAATTTAATTCTATTTTTCTGAAATATGAAGGTCCTTTAATCTTTATATATATATATATATATATATATATATATATATATATATATATATATATATACAGAGTGCTTCAAAAATACGGGGCATAATTTCAGGTATGTATTTCCCACATGTAGACAATCAAAATAGTTCCTTACAACATGTGTCCGGAAATGCTTCATTTTCGAGTTATGGCCTTCACAACATTGAAATTCACCGGAAAGTTTTTCTTTCCGCAGGTCATTGTCATTACAGAAGATGTTCAAAATGTCCACCTCCTGCTTGAATACAGACCTCACCTCGATGTGTCATTGACCTGCGAACACGATCCCAAACTCCAGGAGTATTGCGTATGTCCTCAGAACATGCCACAATTCGATTCCGAAGGGATTCCAAATCAGGCACCGGAGACGAATAAACCAATGATTTTAAATGGCCCCACAAGTAGAAATCGAGAGGGTTCAGATCAGGTGAGCGTGGAACCAAGCAATTGGGCCTCCTCTACCTATCCATCGATCAGGAAACCTTCGATCCAAGTACCGGCGAGCCGTGCGACTGAAGTGTGCAGGAGCGCCATCATGCAAGAAGTGAATGTGTTGACGATTGATCAGTGGATTGTCTTCTAAAACATGAGGTATGGTTCCGGTGAATTTCAATTTTGTGAAGGCCATAACTCGGAAATGAAGCATTTCCGGACACATGTTGTAATGAACTATTTTGATTGTCTACATGTGGGAAATACATACCTGAAATTATGCCTCGTATTTTTGAAACACCCTGTATATATATATATATATATATATATATATATATATATATATATATATATATATATATATACTTAGTTCACATCTGTGGAGTAACGGTTAGCGCATCTGGCCGCGAAACCAAGTGGCCCGGGTGAAACTGGTACCGGTGCTGCTACTATTACTACTACTGCTGCTACTATTACTACTATTACTGCTGCTACTATTACTACTACTGCTGCTGCTACTATTACTACTACTGCTGCTACTATTACTACTACTACTGCTGCTACTATTACTACTACTGCTGCTGCTACTATTACTACTATTGCTGCTGCTACTATTACTACTACTGCTGCTGCTACTATTACTACTACTGCTGCTGCTACTATTACTACTGCTGCTGCTGTTGCTACTACTACTGCTGCTACTATTACTACTACTGCTCCTGCTACTATTACTACTACTGCTGCTGCTACTATTACTACTACTGCTGCTGCTACTATTACTACTGCTGCTGCTGTTGCTACTACTACTGCTGCTACTATTACTACTACTGCTCCTGCTACTATTACTACTACTGCTGCTGCTACTATTACTACTACTGCTGCTGCTGCTACTATTACTACTGCTGCTGCTGTTGCTACTACTGCTGCTGCTACTATTACTACTACTGCTCCTGCTACTATTACCACTACTGCTGCTGCTACTATTACTACTACTGCTGCTGCTACTATTACTACTACTGCTGCTGCTACTATTACTACTACTGCTGCCGCTGCTACTATTACTACTACTGCTGCTACTATTACTACTACTACTGCTGCTGCTACTATTACTACTACTGCTGCCGCTGCTACTATTACTACTACTGCTGCTACTATTACTACTACTGCTGCTGCTACTATTACTACTAATGCTGCTGCTACTATTACTACTACTGCTGCTACTATTACTACTACTGCTCCTGCTACTATTACTACTACTGCTGCTGCTACTATTACTACTACTGCTGCTGCTGCTACTATTACTACTGCTGCTGCTGTTGCTACTACTGCTGCTGCTACTATTACTACTACTGCTCCTGCTACTATTACCACTACTGCTGCTGCTACTATTACTACTACTGCTGCTGCTACTATTACTACTACTGCTGCTGCTACTATTACTACTACTGCTGCCGCTGCTACTATTACTACTACTGCTGCTACTATTACTACTACTGCTGCTGCTACTATTACTACTACTGCTGCTGCTGCTACTATTACTACTACTGCTGCTGCTACTATTATTACTACTGCTGCTGCTACTATTATTACTACTGCTGCTGCTACTATTACTACTACTGCTGCTGCTGCTACTATTACTACTGCTGCTGCTGTTGCTACTACTGCTGCTGCTACTATTACTACTACTGCTCCTGCTACTATTACTACTACTGCTGCTGCTACTATTACTACTACTGCTCCTGCTACTATTACCACTACTGCTGCTGCTACTATTACTACTACTGCTGCTGCTACTATTACTACTACTGCTGCTGCTGCTACTATTACTACTACTGCTGCTGCTACTATTACTACTACTGCTGCTGCTGCTACTATTACTACTGCTGCTGCTGTTGCTACTACTGCTGCTGCTACTATTACTACTACTGCTCCTGCTACTATTACCACTACTGCTGCTGCTACTATTACTACTACTGCTGCTGCTACTATTACTACTACTGCTGCTGCTACTATTACTACTACTGCTGCTGCTACTATTACTACTACTGCTACTATTACTACTACTGCTGCCGCTGCTACTATTACTACTACTGCTGCTACTATTACTACTACTGATGCTACTATTACTACTACTGCTGCTGCTACTATTACCACTACTGCTGCTGCTACTATTACTACTACTGCTGCTACTATTACTACTACTGATGCTACTATTACTACTACTGCTCCTGCTACTATTACCACTACTGCTGCTGCTGCTATTACTACTACTGCTGCTGCTACTATTACCACTACTGCCGCTGCTACTATTACTACTACTGCTGCTACTATTACTACTACTGATGCTACTATTACTACTACTGCTCCTGCTACTATTACCACTACTGCTGCTGCTACTATTACTACTACTGCTGCTGCTACTATTACTACTACTGCTGCTGCTGCTACTATTACTACTACTGCTGCTGCTACTATTACTACTACTGCTGCTGCTGCTACTATTACTACTGCTGCTGCTGTTGCTACTACTGCTGCTGCTACTATTACTACTACTGCTCCTGCTACTATTACCACTACTGCTGCTGCTACTATTACTACTACTGCTGCTGCTACTATTACTACTACTGCTGCTGCTACTATTACTACTACTGCTGCTGCTACTATTACTACTACTGCTACTATTACTACTACTGCTGCCGCTGCTACTATTACTACTACTGCTGCTACTATTACTACTACTGATGCTACTATTACTACTACTGCTGCTGCTACTATTACTACTACTGCTGCTGCTGCTACTATTACTACTACTGCTGCTGCTACTATTATTACTACTGCTGCTGCTACTATTATTACTACTGCTGCTGCTACTATTACTACTACTGCTGCTACTATTACTACTACTGCTGCTGCTACTATTACTACTACTATTACTGGTACTATTACTACTACTGCTGCTGCTACTATTACTACTACTACTGGTGCTGCTACTATTACTACTACTGCTACTATTAATACTACTACTGCTGCTACTACTATTACTGCTACTTCTATTACTACTACTGTTATTACATTTGATATACTACTGCTGCTACTATTGCTATTACTACTGCTATTGCTACTACTACTATTACTATTATTGCTACTAATATAACTACCACTCTTACTACTACCGCTGCTGCTACTACTACTACTACTACTACTACTACTACTACTACTACTACTACTACTACTACACGTAGGATGAGTCTGTAATCTTTGTCTAGACGTTGAATCGCTTATCTCGACATTCTTGAGGGTGGTTTTTCTGTAACATTAATTTCACTTATCAAGCAATACTTGTAAGTTTTTGTACCTTGCAATGTATTTCTGTGTCAGATTAGTTGTCGACTTTGACATAGAGTGCAGAACAATACCTTGCCGTGGATTTCTGGTAGCGCTATTGAAGTCATAACATCCTTTCTGAGCCTTGATAAGCTTAAGATTTATGATTCCTTGTCGAACCATTTTATGACTTTGACATAGCATGCAGAACAATAGCTTACCTTGAACTTCTGATAGCGTTGTTGAAGTAAAAACACCCATTCTGAGCCTCAATAAGCGCTTAAGACTTTTAATGATCCTTGTCAAACAATTTGTTGGCTTTGATCTATTGTAGTTTACCTTGAACTTCACTATCAATATCAAGCTGGTATTCTGAGTTGTGATAAATAGCCTATGTAAGTTTTGAAATTGGTCATGATATCTAACTAAGGAGAGATGGGTCACAAATTTTGGAGAATTAAGGAGAAGTACCAACAGGAATGACCAAATATGTGTCAAAATTATTATTATTATTTTGTAACATAAAAGTACTTCATAGTATTGACTGCATTTGAGCGAAATTTCAAGGTCGTCAGGAAGAAAATATTTGCTTTTACGCCATTTTAAATATGTTTGCTCAAACTTCTCCATTGAATATCCCGAGTTTGTTTATTTTACATTTTTGAATATTTAACATGAATATCTCAGTCAGTAGTAGAAACTGTTTAAAATTTTCAGGTCATAATCTCACATTATACATTAATAATAATGTAAGAGGAAATTGTCAAATTACAAATTAAATAATAAGTTAAAAATAAACGTGCAAATTTTCTTTGTATTCATAAGAATGCAAAATAAAAAAAATCTAAAAAAACATGAAACAAAATTGATTAGCAGTCATTTAGCTTTCGTTTAAGACAATATTTCTGATTCTGCGATACTCTTGAGAGCAGATATAGACCCTACCATTTTCTTTGTAATACTGCATTTTTTTTAATTTTTATGTCTATGGCTACCATAAAAGGCAAAAGTGAAAATGTATTGAAAAGGCTTCATACATTGATATGAAACTACGTTAGGGATATAGAGGTTTTACTTAAAATAATATGAGAAAAGAGATTTACTGCAGGTCCTTCCCCTTAATCTAGTGAAGCGAGCTAGTTCCTTGTAAACAATAGTTAAGGTCGTTCGTTTCAACTTGCGTTTGAAAAGCGAGCCAGTGGCGTAGCATGAAATTTTGAGCAGGGGAAGCTAATTCAAGTTGTCTTTCATGCAATATGAGAAAACGTATTACAAAAATGTAGTCTTAAAATAAATAGTAGTCAATGTCAAGGCAGCAGTCGAAGTTTGGTTGGAACCTCGTAAGTAACACCAATAAGGCATGACCTCAAATTGTACGTAGTAAAATATGATTTCACGGTTTACACATCAAATAGACACGTATAGTATAACACTACCTCACTCACTGTCATAGTTAGAGGAATCACAATATTAACGGTCAATAGATACAGTACGTAAGTATGCGTCTGTGTTTTGGTTATGTCCTTCATTGACAGCAAAGGAGTCGGTCATTTGTTTTTTAGATCACACTTTTGTTCGTAAGTCAGTCTTGATAATAGAACTGCCCTAAAAAATTCAAGTAAATTGGTGTCAGAAACTGTTATTTCACTCATTAGGTATTATATCAGCCACAGTGCACACTAACACTTCAACTGAACACAACTGACGAAAAGGGATAACTCGGAAACAACTTATTTTCAATGTCAAAGCTAGCCTCCTGCGAGCCTTGCGACCAGGGTAGTTTAGTTAGAAAGGATGGAAAATCTACGGGGTGGCTTACACAGAAGAATGAGTAAGAAACCAGTCTGCTTGGAAGCTGGTGTGTGCAGGCTTCTTGTTTACTGCTGCATCACAAATCATCCTGAGCTGCCGCATCACAATATTTAACGGGTAAATATAAATTCTATTAAAATTAATAAATAATTTTGTCCATAGATTGCAGGTTTATTATGAAATTATTATTAACTGGGGAATCTGAGCTTTTTAGCTTACATTGACGTTACGCCACTGAAGCGAGCACCATCCAGAAAGCCGCCCACAAGTGTATTTGTAAGGCCAATTGTAGTGAATGACGCGAACTTCGTTAATTGCTTAGCCAGTACGAAGTTAGCGCTATTCGCTGCATTATGTGGGGAATACTCCCCACTTGCTTGCTCGTTTACAACCATAAGTAGTTGGAATAGCTATTATCTTTTAGAATCAAAAATTTCGGTTCCCAGTAATGAACTAAATATATCTAGAGGTGAATACAAACATAATCAATAAAGTTTTGCAGAAAACATAACTATTGCATGCGGTGGAGAAGGAAAGATGCATAAATGGTTTGTTAAGAAAGTTTATTTATACGTCTACCAATATAAAATATGTTTAAATATAACAGTAATAAAATAATATATTCTTTGAAAATATACTTGTTACAGACGTGTAGTAAATAAATATTATTTTCATATGAATTACATTACATTTTTATTACAACCTTGTATTTTGTTTATTCACATAAACTCAGTAAGCCTTGTCGCAAAATAAAGAATAATTAAAGATAAATGTCGCAGCAATTCAGGCACACAGAAATCACTGAAACAAGAAATAGTAGCTAATATTACTGCAAGTGTAATTAAACAAAACTCATTCCTTTAAGAATTACATTGTTCACTAGAAATAAAACTCAAACTACAATTAATTATTCTTTATATAACTATATTTGATTCGTGGGACTCGGTGTATTCGTAAATCGAATAGCTAGCTATTCGGTCAGTCCTTGAGTTTTTATACTTACAAATTGTTCCAGACTTGAATGTAGAGTAGACATTAGGCCTACCCGAAGAAGGGAAATAAAAACGGCCACCAAAAGAAAAATTTATTTTGCGGGTTTTCTACAACTGAAAGAAAGAAAGAAAGTAAAATCACATAATTGTAGAAAAAATAAAAAATTGGAAGAAGAATTTGGGGTTTCCAGTTGCGTTTTGAGGACTGAATGTTCGAGCATGGATTGTCTAATATTTGGGTTCGCCTGCATAACGGACGCAATACAAAATTCTTTAGAACTTAATAACGAAATTTGTAAATAGTTTTGAAACATCGAAGCGGTGATGAATTAGAGGATTTTTCTCCCGGATTCCAGGATGTTCACACCGGAGGTTTCAGACTTAAAAAAGTATAATTGTTCATAAATATTACATTCCAATTTTATATAACTTTCAGTAACTAAAATAAATTCTGTTCTGTAGACTTTCAGGTAGTTTTTTTTTAAGGTTGGTGATATGCCTATCAAATTTGATTGGTTGAACAACAAGCGTTCTTTTTATTTTTCTCAAAAAGAAAAGACATGTTGAGGATTGAGGAATCAATGGAAAGTGCATCTGTTGCAGTTCATGAAGAGAATTATCAATTGACTTGAAGTGAAAGTGAAATCTGTGAACTGGTCTTTTCACCTATGTTACTTTCATCTTCTGCTGTTAGTGGTGATTTAATGAATAAAACGGTTGAACGCGAAATCAAATATAAAAAAAACGATGTGATACTAAGTAAGATTGGTTGTATATCGTACCGCTCATACCAAAACCATTAATGTGCATTTTCTTAGTTCAGGGAAACTGCACATTCATAGTTTTGGCACGAGGGAGATGATATCAAACGTAGTCTACTTGGGGTGTGGTGAAAAATTGCATCAAATTATGACTGAAACATTTTGTGCATTAGAAAATGTAACTTATAGCGTTAAACCAACTCGGCCTGACAGTAGCGAAATATGCAGCCATAACATGATTATAGGCCTACACATGCTGATACAACATTGTAAGTGTATTGCATTTATTATAAACAATACCTTTGACGTCCGGTGTTTCATTTGAATTGGCATCTGTTTTATTTTCATCTGCGTTTGCTACCTGCGAACATAAAGTTCAAATTAATGCACCACAATTCAGTCATAGAATTTATGTTAAAATGTAACAAAGTGAATGTTATATGTAACATATTATTAGATTATGTACGTAGCGACCTACTTCATTTTATTTCAAATTGTTTCATGTCCTTCAAATTAGGTTATTGGCGATATTAAATACTTTGTACAAAACTAATTTCTTCGCACAATATTTTTATGTATGTGAGCTACCGTACTTACAAAAATGCGTCTTATTGGTTGTACGAAATTCCTTCAAGTTTGGTGTCATAAGTAGAGACCGGAGTCTTTTTTGGTTGGTTATTTAACGACGCTGTATCAACTACGACGTTATTTAGCTTCGATGATATTGGTGATAGCGAGATGGTATTTGACGATATGAGGCTGAGGATTCGCCATAGATTACCTGGCATTCGCCTTACGGTTGGGGAAAACCTCGGAAAATAAAACCAAACCAGGTAACCGGAGTCTTAGCCACTACTCTTGAAGTTAAGTGAGTACGGAGTTTGTGCAGTGAGCCAATGGCTTGACGAAGAGTAGTGCGTGTGGTGCTGTACGATTGAAACAGACTACTCCCGCATCAAGGACGGGGCTGTGTTGTGTATTACAAAAGAGTAAACATAGCTTTTGCTGTAAACTTGTTTCATTTAAAAATAATGTTACTGTTTCACAGGCACTACTCTTAATGAAATGTTTAAGCCCATATTACAATAATCTTTGATGTAAAATTTTAACTTAAAATGTTACTGTTTCATAGGTACAGTTCTTAAAGCACTGTTTAAGCCCATAGTTAAGATAATCTTTGTTGTAAAATTTAACTTCATAAACATTAATATCAAATACATATTTTATTATATTTTTCCGTCATTGACTTATTATATAATATGATAGAGTGGAACTCTTTATATTACATATTTTACAATCTGTATGAACGTTTTCGTCACCACTGTGACAGACCAGATACATGTAATTTTCAATATGTTAACCTCATCTGTATGGCATTTGATTGTAATACAGTATTAATTGTTAACACAGTATTAAAGGTGAATGCTAAAAGACTTAAATTAAGTTAAAAATTTAAAAACATTTTAAAAGACACACTAAGAGCCTTCACTTACTAATAAAACAAACATTTTGTGTTGTGTGTTCATGATTAAAGTCGTGCAATATTGTTGTATAAATCATTAATTTTATATAGTTATATGTGAGTGAAAACTCGTTTACAATTCTTTATCTGAACGATTTGCATTTCATATAAACTATATTACATTCCGTGTCTGTAATCAGTAATTAATGTTTGTATTGTTTACGTATTGCCTTCACTACCAGCGTATTCCGAATCTCACCGGACCGGTGGACAACAATGACGTCACGCTGCAGCGAAATAGGAACAAAACTGCTGGAAGGATCGATGGCTGCCATGGCGACTGTATAAGTTGTTGTCTGTGCTACGATAGCAAAATTTCGCGAAATTTCTGTACTGCCACCTCGTTCAAAGAAAAGAGAGCATAAACAATTTATTTCTTGAACCAGTAGTAATAACTGGTCCGTTGACATGTTCGCTCATAAGCCATTAACATATTGTTTTTACGTTGTGCTCATTACAAACAATACAGCAGAACCAAAGCAGAACACATCGCCAAGACACAACAGTTCACGATGTCATTCGTCTGCTAATTCCCGCCCTATACAAGAACCAATCAGATTCACTTATGGCAGCTGATGGAGACTGCCACCACCTCTGCAAGCTGATGGCACCGGTGCGACACCGGTGGAGCATCAGTGACTCCATCGGTGAAATTCGGAACACCGTGATGCCATCAGATTGCTCAGAGCTGAGATTCGGAATACGCTCTACGATGGAGCCCATACCAGGTACGAAACCGAGTGTATCGTCATCTGTGGCAAGATGCAGAAAATTCGAAGTCTCGCACCAATTTAAACTCCGTGAAATTCTTGGTTCATATTCAATTAATTTTCAATTTAACACGCTACTTACACGCTGTGAAATGTTTAATATAAAACAGTTTTTATCTCGGAACGGAAACAAAAACAAGCAAAATTGTATTGCACTTTTCTGTTTCCAAGAATAACGCTGAAATGAATGACATTACATACGGTACATACAATACTTGAATTATGCCTATTTTAGTCTGTGCTTGTGAAATACGAAGACGTATAAAAATTGATGAGAATATATTAGAAAAATTTGTGAGGAAATTTTTAGAAAAGTATTGGAAGCAGTTCGAAATGCAGATACATTGGGAAAGAGGAACCTATACAGTAGATAAATTTATGATTTTTATAATGAATCTGATATTGTGGCCAGTTTTAAAGCAAGAAGACTGAGTTGGATTGGACATTCACAGAAGAAGAGTAAACTATGTTCATAGAGACTCTTTTAGGGAAATGACCTCTGGGAAGACGTAGGCGTAGATATTTTTACAATATGAAAGAGGACTAACAATTTTATAAATTTGTGATAACTGGAAAATTTGTTTGTCAGTAAAGTGCAGCAGTATTATGCGAGGATGAAAGTAATATAACTGTGCAGATAGAGTGCAACAACAAATTATAATTGCATATTACTCTCAAATGAATACTTTCCTCAGAAAAAAATAATTTTCCCCAAAATGTTAACGCTATTTTACTCGATAAGCACTATCTGTACGATTGTGACTTTTATTCTTATCGATAGAGGAACTTACAAGGAATGATTTATCCTTTTACAGTTTTTCAATAAAATGGACGGTTTTCTTGGAAATTAAATAAACAGATTAATACGCATCGTTATGTCGTGGCAGGAAGTCCGGCAACCCTGCTCCTTGAGTTCAGTCTGTGTGTATTAGACGCGGACAGTACACACGTGAACAGCAGGTCGCCCGGCCGCTGACTGTGCTTCGGAGATGGAAGTTGTCTGATTTTCGAACCAGTGCAAGTTTTTCTTTTCTTGCGAATTATTTAATAAGTGTGTATTAGAGTGTGCCAAAAATGTTCAAGCCGACATAATTCTAATTTACGGAGAATCTCGCGACGCTGGACGACTGTATGAAGACAGAATTCCAGGTAAGAATGTGCCTAATGCATAGACATTTATTTCAGTTTGTCAGCGTATCCGAGACACAGGAAGTGTAATATCTGGTTTTCGTAATTGTGGTAATAAAAGACCCGATGAAACGTTACCAATAGGGAAAAATAAATGTTTAATTTGGTGGGAAAAAATTCAGGGCGTAGCAGCCTAATGTATGTATGTATGTATGTATGTATGTATGTATGTATGTATGTATGTATGTATGTATGTATGTATGTATATATGTATGTATGTATGTATTAACACAACAATTGGGTATAGGTACACCCGGTGGCAGTGATATAATATACAATAATTACAATTACATGAAATAAAATAAAATAAACGTAAATGAAATCAAATAAAATAAACGTAAATCTATAAATAGCAGATGCAATAAACCTAGGACTATAAATAAAGGTCAATGTTACTTATGTCCCGCCCGCTATAGAGACGTAGGCCAATTTTACACATTTAGTATAAATTGTTGCTTCTTTGACAGGTTAGGTTTGGTTAGTTTAGGTTTTTGTTATAGCCTACCTTGCATATACGATTATAGCGCAACATTGGCAGTGATAAAAGTGAAATATTCGTTCAGTGGGCGTTGGACACTCTACATTCACCTAAATAAAAACTATTCTATAATAGCTCCTACGATAAGCAAAAGTAAATCTAACTTATAAGTACTTCTATTTCACCCAACTATTACCAATTTAAGTAATTATATATCACCTTAATTAATTACATACCAACTTATTTACATATCATCTTAATTAATTACATATCACCTTAATTTATTTACATATCAACTAAATTACATATTATCTTAATTAATTACATATCAACTTATTATATATCAACTCAATTACATGACACAACTTAAATAATTACACTGCACCTCCAATTACATTTTCAGTCTAATCTCCTCAACCTTTCCTTAAATGTATTGATTTTAAGAGGACCACTCTGAAAGATTGCCGCAGGTAAGCTGTTCCAGTCTACTATTGTGCGGTTAACAAAGGAAAATTTTGCCACGTCCGTTCTTTGTTTTCTACATTTAAACTTCCTAATATGATCAGTCCTTCCTAAGTGTGATGGTGTTGCTAATCTAGCATTGATATCGGTCCATGCTTTGTGTCCCATTTCTGCCTTAAACAATGCTGTGAGCCTGGTTTTTCGTGGCCTTGATTTGAGAAGTTCCCACCCCTAAGTCTTTTACTATCTTCTCACCATGCCCCTTCCCCATTTTGACATATTTTGCTGCCTTGCGTTGGACCTTTTCTATTGAATCGATTTGGTTTTGCCTGTACGGATCCCAACCTACGTACGGATAATATAATATATATATATATATATATATATATATATATATATATATATATATATAATATAACCGCTGGGTTGATGTATCGAATTGGACCGTTCAAAGAACAGTTATTTCTGAAAAAAAAAAAAAAAAAAAAAAAAAACTAACTTTCCACCAATATGATGTTATAGTTTTTTGTTACATTCTGTATGAGCTATTCGCTCCGAAAATATCCAGAACTACTTCACTTCCACTCTGTATTTAAACGTTCTAAAATTAAAAAAAAAAGTTTGTTTGATACTAAGTGATTCTTGAAATAGAAACATTATATCTGTCACTTGTACATAGGAAAGGGGGTGTGGTAACTAGTATTTATTTATATCGTCCGATCATCAATACACTCCAGTCTAACAGGGCTCGCAGGGTTTGCGAAGCAGAAAACGTGGGATATAAGCTGAATGCCCTCCTGAAGTCCTCATTAAGGTCTCTTAAAACTGTCATGTATGGATCGTCTCCGGCACCGTAACGTTTCATGCACGTCATTTGTGCGAGTTTTTATATTATTATGCAACAAACCATTTCGGCACTATAGGCCTACCAACTTGTCAAAATTGCTATATATAACAATTTGAATGCAATTTCAATTCTATTAGAAGAAGAGGAGGAAGCTATTTGGAATAATGACCAACGCAAACGCTTTTTCGTCCATAGAATGTTAAAGGAACACGGGAATTTTACTGGAAGCAAGTAAAGAGATAGGTCAGAAGTAAATCCCGAAAAGACAAAGTATACGATTATGTCTCGTGACGAGAATATCGTATGAAATGGAAATATAAAAATTGGAAATTTATCTTTTGAAGAAGTGGGGAAGTTCAAATATCTTGGAGCAACAGTGACAAATATAAATTATACTTGGGAGGAAATTAAACACATACTAAATATGGGAAATGCCTGTTATTATTCGGTTGAGAAGCTTTCATCATCCAGTCTGCTGTTAAAAAATCTTAAAGTTAGAATTTATAAAACAGTTATATTACCGGTTGTTCTTTATGGTTATGAAACTTGGACTCTCACTTTGAGAGAGGAACATTGGTTAAGGGTGTTTGAGAATAAGGTGCTTAGGGAAATATTTGGGGCTAAGAGGGATGAAGTTGCAGGAGAATGGAGAAAGTTACACAACACAGAACTGCACGCATTTTATTCTTCACCTGACGTAATTAGGAACATTAAATCCAGACATTTGAGATGGGCAGGGCATGTAGCACGTATGGGCGAATCCAGAAATGCATATAGAGTGTTAGTTGGGAGGCCGGAGGGAAAAAGACCTTTAGGGAGGCCGAGACGTAGATGGAAGATAATATTAAAATGGATTTGAGGGAGGTGGGATATGATGATAGATAATGGATTAATCTTGCTGAGGATAGGGACCAATGGTGGGCTTATGTGAGGGCGGCAATGAACCTGCGGGTTCCTTAAAGGCAGTAAGTAAGAATGTTAAAGGAAAACGGAAGGAGAATATTAGAATTTACGCAGAGAATTAATGAATCGCCTCCTTCCTAATCCTGTTAACTTTTCGTTATTCATAGTGTCATGTGCTTGGTCGTGTCTGTATTTGAAGGTCCATTCATACTGATGGTATTGCTTCCTTCTGTAGCGTTTCTACATGAATGTCGTACGGTATCAGACAAATATTCTTCCCGAGAGAGTCGCCCTGCGTGGCGCAGTCGGTATAGCGCTGGCCTTCTCTCCCCGAAGTTGCGGGTTCGATCCTGACCCAGGTCGATGGCATTTAGGTGTGCTTAAATGCGACAGGCTTATGTCAGTAGATTTACTGGCATGTAAAAATAACTGCGGGACAAAATTCCGACACATCGGCGACGCTGATATAACCACGGCAGTTGCGAGCGTCGTTAAATAAAACGTAATATTAAAAAAAATTCTTGTCGAGAATTCCGTACGATGACGTATAGCACAGTGCATGACCGAATACGTTACGCTACGTATGGATGCTCTCTCAAACGACTTACTGAACAATATTTAAACCGGAATATTGAGAAACCCCAAGTGCCTATAAAACTAAACTTTTCAAGAGATACAAGAAAACATCTCAGGTCCTAGATTTGTGCTCATATTATTCTTTTCTTTACACTTTAGCTAAAAATGAATGTTTATGGGAATATGTGGGGTTACTCTTCATAATATCATGAGACTACATATTTAGAATACGAAATCATATATAACCCAATTTCGTAAAAAAAAAAAAATGAACATGTGAGGTTTCTCAATATTGTGATTCATTCGTTGCGCATGAACCGCTACGTGCCGGAAACAATTCATGCATTATAAAAATGAACACACCTTTATTCAGCAAAATTATTCTGTAAGAGCTGAAAAAAAGGAACTGACTTTATTTTACTTCCTAAGGAAACCAAACTTGGGTTAAGATGTGAGTGAATCCTCTAATCTGCGTGTCCACACCTGTGGAGTAACGGTTAGCGCGTCTGGCCGCGAAACCAGGTGGTCCGGGTTCGATTCCCGGTCGGGGCAAGTTACCTGGTTGAGGTTGAGCACTATGAGCGGTGTTGGACCCAGGATTCATTTCACTGGCATTATCACCTTCATCTCATTCAGACACTAAATAACCAGAGATGTTGATAAAGCATCGTAAAATAACCTACTAAAATAAATAAATCTAATCTCCGTGTCGGTGTGTGTCTGATACAGCACAGAATTTCCTTCTGCTAGTACTTGAACAATCTTTCCACTTTTCGTTAACGAAGACAAACCATATGCGTCATACTTTACGGTAAGATAGAAACAGATTGGTTAAGTTGTAAGTCACTTGTTGTTATTACCAGACAGCGGATTTTCAGTCCCTGCACAGCGACAAGACGTCACGGAGTTCAATGACCTCTACAACTGACGTTCAGTATGGGGACCGAAAATCCGCTGTCTGGTCATTACTAACCCGATGCGGCAAGTAGGCTAAGATTATCAGCAGATTTACTCATTATTAGACTTCGTGGAATTGCCACGAGAATCGTAAGGTTTACTGCAAAACGCGGTATAGACTGTATGAGAAGGGAGCGCGCAACGAATGGAGTATGCCTCTTATGTGAACACTGAGCAGTAGGCCTATACTGCGGTTACAATAAAACCTGTATCCTGCATTCAAGAAATATAATGAATGATCATTGAAGTAGCAAATATCTAAACATATAAATACACAATTATTTTATAGTGAGATATATTAACTCTTAAATGTAAGATACTCACATCATCCTTGAATATTGCATTGCAGTTAAGAGTTACGTACATTTTGAGCGATTGCAAAGTGAACCTCCTCCGAGGTCACTTAAACAGTTTTTATATTAGGAAAATGTACGTTGAAAACACACGATGTAATAGGTGCATATTTTACAAAAAAAAAATGGTTTGTTCTTTAACACTAAAATACTTAGTACCAAACTCCTCTATAAACACACGCAATTATGAAGTATTATATCGCGGCATGTTTGATTGAATTCTTGTCTGCACTGAACAAATGTTAAGCTTTGACTATTCCAACCACAGTAATGCGAAAACAAGTGCTTACATAGGAATACATTAGCTGTAGCTGCTCTATCTATTTGGACCGGTCACATCTCTTAACATGAACTGCTTATACTACGAGACCGGGCGGTCGCTCACCTCCTCTATACTACCAACATCGACAACCTGATTGCATGCTGCGTGTGGCAATTCAACGAAGTCTACTCGTTATCAATAAAAATATAGCCTACTGAGAAAGATGTCAAGGATGTGTGCTCCAGCATCCTAACAAAAACACTCTACAAATTTGATTTTACACTGTTTTTCGTTCCTGTTCCTCCTATCCTTATTTACTAATTTTATTTTCCTTTATTTAACTTTTCTCCTATAATACACACACGTGTGCGAATTTTTAAGAAGTTTTTGAAGACACTCTTGAAAGCTGGCCTATCATTTGATCGGTCGCCTACGAACTTTTGATTTTTTTTTTTTTTTTTCAGAGATTTAAATATTTCTATAGAAATTTATTCTGAAAGTAAACGCGGTACGATATCTTTACTATTCTAAAGAAACTTTGTTTTCACTCGTACCTCCTTTTGTATACTGTACTTAATTCTCTTTCACTTCAGTCACATTTCTTTGGAAATTAATAACTGACAAGATTTCTGCGAATAAATGTGTTACATATCGATGGCTAAGAAGTAATATCTCGTCGTATCTACAAAAATGATCGTTTAGTTTAACTACATTTTTATTTAGAATAACAGACTACGTTATTATTGTGTTCACAAAATTGAACAGTTAACTTATATTTTGTCCTCGAGTAGAAGATCTTGCAAAGCAGAAATGTACTGTATATAAAAGGTTTGTCTATTTTGAGAAAAATTATATTTTTAAACACTTTTTTGATTCACCTGCAGATTTACAGATACGAGGTATCACTTCTTAGCCGTCGATATATTATACAAATTATATGCCCTCCTTATTTTAAGTTATCTTACGATCACTGATATAGTTACCTCAAATATGCATACCCAGCAAACAATGAAGAACAATATAATTGCCGTCCTTATTAGTGTCATTCTGGATACTCTGAAATTCAAAGTACGCAATAAATATGTTAGCATTAGAGATTTGCAGATAAGAGTAAATTTTTCCTCGTAAGAGAAGTTTATTATGTGAACTTCATATCTTAACATTTCAAGCCTTGGGCAAAAATTTAATAAGAATTGACGGGATGAAAATGTCATTCAGTGACGACGTCATATCTGCATACTCAGGCGTTCGCACAATCTCCAGTGACATCCGAATTTATTTAGTTCGCAGAACGTTCATCGTATGGAATCCTTGGCCTTGGTTATGTGGGTAAAATGAAACAGTTGATGGTTTTTTTTTGTTGATGATACTGTATCGGTTGATTAAGAATTATGGAGGCATTATAGAATACATATTTATGGGAAATGAGAATTCTATAATAAAACTTACCTGAAACAAATTTTTAAGCAGCCATTCCTAAAGGTAGATCTTTTTAATGCCAGGCAAGCGTGCGAAAAGTACTTTTAACACTAGTGCTAACAGTAATTTAAACGCTGACTTACAATTGTTTGAGATTGTCAATTGTTTATATTTACAACCAGATGTCACATGACAGCAGTCGCAACCGATAATTAAAGCGGTCTAGTAAAACACCAGGACTGTTATTAAAAACAATTGTATTGGTTAAGGAACGTACAGAAATTAAATAATTTGTTTCAGCAAATATTTTTATTATTACAAGGTTTTTATAATATATGTATTTACCGCTGGCGTGGTGTTTTGCTTCTCTACGTGCCTTATAGAAGATGCTGGAAATGTCCTCCCTCGGCTAAACACGCGTATCGGAAAAACACATTCTGATTGAAACGATTAAGTTCTGTCACTGTTAATAATGTTTTATTTCATTTGCTCTACCGATATATAGACCTACGACATTTAAACTCACAATAATTAAAATGCTCAATTTAAGAATCATGAAGAGTAGACAGTAAAAAATCGGACCGATTACTCGTATTGCGCTAACAACACACCAAACTCCAACTTTCCTATCATGAATAGGCACTTCTTGTACACGACGTGGATTTTCGTAACACCAATAGTGAGTGTTTTAATTGTTTACACGAGCAGTTAGGTGGAACCACGCCTCGTCTGGAAAGAACACGAGCTGTGTGGGTCGATTAAACTTTCCTTTAAACAATTTCCTTTTTGTGTTATATTTCAAGGAAAGTGAATGTGTTTCCTGATAATTGAAAAAAGGAAACAGTTACAGAATAAATTAATTCATTGCTTAAACATAGTGAATAATTCTAGGTGCAATAAAAACTTTCAATTTGCTTATTCTGTATATAAAATGCATTAAGCTATAAAATGTCCTAATTATTAACAACAAATATTCTTGGAATCAAAAAAAGATCCCAGATAAGTAGTATGAACTTCTAGACCAGTTAAGTTGCGAGGGTTAAATTTAAATACCTGAAATACAGGGACATCATTTTATTTTACTAACATTTTTTATATTAACCTGACTATACCTTTGGATTAATGGTTCATAGCCGGAAATACCGTTTGCTAACCCCTTCCACGATTGAAGTTCGATGATACTAGCGTAAAATATAAACAAATCACTTTACTAAGTATAGGAGGGAAGAAAAGTAGTTCATCCACTTACGTAAACTAGAAGATATCGTAATTCTGAGTTTCATAATTTTCATTAGGTTTTTGTTTAATCAAAATAAAATACAGTATTAACAATAAGTGTTTTTACTCACGAACTGAGTTATTCATGCAAACGTATTCATTATGCAGTGTATATTATACTGTCTACAGCACATTAGCGTACAATATGGAGAATGAAGTTAAATTGAAAAATAATCATAATATGGATATTTAAACACAATTTTGAAAATGGTGGCCGTTCATTTAGATACAGGCTTCAGTTCTTTTGTGCATATTATCGCACTATAGACTATTGCATCTAATCCCAATTACCAGTTTCGTCCTTCGTACTAGTAACTCATGTTTAAATAATTTATACCTATTATATAAAAGAGTACCTTACGTACTGTAAATTCAATCTTCACCTCTGTCCGACCCTCACAGATAACATTACTCAGACATGCTATCTACTTTCCGTCCAAGTGGTTATGTAGCAGGATCGTAGAAAGGGAGGAAATCACGTGACAGTTAATTATTTTATTTAAGTTATTTTAAACAGTTGCGGGTGAGGGAAATCGTGATGTGACGTAGGCAAACGGACGGCAGTACCTGTGCGAAAATATGATTCAATATTGAAAACTCTTTCGCCACTGGAAAACGCGAACATATTTCTGGGACGTACTATAGGCCTACTCACTAACTCAATACTGTTTGTGTTTACTACGACCTTAAGGTGACTTTGACTTTGTATACGCTTGGTTCTATGAGGAGAACAGTTTGAAATTTACTGGTAGAGGGGGTGGGAGTGAAGTACATTCAAAAACTCAGGTACAATAAAAATTGAAGTAAAAATAAAATGATGTCCCTGTATTACAGAACACCGCAGGATCAGTATCTTCTTGTTATATGCCAATAATCATAATATTAATTATTACTTATCAAAATCCACAAAAAATAACTTCAAAATTTTAGTGATTATATCAAAGTTTGCGAGAAATGAGTTTGCACTGTTCATTGTGTAACTTGTTGCAACGAATCGTAAATAACTGTAATGAATGAAATATTAGAAAGGTGACATTATTACAAGTAGAAATGTTACCCTATGCATTGTGTTTAAGAAATTGGAATTTACATTCTCCTGAGTTTTGACTCAAATGGACGAGATAATAGTTTGCCATCATTCTAAGATCTAAAATAATTCTCATAATCTACCGACGCTAATACACAGTCTAATTAAAGCGTCGTTTGAACTTCTTTACGTAAGCAATTAAATAAGTTATTTGCGGTCTCACAGAGCACATAATCACGCAAATAGTGTACTTAACACATAAAAAAGTAACAGCCTTTATTCTTCAATCTTCAACGGAGAATTTGCACCCACGAATTTGCTACGTTATGTGAAAAGCAAAATGAGGAAAGAAATGCCGACGTTTGGAGTGGTGCACAATGTATAGAAAGTACATGCGCTTAATTACTGTACTGGAATTTTGACTCTAAATTTTCCCTGCTGTTCAAAGTGCTGTAAATAAAATAATAGGCTTACTCTTACGACTATTACTGTCGTAGGTGCGTCATACGTGGTGTAGCGTTACGGAATGAACGCTATACAGAGTGGACCGTAAGTAATGTTATTAATTTCATGGGGTTATTCTTTGAGATATTTCAAACAAAAAAGTTTAATACAACTTTGTTTGTTTTTGCTTCCTTTACGAGATAAAAATTCGTTTATATGAAATATTTCATGGCGTGTTTTAGGAAAGCCATTGATTTAATTCCCAATATGATCAGTCATTTTAAGAGAGCGCGGTATAATAATAATAAATTATTGAAATAATTTAGTTTTTTTCCTCTTAATTTGCATACATTTTATCCGAACAAATGATACATTGTAAAATTCCTTTGCAGAACGAAAAGTTATATTTCCTTGGATCAAATTTCTGCACGTTTAAAAGAGAAAACTAAAATTCTTTCAATCATTTATCATCATAATACTCTGCTCACTTAAATTCACTGACCATATTGGGAATTAAATCAACGGCTTTCCCAAAACACGCCATGAAATGTTTTATATAAAATAATTTGTATCTCGTAATTGTATTAAACTTTTTTGAAGTCTCTCAAAAAATAGCTCCTTGAAATTAATGACATTAGTTACAATTCACCCTGTATATTTTCGTTGTCAGGATACGGATATTTAGAAAGTTATGATATCCAAACCACTTCGAATGAAAGTATTCTGAAGTATTGGAGTAGGCCTACATAAAGACGACAAAATGTTTCGTAATACGCAGGGACTACGTACGTTCTATACATCTCTTTTGCTAAAATTTGTTGCGATGAAGAATAATTTGACCATAGATAGAGTAACCGAATTGCTATATTGATTACTTTTTCTATAGGCTATCATTAAATAAGAATAATGCATTTTATTCCAAATTATTGGTGTACGATTCAATGATACGTACACGAGAGAAGAGAGTCAAAATTCATCTACTATTCAGCTCCGAATATACTGTAAGCCAGTAGTGTCAGTTGTATGCTCCGAAACCGGTTGTGGTGCTAGAGACGTCCAGTCGGAGCGTGAACTTGCTTATGTCTGTGGAAGCACCGGAGCTCGCAACGAGTTATAGTGGAGCGCTCCGCTCCGTTCAGGCTGTGTCTGACAGCGCTGCTGTAAGCTATTGGTTTATAGCAGCGGTGGCGAAAATGCGACTCACGAGCACATTGTGGCTCGCAATGATAGCTGTGCTTTCTACCTCCCACAACCCCCACCCTCTCACTCGCTGGAGTCAAACTCCGTTCCATTTGTATTTGTCTCTGACCTACGAGTGGCGTATCGTCACAATGTCTCTCTCGAATACATGTAGATCTACAAAAACGAAAGTTTCAAGCAGGATGGAGGACGCATTTTTTTTTTTGCTGCCAATATGAATGAGAATATTAAATGTATGATTTGTTCACAAGTATTACGAGGAAAACGGTGGTAGAACATAAAACGGCATTATACTACATGTTACTGATGAAACATTAAAAGGTTGTGTTGTTATTATTATTATTATTATTATTATTATTATTATTATTATTATTTCTGTATATCGATCATTTTTCAGCAGATGTACAAATAATGCGGTTAGATCTTCAATTTAAACTCACAGATTTACAATGTGATGTTAAATGAAAGCTAGATGTAAGGACTTGACAAATGTTGAACATCTCAAATCTTTGCCAAAAAATAAATATCCGAAGCCTCGTTCTTTCGCTTGCTCTGTTGAAGCCATGTTCGCTACAACTTACGTTTGTGATAAATTGTTTTCAATAATGAAAATAGTAAAAAACAAATTTAGATCACGACTGACAGACAAATACCTTCGTGATCAACTACGACTGGCAGTGACATCATTCCTGATTTTGAAACTCTGTCGCAGAGACATTCTGAAGACAGTTAATTTTAGGTTGTGATAATTTGTCCTATATTTCATTCTTCATTTCTTTCTTCGTTACACGTACTAAACATTAGTTTGTAGCCTTGTGCTGTATAAAATTGTATTTAAGTGCTTGACGTAAGGAAAATGAAAATCCCTTAATAAATCAGACAGTTACATCACTTCCCTTCGGGTGTCCGCCTCCCTCCATAGGTACTATGCACGTTGCAGTTTACACAGTGGTTCGGCGCAAGATGACGTTTTCGCTAAGGCTGGTTTATAGTATCAACCATGATAGTTCTAGACCTACTTAATATTCTGCCTCATCCGCCAGAGACCTCTGTGTCTCCGGAGACGCCACCATTACCATTACTACTGCTAATCTTCTACTACTACTACTACTACTACTACTACTACTACTACTACTACTACTACTACTTCTACCACTACCACCACCACCACCACCACCACCACCACCACCACTACTACCACCACCGTCACCTATGCAAAGAAGTTGCAAATAGCCTTGTCCCTTTAACGCTATTGTTATAAAACACTTTTAATTATGTCAGTAAGTGCATTAATGAAATCACTTTAAAATAGGATAGCAAAGAAATCCAAATGGACGGAACGTATTTTAAAAAGTGTGAAATAAGGTTACTAAATAACTTAATGCTTTGTAATATGTGGAGTCTTTCAAGACTGGAAGAGAAGGTTATCGGAAAAATTGTAATTATCGAAAGTTTTGAGGATCGAAACTGATTATGATTCCAAAATGTTAATACAGTCATTATGAACTTGAGAATCCAGTAGTCATTCATGCACTGTGAATTTCCAATATGGAATGACTTAATTATTTGCTCTCGCTTAATCCTCACATTGTAAAATATCTTCGATCAATGTTACACTGGGAATTTATTTACTTCCGCAATTGCGGAACATTTCAAGAAGGTCCCTATTTGAGCAAGGGCAAGGATTGCGAAAATTTTACATTGAAACTGGAGAAGTACTGAATAAACTGAATTGCTACTACGTTTAGAACATGAAGGAATACAGTGGATGTTTCTTTTAGATATAGGTCTTACCTCTCTAATAGCTGCAAGAGTGGTCTTCAGCTGCTTCAGGAAAATAGGTGAAAAACTGATAATGCTCTCTTTTATAGTCTTGGGTGAGTACCTTGAAAAAACTGTAAAGACGCAATAGCGTCCCTAGAAAGCTTCATGACATCGGCAACTTTATCGTCTCTAAACAAGCAACTGTGATAATATTTTATTCCATAGAGTTGTTTGCAACTATCCAGAACTATCACTCATCATATTAATAATTCAAGGTAAAGTTAAGTTACCCGAAACTGAAAAAAAAATTGTTACATAAACACGTAGACAACGATGGCAGGAAATCAAGTTCGAGTTCTGAAGCCCCGTTATATTTTTGCGTGGGATAGCGAATAGGACGGTATGGTCAATGTAGAGAGACTGGCTATCGCAAAAGTTTTAAATGACCAAGAGTGAACTATGTGAAACAGTATTTATCCTACTAATCGGAAAAGAACCGTTTTAGTGGGGTCTGCAGACATGGAAATTCTAGAAAATGGGCATTCAAAAGGGGACCGAATTTTTCAGATGTAATTGACAACATAGTTAATACAGTCGAACCTCGATATAACAATTTTCTGGGTACTATAAAAACTGAATTGTATCAAGGTTATTGTTATATTGAAGAGGTATGAGATTCCCCCCCCCAAAAAAAAAGGATTTAAAGAAAAATCATCTGGTCTTAATTAAGGATGGCCACGAGGATCCGGAAATTAACAGCACTAATATAATGAATGAATAGAATGGATGTTAGGAGAAAATCCACAAACGATTAGGAAAAACGCGGAAATTCTACTTGAAGCAAGTAAAGGGATAGGGTTGGAAGTAAATCCCGAAAAGACTAAGTATATGATTATGTCTCGTGATCAGAATATTGTACGAAATGGAACTATAAAAGTTGGAGATTTATCCTTCGAAGAGGTGGAAAAATTCAAATATCTTGGAGCAACAGTAACAAATATAAATGACACTCGGGAGGAAATTAAACGCAGAATAAATATGGGAAATGCCTGTTATTATTCGGTTGAGAAGCTTTTGTCATCTAGTGTGCTGTCAAAAAATTTGAAAGTTAGAATTTATAAAACAGTTATATAACCGGTTGTTCTGTATGGCTGTGAAACTTGGACTCTCACTTTGAGAGAGGAAAAGAGATTGAGGGTTTTTGAGAATAAGGTTCTTAGAAAAATATTTGGGGCTAAGAGGGATGAAGTTACAGGAGAATGAAGTTACACAACGCAGAGCTGCACGCATAGTATCCTTCACCTGACATAATTAGGAACATTAAATCCAGACGTTTGAGATGGGCAGGGCATGTAGCACATATGGGCGAATGCAGAAATGCATATAGAATGTTAGTTGGGAGGTCAGAAGGAAGAAGACCGGGGAGTCAGAGACGTAGATGGGAAGATAATATTAAAATGGATTTGAGGGAGGTGGGATATGATGGTAGAGTCTGGATTAATCTTGCTCAGGATAGGGACCAATGGCAGGCTTAGGCCTATGTGAGGGCACCAATGAACCTCCGGGTTCCTTAAAAGCCAATAAGCATGTAATATAATGAGTTAAAAACGAACGTTGTTTCAAAAATAAGTTGTAATAATTAAGCACTGTTAATATCAATTATAGTATAAAATCTTAAAAAATAACCTTAAAATTAACTTTATAAATAAAAGATTTTAGATAAAATTAGCATATGGCATATTCTTAATTAAAACCTTCTGACAAGAAAGGCTAACCAAGTGATATTGTTAGCTTCAGAACATTAGCCAATTAAAGAAATGATACTTCTGAATAGTTAATTCTCTATTTGTAATATTTTTTTACCCTTAAAACTGAAGAAAAAATGTATTTTACTAACAAATTCAAATTAGTGTAACTGAAAATATTGAGATTAGGACACATGTTTATATCACATTTCTTGCTTAGAATATCCTCAGAAATAAGCTCTGTAAGTGACGGTAAATTCTCGTGAATAATATTTTGATATGTATTTGAGAAAAATGCATATAAAATAACGTCCTGTTTACTTTTCCCAAGGCTCTAATAGCTTTTCCATAAATTCGTCACGTATTTTACGATTTGATGTTTTATGAATGACCGTATTATGAAAACCGCCTGTAATTTTAGACTATAAGCAAGTAGCTATTCGATCACATGTACAGACCGATTATTTAGTCCTTACAGCTCAGCGACGCGAAAGAGGGGAAGTAATAGGAGGAGTGGGGAGAATTCCGGAGTAGAGATAAGGACGAGCGGTCGGTAAAGGAATGCAGTACAACTTAATTGTACTGGAAACATACCGCTCCACCGCACGCGTGACATCCGATCGCTCCGACGGCAAGCGAGTGAATAACCCAAACACCCCTTGGCGTAACTAAATGGACTCGCCTGAAACAGGCGACTGTCAGGAGAAAATAATCGTACTGTACTCCAGCATTAACACTCTGTCAGTTAACGGTCATTAACCTTACAGAAATCTCACGTGACCTAATGGAAGGATTCACTGATGCTGCATTAGCCGATATTCATTTAATATACGAAACCGCAAGAGAATCTGCAATCGTGGCGAGGAAGGTCTATTGGCTACGATTTCCAAAACGTGATATTTCAAATAGATCAATGTTCGTTGCTGTGTGCGTCTACACCTGTGGAGTAACGGTCAGCGCGTCTGGCCGCGAAATCAGGTACCCCGGATTCGAATCCCGGTAGGGACAAGTTATCTGGTTGAGGTTTTTTCCGAGGTTTTCCCTCAACCCAATACGAGCATATGCTGGGTAACTTTCGGTGCTGGACCCCAGACTCATTTCACCGGCATTATCACCTTCATTTCATTCAGACGCTAAATAACCTAGATGTTGATGCAGCGTCGTAAAATAACCCAATAAAATAAAATAAATTCGTTGCTGTGTACCAGAGGGTCTGGAATATAGGATTTCTTCGTCCTCGAATCTAGACTCGTGGGCCGCAACGTGACGTTCTTTTCTTCGTAATGTGACACAAAGTTTCTACAAAGAAATCTACACCAGTTAAGAAAATATTAACTGTTGTTAGTATTGAGAGATTATTCAGGTCTGTCTTCTGTACGCGAGTCTCCTCCTCTCGCTACGACGTTGGAATCTGTTCGCATCGTTCAGTGGCTTGAAATTGGTTTTTAAATTAAATTTACACGAAAACCGTCCACGCTATTGAAATACGCCAGAGGGATAAATGATTCTTTCTTAGATTTTCTATCGATATGGACAAGAATGACAATTCTATTCGCAATAGTTACCGAATAAGAGGGTGTTAAACATTTGGGGGAAAAAAAACAACATTTCTTTCTGAGAAAACTATAAACTTTCCATCAATATGGTATTACACTTTCTTGTTATATATAACATGAGCTATTCACTGGCAGGGTTATTTCACTTCCATTCTGTATATATTACCTCTGGTTGAGCTTCTGACTGATGTGTTCATCTATAATATCAGGCAATACATCTCACTTGACAATATGTTTAAAGGAAAAACATTTGTTTGTATCTATCTGAAATGTGATTAGTGTAATATGTTATTGGCCAGCGATGTATGCAATAGAGGGGAAAGGAACTGGCTACCCTACCCCATTATCTCTTAGCTTAGTTGCCTTATGAGTGATGCCTTATTGGTGTCACTTCATCCATTCATTGTTTTGCATAGTTTCGCTAAAAACATATTTACCATTTCCATCTTTGTAAATATGCCTCAAGATTTGTTCATATCTCTGTTTTGCCTAACGTTGAATGTTCGTGTTCCTCCGGGCAAATTTAAGTCTTAGGCTATAGCATGTGAAATTTTCTAAAGCTAATCTGTCGTATAATAAGTGAACGATTTCTTTTTCATTATAGGAATTTCAGGCTACTTTTTCATATAGGCTACATAAGGTAGTGAGTTCATTTTGGTTCAGGCCATTTTGTTTTCTTAAAATTTATACATTACTATTAATTAACTTATGTTTTTGTTTGAATGTCGGAAGTTTGAATTGCATAAAGTAGACAAAACACACAAATTATCCTTCCCAAGGTTATTTATTGATGATGATAATAAGTCATTACATTCACAGGACTTGCGGTGATGAGGTATTTTCTGTTAATTTTATAATTGCTCATTGGTGACATTGTGGTGTGATGAAATGCGGTTATTTTTAACTTTCTGCATTTTCGTATTTTTGCTTTTGTTTTGCAATGCTGGATAATTGATCCACAAATCTGGTCAGTAGCACGGGCAGAGCCGTCCAGGTCCACCACCTCCCCCGCCAAAGAAACCGTTGCCTCTACCACCGCCACCATTGATGAAGTTTTTCTCTATGCCGAAATACTCGTAGCCTTCCAAACCTCCAGCAGCACCTCCGCCTCCTACGATGAGGCCGTCAAACCCACCACCTCCTCCGACTTGTCCACTTCCGCCGAATTGGCCACCTAATAATCCACCGCCTCCTAATTGACCACCTCCGTATTGACCGCTGCCACCTCGGATTAGACCGCCAGCACCACCGAATTGGTCAATGCCTCCATAAGCGCCGCCTCCAAAACCTCCGCCTGTGCCACCTCCAAAACCGCCGCCACCGCTTCCAAAACCGCCGCCACCGCCGCTTCCAAAACCGCCGCCACCGCCGCTTCCAAAACCGCCGCCACCGCCGCTTCCAAAACCGCCGCCACCGCCGCTTCCAAAACCCCCGCCACCGCCGCTTCCAAAACTGCCGCCACCGCCGCTTCCAAAACCGCCGCCACCGCCGCTTCCAAAACCTCCGCCCGCGCCGCCTCCAAAACCGCCGCCCGCGCCGCCTCCGAATGCACTACCGCCGCTTTCTAGAAGGCCGACTCCTCCTGCTCCTCCGCTCCCAATGTATCCGCCGCCGCCTCCGAAGCCATCCTGGGTGTTTCCTAAGTATCCGCCTGAGCCTTCTCCTTGTCCGCCGATATTACCGGGAAAGGCACCCACGACGCCGGTAGCTTTTCCTCGTCCGCTGGTACTACTACCCGCACCTCCATAGTTGCTGGATGAACTAGATCCTTTTCCATATGCGTTGGAGCTGATGGCTGAGCCCCACCCGCTGGTGCTGCTGCCCGTGCCTCCAACTAAACTGGTGCTGAGAGCGCCGCCTTGGCTGCCGACACCGATGGACGAAGCCCTTCCCGTAGTGCTGCTTGAGGATCCGCCTACGCCGCTGCTCGAACTGGCGACCTTCCCTTTCCCTCCTGCGATGGTGTTCCAGTACCTGTTGGAGGCTGCTGAAGACGCGCTATCTCCGCTGATCGCCGCAGTGGCTGAAGCTCTGAATGCCGGGTCAAATTGCAAGACGAGCATCCAGGCGCCGGCTAAAAGCAAGCATCGCAGTGTGGACTCCATACCTGTAATGGGAATTCTCACCTTAGTCCACACTTTTATTGGGAGTTGCAAACTGTAGATCAGGAATGTAAATGAGAAGAAATCGTGACGTATTAGGTATTAAGTACCCACTTCTTACTAGCCTACTGAACCGATGTGACGCTGAGGGTGGGGTTGTTTATGTCAAAGCCACGCGATTCTCCCTTAATTCCGTCCCGCGCATCTAAATCTGTAGGAGAAGATAATGAGGGGAAATCACTCCGCGAGTCACATTTTTACATCTCTGCTTCAGACCTTTCAAAAGTAGGCCTACTCCGATGTTGTGACACAACTACTTTTGTGGTGGAATCTCCAACTAGTTTCAAACCATCTTTGGAGAAGTCATTTCTCAGCATAGCCTACTCGTGTATTTTAATAACCCAAAATTTCGTGAATGTTTTTGTATGTTGAGAGGGAAATCTCTCGAAAATTACTCGACAGTACGCACGACACTTCAGGCGGCTCCCTGACGAGTTTCTGCAACAGCTGCGCAACATGTTTGAACGCTCTGCACATAGATTTTCTTATTTTTCCTTGTAGTATTTGTAAATTTGCAGAATTTCTGGAGCTTTCACACAGGGACATGTCGTTTCGTAACAAAGAAGAAGATATTGCGAACCCGAACAACATAACATTACAAAACTTTTACAAGAAGACAGTATTCAACTAAATTCATTATCGTCTTCAGCCATCATTTGCTTTCATAAAACCCCGTGCACCTCCTCCATGAAAATGTCATTTTCTGTATAAAATAAAACTACCTATCTAGATATGACGAATGTACAAGATATTGCAAAGATGTCTGTCTTGACATCTGATATTATATTTCTTTTGCCCCCTACTTTTGTCCTGTTCACCATTCCTTCCAGTGCATCCTTCAGTAGGCAGTTCTTTTTTAGCCAGCAGTGACTCAGCCAATTTCTCTTTCTGTTTCCGATCAACTTCAGCGTTACTCTTTCTTCACCCACTTTTTCAAGCACAGCTTCATTTCTTGTTTTGTCTGTCCATTTCAAACACTCCAGTCTTCTGAATATATAGGCCTAACTCATAATATCCAATATCCAAAAACTACTCATTCTTCAATAATTCATGAACTCGTATAAAAACAAACGATTTTACATAAAAACAGTCAATAATACTTAGAATTATAATAGATGGCACATTCCAAATAATTACTGCGAAACGGTAATTAGTGAGATGTAAGTTTTTGCTTAATTGCCAAAAAAGAAAACAAATTTTTGGATATTGTGAGTTATGGTTCTAGAGGACTCATATTCAATTCTGTGTTAGATTTATTTGACGAATTATTGAATTATGATTTTCCTTTAGTGTTCCTGCGAAGAAAAAAAAGAAAAACAGTAAACACAGATGAAAGGAATTAAATTAATTAATATCACTTTGACAGATATGAAACCGAATATTGAAATTCTTAATGAAATTGTTTAAAGGGACTTGTACTGAACGCCATAAATCTGGAGATGCACAAAATGTTGCAGCCATAATTGATCATTTGGAAATATTTCATCGAAGTGTGAGATATGATTTTTAACTTTTAATTACGCAACGTGTTAATTATTGAAACTTAAGATATTACTCCTTTGTGACAAGTTTCAGCGTCATGTTCTCCATTTTCAAACAGTTTTGACGTTCCATCATATTATATATAGGCTAGTGTTAAAAGTATTGAGCATCAAGAATGAACAACTTCTACTTTGTCTATCGTTGCAGATTTAAGAGAAGGTATGAATGGTAATTTGACAATATGCATAAAAATATCTTAGGGAAACAATTAGGAAGTCTGAAGTTCCAAGCTTACTTGTGAATTCGTTGAAGATAAAGTGTGAATATTAACCTGACAGTTTCGAAAGATTTCAACATTTGAGCAACTTGCTCACAAATCCAAAGAGAAAATCTCAACAACTCTCTACTGAAGGAATAAAGTCTTACCACTGAAGCCGGAATCGGGAAATGATCCGCTGAAACTGCGAATGACAAGTCCAGTGCAGGGGAATTTATTTATATATAATATCATATTCACGTAATTGGGTGTTCAGAATGAGAGACTTTTATGATTGAATCCATTGTTCAATATTATAATTAAGTTAGATGAAAAGGAACTCGTGTGTGTACCTTTCGGAAATAAGTGCCTCGTAATAGCTCATTATTGGTTTTACGATTTCTTTATAACAAGCAACCAAAGTATGAAATACGGGATAGCGTCTAAATGTATAACTTAATTGCCTGTCCAAAAACTGTTATTAATTCATTGTATTTTCTCGTAGTATTGAATGTTGCGGCTTTCAATAATAATATAACAATGGCTGTTTTTCATAATAAAGATTTATGATGTTAATGTTGACGTCGTACAAAATTTTGTCCAATATTCTTTTGAGGAGATTAACTCCGTACGTAGATGAAATTATTGGGGATCATCAGTGCGGTTTTCGGCGTAATAGATCGACTATTGATCAGATTTTTTGTATTCGGCAGATAATGGAGAAAAAATGGGAGTATAAGGGTACAGTACATCAGTTATTCATAGATTTCAAAAAGGCATATGACTCGGTTAAGAGGGAAGTATTATATGATATTCTTATTGAATTTGGTATTCCCAAGAAACTAGTTCGATTAATTAAAATGTGTCTCAGTGAAACATACAGCAGAGTCCGTATAGGTCAGTTTCTATCTGATCCTTTTCCAATTCACTGCGGGCTAAAGCAGGGAGATGCACTATCACCTTTACTTTTTAACTTCGCTTTAGAATATGCCATTAGGAAAGTTCAGGATAACAGGCAGGGTTTGGAATTGAACGGGCTACATCAGCTTCTTGTCTATGCAGATGACGTGAATATGTTAGGAGAAAATACACAAACGGTTAGGGAAAACACGGAAATTTTACTTGAAGCAAGTAAAGCGATCGGTTTGGAAGTAAATCCCGAAAAGACAAAGTATATGATTATGTCTCGTGACGGGAATATTGTACGAAATGGAAATATAAATATTGGAGATTTATCTTTCGAAGAGGTGGAAAAATTCAAATATCTTGGAGCAACAGTAACAAATATAAATGACACTCGGGAGGAAATTAAACGCAGAATAAATATGGGAAATGCGTGTTATTATTCGGTTGAGAAGCTCTTATCATCCAGTCTGCTGTCCAAAAATCTGAAAGTTAGAATTTATAAAACAGTTATATTACCGGTTCTTCTATATGGCTGTGAAACTTGGACTCTCACTCGGAGAGAGGAACATAGGTTAAGGGTGTTTGAGAATAAGGTGCTTAGGAAAATATTTGGGGCTAAGCGGGATGAAGTTACAGGAGAATGGAGAAAGTTACACAACACAGAACTGCACGCATTGTATTCTTCACCTGACATAATTAGGAACTTGAAATCCAGACGTTTGAGATGGGCAGGGCATGTAGCACGTATGGGCGAATCCAGAAATGCATATAGAGTGTTAGTTGGGAGACCGGAGGGAAAAAGACCTTTAGGGAGGCCGAGACGTAGATGGGAGGATAATATTAAAATGGATTTGAGGGAGGTGGGGTATGATGATAGAGACTGGCTTAATCTTGCACAGGATAGGGACCGATGGCGGGCTTATGTGAGGGCGGCAATGAACCTTCGGGTTCCTTAAAAGCCATTTGTAAGTAAGTAAGTTGTAATGAGCGGCACAAAGACCTGCCTGGACTTGTACCAGGCCACGCGTGGTAAATTCCGCTATTTCTTCTAAACTCCATATTACCGATATGTAACGTTATTATAATGTTATACTGTCACGTGCATAGGTGCCGACATCTTTGAAATATTAGGGGAGGGGACTCTGCACAGAAGTTTCTGGAGTAACGATTAGCATGTGTGACCGTGAAACGAGCAGTCCCTGTTCAAATCCTGGTGGAGACAATTTTCCTGGTTGAGGTTTTCCCGGGGTTTTCCCTCAACCCATTAAGCGCAAATGCTGGGTAATTTTCGACGCTAGACGCTGGACTCGTTTCGCTGGCTTTATCAACAGTAATCTCACTAGACGTTTTGATTTATCTAGAGAAAATCAAAACTCGAGTGGGATTTAATTGACTATTACACGATTATAAGAAAGTATATAAAGATTAGAAGTAACGAAGTACTCCAATACAATAAAATATTAATTGACTTACGAAAATACAACTGTCTTCAAATGTATTATTGTACCATCTCAACATTACAAATATTACACTAGATGGCAGTAGTGAGCAATGCTTTCTCGTCGAGAAGTTTTCGATCTATTATACACGATGGCAATGTTACTAGTCAAGAAGGCTTTGTTGATTCAGTTTCATTTTTATTAAAATGCAACATTCCACTTCAATTATCCGAATCCCAGTAATCAACGTCACTTGACAGATGATTTTCAATAAATCTTAATATTAAACAATCTCTGATACGTGACTATCCATAATATCATATAGCAGATGCTATAACATAACCTAACTAATATACACAAGTGTTAGAAAAGTTTTAATTAACGACGATGACATAAAAATAAATATGAATAATTTTAAAAGGAATAATTATTGAATGTACAATTTTCAAATTTGAATGTGGTTGGTGGTTCAATTGATGTTATATTGGACGTGTGCGTAATAGAAGTGGAACTCGTTGATTTAGGCCTGTATGGTGTATTCAACTTATTCAGGATTTCTTCATTTATTTGTAAATCGGATTTCAGAAGATGCATAGGTATGATCAGTGATTTTTATTAATTCTTGTTCTTGAATGCCAATGCGAGTCATATTTGAAACTGCTGTGCATCGACTGGAGTGGTTTGTAATTATATATATATATATATATATATATACATATATATATATTTTGATGTCCAGACCAGCGCAGTTTCAAATGTTGGCAAACCAATAAACAAATGCTAGGGACGCGATAAAATTAAACAAATGCTAGGGACGCGATAAAATTGTGCGATAAGCAGCCATGATTGGTTGAAATACGTCCTTTCGTACCGTTTTATTGGTCAAAAGTAGTATGACGTAGTAAGAGTGTAATAGCCACTTTAATTTCACTCAGACGTTAGATAACCATCGCAGTCGATAAAGTGTCGTGAAATAAACCAATTAAAACAAAGTCTGATAAAACTTTAATTTCCATTCCTCCAAAATATCGTTACTTATTTTTCAGAAAATAACATTGTCTGATACACCACCTTTTCTTCTCTCTTCGTTGATCCCTTCTCTCTTCGTTGATCCTTGCAGCAATAATAAACACGAGCCACTACTAGAATCCAATTGATCAGTGTTTCCGTTCATTGTCGTTTTATTTTGGAGAGTTCTCTTCATTAAAAATTATCCATTATCATTAATAATTAATTACATCGCAATCGCTGATCACTTAATGAGCCCACACTCGCGACGATCATCACAAAAAGCAATCATTGAAACTGCATGTTGTTGTTTATGAAAAAATGTTGAACATTAATAATAATTTAACTGATAATAGGAAAAAATACAATCTAATACACTGTTAATTTGAACACTTAATTCCGTATTATTATTTCTGCTTTGTAATACTTACTACCATTTCTGTTCGATTGCAATATTTTAAAAATTTTAATTGGACTGAAAAAATATGGATCGTAGACAAAGAATTGGATTCACCATTGAATCATGTATTTCACTGATCGTAAATGCAAAGGGTGGGAGACTGAGTTGAGTAATATGTTCATTGCGACAACTAGCCAAATCTTTGGATTTGAAATAACCATTTTTGACGTCTGTCCTATTTTATCTTTCAAAAAAATTAAATAGGCCTATTTTTAACACGAGAAATCTCTCTTCGTATTACTTGGGGGCGAGGCCATCTATCAACTTCATTGGGCGACACCCCTGGTTCTATAAGTTGTGGGGCAGAAAGTGCCTTGTCCCCCCCCCCAAAAGCCGGCGCCTTTGGTCACGTGTCTGAAAATCGTGTCACTCGGTGGACATAGATGTGATCGCAAATTGTGTTACAAAATAATAGAGTTCACTTTACTAGACAGACTGAAGATTTTTCATGTTTCCTTTTTTTCTGCTAGCCTATAAAGTACAAGATGTTAGATATTTATTCGTTTTAGGTCATTTAGGCCTAGAGCATATTACACCACTTTCGGTTTGCAGAAAATTGCCAAGTTTCAGGGTAATTGCCTATTTTGCCCATACAAGTCTGTTTTCCGCCTAAAATATCTTTCTTAATTTTTTCTTATTTTATAAAATCTACTGTGTGCATTTGAATGTCATTATTGGAGAGACAAATATCTCACAAAAACAGTTGAATTTTGTCAATTTTGCCCCTCCCTATGTCTCTTCCAGAGCAGCCACCAGCCACAGATTAAGGAAACTGATTAATTTAAGCTGTAAATTTTAATATTCTAGCGAATATATAATAATGTTAATAAACTTTTTAGAAAAAATCTTATCAAAAAGCCTAAAAGAACTAAGACATAATTGCCAATTTTTCTCATAAACTAGTGGAAGGATTTGAATAATTTTCCTTTTACACAGCCTAGAGGCATCATTTAATTTTGACAACTAAATTATTTCCTATGTTAATCTGGGAATGAAATTTGAACATTTACTGTAAGTAATGTAATCATTCAAATTTCTAAAAAAAAAAAAAAAAAAAAAAAAAAAAAAAAAAAAAAAACTCATTATCAGATTAGCATAGAGAAATAATTCCAGCTTATAAAAATTAAATGATGTCTGTACACTGTGTAAAAAGAAATTCATTCAAAAGTTTCACTAGTTTGAGAAAAATTGGCAATTATCTGACTAGCTTCTAGGTTCTTTCATTAGATATCTCTTACATTATTTTTAAAATGAATATATACTCGCTAAAATATTACAATTTACAAGTTACGTTTACTAAAGTTGCTCAAAAGTTACTAGGTATGTGAAGCCTATATAGAGAAAAAGGTGACATTGACAAATCTGAGGTTTTACTTACCGATTAAAACTTTATGCTGAACTTCCTTGCGATGAAAATGACGAAAATGAAGGAAATTAATGGCATTTTGTGCTTGAATGGACATAGACTATATTTACTATGTAGTTTCAAAATAATGTGCATCTATGGTCCGTCCCAGGGATCTGTGGAGTAACTTCGCGCATATAGGGGCGGAGTCTGTCTGTGCCGGAGTGTATTGCGGGCAGCATCAGCTCGATCCGCTAAGGGGTAAGATGCTCATGGTAGAAGCACAGTCTACTATATACAGTCGCGAAGCTTGAGGTGTTTTTTTGCAAATCTCGTGATAAAGCGCTCCAAGCGGTTAGCAACTAGAAACAATAGACTGTCCATGGTCGACTTTGGACTGTGTCGTATTTCTATCGAGTGCTAACTCGTTGCGTATTTCACATTGAGCTTGTGAAGTGTTCGTTATTGGTTGTAATGAAAATGTTAATGGCTAAAATATAATAATTGGAATAATAATATGGGACAAGGAGGAGACGTTTGTAGTGCTATAAATTGTAGCAACAGTAAGAGAAAGAGCCCAGAGCCTTTGTCCGATTTCCGAAAGATTCAGAAAGGTTCCTGGGTTTCCACAAGAATGCTGTGCAGAAACAAAACTCTTAATTTTGAAGTTCTTTGTGATGTTAGAATACATTATATCCTTAAATTTCACAATGAAATGTTTCAGTCTAACCGAAAGGACATTAGCTACCGGTTAAAGTTCTGTCACTTAGGCTGCTAAATTTCCAGAGAAATAAAGGTTAGGTCTACTTTTTTTTTTCAGAGGATATGTTTTTAATTGTAGCTATTAATTTTGTTATTATTTTTATGTGTTATTTTACTAAAGACGTAGAAAAAATAAGTTTGTTTTAATGAAATTTATTGATCACGTTTTATTTTCAATTCAGGTGGGATTATTATTGCTTAGGCCTATTTTTTTTTTCAAAGGATGTTTTTAATTATAGTTGTTAATTTTGTTGTTATTTTTATTTGTTGCTCTACTAGAGTCGTAGAAAAAGTCTGTTACAATAATATTTATTGATCACGTTTTATTTCCAATTTTGGTGTGATTATTATTGCTTAACCTCATCCCACTTTGTTAACTACGTAAGCCTACACTACAAGTACCGATACGCGTAAGTTACTCCATTAATTCATATTTCCATTATTATTGTTGTAAAGGGAAATGCAAATTAATATTTATTGGTTTCATAGTTAATTATCGCTATAATCTTGAATGAGTGAAGCTGTTATAGTAAGTTTCAGTTCGTTTTGCACAAACAAAAATTATATTACTTATTTCTTGCAGGTATCTTCGAGTTTATGGTGGAATTTAATATACTTCATTAAAATAATAAATTAACTTTATGCATTTAATATTTCAATAATGGAAGGAAGGTGTTAATTTTTCCAAAAGAACACGACAACGAAAGTGTAACATATTTTGACGTCTGCTAGGAGAGAGATCTGCGATGATGAGGCGATAGTAGCGATCCTAGTGGTGGGCAACTACCCATGTTTGCAGTTTTACTACATATTGAGCTTCGCGACTGTATATAGTAGACTGTGGTAGAAGGTAGAGTGGAGTTCAGATAAAAATTATCCCCTCCTGAAAGCGATTGCTCGCTCCGTTCAAGCAATGCCGCCCCCCAAGAGCAGTCATTGGTCCTATCCATCCCACATATCACTTGCGTAGAGGTCTTGGTTTCGTCTTTCTACTCCACAGATCACCGGGACGGACCATAGTAGATCCTAGGAATAAATTCTTCCTTTCTGAATTCATTAAAAATAATGTAGTAATGCGGTGGTGTACAGTGAGGACAGATATGAATTCATACGGACTTCAGTTTCGTTGGCGATAACATCCTCAGCATGGCTGCTTCCGGAAGGGAAGCTAAACCTCACGTAGAAGAGAACTCGGATAAATCGCAATATAGCGAACGCCAGTAGGGGAAGTTATCCCCACCCACATGAAATGTGCATTCGTCACAACACTCGCCTATCACGTAGAGTGTCTGTTGAGCTAGTAGGAGAAAAGTGGAAGGGGTCGTGGGCGGAGCTTCTACGTTCGCTATATTGCGATTTGCCAGAGAACTCTCCCTCAACGAATGGGCTGCAGGAAAAATTTAGCAGGCATTCAAATCCCAAATCAAATTCAGCTTTGGAAATGGCGCAATTGGTGGCGAAATTGCGCTCTGGTTCCTCCCTGTAATTAAAACGTAACACGATTTGAAGAAATTTAGTGCCTTAAAATAATGCAGTTGTAATTAACTTTTCTAGTGATTATATAATACAATCTCCTTTATTAATAAACTGTATAACAGCTTCCTAATGAGAAAATTGTTCTCGCTTCTTATTATTTTATGCAGGCATGTTCGTATTGCATAACAATTCCATATATTGTGGACTCAACAAGGGTTTTAAAATTTATTTCATTCACTGGAATAATAATCTTGTACATACTTCCGAATTCCCCGAAATAAAGTTAATAAAGCGATTGTTCTTTTTATACGGCCACTTAACTTCGCTTTCAGGCGTGTAGTTAATATTTATTGCTCTTTTAATTGTTGCTACTATGTACCATCGAATCATGTGAACTTGTTACTTATTTTAGTGCACTGTAATTTTATTGTTAATTGTATATAGCGTGATTTTAATGACCCACAGTACAATTATTGGAATATTTTAAGTTTACGACACAATTAGGCCTATTACCGGTACGCTAAGAAGAAATTCTTTATACAACTTGTCCATAAGAAAATATATTTCATCTGAATTGAATATCTTACAGTCCGCACTTCAGGAGAAGATCCGAGCAAGGAATGTGAGTTTTACCCCTTCTCTTACAACCAACTCCACAACATGGAACCGGCCGGCCAATGACTATGCTTTGTTTGTCCCAGCCGGCCAATGACACCATCTCCATCCACCTGCTCCTTCAGTTACTAGTTCAACCTCTCCTCTTACCCCGCAAGGAACCATACCCCCCCCCCTCGCAGGTATCTTCTCGTGAAATTTGGACAGTACTTCTCTAATAATTCTTTCCTTAGCAATGTGAACTCACAAATTAGTAATTAAATGAAACTTCCCTATGTGTTAAAGAATATATTAATAGGCCTATGCTATTAAAATAGTTAAACTTCTTTCTGTTATTGTTTCACTTCCTTTGTCTCATCCTGTCTTAATTTTCTACTTTTATTTTGTCAATTGTGCTTCAAGCTATATGATATGATATATTTATTTCAGTAGCTCTTATTTAGTAACGGATCACCACCACATCTCTGTATTCGTGCTCCCCATCACCTTCTAATTACAGTAACAAATACAAACTTTCGTCGACGTGTGCAGTCATCTTATTTTGCCTTTGCTACCCCTATTACTACAATACATACCCTCAATTTGCTCTTTAACCTCTCACCTTAAAAATGTTCCCTTCTATCTGGTGAACACCTCACCACTTTTATTCTTTACCTATATTGAAGTACATCCTATAGTCTAAAATTTTCCTAATTTGAAACTAACACTACTTAATCATAACCATTCACTTTCATCTCTAATTTACAATCACTTCTACCTCTCCTCACTTCTGTCATCACTCTTACCCACTATTTCTCCATTAGTCACTGAATCACACGTTTATTTGTTCACTTTTACCCCCGATAAATGTCCACACCTGTGGAGTAACTGTTAGTGCGTCTAGCCGCGAAACCAGGTGGCCCGGGTTCGATTCCCGGTCGGGGCAAGTTACCTGGTTGAGGTTTTTTCCGGAGTTGAGCAAATACTGGGTAACTTTCGGTGTTGGACCCCGGACTCATTTCATCGGCATTATCACCTTCATCTCATTCAGACGCTAAATAACCTAATATGTTGATAAAGCGTCGTAAAATAACCTACTAAAAACCCCCGATAAATTTTTCGGTAGGCACTATTTTTGTAAGTCAAAGCTCAACTCTATCTTTATTTGTAAACTTACATTGAAATACTTCCTCTCTTCTTATCATTTCAATTTCTCTGATTGTACACTAACTTAGTCGACACTTCCAATATTTGCATATATACAGTTGCGAAGCTCAATACTTACTAAATATGCAAACATAGACAGTTGAAATATGCATCCATAGATAGTTGCTCACCACCAGGATCGCTACTATCGCCTCCTTGACTATCGCCTCATCACAGACTCTTTCCCTAGCAGACGATAAAATGTATTGTACTTTTGATATCGTGTTCTTTTGAAAAATTAACACCTTCCTTCCACTATTGAAATACGAAATAGGCCTACATAAGGTTTATATATTATTTTCATAAAGTATATATTATACAGTAGGCCTATTTTATAAATTCACCTTCCTGGATCTTTCGGAAGGTTAACTCTGACTTCTTTTTCTTAGAATTTATAGTGCAACAAACGTCTCCTTGTCCCATATTGTTACTCAAATTATTGTATTTCAGCCATTTACAGTTATTACAACCGATAACGAACATTTCACAGTTTACACAACTTTTCACAACAATGCCTTTTCGATCTAGACCAGGCCGTAATATATGTTCGGGTTTTCTATTTCAGTGTATGGAGCTCAGTGAACTATTATATTATATCTTTATTGCGTATCATAGCTAAGTTTTATTTAGTGTAATGTGTCTATAAGTTCCGTTTACTTCTTGTTGCTTAATATGTTGCAGAAATAATTACAAAACTGTGTTATTTTAATGTGAAGAGAATTTTACATGTTAACATAATCTTTTCGCATCAACATTTTAAGTTTAGAATGAAAGCTATTTTGAGGTTTAATAAAAAAGAATCTATATTGTGATTTTAATATAGCACATCTACCTTCCTTGATAAAGACAGAAAATTTATCATACCACTCTTATGAAATCAGTGTACATACGATTGTTACTTCGTCTCTTAGGTAGTAGATAAATACAATAATTCAGTACTCAATTGCAGTATTAAAATACAGACAAATTGAATGTGCGAAGTATCATACATGACATTATGCTTAATTATAATGTATAATTGCGAATTTAGGAATATAAGATATAGTAAACATAACCTATAATAATTCCATATGAATGGCAGGGCATTGGAGGCCACTAAAATTAGACAGAAAGGGGCAACTGGGACAGTAAACATAACCTATAATTTCAACATATCTAGGCCCCTAAATATTCGTGAGGTGCAACTGAAAATTATTGAATCGTGCATAAATGAATGTACAATAATTTCGCAATATTTAATCGAAATAAAGGCAGGTAGGTCTATTACACATACGAACAACGTAATTTTCACACCAAAAATAATATTACACCTTAACTCTCAAGGAATTATATCTGAAGTGTCTCCTAATCATTGTTTTAAATTTTATTAATGCAATTACACTACATTTTAGAGAAATATAAGCTTACGTTACTTTTTATGCATTCCAATTAATTTATATGGTTGAAACGCCGCCCATCGTGATCGGGTTAAGCGAGTCACATGGTCTGCCTTACGGCCTATACTAGATCACGATGCCAGTGACACAGTCTATTGTTCCTAGTACACACAGCGCTCCAAGCGGCTAGCAACTATCGCGAGAAATGCAAAAAATCACCCCAAGCTTCACGACTGTATATACTAGACTGTGATATTAGTAAAATTTTACTGCCAATTACTATTAACAAACACTTCCAATTTCCTCTAGACACCTCCATTATCATCTATTGTTTCTCTGGACTCTAATTCATTTATTCGTTCATACATTTTCCCTTCGATTATTTTTATACTTAGGCCCTACTATTACTGCTTCAACACTTACTTAATTCTATGTCTCTTGCCACTATTTTAGCACTCCCCCCCCCCCCAAGCACCAACTTCGTGGACTGCAGTTCTGTTGTTCCTTATTTTCTCCTTTCATCACAATAGCCAACACTCAACTTCCACTCCAGCGGAATCTCACATATCTAGGAATACCCCTCACCTCCAAACTCTCCTGGACCGAAGTAGCTAAAGAAACCTGGAGGAAATATAATGCAGCCACCAGAGCAATAAGCTACCTAAGTGGCATCAATCGACCCGGTTGTATAACCGAAACACTCCTCCACCTATACAAAGCATTGGTTAGATCCCTATGCATATATCCCTCCATTTTCCTCGCACAAGCCCCTCCAACGACCCAATTGAAATTTGAAGCACGCGAAAGAAGAATTCTCCGCCAAATCTTCAACCTGCACAGACGCACCAGAAATAACACAGTTTACACTACCACAAAAACAAAGCCACTCTTCACACACCTAAACAACATAAACAGGAAATACACACATTCGGCAGTAAATCGCGTATATACACAACACATCTTCGCAAATCCCCCGAACACAAACAACAGAACAACACTGGAGAAACTCCTCTACAACTACCACCAGCCCCCACCACCAAACTAAAACACACAAACAAAACCACAAACACGTGTTGGAAATTTGAATACTGTCTGAGAGGACACACGACAGCAACAGAGAGGCAGATGAATAAAATAACACCACACCATGAAAGTCTCCATAACGATTCAGACGCTTCTGCCACCGGAAGGGGAAACTCAAAAATGTATGCATGTATGCACAGTGTTCTGCCCAAGAGCAGGTCTTTAACTGCAAACCCAGCATTTCCCTTTCTTGCTTTCCTCTTAATCTCCCCATATAATAGGCCTACTTTAATGCTGTCTATCAATTGATATCTTTTACCCCGAACTCTTGTCCCGTTCACCATTCCTTAAGCATTCCAAATTAACAAATTAGGCCTACACCAAAATAATTAAAACAAAAAAAAAATAAAGTAAAAAATAAAATAAAATAAAATAAATAAAAAGCCAATCACCGCACTCACACACCTACTGGCACTTAAGCCAGAAATAGTGTATAAGTATGTAAATATATATTTATTGTTATTTATGTACAATGGCTGGAGAGGGCATCCTGCGCGTGTAAGACCCTAAAACGGCCTCTGGCTCAAAGCCAGTAAAGTCAATAAACATCACAACATCTTCCCCTCACAAGTAGATGGACTACCCAAATCTTCTTTACTTCCCCTCCTCGTTGACTCCGGACGTCTTGCTAGTTTCTTGACCTATTTTCTATGACCTACTCTTCCCGCCGCCAGCTGACACGTTATCTTATCCCTTCCGCTATTGTCAGCAGTCTTCAGTAATGCTATATTGTTTCTTCATTTTCTAACTCAGAATTATTGTTTATTTTCCCTGATGCAGCAAATATCCGAGCCACCAGACCGATTTAATAAAGCACTGCACTGGGTCAAGACGTGCAACAAAATATGAATTTATAATGTCGTCGCCTTCAGCCAAAGACGTTTTATAGTTTAACCCCTTCAGCCGGTTTAATACTCGTAAAGTATAGTATAGTAGTATAGCATTTATTAGCTGTCGTTATAGCAAAAGCTAACGACATTGTGAAATTACACGTGTGAAATTATCGTGCAAAAATGAAAATTATTCTATTACAACACTAAAGATAAAACAAAATGATCACAAATACTCCTTAGAGTTTACAATTGAGAGTCAATATTATCAAAAATAGGCTAATATCTAGATGAAAATTGTAACACACTGATCACAAATATTATTTGATATGCTCCGTTTATATACAATAAAACAAGAATTAACTTAATTTATGAGAATTTCCTAATATATTACAAAATAATAATAACATTCAAAGAAATAAACCTAAAAAATATCTACAGCTTGATTTTCAAACTCAAAATATTCTTGCACAGAATAGAATGGGTTTCTAAGAAGTCACGTTTTCACTTTGACTTTGAATATGTCAAGTGACACTTCCTGTGGTAACATGTTGAACATCCTACAGCCCAACATGTTAGGACTACTTTTAACTTTGGATAGTCTGCAAAATGGTATGTCCAGTTTTTCTTTATTACGAGTATTATACTCATGTTTATCCATCCTACTGGTGAAGCCATCAAGATTTTTCTTGATGTAAACAAGGAGTTACAGAATATATTCATTAACAACTGTTAAGATGGACTCCTCTATGAATAGTGGTTTACAATGTGATTTGTTTGGCACTTCTTGCTACTTGCTAAAGTCTCTGAGGAAAATATAACATAAGAGAAAACTGTTTGTTTTGGTGTCCCATACAACCTCCCGGGGTTTGTCGGTTTAATTACTTTTCACTCTGTATACAGAATATCCCAATAGTCCGTGTATTGAATTTAAGAGATGGTAGGAGATTCCAGAACAAATATTGTTGTGTGAAATGTAAGATGGGCGTCGCTCCCTTAGCATTAGCCCGCTAGATTTGGGAGGGCAGCGTCACATAAAGCTCATCACCCAGTTGAATGTATTGCGTTTGGGGAACAGATTGAATTCTTGCTGTGATTGGCTACTTCATCAGGGGCGTGACGAATATTTCTACTGAATACTGTAATTGGATATAAATAATAAGAGAGAAATGCGCACGAGTGTGCATTGTTAGAGATACTAGTAAATATCACTTTTTCCTATCTCAGTTATTGATTTGTCTGCCCTCTTACACGTCAGTATGTGATATTGCCGACATAGTTCACCACATAATTTGCACACGCAATCTCCGTCAGCAGTATGGAAGCCTGATCTGTGGTGGTAGCCATGGATTGATAGTCTCGTCACCACATGTCGCAACGGTTGGTTTGGTCCCATCCAGTTTCTGTCTATCACGGTTCCGGTGCTGTAGAACTCGTCCGGAATCTGGCGTCTTTTCTCTTCTCTTTCCGTTATAAACTGCTCGTAGCCGCTGGTAGATGGCAGTAAGTAGTCCATTCTGAGGTCTTCTATCAGGAAGGTTTCCCTTGAAAGTATATATATCAGCCTCGACGGTGCATATTTTGATGTTCAGGAAGGTGGCTTTAACACTTTCTAGCATCTCTAGATCCTTCTTCTTTAAGTACTGCCAGATTATTTGAACCCCGTACGTCAGTACTGGCATAGCTTCATTGCTGTTTCCAACGACAGTGATTGTAGGTGCTTATGTCGCTTATTGCCCTGATCGCGGCCACTGACCTCTCCTTTACATGCATAGTAAAACAGGTCCCTGATGTTTGGAAGATCACTCCGAGGTATCTGAACGAATTGACTACTCCTAGTGGCTCTTGGTTATGCTGGATTATATCATTCCTCGATATCCGACCTCCTTTGCGAAATATAATAACCTTAGTCTTTTCTGTGTTTATATGAAGTCCGTTGTTATTCGCCCAGTCATTCAATCTATCGAAGCACGATTGCAGATCCTCCACATTTGCTGCTGTTAAGGCCATGTCGTCCGCATACACGTATACGTCCGTCTGTCCACCTCCGCGAACTGCTTCTATCACGTCCGCTGTCATTAGGTTGAAGAGTAGGGGGATGACGGGATCTCCCTGCAACACACAGTTTGTTTGCGTGATGGGTCTTGATGTCCTTAGGTTGTCGCTTATGTTCACCACATTATACTCTAACATATTCCTTATTATGTTAGTGAGATAATTCCGTCCAAACTTGGTCTCCAGCTTTGAAACTAATATCTGTCTATCTAGCAGATCGAAGGCCTTTTTATAGTCTATGAAAACTACGTATCGTTTCCCCTTGTCATGACGTAGAGCTTCCTCTATTTCTTGTAATAATTTTGTGACAGCCTGGAGCGTTGATCTTCCTTTCCGGAAACCAAATTGCTCTTCCGGTATTATATTTCCTGCAAGTTCCGAGAGTCTTTGTGTGATGATTTTGGTGAAGATCTTGAAAGCAGCATTCTCTAGAGCGATGCCCCTATAAGCGTCCGGTAGCGTTGTATCTCCTCTCCCTTTGTAGAGGACTTTGAGTAATTGGATATCTACTTACGAAAGAATATGCACTCGCGCAACAGCAGAAATCATGGTTTACTTGTGACTTTCTATTATGTATTTGATGGATGGAGAACACAGAAAAATTTGGAATACGTCTGAACAGAAAAGACACGAAATTTTGGATTTTGAGGTGTGTAGGATTTTAAGAAGATATTACACAAAATATCTTCTTAACTAAAGAAATTCTGAGCAAATCGCAATATAGCGAACGTAGAAGCTCCGCCCACGACCCCTTCCACTTTTCCCCTACTAGCTCAACAGACACTCTACGTGATAGGCGAGTATTGTGTCGAATGCATATTTCATGTGGGTGGGGATAACTTCCCCTACTGGCGTTCGCCATATTGCGATTTATCCGAAAATCTGTATTGTTATGGAGGTGTGGAACTATTAAATATTTTACATGCTACTGTAGTCCTGATTAGCTTATGCAAGAAAAAAATTACACAGATAAGTATATTTATTCATTCCATGACATTCTTCAGTTGCTTTACTGCTAGAATAAGAGACTTAAGCAATTCATATGTTTAACACTTAAAAATGCAAATTGGCCAAAGCAACAATTGTAATATTATTACAATAATGTATAAAATATAAATGCAGAAGATTACTATAGGCCTATTAACATTTACGCAGTACTGTGAAATGTCAAGAATTCGTTTACATAGGCTAATAGAAGGTGTAAGAAATTAAGTAATTTTTCAGTTTGGCCTTAAATAAAGCAGTATTTTGTTTATGATATTTTATGTATTCTGGAAGGCTATTGAATATTTTTTTGCCATGTAACGTACTGCCTTTGTTGATGGTGTGTGAAAATTGTTCATTTTACGAAATGAATAAGAACAAATAATTCATTTTGAATCTTGCGTACACTACTTTTAAACACTTGAATATAAGTAATTGATTAACTAGCGGACTTACTCGTGTTAATTATGCAAGTCTGTGCGGCTTACAGCTGTTTCGGTGCTTCATTACACCATCCTCAGAGCCTACTAGATCTCGGCGTCATCTCGAACTTCTCTCCCTGTTGTTTGGGTGCGTTTGATTGTTTAAAAGTGTTGAAAAGTGGAGTCAAATAGTGTGTGTACTGAAATTGATCATACAAACACACTAAAACACACCCTGATCAAATTCTCAACACATAGATCAATTTCAGTACACACACACTATTTGAATCCACTTTTCAACAATCAAACGCACCCACACAACAGGCAGAGAAGTTCGAGATGACGCCGAGATCTAGTAGGCTCTGAGGATGGTGTGATGAAGCACCGAAACAGCTGTAAGCCGCACAGACTTACATAATTAACACGAGTAAGTCCGCTAGTTAATCAATTACTAACAAATAATTTGCTATCGATCTTACATGTTTACACATACTTTGTCTGTCACTGTCATGTTTATGAAAGGCTGTTGACAATTCACAGTCCACACCTGTGGAGTAACGGTTAGCGCGTCTGGCCGCGAAACTATGTGGCCCGGGTTCGATTCCCGGTCGGGGCAAGTTACCTGGTTGAATATCATACGGTGAAAGAGTAATGGAACGGAGAAAAATTCTCTCCGGCGCCGGGATTTTAACCCGGGTTTTCAGCTCTGCGTGCTGATGCTTTATCCACTAAGCCACACCGGATTCCACCCCGGCGTCGGAAGAATCGTCTCAGTTTTAAGTTCCAACTCTTGAGTTCCCTCTAGTGGCCGCCCTCTGCACTACGTCCCGGCGCCGGAGAGAATTTTTCTCCCTTCCATTACTCTTTCATCGCATGATGACGCAGAATATCTGCATGGATATATCATATGTACTTCGGTACATTAAAATAATATATACCTGGTTGAGGTTTTTCCAGGGTTTTCCCTCAACCCAATATGAGCAAATGCTGGGTAACTTTCGGTGCTGGACCCCGGACTCATTTCACCGGATTATCACCTTCATCTCATTCAGACGCTAAATAACCTAAGATGTTGATAAAGCGTCGTAAAATAACCTACCGGTACTTAAAAAGACAATTAAAAAATTGTAGGCCTATTTGTCAAAGTAGGCAAGATTTGACAGAAAATAAATGCTACAATATTCTGATTGCAGAACTTGTCAGCTTTATGAAACAGGGCCCTGGATACTGAGTTTGTTTTTGCCGACAAGCAATTAAGTTTCCACAATTTTAAACACCAGCTACTGGAGTATTTTCCGGAATAAGCTCAAAACAGTTAGGCCTACGACAGTTACAGATGGAAAGTGAATCCATGTTTAGACATTTCAACTGGATGAAATTCCAGAAAATATGAGGGAAAAACTTGCTGAAATATGTGCCTATTGTTGAAATGTTTAAACTAGACTTTTATCGACGAGAGTAGACCAGTTCTAGATCAAAATAATGCAAGAATGCCTCGAGCTTGCAAAAGTACGTAGTTCTTAAATTTTTATTAGGCTATTTGAAACTTCGTATTTATGCAAAATAAGTTTCTTGCCTATGATCACCATCAAAACAAAAGAGAGAAATTTCTTTGAACTTGAAAATGGTATTATTGTGTGTATCGAATACGGAGTCCAGATATGGGAAGCTACTTCATCAAAAACATACACATTTATAGCATTAATTATTTTTTACGTTATAACTACTGAAACATTTTTTATTCTTATGTTCAATGTTGTTTAGCCTATATTTATGTTTTTAAATACGAAATAAAATAATTATATGTTAATAAGACTTTTCTGCCTTCTTTCTAAATAATCTCGCGACACCCTTCACCTCCTTACACGACCCACCAGGGGGTCGCGACTCCCACTTTGGGAACCACTGCTCTAACCCGTATAACTGTACATGTAATTATCTACTCTTTACCCTTGTGTGATTATAGAACGCAATTTCGCTTCAAAAGGGAAGTGTCCTCGGTGATAAGGTTATTATTATTCTTTCACTTTCAAGACAGTTATTTCCTTTTTTAAACAAGCCATTCATTGTCACTGTTTGATAATTTCAATGACTGTGAATTTACGACGATACTGAAAATAAGGCCTTTCACTTCAAACAGATGTTAGAATACACATAAGTCAAACCATACTTTACAGAGAGCATAGACTACAGTTTTCTTTCAATTGAAACAATTCTACAATTTGGAAGAAAGGTTCTCTTACAATTGACTCATGAGGATCCGCTTTTGAATATTGAAAATATTGCCTTACATAATCTTAAATAGTTAATTTTTTATTGAAATTTTCTTTCTTCTCTAACACTAAAGAAAAAGCCTTGCATAATTTGATCGCACGACGTCGTCGATTAAAACACCGATGAAATGCTGATTCCTAGATTCCAATTCTGTTCTACAACGTTTATGTCGAAACTTCTAATTGACTGTAGCTTTCACGTTGGGGAGGAAAATATGACAAGGATATATTATATAGTTGGGGGGGGGGGGGGGGACTTGGCACTTAAAATCATAACCAACCATTTCACTTTTAATTTCTTAATTGTCGTAGGTTAATATTTATTAATCCATTATTCAATTATTTATCCGTTTATTTATTTAATAATTTATTTTTTATTTTTTAATTCATCAATTAATGCATCCATTCGTTTACTTCTACATTTATTAATTTCATTACCCATTTATTACTTAACATCTTAAGTTATTTTTAAATTTGTCAATCACTACCCAATCATTCATTGAATATCAACTCTTTTATTTTATATCCACTAATTTCTTAATTTACCTACTTGATCTCATATTCGTTCATTTATTTATTTACATGAATTTGTTCAGAGATTAATTTATTTATCCTTTTGTACACTTATTTAATGATTTGTTTATTCATCTACCCTAATAGTAATTACAGTATTAGTCCATCTTTTATTTACGTAGATTTCTTTAATCACTTATACAAATACTTAAGGTATTAAACAATTAATTTAATTATTGATTTGTTAATTCACTAATATATTAATCTCATTCATTTCATTTATTTTTCTGTTCATTAATGTAAATATATTTTCGAAAATTATTCATAAACTCGGTTATTTCTTTATTCACTCGAAAACTACACACCTAACAAAAAGTTTGGAATGCTGTGGTTGGAGATATATCGTTCCTACGTGATCAACCAAGCGAGGTGGCTCATGCGTTAAGCATGGGACTCGCGGTTCGAATCCCCGGACTGATTTTGGTTTTCTGTGGTTTTCCACGTTATTTAGGCAAATGCCGGGTTGGAAATTTCATTGCCACTGTCCATTTTCCTTCCTCTTCCTGTACAAAAAGAATTCAGATTTCATATATGATTCATCTTCACATCTCACTCCACAGGCATATTCAGGTCATGACGCATGTCTTCGTCTGCTTGCAGGAGGGGCATCCTCTCCGAAAGCGTCTCTGGGTTCTGAATCTTTCGCAATATCTCTGCCAAGATTCATTCCTTAAGATCACTTCCGAGTGCACTTCGACATCTTAGAAGAGCTAGGTATTTGGTCACCTTGGCGATATGAGCTTAAGGCGGGGGGTGTTGATGGGCCCATTGGGCGAGCGGGTGGGGTCTCATGCGGCCGGTGGGCTGGTGCACCTCATTCTCATTCATCCCATAATTCGGTGTGGACAATAGGCTACTGTCGAGGCGACGTGCTGAAGGGTCGTCCCTAATCGCCCCTAGCTATTCACTACTACTATTACTACTGCTACTGCGTGATCAATAGAGGACACATTATATGTAAAAATGGCGATAGCATTGTTTACAATGCATGATATGATATTGAATATGGCCTGAGGTAGAATCTAGGGTGAACGATGGCAGCTGACGTGAAGACAGGTAGTGTACACTAGTGTCGTACAATGTTCGAACATGTGGGGGGATGTCAAGATACTACAAACTTCGCCATACTCCATAGGCATTCCAACAGTACGTGGAAGTGAAGCATGTGAACTAAAATAACAGTCTATTGAAAACCGGTAAGAGACCTTATGTTCGGTTCATGTTTGCCGAGTCTCTGTAGAACGGAATCTCCCTTTGCGTTTGTTTAATCCTTCCCTTTCCTTACATATGAGGCGTCTAGAATCAAAACCCTCCAAGTCCATAAAACAAAATTTGTGGGAAAATGGAAAAAAAAAACTGTTTCCATATAAATAAACATTCTTAGGATATAAACAATGCTTTTATCAAGTATTTTATTATCATTAGATACGTTCAAACAAATTACAGGATTGCCCCTTCATTGAAACTAACAAATTCGTGAGGTTAAATTAGCACCTAACTGATTTTGAAACTGAAAAGTGTATTTGGAGGCTTTTGAAAGTATGAGAATTAGTTCTAAGCATAAAAATGAGTCAAAAATGAAAAAAAAATTAACTTAAACCTTACAAATTATGTAGGCAATGAAACCCAGACATGAAGTATGATTATGCACATGCTTTAAACATAACAGCAGTATAAATTTGAATATATGTTGCACTTTTTAAGTTCATACAAATTTTACACAATATTTTCACATTCCTCTTCCTTCAGATTAACAGTTTCTTCTTCGTCTTCTTATTCTTCACGTTCAATTCTATTGTTTTTTCTTGTTACTACCTTTGCAACAACGGTGTCAGTTCTATAGTTAAACTCATCTTGCACTGTTATCTGTTCTTTCAATGCAGATAGTCTTAAAATAAATCTTTTACAGGGACTGAACTTAAAATAGCAGGAGATCTTAAAATTACGTCTGCCTCTTTCTTCCAGTCTTGAAGAGGTAGGCCTACATCTTCATTTTCAAGATGAAAGACTGTTCCATGTTTGCCAATAATATCTTTATATTCTTGGGGATCAATATCACTTCCTTATTTCTTTTTCGATTACTCCAAATATGCGATCGGGAGGGAGAAATGAATGCCCAACCACAGGAAATGTAATTTACACTTTTTTAATAGTTAGAGGTGCTTCAGTGAGTAGCCATTTAGAGCTTATTCAAATCATTGTTGTATTTTTATTTTGTGCAGTAATAAAATTGTCTTATTGCTGTTTATCTGATGAAGAGTAGAAAACGGAATGGAACTTCTTTATGTCCAACAAACTTAAACTGTTGGATTTCCATTTACTGCCAACAGCATGATTACAAGTTTGTATAGCAGGAGGGCACAAGAGGAGTACCGACAAAATTATGTAATTAATTATTAGTTGGTAAGAATAGGCCTACAGTATGTTATAATAATTTAATACTGTACATAATATTTATTTTCATCATGTGTTTTCTATGTGATGAAAATATAATTTCAACCACACATACCTTTCTTTCCTTTTCATTTCTCTTTTCCATTTCTCCCTATTTAGTGTTTTTACAGGAACTTTTCTTTGTGAACATTTTTGTAACTCACTGCTCTTTCTATCAACCATTTCACTGAATATTATTATAGTAGAAATTAAACTTAATAAGGTTTAACAAGAGCTTAACCACACAAATAATAAATCAACATCGCACAGCTGAGGAATGCTGGGTAAAGCAGTCCCACAACCTGATTGGCAGAAAGGGACTTGGAGGTTTTTGAAACTAACAATGGCCGAAATTCAGTTGGATCTAGCGGATATTGAAACTAACCCTAACTTTTGTCCAGCATTTTCGGAGGAATCCAGCGGATATTGCAGAAAAATAATGCCAGCATCGGATTGGCCATGCGAAGATACACAGAAAAATAACTTTATCTCATTTTTTTCTTTCTTCGATGGACTTAGCGGGTTTTGATTCTAGACGCCTCATGTTCGGTGCCTTTCCCCTTAATTCCTCTTCTCTCTTCGCCTTTATGCTTTAGCTGTTTAAGGATATCAGGCACACATCTTAAGCATAGTAATGAGTATAGGTAAATTTCCTTGTTATTAATATGAATGAATATTAAAATATATATAAATAATTGAAAAAAAATACCGTATATTAAAAAAACGCATAGGCTATGTTCAAAATACCAACTAGTATTGTGCAATGTTCAAAGATGAGAGAAGAAACCAAGACATTGCAAACTTCGTCTTATTCCATATGAAAAACTAATCGCAAGGTATGTGCTCAAATCCTTAATGTAGGCCTACAGCTATCACGAAATTATGACAGATTTTACGATCACGAACACGGTTTTGAGACAGTGGGCATTCTAACAGCGCTACTGCAATCATAAGGTAGTGTTGTTATACGCACGTGTGACAAGTGGACCGAAGAAAAGCCAAGATAGAAATGGATACAGTATTACGAAATTTCTCATCTTCTGCAATGTACAATGAAACTTGTATAACTCTTCATATCACCAGATCGAGTATGAAAAAACATCAAGCAGGAGTTTTATTATACTCACGTGAAAAAAAAAGTCCTACTAGAAGACGTTCTGCGAAATAAAGAATATGTTCACCGCTGACCATCACTGTGAAGTAAGGTTAGCTCGTCTGGTCGTGAAACAAGCCCAGGTTCAAATCTTGATTACCTGGTTGACGTTTTTCCGGGGATTTTCCCTCAATCCATTAAGAGCAAATGTTGGGTAACTTTCGACATTGGACCTCAGACTCATTTTGCAATTATTAATTCACATATCATCATCATCGTCATCATCATCATCATCCTTAAATAGCCCAGGTTAAGTTCACGGTGCAGCGTGCTGCACTATTAAAGAACGCGGCCGTTCGGCTACCCAATCATTCACAGAATAGGAGTGGTAAGCACAATAAGCCTCAGGCTGCAGTGCAAGCCTTCGGGTCCCTCCTCCGTACAAAGTAAAAAAAGAAACATCCTGAAAGAAACTCTCTTTCTGATAGCTAATTCATTCCCTTCCCGCACAGCTCACATGCCAAGATGGTTAATATCATACGAATCTACAGACACGGAAGTGCAATTCAGACTGAAACTTATCTTCCCCCTCCATACCCATTGGTTAAATAGCCACGGCACATAGTAAGGCCACAGGACAGGTCTTGCCTCCTCTACTGTGCCTGGAAATCTACATAACAAACTCATATTAGTTAATAAAGTCCCCCTCCCGGGCCACATACGGTACTGAATGCAATTACATTCACTGCTAGAAATTGTAATATACGGTATCCAAATTCTTATGTCAGTGCTAATGTTGTGTGAGAGTGAGTTAGAATGTTATCTTGATTATTTTTGTACCAAAGCTTCGTGAAAGTGATTTTGAAAAGTGTTGGGAGTGGATAAATTGCTTACTTCTTCAGTGCAGATGTAGATGTTCATTTTTATAGCGGAATCTTCTATATACAGTCACTGTACTTCTATATCAAAGACGTTATATAGTATCTATATGCCTCTCAGCTCCATCTGTCGACAAAAGGGAGAAGTAGCAAACAGCCGCTCGTGACCGTGGTGAAGCAGTGCTCTTCCTTGCCTACTGAACCACTTCGACTGCAGACATTCAGTATAGTCAAAATGATTTAAGACGCCGTGTAAATAAAATATTAATCACACTCTTGGTTCAAGAGATTATTTTCAAAATGTTAAAGTACGTAACTTGAAATCATTTAAAATCATTAAAAATATTCATGTGCAAATAAGGAATTTCTCTTAATATTTCTCCATGATAGTAATCTTGAGAAATGAGATGGGGATGGATAGATAAAAATACATACTTAAGTATAGAATTAGTAATAGTATTTATTCCAAATTTTAAAACCCTTTTTTACATTAAGTATATTAGCCTAAGGCTATAATTTAGACTAATCATAACCAGTGGTGTATTTCTAAACAAAAAAGTGTCCTGGTTCTGGGATTTTGCTAGTACCGGTAGTACCTAGTTTTCTTCGTCGTCACCACCACCACCATTTCTGCAGGAATGTTTATGGAATGTCAGACGAAAATACATGGGTTGGAATCTAAATATAGAGATTATTGGGTCTGTGGAGTAGACCTAATTATGAAATTGTTTACATATTAATTTTTATAAGTGATAAATTTGACGATAATGTGAAAATCATAAAAGTGCCCCACCATCCCCCAACCTAAAAAATAGTACCCTGGCGTCACTAGGGCCCACCAGGCCTGAAATACACCCCCTAGTCATAAAAAATGAAGTCCACCACTGTGGAGTAATGGTTAACATATTTGCTGTGAAACAAGTGGACCCGGGTTGACATCCTGATTGGGACAAATTACCTGTTTGTGGTTTCTCGGGTGTTCCCCTGAACCCAATAAGTGCAAATGCTGGGTAACTTTCGGTGCTGGACCCTGAACTCATTTCGCTGGCATTATCACCTTCATTTCACTCAGATGCTAGGTAAACATCACAGTTGATACTCTTTTTCAAAAGAACTGTTGCTAAAAATACTTAATTAAATTCTTACATCCCATTCATTCAAATTTTTTAATTACTGTATGTTTGTTTAGTCAAATGTCTGAAGATAGGTTTGAACTTCGTAAGTGACGCTGACCAGATAATTCACGTATATAAGTTTTTGTATGTTCTTTATTGGTTTATTTTACGACCCCATAAGACATCACGCTAGGAGATAGTGGGATAGGGTGGCCATTCCTTTCCCCTCCATTGCATACATATATTGTTAGGGTTGCCAAGCCAACTTGGTGAATAAATTCCGACATTTTACGTGTTATAACACAACAGATGAATGAAATTTACTTTCTGTGTTAGCCAGATTATCGAAATGTAGTCTGAATAAAATATGACTATCAATAAAATTATTACATCTAGGTATGTGAAGTGTATCACTGTTCGGATATATTCTGTTTTGAACTATATTAACAGGGTATCCATATCCCTTTTTTAGTGACTAACATGGCCGTTGTTTTGTTATAAGTAAGTGAAGTTTCTGTTAATACTCCATTTGAAATGGGCAGGGCATGTAGCACATATGGATGAATCTAGAAATTCATATAGAGTGTTAGTTGGAAGACCTGAGTGGAAAAGACCTTTGGAGAGGTCAAGGCATAGATGGGAGGGTAATATTAAATTGAGGGAGGTGGGATTTGATGGTAGAGACTGGATTAATCTTGTTTAGGATAGGGACCGATGGCAGGCTTATGTAAGGGCGGCAATGAACCTCCGGATTTCTTAAAATCCATTTGTAAGTTTTGTTAATACTCAATTCCAAATTATGTTTAGAATTGAACTGGCTTTTTCTGTTACGATGTTTATATCCTCACCCTTTATCACTAGGAGAGCATCATCCATATATGCGAGAATTCTATAGATTTCTGAGAAATCTATTTGCAGCAAACTATCACACCGAATTACCCAGAGTCCATGTCTGGCTGTAGAGAATCCAGATAATCTACAAAATAGAGTACCTAACAAATACCGGTCAGAATAATTTCAAGGGAAAAATTGTTCCGGGGCCGGGTATCGATCACGGGACCTCTGGTTGAACGTACCAGCGCTCTACCACTGAGCTATCTGGGAACTCCACCTGACACCGTCTCAACTCTTCCCTTTATATCCACACAACTCGCGTGGGCTGACGAAACGCCAGAGACCCACAATGAGTGCACACAATCTCTGTGTGCCTTGGAATTATGGTTTTCTGTTAACATACACAGTAACGTATATATTATGCAAGTCTAGTCTTTCAGGTGAAGCTCCCTGTAAAGCAGATTTGAATAATTTCAAGGGACCTTTGGTTGAACGTACCAGCGCTCTACCACTGAGCTATCCGGGAACTCCACCCAAAACCGTCTCAACTCTTCCCGGCCCCGGAACAATTTTTCCCTTGAAATTATTCAAATCTGCTTTACAGGGAGCTTCACCTAAAAGACTAGATTTGCATAATATATATGTTACTGTGTACGTTAACAGAAAACCACAATTCCAAGTCACACAGAGATTGTGTGCACTCGTTGTGGGTCTCTGGCATTTCGTCAGCCCACGCGAGTTGTGTGGTTATAAAGGGAAGAGTTGAGACGGTGTCGGGTGGAGTTCCCGGATAGCTCAGTGGTAGAGCGCTGGTACGTTCAACCAGAGGTCCCGGGATCGATACCCGGCCCCGGAACAATTTTTCCCTTGAAATTATTCAAAGCTGCTTTACAGGGAGCTTCACCTGAAAGACTAGATTTGCAAATACCGGTCAGTTTGTTGAACACCTACCAGTATGTATTACAGTAGGGAGCAGGAATATTGGCGGATGGAGGTATACCCCTTCATACTAACCCAACCCACGCTCCACCCCTACTTTAGCTGTAAATGTTCTTCGAAGGGTCGCTTGCGAAACATCTTTCACTCCTCGCTATGTAACCTAAATTCTGTAACATCGAAGTAGTGTTTATATATGAACACTGTCTGTGTGTCAGTATTTAGTGTAATTTCTGTGCGCAGCATTATAATTATTTCATTAAACAACAGCACATGTGAACACTTCATTTGTTACCATACAAACTACTGGTATACAATATGCGACATGATTTTATAACTACTATACTGATATCGAATAGCATTCGTATTTTGAGGTGAATGAACTAAGAAAATCAGTTGAATTCATATCTTCCAAGTTCGACAGTCTTAGAGAGGAATTGGCGCACACAAGACATGAACTCAACTTTACGCAGGAGGAGATGAAGAGGCTAGTGCAAGAAAATGACCATCTCCAACAGGAAGTGAGTGATCTGCAGCAGTACACACGCAGAGACAATATAATGCTATTTGGAGTTCCGGAGATCGATGAACAATCAACTTATGAAGTCATTGACCAAATATCGGAAGTCATAGGCGGTAGTGAATTGGTGCAACATGATGTAAGCGTAGCACATCGCATACCATTTAGGCCAGGAAAGACGCGTCCTATTGGGCTCCAGCTGTTCAGAAATGAGGCCAAAAATAATGGCAGCGGTCCTGGGATTGCGACAAAGAAAGTCAACAGGGACCTTCCGGCAGGAAGAATCACAGCAGGTGACCAACTGACAGCAGTGACCAGAGACCTTTTGAACAAGACAAGCATTGCAAGAAAAGATGAAGCCAGTCCCTTGAGTAACATCGCTAATGTTGACGATGTAAATAATTTGTAAATAGTATTGTGTCGGTACCCAGGTTTTATTTTATACAATATAATTGACTTAACAATGGCTAGTAATACTATATTAAATTAAATCCATCAGTGCAAATTTAATAATAATAATAATAATAATAATAATAATAATAATAATAACAACAACACAATGGTTTTTAACAATTTACTTCACTGCAATGAGTATATTGCCAATATACTATCAGATCTTAAAATATTTCACTTAAACTTATAGTGACCTAATTCCTGTTTTCCTCATTCTCTTAATAACCAGAATTTCAATCATATTACGAAAATTTTAATTTGTTGTATTAATTAAAGTTTTTTTTTTTAAGTATTCGTAAACACTATAAATAATTCCTTTCGCTTGGCTCCGCGTATCCGCTCCCTTTCTAGACATGTCGCTCAACTAGGCACAGAAGCAATTCCACTGTTAGTATTGAAAATTACTGTTTGAATATGTGCACAGTGAACAGACAACAGCTACTATGACTACTCTCTCAATACCCAACGATTGGCTTGCAAGCAACTACATCCGAACGCATCGACACACTGCCAGTCAGTCATCCCAATGGACAGGTCAGAAGAGAAGGGGTGGTACGTGCAAAAATGTGCTATGTACGACCCGCCAATATCTTTGCTCCCTACTATAATGGCCATTCTTCAGAACAGTGTGTATGTTTAAGACAGGTTTCACTGCAGTTATTTCTTCTACCGATTAAATTTCTTCACCTAAATTCTTCAAATATATAGTCGTTTATATTCACTGCTAGACTCGAAAGCAAAAATGTATTTTTGCGTAACGCATTCATGATCACAGAAATGAACAGACTCACGAATATGCTACTCACAGTTTACCAATAACATGGTCAGCCAGCATTCCTTCAGGCTGAAGTTGCTCTTGGTGACCTTGCAGGTATCATGCTAGCTGTGGAACCCAGGTTGTCGCGAGCAAACCCAGCAAAGGGTGATAACCTCGATAGCATGGCTTCCTCTGGAATGGAAGTACCGTACAGCCCTGGGTCTCGTGTCATACATTTCAGCACATCAAAAACCCTGGCCTTGATAGAGGGCTCGCACAATGTAGAAATTTAAAGCTGAAAAACCTCTGCAGTTGAAAACAACGTTAAATCAAATACTAACCAAAACGCTTTCACCATCTCGAAATCATTCCATGGTATTTAGCAGAGAAAATAAGTTACAACATTAACAGCTAAGAATGGGCTTTTAGTGGCAGAATCTGTATGCTACAGATCTTGTATATATCTGCCTCTGTGCAACGTCAATGCTTTTTAATACTCTGATGTCCACGACTAAGATAAGCCATTTGAAATTTACCGGTAACTCACTGGCAGAAATATAATAAAAGAACTGTACATATCATATCCTCTGCAACTAAATAAAATTACCAGTACTAAAGCTCTCAAATTTATTGTAATGATTTTTATTGACAACAAAACACAAAAATACAATTGTAAACTCTGAAATACAGAAAGAGACAATAACTTCACTGAAATTTAAAACACAATATTAGAACGAAGAAAACAAGTGATCACTTCGAGAAATATGTCTTTATTGTAGTAAAATGAACTCAATTTCTTCGGTACTCTTCTTATAAGTGAAAACTTTATGAATTGAATATGTTAACTATAATGCAATAAAATAATATTACCATTATGGATTACTGGTAATTTATTTCTTTGTAATGAAACAGTAACAGCTTCTTTGTAAATTTAATCTAATTCAGTTGCATAATAAAATATTAAAATAGAAAATAATATAGTTAGGGATGAAGAAATTAGTATCTCTTTTAAGATGGTAGATATTCATTTTTAAGTAAATTTAAGTGTGGCCAAATATACACATCCAAATAATTTGACTTATCTTCACTGATATGTAGCAAAGGTAAAATTTATAAATCTTCTTATGCAAGCTGGCTTTCTCCTTTCACATGTTTCCAATCAAAATGGTTATTAACATTGCTTTCTTACATTCACATATTCTAAAAATTATTTGTTTAAATTACTAATTGTGGGACCTCTCAGATAGAACACAAAAACAGTATCTGTAGCCATCAGCAAACGTAAATATAATTGTTAAAATGATGGAAAAGTTGGCAATAAAATTTGGGGGAACGAGAACGTCCTTAACTCATCACACCCAATTCTTACAAGGAAAAAGTTTTTTTAATTCTGGCATATGAATCCTAAGGAATTTTAGAAAAATGTCCTCTAAAAACTCGCATCTGGCTATTATTTTTAATTAATGTAATATGTTCCATTTTCTTTGAAGTACGAGTAATAACAGTTTTAGAAAATAATACATTATCTTAATTTAAAATAGGTATGTGTATTAACATAATCTTCCAGTGTGTGGTTTCCAATCACAAATGCCAAAAGGAATCATCTGGAAATGTTGTTGGCATCTGATATTCAGCAAGACCAAGGAGAGATAATTTACTGACAATTGGTTTACCACTAACCTGAAAAATAGCAGAAACTTAATTACAGTCTATTAAACTAAGTAATAGTTAAATTCAAATTGGTAAGGACGTAGAAAAACTAGATAAGTTGTGAATCACTATTCTCATTACTTTATGGATAATCAATGCTTATATTTTATTCATAATCAGATAAGATAAGGTTTCTCAAATTAGTTTTTGAAAATTGTCAATGACGTTGCTGGAAAGAGTTACCGAGATTTTTCTGTCATTATCACATCATTATTATTAGGGTATAACCTTTATTGACAAGGGGACTCCAGTTTTTTAAAAATCTTGACATAAAAAACTGCATACTGGTATCTTGCATTCCTTGTTTCATTTTTTCCCTGTCGTTTTGTTTTTAATTTTTCTTTCCTACTTTGTTTATTTTTCATATCACTGCTGTCTTTTCTCACCTATCTCCCTCACACGAATTGAAATTTCCTCTGCAACTTCTTCCTAACTCTAAATGTTTATATATTGAGCTGCTATATTTAATTTTTAAGAACGAATACAGGATTTAAACACATGAAAAATTAAGCTGCCAGCAGAAAAGGACAATATTCTTGTCTTCTGAATTCTCAAAACACTACTAACTTACATGGTGTCTACTAGATATTGATTTGCATTTCCAAGTTTTCCAGGATAAATCTGTTTCTTCCTTCGCCCCAGGTTATTTCATATAAAAATATATGGCTGTATTTTTTGTTTAATTCTCATAATTCTGTACCAGTATAGTAGATTAAATATATGGAAAAGGAATTGTCCGCACACTTTCACCCTATACAATTTCTTCTGTTTACTATATTAATTCTAATTCCAATACATTATGAATAATAATTCAAAATACAAAATACAGAGAGATTATCCTATTCCTCTAAATCAAGAATGCTAAGAAATTGTACTTCCTTGAAAATCTCTAAAGCAAAATATTTGTGTTGTAATCTCTTACCTCTTCTTTCAATACACCTATGACATCATCTGCAACAATGGCATATGCAATTGGATGGTGTGGAATTATGATCGTCTGCAAATCATTGTTTTTCTTCAAGAAATCTGTCAGCCTGAAGAGACTTTTTTTGTCAAGTAGTGCATCTGGTTCATCAAGAATTATGAATGGTGATTTTACGTATCTATAAGTAATACAAAACAGATTTCAATTAAAAACACAAGCGAAAAAGGTATATAGTAGAAATTGCCTGCAATAAAAAAAATGAATATAGATTTATTCTCTGTTGACCACTAGCCAATACCTAGAGGGCTGATTTTCTTACAGGTAGCTACCAGTTTGCTTGCTTATCTTAGTAAGTTCAGTTACTGTCAATAGATTTTTCTTTATAACTTGGTTGCAATATTCATATCCTGACAATTTTGACGAGAGTTAACAGACTATATAAAATAAGAGCCAATTTCACTCATTCCTCTGATCCTGTAACAAGGTCAGCATGACAGCAGGCATGAGACTCTGGTGTAACGGACAACGCATCAGATCTCAGTATGTTAGAGTCTGACCATGATAGTCTGGATCAAGAACCATACAGTCATATTGCTTGAAGGCTACGGTACATCTTGAATACCGATACTGAATTCATAGTGGTTGTAATTATTTTCGTACTTTAGACCTACAAATCTCAGACATGCTTCATATGTTCAAACAGCAATGGCAATTGCATTAATCTACCTTCAAAAAATGAATAATATCAAAATATTTTCAATCTATTAAATTACGATAAAGTATAATAATTAACATAACAAAAAAATATCATAATAACCGTAACGAAAAATAGGTTCTCTCGCTATTACTACCTGTATCAATACACAAATTCATAATATCAATATAATTAAACCGAAAAAAATAATCGGTGGGCTATATATACACGAAATTTGATAAGGTATAACGTGGATTATCGATTAATGAACATTACTTCAGACAAAAATACAGTCAAATTCCTGCACTGGAGCATGAGCTTTGTCTATCTTTTGCGTTTCATGTTGTGTTTTGTGTCGTGTCTGTCGATCTGACTGTGCGTCCGTCTGTCTGTCTGTTCGTTTGCATGCTTGCTTGCTTATATTGTAGATTGACTGCCTATACTTTATCTTTCTTGATCCATTTATATACCAAATATTATAGTATTGTAAAACACTACAGTATTTTTCATCTTACAATGTTTGGGTGACATATATACGTCCGTTGATGTGACATATTAATGAATTAAATACTATTATACAGCCTTTGGCGTGAGACGAACTCGATAGCTCAGTGGTAGAGCGCCTGACTGGACACCAGGAAGTCGCAGGTTCGATTCCCGCTCGAGGTTGTGAAATTTTTCTTTCATACCATGGCATGATTGTGACTATAATAGTATTTAATTCATTAATATGTCACATCAACGGACGTATATACGTCACCCAAACATCGTAAGATGAAGATTACATTTGTAAAGTTTCTTTCCAGCCATAAGCAGTGCTGACTAAGATCAGACGCTATGGACAGTACTCTATAACAGAGTCGCCAGTATGAAAGGATAATTCCGAGCCTTTGGCGTGAGACGAACTCGATAGCTCAGTGGTAGAGCGCCTGACCGGATACCAGGAAGTCGCAGGTTCGATTCCCGCTCGAGGTTGTGAAATTTTTCTTTCATACCATGGCATGATTGTGACTATAATAGTATTTAATTCACTATAGTATTTATTATCTATTGTTTCAGCAAAAGCTATTGTCCAAATACAAGTGTAAAATTATAGCACTGAAATGAATAATATAATAGGCTGTTACATACACCACTAAATATCAAACAAACTTATCCTATATATAATCTTTAGGCCGGGTGCACACAGAATCAGACACGATGCGGCACGGCACGACACAACGTTTTGCTTTTACAATGCTCGCGACAACTGATTTGCTGGCTGTGTGGGTTTGGAAAACTGGCCTAGGTTAGAAAATGGCGTCAGTGAAAGAGGTCTGTCTATATGAGAAATTCTATTGTGTTTGGTTATTATTTTCCAAGTATGCCTACGCATAAAAAAAATCTATAGGTTTGAAAGAGCCTTAAAATTAAATACCTACTACGAATGTAGTGCACAAACGTCATTTTGTTTGTTTATGACTACTTCACGACTCACAATAAAGAAAAATAATATATTAAATCAATAATGAGTAATAGTATAGAGCAGAGAAGTAGATCTACTACAAATTATTATTATTATTATTATTATTATTATTATTATTATTATTATTATTATTATTATTATTATTATTCACCTGGTGCTACTTATTGGTGTAGGGAGAGAAAGAAGTCTGATCAATGTTCACCTACCTGTTTGGGAATTTAATATACTATCACTAAGAGAGAATGAAATATCGCCCAATTTAAGTTGTTGCATTACCTACCTGTTTAAAGCAAATAAGAATGCCAAGCTCGCCATTGTGGCCTCCTCAGGAGGGAGACAATCCATTACAACACACAGCTTGCCTGGAACTTTTACACTGTACTTGACTCCATCAAGGTACGGCTCATCCTCATTCTCTAGTATCATCATAGCTTCTCCATTGTCATTATCATAGAGTTCCTGTACAATAAAACTGAAAGTCAGTATTCAGGGAAGTATGTTTAACCTCTGGGTAACGCGTATTCTCAGAATGTCTTAAAAGGGATCCTGGTGTGATCAATATTTATTCCCAATATCCCATTGTACAATGACAAATTAGCAGCCACCTGACATATTCAGTCTTTATTGACAATAATGTTGGTCATACAGGAAAAAATTTGTCCAAGTTTAAATTCATGCTAATTTGACATTCAATGGGCATAATTACCAAAGTGTTTAAACGTTCCTGCTGCAATGATGACCTCATATAAGTTTTGTTCAGTTCAAGCTCGAAAGAAGTCCTTTACCCTGATTCCACAGTCATTGGGATTGTCAGGAAGATCCAAATGACAATAAATTAATTTGAAAATACAGTAGGCCTGTTGTTGTAAGCAAGGAATCAAACTTTTTCATGGGGTTTTTAATCTCCACTGGTAGATTTGGCTGCAGTGGCCTCAATTTCTTCAAGAAGCATGTAACCATCTATATCATCCACTTTTATAGTAGTCGTTTTTCCTGTTCTGGCGGTATCTGTCAGTACCACTTCCAGGTCTGCTGCACATTTTCTTGTTTTAGTATCCTTAGATGCAGGGCCCATTTGGGATAAATCGGTCCAATCGGATTAAAGCCAGTGCTGCAGTCAAAGCAATTATGTTATATTTGCGAAGCTACACTGAAGCTAGTGAATAATTCAGAAGAAGCTACTAAAAGACCCATCGACATAAGCACACTCCAATTGGGACTATCAACACTTCATGAGTGGATAAGCTTGCTGGAATGTGTCCTCCATTTGTCTTACCGCTTTTGTGTAAATTAAATAGCAAGTACTGGACATAAAAGGAAAAAGAAAATTTCAGACAAAATCACATTCAGAGAGGAATAAAGTCTCTGTGGGACTGAATGTCGATCAGTCTAAATCCGGGGTTAATGGAACTACTAACGATGGCAACACTGCAAGGCGATTTTTGTCACTGATGTTGATGAAGATCTGATAAAACACTTTGGTGCCATTTTGACTACAATTTCTTGTGGATACAGCATAAATGAATAAATCTTTAATGAGTAAGCCTTAATTAGGGCCCACTGCAAAACGTTTTGTAGAAAAATATTCTTGGTATTTTATGTCGCCATCTGTACATAAGATTCTTCTGCATGGGGCCTCTGTCATTTCTGCTGCACTTCTTTCGATCGATAAAATGTTAGAAGTTCAAGAGGCCAGAAATAAGGGTATTAAATCCTTCCGTGAATGCCATTCAAGGAAAACCTCAAGGATTGTTACAGAGACTTTTTTTTTGCACTGATGCTGACTTCTGATTCAATCATCACATCACTTCGAAAACTGTCTAGAAAATTTGAAAAATCTCTTCCATCTCGTGTAGTTCGTCTTCTTAAAAGAACCGCTGTTTGAGATATCCCTAGATTTCTCTTCCAGAACTGACTTTAATATTACTGGTACTTCCGACGAGAATGACGAAGCCGAAAACAGTGATGTGTAATGAATTTTAAAAATACGCTAACGTAGTTCATAACATTACTAATGTATTAAATATAGATAAACCATTATTAATCTTCAGATTTCCAGCTAAATATACACGTAATTGATATGTCAATAATACAGTAACTGACAGCTATACACGAGGCAAAACAAACAAGAACTTTCTGCTTAATAAGCTCTAAATGCATTGAATAGTTATATTATTATTTGCATACATTTATAAAAAATATTTCCTATAAGAATTTTGATAATTTTTCTGCTGTTTCGGACCACTGTGACATGGACAGAAAAATTCAGACTTTTTCAGACAGCCTGAAAATAGCCATTGTTTGTGATGTAGGGTTTAACACATAACAACATTGTAATGCGGCAACCAGCACAGCTCAGTCGGCTGAGACACTTAAATCCAATGGCGAGTTGCGCTTGGGCGTAGGTTCGATTCTCACTTGAGCTTATTATAGGTCTCGCAAGTAGGGAATACCGGTGAAAGGAATGCGAATGAAACAATTCGATAAGGAAGAGTGGGCGACAGGAAAGGTCACGAAATAGCTTGAACGATATTCAAGAGTACAGTCAGAAGAGAGATGACAAAATATATGTTGCGCATTTAATTAGCTTCGAAATTTTCTCTTGCTACATTCTTTATTTCTACAGCGATGTCCTCATTTGTTCATCTTCTTGGGAGAGACAGTACATCCATCGGCCCGCATCTCTTGCCCCCTCGACATGCCTACATACACACGTCAAAACAGACAGCAACGCCACCATTGCTTTTTGGTAATCGTTCCTTGTGCGAGCTATAGCTGGTTGGTTTTTTCCGGGGTTTTCCCCAACCTTACATTAAATGTCATTTAATCTGTGGCGAATTCTCAGCCTCATCTCGCTATCACCAATCCCATCGAATTTAAATACCTTCATAGTTGATACAGCACCGTTAAATAACCAAGTAGAAAAAAGAACACTGTAACGAGGAAATTTTCCAATCTCTAATTTTCATCAGATGCTACTTCTGCAGCAGAAACTACAATAAAGTTACAATAATTGACATGGCAAACAAAAAAAATTAAAGGAAGAATCTACATACTTACCTTGTACACTGTATCAAGTTCCATTTGAAGGAAATTAAAACAATTCATAAATCGCTCATGCCGTTCTGTCCTCACTTCTTTCAGTTTATTTTTATTAAGCGTCAATTCTTTAATTTCCGTTCCAAGAATGTCATTTAATTTCGATAATGACAAATGCATATCATGACTTTCGTTAATCGCCTGCAATAGCAATATTATATTAGTGGCAGTGGTAGCATTGGTGGTAGTAGTAGAAACACTAGTTCTGTCACTACTACTACTGCTGCTACCAGTCACTAGTTGTGGTAGTAGCAGTAATAGTGGCAATAGCAGTACAGTGGTAGTGGTGACAATAGCAATAGTAGCACTAAAAGCAGTAGTAGTCTAGCAGCAGTAGCATTACTAGTAGTAGTGGTAGCAGCAACAGCAACTTTTGTAAGAATAAAAGTTATATTGTGGTTGTAATAACGATAATTATTGTGACAATTACAAGAATATCATACTTGTTGGTTTGTGGTAGTAATATTACAGTGGCAGAATTATTACTGGAGACATTTGTTCCAATTTTAAGGGTAACAGTAACCATGCTGTGAGTGTTATCATAACAAGCTATGACCATAGCAATAGAGTGGATTGGATTGGACTTAATAATGGTATTCCCGTGCCGTGGTCATTGTGGTAATAGTGGCAGCAGCAGTGATAATATTGATGGCAGTGGTAGTGATGACAGCAACTATGGTGGTGGTAGTTTTAGCAGTGATAGTGGTGTAATGGTGGTGTTGGGATTGACAGCTATGGTAATGGACCAGTGGTAATCTGACAGTGATGGTGGCCCTGGTTGTGGTGATAATCGTAAAAGTGATGGTGTTAGTAATAATTATGGTGATGATGATGGTTGTCATTACGGTGATGGTTAAGAATCGGATAATTATGTGCTTAAAATTCCATAAATACCGTATTGAAAAACGTGTACTTAAAGTGCTTATAAAATTTCTTTAAGGAAATATACATTCTTTTATGAATTATGTGCTCAAAATTGACAAAACATAAACTTACAACTTACAAAATAAATGTTTAAATTAAGAAAAAAAAAACAAAATACAGTAAAACCTCGTTAATCCGGACCCCGATAAGCTGGATTTTACTTAATCCAGACAGGCAAAAAAAAAAAAAAAAAAAAAAAAAAAAAAAAGACGAGTTTGGAAAAACTAAAGAACCTTGTTTTAGGACTTACTTTAAACATTAGAACTATGGAATTACATTAATTACAATATTACACCTATAGTATTAAAAATAAAGAAAATTCATCAACTTTGATTGTATGTATTGCTCTACATTTTACTGTATTGTATAGTGTATTTAGGCCTATGTCCTTTAAATACACCATAATAAACCTGTTTTGTTGCTATAAACGGAGTTTTAATGTACTTTCTACTGTTCTGTTAGGTTATTTCGGTTAACCTGGGCTTTTGTTAAACCGATCAACTTATCCCCCCAATTAGTCCGGATTAACGAGGTTTTACTGTACATATATGTCACTGCCAATTTAAAAATAAATTAATAATGAATATATTTTTAAGACATTTTTGTTACTCACACTTAGGATTACATAAAATAGTTTTGTGGTATATACCAGAGTTAGAATTATTTTCATTGTTAGGTTTGAATTAAATAAAGAACATGAAATGTGACAAAAGAATATTACAGAAAATAGCTGAAAATTGGTTAATGTACAGTTTAAGATTATCCATGTTAATTTGCACTAACAATTGTCATACTTTAGAGTTACGTGCAAAATGATTTGCATTTTTAAGTTTTTAGAGCTAAATGATTGCTGATTTTCAGCCAACATAGATTCTTTTGTACATAGTAACAATATAATTAGGGATGGGAAGAAGACAACAGACTTGATGTGGAAACTTAAAAGTAGAAGGGGGAATAAAGGTGAGTGGTAAAGGAGGATTTATTTAAGACTGTTTTAAAATTAATTTGAAACTAGAAAAATTTCGTTTTTATAGGGGAAAAAAGTTTGTATTAACCGTGGCTCACTTCCTGAGCTGTTTCTCTGTGGGACGAGACGCAGAGGGGGGACAGTGGGAGGTTCTGGGTACCGCATGTGCCTACTATCTTACGTTCAACACATCGGCCTTTTGAGGATTGCTGTCGTCAGCTATGGAGCAAGATAAGTCATGGACAAGCGAATGTATAGGCTGTCCCCTTACAAAACAAATTATGTCCTACTCATCAATTCCTGTAACTAAACACTAATACCAGTGGTAGACTAGTCTCTATTCGAGATTATCGACCTAATCGCGATCACGGTTGTCATGTTTACACATCCTTAAACTCTTTCCTCTATGGCAGTCTATCTCAAACTTTTTCCACCTCGAAACCCCTTTTAATCTAAAGTGTAACTGCGGAATCCTTGCAATATTTTATTAGTATTTAATAATTAACAGACAAGTGAAAGCTAGTAACTCAATAATTCTGTACAGTGGGAGAATGTATTTGCTTTTTAAGCCTGCAATGTGGTTTTATGAAGGAAAATTGTAGTCTCATTTCTACTGTACTTCTGCATTTTGTCTTTTCGGTATTTTGTTTTAGTGACCACATACACAGAGAATCCAGCGATGAAAATGATAAATATTATGGATATTTTCCATTTTAGATGTTTATTAAACATATTATTATTGTGATGATGGTAATGATGGTTTGATGATTGTGGTAGTGGTAATGGTGGTAAATGTGGTGGTGTTGTTGAGGATGGTAGTACTAATGATATTGGTCATGATTAATTGGACCTATAATATAACATTGAAGGCACCAGACTTCTTAGGAAGGTAAAGGAAGCACAACATATTATCATGGATGTGACAAAAAGTCAGTTAATGGCTCTCTCCTCTATACAGTCTAACTTATTCTAATGTTTAGTAATTTAGTTCGAGAAATTTAGAGAGCCAGATTCACTGTCAAAGAGAAACTTATTCTCCTTCATTCTATCGAAAATATTACATAAATTCCACAGTATTCATTCTACAGTAATATTAAATAAATTTCACAGAATGAATACATACAGCAACCGCATACGAGTACCTAAGTCAGTGAGAGAGAGTACTGTCCTCAGTTGCGTGTCTCCTGAAAGAGAAGGTTGTATTGAACACAATAAACTACCTCTGCATTGGGCTTCAGATCCTCCATCTGAATCATAGTCTTCTGAGCAAGAGATTTAAGCTTTCTCAGGTTCTCTTCCACATTATTAATGTCTCTTAATTTCTCAGGAAGTAAATCAAAATCAATTTCAGCACTGAAAATAATAGAAAAAAAACACATATATATATATATAACGTTCTCCCATTCAAATTTTGAGTAAGTTAATTTCTACTGTATACATTTTAGGTAAAAACTAATTGGGACTAGGGCCAATTCAGGTTATCAAAATTTCGGATGAAGAGGGAGACAGGAATGCAAGCAGGGAAACTATTCTTTATCCCCTCACCCTTCACTGTCCACCACTTTGTTCAGTTTAGAGGTTTATGAAGTGTTGGTTGGACATAGCTGCTTCGTTAAGGTTATTTGCTCTTTCGACAGAAGAATCTGATAAATTATCATAATAGTATAGAAAACAAAAACTAATTCTTTCACTAGTGATGAAGTACAGTAAGTTGCATTGTACTGTATACTATATTACACATTTTGAGTTTCTGAATACTGTAGCATTAAATTGAGTTTCAGTTCAAATACTGTATTTACAGTCTCCCAATTGTTCAGTATAATGACTTCAAAATTATCGGCATACCTATGAAAGAATGGGACACGGTAAGTCTCGTTTGTGTTATTCTAGTTGAGAAATCATAGCCTCGCTACTAACACTCGAGTGTGTCCAACAGCTGACCTCAACCCATCAGTTAATGAAATGCCAGCTTGAAAATATTAGGCGTAATAGATCGACTATTGATCAGCTTTTTTGTATCCGACAGATATTGGAGAAAAAATGGGAGTATAAGGGTACAGTACATCAGTTATTCATAGATTTCAAAAAGGCATATGACTCGGTTAAGAGAGAAGTTTTATATAATATCCTTATTGAATTTGGTATTCCCAAGAAACTAGTTCGATTAATTAAATGTGTCTTAGTGAAACTTACAGCAGTCTGTATAAGCCAGTTTCTATCTGATGCTTTTCCAATTCACTGCGAGCTAAAGCAGGGAGATGCACTATCACCTTTACTTTTTAACTTCGCTCTAGAATATGCCATTAGAAAAGTTCAGGATAACACAGAGGGTTTGAAATTGAACGGGTTACATCAGCTTCTTGTTTATGCGGATGACGTGAATATGTTAGGAGAAAATCGACAAACGATTAGGGAAAACGCGGAAATTCTAGTTGAAGCAAGTAAAGCGATAGGGTTGGAAGTAAATCCCGAAAAGACTAAGTATATGATTATGTCTCGTGACCAGAATATTGTACGAAATGGAACTATAAAAATTGGAGATTTATCCTTCGAAGAGGTGGAAAAATTCAAATATCTTGGAGCAACAGTAACAAATATAAATGACACTCGGGAGGAAATTAAACGCAGAATAAATATGGGAAATGCCTGTTATTATTCCATTGAGAAGCTTTTGTCATCTAGTCTTCTGTCAAAAAATCTGAAAGTTAGAATTTATAAAACAGTTATATTACCGGTTGTTCTGTATGGTTGTGAAACTTGGACTCTCACTTTGAGAGAGGAACAGAGATGAAGGGTATTTGAGAATAAGGTTCTTAGGAAAATATTTGGGGCTAAGAGGGATGAAGTTACAGGAGAATGGAGAAAGTTACACAACGCAGAGCTGCACGCATTGTATACTTTACCTGACATAATTAGGAACATAAAATCCAGACGTTTGAGATGGGCAGGACATGTAGCACGTATGGGCGGTTCCAGAAATGCATATAGAGTGTTAGTTGGGAGGCCGGAGGGAAAAAGACCTTTGGGGAGGCCGAGACGTAGGTGGGAAGATAATATTAAAATGGATTTGAGGGAGGTGGGATATGATGGTAGAGACTGGATTAATCTTGCTGAGGATAGGGACCAATGGCGGGCTTATGTGAGGGCGGCAATGAACCTCCGGGTTCCTTAAAAGCCAGTAAGTAAGTAAAATATTATATTGTTGTTGTTATTATTTTTTTGGTGAAATAACCATTGTTTCTCCATTTTTCATGCTCCTTATATCTCCGCCCTTCGTTAATTTGAGGCTTTGTACATTGCTCATGGTTGGGTTTTAATCCGTGAACCTCGAATCCCACTCCTAACATAGCATTGCTAGATCACAGACAACAACGCAAAATTGTTATGAAACACGATATATGTATATAGGGAAAGAATATCAAGTTCATAACACCATTTATTTCTTCTGGCAAGGTAAACACAAGTTCAAATATTCACATAGTTTCTATGCCTTCCAAAATACCTTCAGACAATCGTGGTACAGTAACCTCATCTACAAAAAACTTTATAGTAAGCTTTTAAATAAACTTACTTAACAGGAGGCGTAGGGGCATTATCGCTTGATTCAGACTCACGAAATTCTTCCATTGTCTGTTGCTTCATAGGAAGATCGATTCCTTCACACTAAGGAAGAGACCACATTTTGAATTTATGTAATTTCTTGGCAGAAACAGAGTCTATATTAACAATTCTAAGAGCTAATGGCTTTTTAAATGAATAGTACTGTGTATGTCTTATAACTTGAGCTCTGAGCTCCCTACACTACGAACGGAAGCAGTCAACACAGCTCTGCAGATGATTGCTGTGGAGAAGGTATTGCTCACTGAATGAAAAACATTTGTCATCGATTCAAATGGCAAGTTTGAAATATAGTAGGATTAATGTTTCTTTCGATTTCTGACAGCTCACTAGCAATGTAGCTTATGGTTGCTAGCTGCATGGGTTATGGGTTGTTGTCATGACAACCAAGGTTAATCTTGGAAGTAGCCAATCACCGTTTGAAACCCCCTGTTCTCTTCGCCCAAGGTTGTGGGCAATGCTGCCACATTATCGAGCATACTACACGTCAATGATTGACCGGCTTGTGTCTCAACAGCAAGTTGGCAACGTTGGCATGACAGCAAACCCGTAAGCCAAGCGACTTGCGAGCTTTTCGTAAGTCGAAAGAAACATAAATTTTATTGTAATAATTACATAATTTCAAGTCTATTGGCTGAACCAGAGGTTCTCACCTTTTTAGTATCGCATAACCCTTTAAAGCCCCTACTTCGTTTTGACAGACACCCTCAAATGTTTGCATAATTTAGACCAGTAAACATGAATAGGTTAGGTGGTTAGATTTCGATTTTAGATGATCTATGCATTAAATATTTACACAGTATGATGAATTAAACAACCTACTAATGATACTTGTATTCAATTTCATCATTAGCTTTTCAATATAATTTAAAATATGTAAAAAAGAACAAAACTGTATTATATTGACGTCAGCATTATTTGTAGGACCTTCCTTCTCATTCAGTGCTACATGACAACCTGTCATCGATATCACCATTTCCTTGAATGGTATCCCTGTGCACAATAATTTCATACTCAGTAATTTTTGGAATTTCATCATTCCTCCAGTATTCCTCCTGTACTGTACCTTCACGACGTGTTGAAAATATGACTTCCAGTCCCATGTATTAACTGTGCTCATCACTTCGTTTATCAGGCTTAAGTGCTCCCTTATGTAATGTTTCATTTTCCCACAAGAAAGATCAATGGTGCTCAAATCACAGTTATAGGACAGCAGTCTGAATACTGTTGGGCTTCTCGTTCTAATAATTTGTCCAATCTGTATATATATTTTTTTCTTTCAGTCTGTGTCGTTCAATTAGGGAAATTAACACCGATTTTCGCATGGCTGTGTCAAAATTCACACACTTTCTCAGAAAACACTGAACCATCACTGCTTTTGCGTCATATTTAGATGGTGCCTTATCTTTTGTACACTATGATATGGGGCGTTATCCATCACAATGACGGAAGAGGGAGGCAGTTTTTAGAGAAATCTCTTGATCAGTCATTTCTCAAAGTTCCCAGTGTTCATCTACCTATGGTAATCACTGGCGACAGCTGAGAATATCAACTACGCTTCCGGAAGGAAAGAATTCTGGGAACTGTTATTTGAAATAATAAGGTGCTTTGTTGTGCCAACACATTCCATTAATCCCATGATGTCGCATGATTCTTACCAACATTTTCTCATTGGGAGATTATTGTTAATCCAGGACTCATCCAAGTAAAAAATTTCTTTATTTTCTCTATATTATTTTATTTGGATCAGCTGCTTTCCTCGCCAATGTACAATATCACATCACTCCATTAGGAATTTACTTTTATTTTATTTTTATTTCAATACAGATCTCACGCTTTTAATGTCATCATACTAATGTGGCGCTCCCTTCCCAGCCAATCTCTTTTTGAGAATAGGCATAACGTTTTTAATAGTACCGGTAGGAACAGTTTTCCTAGGCAAAGAACTCCTCAATTGTGCTCCTAATATCTCTCGCATTAAACTCAGCACATTTATTCTTCTGATGTAGTAGGAGTCTGAAAACAAATAAACAAATTAAAAACAGTATAGTTTTTAGAAATAAGTTTGTTCATAGAAAAGAAGAGGTACCGGTAGGTTTTTTTGTTTTCAGTTTTCTGTCCCATATCACTACCCGTACACATGTAGTACTGAATTGAATTCAGCTTTCTAACTATGTACTATTACAATTTTCTTCTTCAAATAAATTATAATTATTATTATCGTCTGTTCTATTCAGGTCTAATGGGTAGTTCTCCAGGGTCCTCCTCCATAAACTTGTGAATCCTTTTAACAGAAGCTTTGTTTTTCTCACAGTACGTAACATCTCTGTTAATTGTGTTATTTAGGGGAAAATTAGTTTCTGCTCCTTTTTTCTTCTTCACAGCAATTCACTAAATTCATAAGCATGGCTGCCATTGTGAATTAATGTACTCGATTGTCACTGGGATGGGGGGGGGGGGGGTGGTATCATGTCTTCTGATCTTCTAGGAATTGGTTCTCTGGTGTTCTGTTCTTCCATAACCTTGTTGTCAACAATTATCCTCGTATGTTAAGAAAAGTCGAAAATCAAATCGAAATATCAAAACTACAGAGCTGTGTTGAAAATTTTTCTCGTACATATACACAAATCACAATACCAAGAAATAGTCAAATGTTCAATATCTGAATAGAGTATGCAAATGAAATACAAGAGAGACGCAATCCATACAGAAGAGAAGATGTATCACCACTGAAGCAACATATACCAAAAGCAGTAAGCAATAGCAAATGTTATTGGCGCGACCTAAAACCCCTAACATTCCCCATGCGTATGGCTTCCCTGCTGCCCTGAAGCACAGAACTCAAGTTATAAGACAGTAAACTAAACTAAGATGTTTTGAGATGTTTAAAGCATTGTGCTGCAAGCCAGAAAGTTGCAGGTTTGATTCCTGATTGCCTGAAAAGGTGGGAACCTTAACCTTTCACTAACCAGTGGGCCTCCATTCTTCTAATAACTTTAACTTTAATTGAATAAACGCGTAATACGAGGCGCATTCAGAAAGTAAGTTTCCCTATTTAAAAAAAAAAAAAAAGAACACACACTTTCAGGAAAACATTTATTGGCAAGAGGTACAGCAATGTTTCAGCTATTTTTCAACATAGCCACCATCAGAATTGAGACACTTGTCGTATCGTGGGATCAACTTTTGTATTCCTCTGTCGTAGAACTCTGCCGCCTGTGAATGGAACCAGCGTGTGACAGACGTCTTCAGCCATTCGTCGTTGCCAAAACGCTCACCGGAGGACAGGAATTTCTTGAGGTGCAAGAAAACGTGAAAATCGCTGGGAGCAAGATCAGGACTGTAGGGTGGGTGATCAAACACTCCCAGCCAAATTCCGTCAAAACAGCTGCTGTGCGCCGAGCCGTATGTGGACGAGCATTGTCATGGAGGAGCACAACACCTGCAGTAAGCATTCCACGCCTCATGTTTTGAATGGCACGTCGCAATTTTCGCAGTGTTTCACAGTAACAGTCAGCGTTCACTGTTTCACCTCTTGGAAGGAAGTCAATGAGCAGAATGCACTTCCTGTCCCAGAACACCGTGCACATCACTTTCCGTACCGACAGCGTCTGTTTGAATTTCGTCTTGACCGGAGATCCACTATGCCGCCAATGCATTGACTGCTGTTTGGTTTCCGGGATGAAGTGCGAAATCCAAGTCTCATCGCCCGTGACGATCCTGTCGAGGAACTCGTTGCCGTCATCGTGATACCTTTGCAGAAATGTCAGTGCTGCTCCTAAACGTTGCATTTTGTGTTCGGGTGTCAAGTTTTTCGGCACCCACCTGGCACACACTTTCTTGAACAGTAGGTGCTTAGTGACAATCTCATGCAACAAGGATCGCGATATCTGCGGAAAATGGCTGCTCAGCTCCGTAATCATGAAGTGACTGTTCTCCATGATGCACTGCCGCACCAGCTCAACACGATCATCATTGATGAGGGACGGTCGCCCACTGCGCTCTTCATCATGGACACTTTGACGACTTCGGAAAACTGCCTACACTAGCGACGCACCATCTGCTTACTCATGATGTTCGACCCATAGACCTGAGAGAGCTGCCGATGAATTTCAATTGGCGCAATGCTTTGTGCATTAAAGAACTTTATCACCGACCGAACCTCACAGGCGGCGGGAGAAGTAATAAGAGCATCCATTTCGGACCACTGCTGCCACGCTACTGGCACCAGGCGGGACCTGTCCGGCTGGCATATGATTGATACGTCATAGATCTGTTACGCATGCGCAATTGACACGGTTAATTAAGTTTTCTTTCAAGAGGAAAAAATCGGGAAACTTACTTTCTGGATGTGCCTCTTATAATGTGAAGAATAAATACACGAATAAAATGATATATTGGCACAGATACGTAGACTATATTTAAATACTATATAATGGTAATAAAAGACAAATAAAAACACACATTGGAAATAGAAAACAATCAATCAATAATTTTTTTGGATATCATAATATGTATGAAATATCAACTTCTATGCGCTTAAGAAATTCAACTTCAATTGGAAATTTCTTTACACAGCCAGTCATCAGTTCAGATCAGCCACACATAACAAGCGCAACAGGGTAGGCGACCTCTCTGGCCTTACCTTTTGCCCTGATGGAACCTGTATTAGTTTCGAAACGTTGGAAATATCAAGTTTCAGGACACGATGGAATGAATACTCTAAAGCCTAATTCTGATCACACTCGCCGTGAAAGCCTAAAAACTCACATAGCAGTAAAGATGTTCCAGATATCAGTCCTACATTCCACCTTTGCTCCCAAGTAAACACTGGAATTAGACTGAGTGAGTCCTGGGGCCATCTGGAAATTTATATCAATGAGAAAAATCTATGACTTAATTGACTCCAGCTTGTAGCACAACACCTTAATGCAATGCTATTGCGCATCTCCAAAGTACATGGCCGGTATAAATAAATTGTATAATGTACTAAAAATAAAACATCTGAAATCTATGCCCGTCATAGCACAACTACACTTTCATATAAGTTAAAAAAAATGAATAACTTATTACCTTACATTGCAACAGAAGAATTTGAAACTGAGATTTCAGCCTTTCAATCTCCATTTTGCTGTCAGTTTTATTGAAGTTTCCCTTTCTTATGTCTTCTGAAATTGTCTGAATGTCGTCTTTCATCTAAAATATAAAACACATTTTTTTTAATATTTACACAAAATAACTTGGATATAGGCCTACATTATAAAATATAAACTGAATTCATACGTGATTTTAAGTTAATTTCTTACCAGATGAAAACATGATGAAACCTTGTGATATTACTGATTAAATTACCAACTTTTTTACTGTGTTAATCTTTAGGATTTTAGACTAGAGACGAAGATTTCTTTAAGAGTTTACCAATAACGGTACATGTATAGATTCCTGTAAATGTCATTAAAAATAAACTAAGCTTAGTATAATAGTTTTCACAGTACCATACATATCCTGGTAAGGACTGTAAGCAGATAAAGTAGGCCTATTAGTGATCATTATGTTTATATGCTGTTTTCATCTTTCATTTTGTCCAAATACAATACTATCTTGTACTGTGAATTGCCTGGTAAGTTACTGCGTTTTTATATAATATTGTAGGCCTACATATTATGCATACCAGTACCGTCCTTCTAACATGGATCATAAATAGTTTGCCAAAATAAGCTAGAATAAATTAAAACTGAAAGTATCATACCATAGCCACTTGCTTCTCTTCCATAAATTGTTGACTCTTGAAACGTTTCAATTCTAATTTCACTTCATTCAGGTTATTTCTATAGATTTCCAATTCTTCTTTAGTATCCAGTACTTTGGCTTTAGCTGTTTCTAGTAGAGCTTCTAAGTTCTTCAATTCTTCCTTCATTCTTTTTAAAATGTTTTCTGAAAATAAGTAATGTGGTCAACAATTGTACAGTAATTGCTGTCACAAAAACATAATTGTCAACTCTGCAACATCCAACATAACCACCTACGTCATTAGAAGCCTGACTCTCAGCTATATATACAATATGTAAAGTTAAAACCAGATAAACCAAGGGCTAATTTTTAGCATTATTATTATTATTATTATTATTATTATTATTATTATTATTATTATTATTATTATTATTGAATATCCTATATATACAGAACCCTATTTCACGTGTAGGTATATTAGGGTTGTAAGTTTAACAATTTATGGTATATACGTTATTGGGTTAGTAACGGTACATTACAATTTAGCAAATACAACTATTTACAAAAGATTAAATATGTCTACAGTTATACGGTACTTATTTACAAATATACAGTTAAGTGGAGCTGGATAGTAAGACTTTATCTTATTTAAGTATGAAGCCGACATGTACCTTTCATACAAGAACAAGGGGGAGTCGAACAAAAGATGTCTGACAGACTGATTCTCTTCTACACATTTACAACTTGCTAATTTTAACTACAGGAAAATAATATAAACTAAACGTAAAGTACATCCTCTTATCACTGCACAAAAAATCTCCCTACAGTGATATAAATTTTCCAAGTCATAACCTAATCCACATCGAACCTGATGATGTCATATCCAGGCCTTGTACACTGGTTTCTGACAAATAAATATTATTATTATTATTATTATTATTATTATTATTATTATTATTATTATTGTGATCCAAAGCTACTGATATAAATTTAGACACGCCATAATATGTAAATTGTGCTCACATGAGGAGAAAACCGTTTTTCACATCCTTAACAAATGTACAAATGAACTCCGGATAATGAAAATAAAATACCAGAACAGCAAAAATTTTGCGAACTAGCCCAACTTATACACCGTACAGAAGACATTGTGCTATTAGCATGGAGGCTGGATATATATAGCAAAGAAGAAAAATAATGTGTTTGCTCGATCAATAAATCAATCAATTGATTGATCAATCATTCCCACTCCCTCCGTGTTACTCATACACTATCAATACATGTTGCTAATTGCCCTCATTTGAGGGAATGATTTTTAAGTGCTGGTACTTACTAGGTGTCATCCTGTCTTTTTCAAACTCCAGTTGATTCAGAGTTTTGTCTATCTCCATAGAAAGTTCTTGCAATTTTTCTGTTTTTTCTTGGAGTAGTCTGTTTTAATAAAATATTAAAATATATTATTATTATTAAACTACTTTCTATGTTCGAATATTTTCTAAAGATATAAAATATTACTTGTTGATAATTTTGTTATGTACACCTCTTTGAAGTAGTGGTCAGTGAGTCCGGGATCGAATCCTGGTTGGGATAAGTCGCCAAGTTGAAGTTTTTCTGGGGTTTCTCTCAATCCATTATTAAGAGCAAATGCTACGTAACTTTTGCCATTGGACCCTGAGCTCATTTCGCCATCATTATCACTTTCATCCTCCTCAATCCTGCCTACTTTCATATTCGTGTCATCCTACCATACTGGGCTAACAGGATCTGACCTAATAGATGCTCCAACCTTAGAACAAGATTTTTCATTATAATCGCCAAAAAGGAGGCAAAAGAACAAATGGCTGCACATCAATATCATATATATGTGTGTGTTTGTTATACATGTAACTTGATAAAAGCACAAAAATACTTCACCTGAAGCTAATTCCTTCACATTCACGAATGTTTTCGACGTCAGTCTTATGACAGAATTCAGCAAAAATTTCATCTTCAACAGTCTGGATCATCTCTTCCAATTTCTGTATATTTTTATTACAGTTCAATATTTCTTCCTGAAGTTGATTTACAGAATGCTGTGAAACACAAATAGAAGGATTAGAAGGGAAAACAAAATATGAAAATGACCATTGTAACTACCACCATCACCATCACCATCACCATCACCATCACCATCACCATCGCCATCATCAATATCTTAAATTACGAGGGCCATTCAGAAATTAAGGATGGGTGACCATCAAACAGAAACAAAAATAAAATGAGTAGTTCGAAATACATTATACTCCCGATTATTCATGCGCGAATTAATCGTTCATGATTTTGGATCAATAATTAACTTAAAAAAAACCTTATAGTCTTACTTCCTATTCAGCTTCTGGACATGAGTAAGTCTTCAAAGCAGAGAGTGACAGTTAAGTGTTGTGGAAATGCTTTGGGGGACCACGAACTGAATCCACTTCTAATTGAAAATATGATCCTTGCAAGTATCTACAGTAAAAGCAGGATATTTGCATTATCCATGCTTCTAGAGCATCCTTACCCATTATCACAGTCATTAGCCCAGATAATTGGGAGTATGTTCCATCTAATTACGAGTATCTCTATGTAACCGGCATGATAATTGAGGCCTTTGATGTTGCGTGGTAAAATCCTTTAAATTTGTTCATCAATGAAGTTTCCTTCAAATAAAGAAAGGCTGCACTTCATAGCTGCTTTTAGGTGTTCATCATTCTCGGAATGCCATAAGCTTGCTCGTAGAAACTGGGAGCTTGGTCATTGCTGCACAGAGGCTGGTCGAGCAAAATGAAGAAGCAGTTCAGAAGTGCATTGTGCATGTGAGGACATGCATTATCATGCAAGAGGACTACACCAGAATTGAATTTAATAGACGAAGTAAACTATTCAGTCGCAAATGACTATTTCAATTATTTCGCCTGGGAACCAGTGTACATCGATTGTATTTTGGTTTTCACATTTGTGTACGAAATCCAAGTCTCATCATCAGTGACTCCGTGAATTCGTTGTCATCTCTTCTGCAGTGCTAAAGAAATGTCAGCACCGAAGCTATGTACTGATTTTTGCGGAAGTCCATCAACTTCTTTCGTGTCGACCCTGCACAGATTTTATGATAATGCTGTCTGTGATAATGTCTGTGACACTTGCTTAGATTTTTCACATAAAGGAAACAAATCACAGGACGAACTTCACGGCTGGCAAAATTTTCGACAGCATTGCTCATTTTAGACAAATATTTAATAATAATAAGTAATCAATGGAACTCGCAAAGTGAAATATGATGACTCAGTTTTATTATTTGTTGTAACACACTGCTTGTGCATGAAGAACTATTAATCATACTTTAATTGTCAACAATTCATATGATCATTGATGTAACCATCAGTGGCGGCCGGTGAGACATTCTGGTGGTGGTGCCAAAAATGAAAAAAGTTGTACGCAAATTACCCTAGTGAAATTAATAATCGCAGTTCACGTTTGCATTATATTAAATAAAACACATTAATTAAACCAGCCATTTTACCAGGTGTACAGTTAATAATGTATCTAATAACAGTTACAATAACATTTCCGAAACTAATAACGAAATTTACAGATACAGATAATCAAAACTTTCACAGTATTGTTAGTCAAATACAAATAACTTTTATAACTAGTAAAATTACTAGCAAAAACACACGAGAAAAACAATGGCATAGATAATAAACAAACACGTTTGCACTTTATTTAACAGGCCGATGAATCCAAGGCAGCGGCCTGAATAACACATGTTCATGTCCTGCACAGATCTCATGTATCGTTAACAGAAGCATCAATACTATAGCAACATTGTAGCGATATTTAGTTGCTGCAAAATAAAACAAATATTACACAACATTAACAAACAGTTTTACATAATATGAAAAAATATTTATCTTTCTAAACAGAACCATGACTATCTCTGCGTTCAATATAGCTAAATGGATAATAATTTACACATTCAAATCCAAGTTATGTGCATTAGTTTTGAATTGGCAACATTACATTAACATTTGGCGCGGAACTCTAACTCATAGACAAATAACGTCTCCAACAACCTTGCCATCTAGCGAAATTTCTGCATTACTGTGCTTTAGCAGGTGGAATATTAACTACTAAGTCAAACTGAATTCGGCTCAAAGTCTGCCATAAGAAACGCATATAAACTAGAAGCAGTAGCCTTTTGTACAGTGTTATATGGACGCAGGTAGTGTCTCAGCGAAGTGGCTCCAACGTTTGGAAAAACGCTGCAAGAGTGCATCCGGATATGTGCGCGAGCTCATTCAAATGAAATACGAATAAAATGTATAAACTATTACAACTGCTTTCTAGGATATTATTTTTGTTTCTTTCATTGGTGGTGCCATGGCACACTGGCACTACCCCAAAAGCCGCCCCTGGTAACCATTCTACAAGACTTATGATCCATGTGGTTTTGTGTCAGCCCTCGAACAAATTTTGTGTGCCAGTCTTTCCATAAGTCTGCAAATTTCTCATTTCATTTTTGATTTATGTTCCAGTTCCAAAATTTTTAGGGTGGTGACGATCTGTCTTGTATAGAAGCTTAAGTCACAGCAACATAACTGTTTCAATGAAAGCCTGTCCAGAATACAGTAGAATCCCTCATCCTGCAACTATTGGACAAAGCCAGAGCTGAATGTCTTATTTTTCCAGACAACAATTTTACAGATTTTAAAGAGATATTTGTACATTTGTGCACAGATGCTGCCATCCTGCAACTGCTATTTCTAAACCTAGCTAGATCGCTAACTGGCTATCTAGGAAGCTTTAGCAACTGAGGCCTCCTTGAATTAGGTGTTCCACCTTTTGTCAAGGGGGCAAGAAAGTATGTATTATTTACGTAATCGCTATTTTTACATCCAAGAACGGCACATAACATCGGCATTTTTTGGCAACTTCACACTCGGTATGTATGCTGCCAATATAGGCTATATAGCATATGACAAAGACTGTGGAGCAAACAGATTTTTGCCTGCTTTAAAAATGGCAGCTTCTGGCTTCACATCCTGATGCGAAATTAGTGAACTAGATGACTGTTTCTTTTGTATGCATATCGATAATACAGTCATCTGGTGGTAACAGATTAAGGCACGTCGTTAAAAATATAGGTCGCTACTTCAGTTTGTAAGTTATTTATTAACACCCCCTCATATTTCCCGGTTTCTTTTCTTATTCAACAGTGGCATTATTTTGGAATTTCCAATTATTTTAGCGTCAGATATGAGGGATTCCATGGTGCCGGTACTTGCATAGTGGCAGTTTCACCACAATATTTACTGATTGTGAAGCTAGGAACCTTATCTGGGAATGCTACCATTTAATTCAAATAAAAAAAAAAGTACTACTTTAATCAGAACAAATAAAATACAGTACTTACAGCAGTATTCTCAGACTTTGAGTTAAGATTTTGCAGTTCTGATTCTAACTCCGAAATCCTGTCAACCTGCAATATTAGAAACAGAAGAGAGTTTACATGTAGATTACTGGATTTCATTTAAGGACAGAGAGAGAGAGAGAGAAAGAGAAAAAAATGAGAGTGAGAGAAAGGTAGTGATATACACACACGCGCACACACGCGCGCACACACACACACACACACACACACACACACACACACAGAGATATATAAAAATTGGATGGGGTTGAATTGGATGATTGGGCTACATTGCAAAGAATGGAAAATGAGATGTACACTGTGGCCACTTATCTTCACCTTCCAGACGAAGAGACGTAACTCTAAAAAAATCGATTTTAGAGATACACTGATCTTGAATTCTTCTGTATGTAAACTACATATGTAGGTATTCAAAACTCGCGTATCTCTAAAATCGATGTTTTGGAGATATCTCTCTTCGTCTGGAAGACAATGTTACATGAGCGAATTGTGCTACCTTCGTAGTTGTAACTTCTCAATGACAAGTACACATTACTCAAGGGATCAAAGATACTGGACAAACTGAAGGATGCGTCTGTCGAAGAGCTACTGATGATGGTCAAGTCAGGCTAATTTTTTTCTTTAGAAATCCTCCTAATTTTGCAAGTACAACACAATGAAACATGTCCCTCTGTTTCATTTTCTTACACCCACGACAGTCAGAAATATGAGCTAAACTCACTCTTTGCAAGTGCTTTATTAAGATACCAGTATAATAAACTGTTAAAATTCCTGCAATAATTAATCGCAGACTTTTACGTAATAAATGTAGGAGATATCTGACTTTCTTTGGTGAGAATGCCGGTATTAGAAGTTTTACTTTGCCAACAGCTCATTTTCTTTACCCAAAATTTGGTTAATTTTGTGTATGTTATATCGGATATTACGATATTGTGTTAATGTTATCATCTGGTAGATAGGAATTGGAGATTCTCGCCCCCAGAAAATTTGTTCTGAGGACAGTTTAACAGTTTCATTTGCCTTTACATTGCCCTGATTACCATAATGATTTTTAACCCCCATAAGCTAAGAGGTTAAAAAAACTCTATCTCCATATCTCCTATCTCCATCAGAAACAAAGTTTTGTCGCACAGATACTTTATAAGTCCCAGAAAGGAGGCAGTGCACATGATCGGAGGATAAGCGACCTGGTTCACAAGAGAACGACTAGTTGAGGTAATAAAATTAGTTTTGTTTGTTGTATGTCTGATCATGAGCACTGCCTCCTTTCTGAGACTTACAAAGTATCTGTGCGACAAAACTTTTTTTTCTAAGACTGTACATACACCATCTTTTCTCCTTCAACTCATATAAGCAACACTATCTTACAAGGATAGTTGATGATCATATTTTAAAAAGTTATTTCAATTAAATCTAAATTTTGAAGTATTAATTACGTAATAATATTGGTACCTTGATAAACAATATGATAGTACCGATAAAAGAATAAAATATTTGCGGTTAATACTATTTGATCATATAAAAAAAATACATTTACTGACATATTTAGTTTTGGGAATTTAGCAACTTTTGAAAAAATGCTCCTAATTACTCTTTTGCTACTTTTACCTGTGAATTCCATTCAGCAGTGCCTTATTGTAATGTAAAACTGTAATGCTTACTTGTGTAAAAACATAATTAATTATATATTTTGAACATGGAGCGAAAGATTCTTAAAAACAAAAAATTATTTATTCTTTACTTAGTGGAGAACATGCATGTAATAACGAATATATTATATTCATTTCTTAGATAAGAAAGAAATACATGCAACTTCAGTTCTTGTTCATATTTAATCAGGGCTAGGTATTACTCTCACTTCCATCAACTCACAGTTTTCTTTTGATCTTCTTTTGCATTTCTCACTCGCAACTCAAGGTGTTGTATCTCATCTGAATGCTGTTCTAAACTAGGTATTATTGTGGATGATTTCTCCAAATCTTGTAAATTTTTACGTAGTTCTGTCTGAAAAATTAAAATATATTAAGAGCAAGAGTGTAAAATAATAATAATAATAATAATAATAATAATAATAATAATAATAATTGTTGTAATGCTGTAAAAATCCATTTTAGGATTTTTCCAGAAATACATGTATTACATTACTCCTAATACCAAAGAGAAGTTTCTGGCAGGCCGTCTATCTCTGTCAGAATGTTTGTCTAAATTATTGATAAATATTTTTATACCCAATATATGTGAATCAGTTTAACCAAGATTTTAGTACAAAACTAAAATGAATAGGCTTCATTCTACATCAAAAACACGAAGTGGTAATTTACTCGTAATTGGATGTGATGAGTTTTCAGTTTATTTATTACGTAAAATGAAAAAAATAAATATGAGTCGGTGAGTTTGTTCCTACACCACTATGCTTAAGAAAAATTATCATATGCAGAATAATTTCCACTTTCCTTTGTTAATATTCTAATTCCTAAAATTCCGCAGATCACATCAGGCCAGATATGAAGAGAAGTGATGAGTCTTATTCATGGATTAGCATCTATTCTAGAGAAATTTTTTTTACCCGTGAGTGGACCACTGAAATAAGATGTAATAAATATATTTTAACAGTGATATAACTTTTAAATGACGATCTGTCACGGAGTTCCAGTGGCTAGAACGTTGGATTCATGATCCTGTACCCTGGATTTGATCCCGGTTTACACCTAATTATTTATAACTTGTGTTGGACAAGCTCAGGGGTTTTCTCCAGGGAGCTCCAGTTCTTCTGTGTCATCGCAACAAATTTCCATCCCCATCATCTCATCTCAATGCAGGTGCAGCATAGATCAGTCTCATGTGGTGCACCCTGGTAATGATTCTGTTGGTAAATTGGTCTACACAGCTGGTTTTATGTGGGTTAATAACGATCTGTCAAGTGCCCACCATTATTTAAAAAAATAAATGATTATTTTCGTAAATAGAAAAATAATGTTAGAAATTATGAGTACAATTATTATGTTATCTACTTGAATCATGATATATATTAATTTTTGCCACAAGTCTATTTTTGGAATTATGATAATTTAACGCTTTTTGTGTGCAACCCATTAAAAAAGTGCGTCTCGTTATTTGGGTGCATAGGCCTATTGAATTGTTTCATAAACATGTCATTTCAATAATGATTGATGGAAATAAACTGTAAAGGATAATTTGTTAATATCATGATCAGAAACTGAAGCGTTGTAAAACTCAAAAAACATACAATGAGAATAAATGCATCAACCTCGTGCCACATTTTTACTTTCATAAGGTGAAGGTGAAGGTGATACTGCAACGAAAATCTAACTCGAGATTTTCCCGGGAATACAAACTCCAAGCTTTTAACATCTGCCCTGTTGTTGTTCTGTCATGCCTCGCTTTCCCATCATTTTTTATTTTTTTTTTATTCTATTGGGTTATTTTACAACGCTGTATCAACATCTAGGTTATTTAGCGTCTGAATGATATGAAGGTGATAATGCCGGTGAAATGAGTCCGGGGTCCAGCACCGAAAGTTACCCAGCATTTGCTCATATTGGGTTGAGGGAAAACCCCGGAAAAAACCTCAACCAGGTAACTTGCCCCGACCGGGATTCGAACCCGGGCCACCTGGTTTCGCGGCCAGACGCACTGACCATTACTCCACAGGTGTGGACGCTTTCCCATCATGTCGTAGCTATTAGGTTACGTCCATTTTCGGCTTTTCCTTCAAAATTCTCTTACGTTTTTTCATCTGGAATGGCGAAAATCAGAGTCAGACAAGTGGCCAACAGGCTTGGAGTTCATATAGGCACTTCCCAGTTTCCATTGCAAGGACGCGTTTTCGGGTATGTTTTTAAATGTTTCTACTCCCTGATAACCGAGAAAGCAGTTTAGATTATGCCTTCTATCTCTGTGTCTGCAATTTCTTCCATTTGACGGATTTTGTTCATATTCAGTATTTACGTGTCAGTTTATCTGGGAATGATGCACAGGAAAGATAAAGAGTTCTATTAAAAATTAGTAATTGATTAACTAGCGGACTTACTCGTGTTAATTATGTAAGTCTGTGCGGCTTACAGCTGTTTCGGTACTTCATCACACCATCCTCAGAGCCTACTAGATCTCGGCGTCAACTCGAACTTCTCTGCCTGTTATGTGGGTGTGTTTGATTGTTGAAAGGTGTTGAAGAGTGGAGTCAAATAGTGTGTGTGTACTGAAATTGATCTGTGTGTTGAGAATTTGATCGGGGTGTGTTTTAGTGTGTTTGTACATTTCGTATTGTTCTAGTGTGTTGAGTTTTTGGTTCTTGGGTTGTATGTGTAGGATTTCCATGTCCGCATTTAACACAGGCGGAGAAGTTCAAGATGACGCCGAGATCTAATAGGCTCTGAGGATGGTGTGATGAAGCACCGAAACAGCTGTAAGCCACACAGACTTATATAATTAACACGAGTAAGTCCACTAGTTAATCAATTACTTATATTCAAGTGTTAAAAGTAGTGTATGCAAGATTCAAAATGGATTATCTATTAAAAATTACTATGTAGGCCTATTCAATTTGCATAAAAGACGCAAAATACCAGTATGTACTGAATTATCAAAATTGGTTCTTCTTCTTCTTCAATTTTGTTTACCGTACAAGATGAATAGTTAACTGAAATGAGGCAGGCTGTGTGACCACCAGACAACTATAATTCAGAGAAACCAATTCTTATACGAAGAATTATTTCTACGTTTCCAGTCACATTTTTGTCAAGCTCCCAAAAGCCCCCAAAGTTAGCATTATAGGCCAAACCAATATCCTCGCAGAAATATTAGCATCCCTTGTCATAAGCACATCCATTATGCTTGAGTGAACCACTCTAGGAAGATCAAATATTTGTTGACATTCACATTAATTCAAATACCGATTTGCAGAACAGAAAAATACTATCGGAAATGATTGCAATATGCAGTTATTTTATTTACATATGTATAAAATTAATTACCATACATATATCTGCAGTGAGTCCGAGCAAAGGTTCCTGGTGTTTCTGTCAGCCAACAGCAACAGGTCCCCCCCCCCCCACTACTGGCCCTGTTTGCATCTGCAAACTCAATGGGAGACGGCTGAGTGCCGAATTTTATTAATATAACATAGTAATAATAATAATAATAATAATAATAATGATTTATTTAACCTGGCAGAGTTAAGGCCATACGGCCTTCTCTAACACTCAACCAGGAGTAAAGACTGCGTTACAAAAACACTACAAATTTACAAATTACACTACAATTTTACACACAAAATTGAATAAGATAATAATAATAATAAAAAATAAACAACAAATAAGAAGAAATCCGACATAATATATAACATACAGAAAAAAAGAAAAAAGCATAATAATATGTGAACAGCAGGTCAAAATAAATGAGGCATACAAAAAAAAAGACAATTATTCATAATAATAATAATAATAATAATAATAATAATAAAATAAGAATAGTAATAATGATGATGATAATAATAATAATAATAATAGTAATAAAATAGTGCAGTACAAAGTATACAGTGAATACAATATTTCTAAATAAACACAATAAGGAAAATTAAGATTATATATAGCTCAACTTATCACATTAGAGATATAACATTATCGGAAAATATGAAAACAAAAATATAAAATAAGTTGAATTCATTAGAACATAAAAAAAATGTGAAAACGTGGAAACATGCAATACAACTCTTGTCATAATAGTAAGTTAGTTTGGCAACTCGTCATAAGATAATTTTCTAACTTTGATTTGAAAGAATTCAATGTTCGGCAGCCCTTGACTTCAGGCGGCAGAGAGTTCCAGTGACGAGAGGTAGCAACAGTGAAGGATGAGGAATACAGAGACGATGCGTGAAGTGGAATTTCTAGCGTGTTATCGCGTTGTGATCGAGTATTAATATTATGATAGCGAGAGAGAGTATGAAATCGAGCGAATAAATAATAGGGGGATGAAGAGTGCATAATTCGATATAAGAGAGAAAGTGAGTGCAGATTTCTCCTCTCATGTAACCTAAGCCATGATAACTTCTTGAAAGAAGGTGAGATATGATCATAGTATCGAACATTACAAATGAAGCGGACGCACGCGTTATGAACACGCTGTAGTTTCTGAGCGGAATCAATCCTGAGATCACTGAACAAAACGTCGCAATAATCGAAGTGAGGTAGAATGAGTGTCTGTACCAGCGTCTGTTTTAATTTAGATGGATAATGATACAATCTTTTTAGTGAATGGAGAATAGAGAATGCCTTCTTACATGTATATTTAATATGCGTATCCCAATTGAGATTAGATTCGAAATGTACTCCGAGATTTTTGACGGTAGAGCTAAACGGGATGATTGTTTTATTCAGTTTCACAGGCGGAATATTCAGGTCGTTGACTTCAGGAATTAATCTACGGTTCGCGAACAGAATAGCCTGTGATTTACATGCGTTTAGGTTAAGCCCAAATTGTTGAGACCAGGAAGAGATGGAATCAAGATCTTCATTCAGACTATTAATGCTATCGTTTAGTGCGTCGGGACGGGCTGAAATATACAATTGAACGTCGTCTGCATATATTTGATATCTGCAGTGCTTAAATGAGTTGGAAATTCCATTTATATAAATAGAGAAGAGCAAGGGGCCTAATACTGATCCCTGAGGAACTCCTGTATCTACAGTACGCCAGGAAGAGAAATGATTATTAGATATGACACGCTGCTGGCGGCCAGTAAGGTAGGAGTACATCCAGGTGATAGCACTATCAGAAAGGTGTAGCGTTTGTAGTTTAGTTAATAGTAGATCGAAGTCAACAGAATCAAAGGCTTTGCTATAGTCCAATAAAACTAGTACAGTAGCCTGTCGTTTATCCATGGCTGCGCGTATGTCCTCAGTAACATTCAACAAAGCAGTAGAAGTGCTATGGCCATTTCTGAATCCTGATTGTAAAGGGTCTAAAAGATTAAATTCTATTAGGTAGTCTGACAACTGCTTATGAATGATGCGTTCCAGAGCTTTAGATAAAACGGGAAGAATGGAGATTGGCCTATAGTCTTTTGCAGAAGTAGGTGAATTTACTTTAGGAAGTGGGCGTACCAAGGCTGTTTTCCAGAGTTGCGGATAAACAGACGTGATAATTGAAGAATTGAAAATATGAGTTATTACGGGAAGCACGACATCGACTAACTTATTGATAAAGACTATGCTTATGTTATCAGTGCCTTGTGCTTTAGATTTAATGCTTTTAAGAGCCCTTCTTACTTCAGAATCAGTAATGTGCGAGAAGAAAAATTTTTCGCGAGAAAGTGGAGGATTAGCTAGGAGAGTATTAATTGTATTTCGTTTTGACTGTTTTTCAGGTCGTATAGTGGGAGGTGAGGTAAAGTATTCATTGAGTTTATCAAGCGGTATGTTTATAACTTCAGCTTCTGATGCTTTCTTCCCTACTCCCATATCACGTAAGTTATTCCAAAGACACCGAGGGGGAATGGACGGGTCGACGAGACTCAGGGCGTGACGGCGTTTAGCATTCCTAATGCTTTGTGTGGTTTTGTTTCTAAGTTTTTTGTAGTTGTTAAAGTTTTCGGCAGATTTGTTGTGTCTGTACTTCCGGAAAGCAGCGTCACGTGACGTCATAAGATTACGAATACTGTCATTCAGCCATGGGGCAGGTCGGTGAGTGACACGTCTCTTCTTTAAAGGTGCATGTTTGTCGAATAATTGTATTACCATGTCATTAAAGGTGGCAACTTTTTCGTCAACTGTAATTAAATTAAAAATAGTATGCCATGGCATTTGTAGGGCGTCAGAAATTAGTTGGTCGTTGTCAATGCCTTTTAGATCTCTGTAAGTAATTACCTTAGCTGCATTTTTTGGGCACTGAAGAGAGTACTCGGCAAAAATAAGATCATGACCAGATATTCCCGGAACTGGTAACTGTCCTGAGGTTAGAATTCTATCAGAATTATTCGTAATGATTAGGTCAATTAAAGTATCAGAAGTAGGTGTGTGGTGGGTAGGATTGAGTGGAAGAATTGTTAGATTGAAAGTTTCGAACAAATTACGCAGTTGATTAGTCCCATTTGATCTGACAGCCAGAAGATTAATATTGAAATCCCCCATAAGTAAGATATGTTCATATTGCGGTAAAAGATCGGCTAACGGGCTTTCTAAATCGGATAAATGTCCAGCTTTGGGAGGCTTATAAATAACTGCTAAGAGACATTTATGAAGACTTGCTTGTATTTCTACGAACAAATATTCGGGTCGTAATGCATCGCCTTGTGATTTTAGAATAATTTTAGGGTGCAGATCATTCCTAATATATGCGCAAACTCCACCCCCTCGTTTGCATAATCTGTCATTTCTACATAACGTATAGCCGTTTAAGTGAACGAGTGAGGAAGACAACGAGGGTTTTAGCCACGTCTCGCTAACAAGAATACATTGGACATCTATATTAGTGAAAATAGAAGAGAATTCCTGGAAGTGAGGAGTAATGCTTTGACAGTTTAAATGTGCTATTTTCAAAGATTTGGGGTCAGGTGAGAAAGACTGCTTTAACAGCTGAGAGGTAGACAATAGAGGGGTTGGGGAGGATGACAGACAAGTGGATAGAGTTGTGGGAACAGGTTGTCGACGGTGAGGAGGGTCGGGGAGGCTAGACGAGCCATCAGCCTGAGGGCATGCCACAGAAAGCGGGACGATATAGGCAATAGTGCCAACCTAACTAAAAATAGACTAAATTTACTGAGGTAATGTAATGCAACTAAATATAGTATTACTACAATAATTAAATAATTAGTATTAAATTATTAAACTATTACTTTCTTAATATAACAAACAACATATGAGGAGTTGCCTTGACTTACTAATTATGTATCTCAGCCATACGGGTGATCCTTCTTTTCGTGTCGCCGCTTTTTACAATGATGACGCCGTCTTGAGTCCACACGTTGGTTTGTCCAAATTTGGTAATCGCTTCGCGTAAGATGTTGTGGCGAGTTTTCGTCAAGTCTTCCCGAATTGTCCAACCAGAATTTTTTAATTTTCTTTTGTTTCGGAAGACCTCACTTCTCTTCCTGTAACTAGCGAATTTCACAATTATTGGTCTGGGTCGATTCTCATCTCTCCTACCAACTCTATGACTTCTATCAATGTCGGCCAGACTCAAGTCCACCCCTACCTTCTCCGCCACACTAATCGCTAACACATCGGTGTCCTCACCATTGTTCTCACCTACACCAAAAACGCAGACACTGGCGTCGCTGATATTGTTCTAAATCGTCCAGTTTGTACTCTAGCTCCTCGATCCGACGATCTTTTTGCTCCAGAGCACTTTTGAAGTCACTAATTAAGTCTTTGTTGAAGTCAAGATTTTTCTGGAGTTCCACCACCACTGCACTCGTCACCGCGTCCTTGATCGTGTCGGCGAGAACTCGTACCATGCCCGCATCTTGTAGCATGTCCCTTAGCGCGTCCTTCACCACTCGTTGCACGGTAGATTCAATTTCCTCGATTTTTGGGCCACGGGGAGACATGTTGATGAAATGTAAAGACAAATGAAAAGCTTAGTACAAAGAAATAAAACTGTGCTAAAAATATTTGGCCTGTGTACAGACTCACCTGCTAAAAATCACCGTTTAGTCAAGAGCCTCACTCGCGTGGTTATTCACTGTCCGCCATTACTCTGGTCAGCCCAGTCAGTAGGTACCATACGTACCATACGTAAGTTAGTTTTAATATGGCGAAGCACTTGAGTTCGTGGATGCAAGCAGCAGTGACAGCAGGTGGACCTGCCTCTGGTCAGCTGACAGAAACACTGGGAACGTTCACTGGGACTCGCTGTACTTTAACAGTACAATGTATAAATTAAGTCAAATATTTTGCTCTTGGAATTATAAGTAAATAATGTCTTTTTATATGCAATCCAGAAACGAAAGTTCATCTATTTTGAGTTTATATTAAACGATTGCATTTAGAGTATGTCTTTCAAATAACAGTAAAAGAAAATTAACTGTGAACAGTAGGGTCATATTCATCATAATAATGGAATGACATGTTATGAAACACAAATGTGGAATAAGAAACTATGTGTCAACTTTGTGACAATCATATTGTGACAGCTGCACCGGAGTTCGAACGAGTGTCCGACAGGGCGCGCGGCAGACGAAACGCTGGTACGGGGAGCATCTGCATGCTGAGAGGGCAGAGGGGGTGTATTACGGCAACGCGGCGAGGGGAGGTTGCGCGCGCATCTGCTACTTGCCGAGTGAGGAGGGAAGCAAACTGCTACGTGCGGAGTGAAGGGGGGGACGGACCCTCCCGAATCGTCCAGAAGTCCGTCGAAGTGGAGATATCCAGATAATTCGAGAGAGCTATCTCTGAACACCCGTAGAAATTTCTCGTAACTATGGTTTAGTTATAAAAGAAGAAACGCGAGTGAACTTGAGCAGTTCATTCAGTCAGTCAGTAAGCCAGTGTTACAGGCAGATTTGGACAGTAAGCGAGTTAGTCTTGTGTAGCAGTGAAGCCAGCTTCGAGACCAGAGCGCGACTTGAGTTGTGTCCATAACTGTGGAGCCTGAAGCCCGGAGTTCGAGTGCAGTGGACCACAGTTGGGGAACCCGAGTTCGAAGTTCAGCGGATCGTCTCTGAAGGTCTGGGGTTCGAGATTCTGTGAACGCGAGTGACTGAGCTAGAAGAACTAGCCAAGACAAACGAGCTGTGAACTGAGAACTGACAGTTCTGTGTTGTAAATAGTGCTTTGTGAATATTAGTTAAGATTAACAGTCCATTGTTGTTCGTAATAGTCCAAGTAAATTGTCATTGTCGTTTGTGGAGTGCAATAACGAACTCTGTGTTACTGTGTGGAGAGCAAATCCCATTGTTGACGGGAGTGAAATTAAATTGTAGAGAGTGAAGAGTTATTGTTGAGATAATAATAAAATTTACATTGTTGTTCAGTATAAAAAGTGACAATATTTTACTTACTTTTCTATTGTTCACTATGAAAATATCTTCCATCGAGCATCTTGCATTTCTTTGCTCACTAACAACTCCACTTGACACGACACCATTCTTATGGCAATAAGTACCATTTAAAGTAACAACCTGAAATAATTCAAGTATGTCTCTGTTTTGAAAGAGTTTAATCATAATCTTTCATGTATTAAAATGATAACATTAAAAATAAGAGTACATGAACATTTTCCCTCTTCCAATGATTGGTTCAACTGGATTGAAGAAAAATACATACATTGTATGTTTTCGGTGCATCCAGTGTGTAAGCAACATGCATAGCCGTATCTAAATCTTCACAGACAAGGCAATCTGAAAGAACACTTTGCACCACTGGCATAACAAGAGGTTCTGGACATTCGACCACATCAGAAAGTAACTTCACCTCTGCGTTCAAGCCCCTAAATAAACATTAAAATAAATTGTTAACTTACTCTAATATATCTTTAAGGACGAGAAGTCGTGATATCTTGATATCTGAAAGAATTTCCCTCTGGACCAATTTTTCATTCCCCTAAACATGTCTTAAAATCAGTGATGACTGCAGGAGATGCTGTCATTTTTGGAAATCATTTTACACTCATAATACATACAAAAATAGATTTAAAATGTAAATAATATTTGCAATTTTTTAATTGTATATTTCTGAAGAAACCGTAGACTTTTGTGGAAAATTTTAAAAGTATAAAAAATATTTTTGCTAGAAATTCACTATTATGATAGTACCGGTACCTTATAATCTTGAAACATTGTCGAACCAGGCAGATTAAAGGTTAAAATAACAACATTATATTTGTATTTCAAATCACAGGTATTTTTAAAATTCTCATCTCCAAGACATTCACCATGTCAAATAACTTTTCCTAATAGAGGGCATAGAGGGTAACATGTTATGTATGAAATGACTTTAATTTTTACTTAAAAAATAAAAGTAGTTTACAGACAGGTATAGGTAGAGTATCTGCACGGTAAGCTTACAGACAGGGAATTTTCTAATATTAACACAGTAAAGAAGTTATAAAGTTAATTAGTGAAATATTTTGCATGCACTCTACTACTTCAAAGTATAGGCTAATCCTTTATAAAATGGCACATGAATCCAAGCCAAACATCTGTGAACTAACCTCAGTTCCTCTTCCATGGGATGTACTTTCATGTCCTCTAGTGTAAGAATGGTCTCAGGTGGTAAGAGATTCGTCTTAAAGTACTCGACAACTTCTAATGCAGTTGTCTTGTTTTTAACAATCAAAGTATTCGCATTATTACCGAGTGCCTTAGTGATGGCAAGTTTGTAACCATGATGTACCGGTCGACAGAAATCCGATAAGCGCCCAAACTGCAGAAGACATTTATATGGAATTAATACATCTAAGTATATCACAATCACTACATTCTTTTAATATTCAAGCTTTTCGTAGAAGCACTTTAAACAGTATAATATATATAAAGTAATGTACATTTAAAACATTTTAGCAAAGAACTACAACCCATTGGCTCAAATTATCCAATTGTTCATTCTTCGTCTTTGGTTTCACATTTTTTTCTAAGATATGGCTTAGTCTAATGTGGTCTGCCCAAGCGATAGTTTTCATATGTGTAGTAACGATATATGATGATAGAGACTGGATTAATCTTGCACAGGATATGGACCGATGGCGGGCTTATGTGAGGGCTGCAATGTACCTCCGGGTTCCTTAAAAGCCATTTGTAAGTAAGTAAGTAGTGAATTTTAAATACTATTATAGTCACAATCATGCCATGGTATGAAAGAAAAATTTCACAACCTCGAGCGGGAATCGAACCTGCGACTTCCTGTTCTCTGGTCAGGCGCTCTACCACTGAGCTATCGAGTTCGTCTCACGCCAAAGGCTTGGAATTATCCTTTCATACTGGCGACTCTGTTATAGAGTACTGCTGACTAGATCAGATGCTATGGACAGTACTCTATAACAGAGTCGCCAGTATGAAAGGATAATTCCAAGCCTTTGGCGTGAGACGAACTCGATAGCTCAGTGGTAGAGCGCCTGACTGGAGAACAGTAAGTCGCAGGTTCGATTCCCGCTCGAGGTTGTGAAATTTTTCTTTCATACCATGGCATGATTGTGACTATAACAGTATTTAAAATTCATTAATATGTCACATCAACGGACGTGTATACGTCACCAAACATCGTAAGATAAGTAAGTAGTAATGATAAAGCTATCAGCCATGAAGAATGATAAGTTGACACTGGTAATATGTTGTGATTCGCCGAATTTAACCAAGAACTTTCTGAAACTGCCCACCATCTTTTTCTGTGCTAAGGAATTGTTATAGATGATGAATGTAAACCATCATCATGGGTGTTCATGCACTTATATTTCTAAAGAAATCAGAAGTTCTATTTCTCTTAACAACACAGCTTTCAACTCCTATCTTTCTGTGCATATACCGGTACCTAGCCCGAGAACTGAACTTAACTCTACACATTATTTAACTGAGTTATCTGCACATGACGACAATCTACTAACACTTTTCATCCCCTATATGAGAGAATGAACCTGATTCTGAAATTTTTGTTTGCAAATAATAAACAAGTATTGCATTATTAATAAAGTTATTTGTCATTCAGCATTTCTCCAATTCAGCTACATCAAAGGAGGCACAACAATTTCTTGTTGAACTAATAGACAATGGTGCGGTAACAGAAAACTTTAAATCTTCAAAACTCCTTCCGGTTGCAAGACGTCGCAATGTTACAACCCGTCACACTTCAGCTGATAAATAGGTCCTCACTGAATTTGTCTAAAGTAGATCTCACTTATTCGGAAATAATTTTTGTAATCTTCTGCATCAGTAAGCTGTATTTCCCCGCAACAAATTCATGTGAAAATGCATCTTTCGCTTTTATAGCCAATCTTTAACCTATCGCTTTCATTTAACTCTGCATTTTGTGGCTAGTGCTAATATTATAAACATGTCTTCCTTTTATTAGGATCCACTGAACTTGTGCGTCGGTACTGAACAAGGAGTGCAGTAATATTGACTGGAAATATTAACAGTAACACTGATTCAATTCCTGAAAAAAATGGCAGAGCTAGTCATCGAAAGCTTGGAAGCAACTATCCAACTCACCTGACTTGAGAACCCGAGAAGAGTTATTCTATAAAAGAAAATTACGTATATGAAAAAAAAGAAACACAAAAATATTTTGTGAATATTATTTGGTCTACACGTAACAAAAGTACAGTACTATAGTGCTACAGAGTATCAGTAAAATAGAGAAATAGAATAATTGAGTAGTAAAATAGAGTAATTTAAAGGAATTACATGACAAAGTAAAAGCATCACAGACCTAATAAAAAACGTTTCATTAAGAATGGCATAAGAAAATCAAACAAAATTCTGTAAGACAATGCGAATCCTGTCGTTTAACCAAATGTTTGTTTCAAAATACAAGATAAATCATCAAGGCAAATTGAACAGATAAAAGTTTCCTTTATTGCAATGTTGTGCATAAAATAGAATTTTGAAATGTGTATATATCTATGTCCACTATGTAGAGAAACTAGCATTCTTACATATAGGGTGGAAGTGAAATAGCCCTGCAGATTGAAGGGATTGCGACAGGGTACCAGTACATTTAAATGAATAGAAAATCTATATTACGTTTCATGTTTAAATGGTTACCGTTAATTAGAAAATTAAGTTGGAAATTTCAGCAGCCTGGCAACACTGCCGCTAACTCACTATTCTCTCTTCTAGTAATACAGATGTAAGAGGTCAACGAACTCGGTCTATCTCATTAGGTTAGCTACTCTCTGGCTACGATGTTGCAATCTGCTCGCATTGTTTAATGGGTTGAAATTAGTATGCTATTGAAAAATGCCGGAGGTATAACTTAAATGATTCTTTATTAGATTTTCTATCGATATGGAAAAAATTACGATCCTACTCGCAATAGTTACAGAATAAGAGTGTGTTGAACATTTGGGAAAAAAACATTTTTTATGAAAAACTATGAACTTTCCATCAGTATAGTATTACCGTTTTTTGTTACATACAATGAACTATTTACTCTAAAAATCTGCAGGGTTATTTCACTTCCACCCTGTATAAATCAATATTGGTGACTAAAAAGTACTTACAACGTTTTCACCCAAAAAATATTTCAAATTCTTGACAATATCTTGTTTCTGCATTTCCTTTAAGTAAACTTCATTTATAATTTTCATATCTTCTAATTTCTTCGTTACAGCTTCTAAATCTCGTTTCACCTTGTCCATTTTCTCAGTGTTAGCCTTGATTTCAGCTTGAAATTCCTTCTTTTTCTGTAGGATATCTTCCTCTTTCCTTCATTTGAATTAACACAAAACTTAATTTAAACATTTCATTATATATTTTTACACAATCTTCTATTATATAGTACCAAGTATCGCAAGTGAAGAGAATCAAATAAATTGAAGTATACATAATTTAATAAATGTGACTTCTAAGATAGAGGGAAAATATCGAAATAAGATACGGTAACAATTGAAGCGTCGGCTGGAACAATGTTGTAAGTTACAAAATTTTCATTTGGCGTGTTTCCGTGTAATAATGTTGTATGTCATGTTACCTTGCTATACTCTTTGACTTGCAACTGTCCATCAATGCAGTAGGCCTACATGAAATTTGTCCACTCAAAAGTTTGCTACCCTATAAGAACAACGTTGTACGTGTACACATTCTTGCAGCTCCTGTAAATTTTACTAAATGTAACTTATAACGTTGTTCCAGCCGACACTTCAATTATTAACTCATAATCTATAATATCTGAAAATTCATATTATATATTGTGCATCGACTGCACAACATCCATCTAAATTCAGTTTTAAAATTTTTTGGAAGCTTTGCTGTTTCTGATTAATCTTTAATAATTCTTAAATACAATAAAATGTTTTTCATTACGGTACTAGACTTCACTTCGGCATTGCATGCTCAGTGAATGATGTTAGAAATCTGTGTAAATCATAGTAGCCCTAAATGTCTGCAACATTACCGTACAAACTGCTTGGAACATTTCTACATAAAAACAGTCTTTTGGTGAAAATCATCCCTAGGACAATCAATAATAGACACTTCCTTGCCCTCCATTTCCCTTTGTCCCTCCAGACAGTCAACCCATCCCTATAAACTTGTATTTTAAACATAAATTGACCAACTAATTGTTCTACACGATATATCTTAAATCTGTTGAGTAGAGAAAAATAATCTCTACTATAATGACCTGCCATTCAACAACAAATTTTCAGAATTGCAGTATGTTGTTGTTAGTAGTGATGGCTTATGTAACGAAAATTGTCAAGTTCTATTTTTGTTATGATCTTTCTCTTCTTAATACGTTTCGCGCCCTCTTATCCCAAGTACTCCTATGCAATAGTCTCATAAGCTCTTAATCAGAAGACAACCCTCTGCATGAACACGAAACGAGATGTAAAGACAGAGAACGAGAGAGAGAGAGAGAGAGAGAGATGTGTGCTTGCGTGTGTGCATTGTGTAACATTTACATACAGGTAGGTCATTAAGCTGGGTTACCTACAATAATAGACACTTTGAGACACTTTGCTGCAAAACTAACGTGCTGATAAGTTAAAAAAATGCTGTAAAAAAAGCTATTCTTACACTTGTCTCCACTTGCCGCTCCCATAAGAGAATGAATATCCTCATCACATTGGCAACAATTAAAAAATTGATACGAAGGGTAGGACACTGTTGCGGTACAAGTCTAATGCATGGATGGTAAATAAATTATTCTCTCCAATCACGCCCCGTTGTTCCTTAATGCAATATTCCAAGTAAGGTCCATATCTTTACCTTTCCAGTTAGTGTTAGTAGCTAATGTTTTATACTTGTCTATCTGCTGTGAAGATCTATGTGCACAGGCTGAGTGGAAGTTTTGATATACGCTCATCAATGGTTCCCTTGTACGAAAATCAACATAATACGAAAGAGATTCTCTTTACCGTTCTTATTGTGTAAATATAGCTAGCAAAATTACAGAATTTTCGCATTTATCTACACATTTGAAATTAATTTTAATTTATTTACTGTATAATTGTGTTAATGTTCTGTTTACTGTTAATACATTCTAAAATTAATTTTGCAACTACGAAAATTGTATACAATGAGCACAAAAATGAAAACAGGGCCTTTGCCTACAAGTTCGGAGATACACGGGTATATGTAACACGAAATAGTCAACTTACTTAATGCAAATGTGATTTTCCTCTGATCGTTTGTTAAGAGCATCCATCATTATCTTAACGCCGTTTTGCTTACAACTTATTTCTTTTGCCTCAAGTAATTGTCTGTCCAAATTCTCTTGCAGCCCATCCTTTTTCTTTTCAATTTTTCGGAGCTCCTCACGAAATCCTTTCGTCTGCTTCACAGCTTCTAGTTTCAGCAAGGTATACTCTTTCATCTGGACAGCAAAGATAAATCTCGCATTAATTAAAATGAAGATACATACTTCCGTAAGAGCAATTTAAAGATGAAATATATAGGCACAGACAAAACTAGCAAGTATTTAACAGGATATTCTCTTATTTTCCACCTCATAAATATCACTTCAGCTGGGGGATCATTGTGTTGACCACACAACACGTCATACTGGTTGGGTGATCATTCACCTCTGCTGAAGCATGTGGACGTGAGGCCATCAGCCAGCTGGTCGACCCTGGCCCTTCACGGCCTGTCACTCCACAGATAAAAAAATCGCTTAACATGAATTCCAATAAAACCATACTTATCTCCTCAGAATACATTAATAAATTCTAAAGATAGTGACAGTCCACTACGGTACGGTACATGACAGTTATCGCAAAAGTCCAGGAAAACATAAAAATTTAATTGGAGATAAGGCTTAAAGACTAACATACCAGTAGATCACGGAATAAAAGTCAAGAAATCTGTACTTACAAGAGTTCACTCGAATATAAAACGAATAATTATTTCTAGATAATATTAAAGTTTCTAACGTCAAAAATTCATCTGTTCTGTTGCACTGAAAAAATTCTCAGCTCTGGCTTGTAATTATCAATAATCAAAGCTGTAAAATTAATTCTCTAATTTCAATCATCGTTTCTTTACACTCAATGTTCATATGAATACTGTTACTGGTACTGGTACTTTTAAAAAATATTCGAATTCTAGCTATGGTTTAGGATTTTTACAGTGTTCAATATGTTGTGAGGTTTTTGAGTTTTGCATGGTATTGTTTATGTCAAAGCATCAGACTACGTGTTTGTTCCATCACCAGCTGAAGAAGAATTTCCTTGGTTTTTTTTTTTGTCTTCGTTAGTGACAAAGCCAATAAGTTATGCATCTTCAAAACATTGAAAGTTTTTATATGACGTGGTGCACAACTTCATAAACTCTCACACCATCAATGAAATGCTCATTCTGACAACACTGAACTGTATCAGAAACATTAAATTTGTCGACCTGGTTGGCAAGTTGGTATACCGCTGGCCTTCTATGCCCAAGGTTGCGGGTTCGATCCCGGGCCAGGTCGATGGCATTTAAGTGTGCTTAAATGCGACAGGCTCATGTCAGTAGATTTACTGGCATGTAAAAGAACTCCTGTGGGACAAAATTCCAGCACATCCGGTGACGCTGATATAACCTCTGCAGTTGCGAGCGTCGTTAAATAAAACATAACAAAAAAAAACATTAAATTTATGACAACACTATTAATCTGTCTTTTTTTAAGCAATTTCTTCTTCTTTCGGGACTGGTTCTGAGGTTTTCTTTCATGTCTCTCAAGTAATTTGTTTCTTATGACACGTTGCCACAACTAAATGATGCACACCTACTTAATTAAACGAAAAGCATTGGCTAATCAAGTTAGGATTAAATTTCTCTATAAGAAAACAACAAACCAATAATTGTTTCAAATTCACTTCCCCTGTTATTTTCTGCATTCGATAACCAGCAACCACCCAACAATTATCTCGTAACAGCGGTTAAAGCATTCAGCAAATCACAGTAATTTGAGGGCAAATTGAAGCAGTAGTTTTTGCATTCATTCAGCTTGAAGATTCATTTCTAAAAGTGAATGCAGCTGTAATCTGCAAACCTGTTTTTTCCTAACTACGAAAAATTACATTAATCCAGTAAATGCGGCTTAATTTGCTTGTTATAAATTAAAAACCTTTCTTGAGAACAATAAGAGAAGCATTATCCTTACTTGAAAACTGGTCTACATTCAAACCAAAGTTTATATTATTAAGTTCGTTTAAAACTACGCATATAAGTCAATATCCTAATCATAATACAGTGAAACTTGTGTAATTCGAACGTTTTTAATTCGAATTATTCTTTATTTCGAAGTTTTCCTTTGTCCCCTTGAATTTCCTATGGAAACAGTGCATAAATATCGTCTTTTATTCGAACATAATTTTGTTTAATTCGAAGAAAAAAAATCCAGAATGGATATGAGTTTTACAGTGAAATGTGGCAAAGGCGGAACGAGCCAGTACTGTAACAAATTGACCTGACCATAGGGGTTGGAGGCTGGAACCGGGAATGCATTGTATCTCCTTTTCGGAGAAAGTGGTCCCAGTGCGGGTTGACAACCCTTGGAGTGTCATTCACCTCGAAAGTACAGTTACAGTACTCAGTTAAAACAGTCACTGTGCATTGCTTTTCACAAACTCTGAAACCCCGATCTTTCACTTCCGAGAGCTAAGAAGATTCATTGAGGGATACCAAAATGTGCATGGTTCTCTGTTTGATGCATTAAATAAACTGGAGGACTTTACAGTAACCCAGCAAATCAATAAAAAGAAGAAGACTAAAATCACATCCTACTTGACAAAGGCATAGTAAGGTATGTTTTTTTAACTACTGTATGTGTTGTGCATAAATGTTTACTAATTACTGTACCGTACTGTATTTATGTAATAGGCCTATCATTATACAGCACTATATTTTCTTGTCTTGAAATGTTATAGTAATACATAGTACATACAGTACACCTGTAGTTTGCCTTCTGCAGTACCATTTTTTTAATTCGAATTTTTTCTTATGCCCTTCAGATTCGAATTACACAAGTTTCACTGTAACTACACAAGAAATCGTGAATTATACATAGAGAGAGAGAGACCGCGAAAAGTTACTACACTATGCAGGGGATGTCGGGGGAACAGACTGCTCACAATCCATTGCTTGACTCACCAGTGAGCTGCAGCAGCATGGGCTGGTGTTTAGTTTCATTACGGTAGGCCTAAATCATTAGTTAAGAGTTACCTAATGAATGAATGAAGTTTAAAACTGTTGTAGATCTTACCATTCATCAAAGTAGCTGTTGAAAATGATGTCCAGCGTTCTTGATAAAAATGTTGCATTGTCTTAAAAAGTTCCGAAATAGGTACTCGTTGTATCTCCGCCTCTGAAATTTCAGATATCACTCGTCTGATTTCATTCTCCAGCGCTTCAAGAGCATGTGGATTGTTCTTGTGCACTTTCTGTTTTAAAGTTCCCCACTAACGTGGACAGCTGGATCCCATTGTGTTAACCGATAAACCACCGACACTTTGTAAGAATGAAAGTGTAGCATTTTTAGTCCCCATAATGCCAGTAGCAGCTGGTGGTCAAAATAATGAGTGTGCTACAATCTCTATATCGACCTACTGTATACATTTATATGTATTTATCTTAATTTGAGATTTGCCTGGTGACGAATTACCCTGGTGTTAAACGTTAAACCCTCCATCTTGGACATTATACTCTTTTCTATTGACAGTATTGTAAGAACAGTGAGGCGATCCTGGGACATAGTGTTCCTTAAAAACTTTCGTTTCAAGCAAGAAAAACATCTTTCTGGCTCAGCAGCGGTCATTGGTGTTGTACCAAAAATATTTAACAACTTCGTTACTTCACAGAATGGATCCTGTGAATTGCTGGAGGCTATATATTGTAACAATTGAACAGCTCCATCTATATTTCGGAAGTCGAGTCTTCCATATAGAACCCCAAGTTGTGTCTTTAACATTCTTTTGTTCAGTACAGTATAGCTGTTGACAGCAACTTCAAGTTCGCGTTCAGGAAAATTATGCAAAAAATTGTCAATAAAATTTGCTGTTTAACAATTTTGTTGCGTCTAGGTAGCTTAAAGACTGGAAGCGGAGTAGTTTCCTGAATTATACGGTCACATACTTCCTTGGCTTCAATTTTCGGATTCCATTTTCCGTTGCTTGCTGACTGATTCAGGAGGACCCTCAAAAAACTGGTAGATGGCAGCAGCAGTCGGACACTTGCATTACCAAATACATTGTACATAGTTCCGAGTTCTTCCACAAATAAGCATTCTTTTGTTACGCTTTTCTTTTGCAATCTTCAAGCTGTGTTGTGCTGAAGCTGACTACAGCACTTTCCCGCGTAAAAATAGCCAATCAGAGCAATGATTTCAGCTTCGCACATGCGCAATAATTATCTACATTCTCATGTAAAGTTCTGAGTAGCACAACGTACCCCCTGAGGCACCAAAGAACGAACAGCGAAGACTAAACACTTTATAACGCGTCATGAACATAACTACGAGAAATTGTCAAATGACAGATTAAATACTACGGTATTGCAAATACATTATTTAAGCAAAAATTATCATTGTGCTGTAGCACTGTAGCAGATAAGGACGGGCCGCCCCTGCATAGTGCTGATCTTTGTGAAATACCACACTACTGTGCCAATGGACGTGAAGATTTCTTCGGGCTGGTTTCAATTCTTGCTTGAATATCTGCAAGCTTCTCCTCTGTTAAAACTCTCTTCTGTGGTTCTCTCTTTTTGTTTAAAACAGATTCTGTTTCTCGACATTTTTTCTGAATAACTTTGTTATGTATTGTCTGGAAGGCATTGGAGCGTCACGGAACTGATGTAGAAATCTGCGAAGGTACTGTCATACGATTTCTTCTTTAGGAGAAATGTCTCAACTAGAAACATCCGTTATGCAATACTATACGTCACCACAAATAATGCAAATAATGTTCAATAACAAGTGTAGTAATGCAACACCACTCGGGAATTTTAGGCCTACCACAATGAAGCTGAATGCCTGCCCGCACTGCTACAGCTTACTGGTGAGTCGAGCAATGGATTGCAAGCAATCTGTGCCCTGACATAGTGCGGTAAAGTTTCGCGGCCTCTCTCTGTATTTTAGCAAATTCAAATATTAATTTTATACAAACAGAACTCTTAGACTGGCTTAGTACATAATACATATATTTACGAAAATTATAGTGCATTACCAAGTCTTCGTCCAAGAATGTGCCTACACCTTTCTTGGACAAGTCTATATCAATTAAGGTTTCCATTTCCCGCAAGTCTTGCAAATCTTTTTCCAATTTTTCTTTAGCCAAACTGCATTTGAAATTAAGAGATTTTCTGGTCTCTAGCAAGTGAGCAGTTGACTTCATCTTGGAAGCCAAGTGTTGAACGTCTCTCTCTTTGGTCCTCAGTAGCTCACATTTCTCCTGGTACTGAATTTCCTGCAAGAGTGCCATATAACACAAAAAGCTAATTAACCGGTAATTAATATTAATAAAAATCTACTAAGCAAAGGGTTGTGCAAGACGAAAAGAATTATAGGTACCGGTATGCATCAATCATACCAGTATGGGTATTGTAATGTAAAATCGTACAGTGTATTAAATAATGCAAATAAATGCCAAATTTTTCTATTTTTCAGGTTTTGATGAATTTTGATTATTGGTATTTATAAACAGTCTCACATGATGATACATTAAAAAAAAAAGACGAAACTCGAAACTTGCCATCCAAATGATGGCATGAATATCTGGAGTTTCACAAAACTCAACATCTCGGTTTCTTTTTGTTACTCCCAACACTTTTCATATTCATATGGCTTTCAGAATGAAAATTTTGCAATTATGGCTGTGCATTAATGGTGGATTTCAGGCGACCATCGAGAGCCAAAATTTCTTAAAATCTATGGTGCCTGCCTTATACAATCCATCAGTGAGCAATGCTTACCTTCCTATCTATTTGTATCGGGCCAAAACATTACTGTCTCAGTCGGGTAAGGTGGAGTGGAAAGTTAAGGGGTAGTCTGCAGCGACTCGATTGAGATAGTAGTGCCCAGACTTATGGTTATCTAGAAAGTCCAGAAGTTGAAAAAAACGAACTTGTTCCCTATCTATAGTCACAGCTATAGGTCTAAGTCTTTGGATCGCGTATTGGTATGGTAAGAAATGAACTGAGGAAATATGGATCCGTCATTTTGCCATCTAAATATTATGAAATTATAGGAAAATCTGAGGAGGTAAAGATATGGGGAAAAGATAGCTAAACATATGACAAAATACATAGCAAGAACTTACTTACTTACTTACTTACTGGCTGTTAAGGAACCCGGAGGTTCATTGCCGCCCTCACATAAGCCCGCCATTGGTCCTTATCTGAGCAAGATTAATCCATTCTCTATCATCATATCCCACCTCCCTCAAATCCATTTTAATATTATCTTCCCATCTACATCTCGGCCTCCCTAAAGATCTTTTTCCCTCTGGCCTCCCAACTAACACTCTATATGCATTTCTGGATTCACCCATATGTGCTACATGCCCAGCCCATCTCAAACGTCTGGATTTAATGTTCCTAATTATGTCAGGTGAAGAATACAATGCGTGCAGTTCTGTGTTGTGTAACTTTCTCCATTCTCCTGTCATAGCAAGAACTACAGTATTATAAAATTAAACTGCCGAGATGAGGGTATTTTCATATGTAGAACACTCTAAGATATGTGTTATGTACAAAATACACACTATGCTTTTCCTATATACGTTGACGAGCTTAAACCAGGAAAGCACAGTGTTTCTGTAAAGCCTAAAGCACTCCAACTACCATCAATAAACCATGTAATCAGATGACCATCCATACTGATTTTTCCAGGACAGTCCCGAATTTAGACCCCCTATCCCAGATTATTCTGAAGGCATTTCGGGGCGCCAATTTGTCCCGAATTTAAAGTACAGTAGTAAAATTTAATTTTCTTACCGCTTTTTGTAATTCTTTTGCCGTTTCAGAAATTCTAAGTTTCAGCATTTCCAGATTGATGTCCTTAAGCTTATTTTCAATTTGTGCTTTCTTCTTAGACAATGTGCTTACTGTTCCTTTAAAGTGGTTATGTCTTTCTTCAAGGGCCTTACATTTCTCCTGATTTTGATACAGTAGAATCATCTTCTCCCGTAACTGATATCCATTCTGCAACAGTTATTTTATATTCCTAAATTACAATACATTCTTTTAAGTGGCACAGACAGACAGACACACACAGATAAAGAGAACCTCTAAAATTTATTACAAGTGTGATGTAATCATATATATCCAATTAATAATGAATATAATGGTGAATTTAAATACTATTATAGTCACAATCATGCCATGGTATGAAAGAAAAATTTCACAACCATTTCATACCATGGCATGATTGTGACTATAATAGTATTTAAATTCATTAATATGTCACATCAACGGACGTATATTATACGTCACCAAACATCGTAAGGTCCACACCTGTGGAGTAACGGTCAGCGCGTCTGGCTGCGAAACCAGGTGGCCCGGGTTCGATTCCCAGTCGGGGTAAGTTACCTGGTTGAGGTTTTTTCCGGGGTTTTCCCTCAACCCAATATGAGCAAATGCTGGGTAACTTTCGGTGTTGGACCCCGGACTCATTTCACCGGCATTATCACCTTCATCTCATTCAGAAGCTAAATAACCTTAGATGTTGATAAAGCGTCGTAAAATAACCTACTAAAATAAAAAAAACATCGTAAGATGAAGATTAAATATAATGGTGATATTTTAAATGCTAATGAAGGAATTTTGATATAGTAGAATCATCTGTTTATGCAGCAATCCATCTTAACAGTTCTTAATGAATATATTCTTGAATCCTTCTGTACATAAAGAAAAATCATTATCACTTAACCAGTAGGATGGATAAACATGAGTTAATATTCCTAATGAAGAAAAACTAGACATATGGTACCATATTGCAGACTACCGGTATCTAAAGTTAAAAGTAGTCCTTATATCTTGGGCTGTAAGATGTTTAACATGTTACTACAAGAAGCACAGGGAGTGTTACTAGACAAATTCAAAGTAAAAGTGAAAACGTGGCTTCTTAGAAACCTGTTCCATTCTGTGCAAGAATATTTTGAATTAGAAAATCAAGTTCTACAGATGTTTTAGGTTCCTTTCCCTCATTTTCATTACCGGTATCCTTTTTGTAATATATGAGGAGTTTCTCATAAATTGCTACTAAGTTACGGTAATTATTGTCTTACTGTATGTAAACAGGGAGTGTCAGATATTATTTGTGATCAGTGAGTTCTAATTTTCATCTAGAAGATACAGGCCTACTTTTGATTATCTTGACTCTCGGTTGTAAACTGTAAGGAGCATTTGGGGTCAATTTGTTTTATCTTTAGTGGTGTATGTATTAATTATTTTATGTTTGATTAGAAATGTATACATTTTTCTAATTTTAACAATTGATATTTCTAGAAATGCAATAGAGTGAGAGGAGTGTTCTATGCATGAGCAATGTCTTCGATCCCTATCTTTCAGAATTCTTCCCAACGAGAATTAAGAACAAGAAGTACGATACTGGATCTGTTTGTCCATATGGTCAATATGACAATGACTACCTCTTCGACAAAAGTGCCAAAAAATATACAGTCCCAAAAGGAGAAAGTGAAATCCCTTCCTTTTAGAGAACAGAACTTAGGCCCGGTAACTTAGTACTCACATGTACGATATAGACAATCTTGGAAATTAAGTTTCCCACAGTGAAACTCCTACGACCCAAATGATTAAATAAATCCAGGCTTACTACGAGTACTACATGAAATGTTAAAGAATTCACAAAAAGTAAAATTTTGTCTCCATTCTGTCTATAATTTTATCAAACCACAGCAAAGTTTACAAATTACAATATATTTACCAGAAGTGTCTTTAGACAATTGTATTCTTCTAATTCTGAACTTTCTTTCTTTTTCACATTTCTTTCTGCAGTCAGATATCGTTTTCGTCTATTAAGTTCCACAATTTTTAGTTCTGATTTCTGTACACGTTCCTGGAGAACATCATACTCTTTCTTGAAGTATCCTGAGCTGAAAAAATTGTACATATTAGGTTAGGTCAGGTCAGGTTAGGCCATCTTGCTACTCTTTTTCTAAGTTCTTTTCAAAAATAGTGGGGGGTTTCAGAAAAAAAAAATCGAAAATCGATGATGAAGCAGATCTCCACAATTACCAAGAATTTAGTTACCAGTATATGAAAAGGTATATGCAGGATTGGTTCCCATTTCAAATACAAAATGTTCTACAGATAATGTCTCGCAAGACATCAAACACTATTTTATTGTTCATAGTTGCAGACGTGCTGATAGATGACAGCAATTCAATGTAACAACAATGTCGACAAGTCGCGCAATAATCTCGCAGTAAATGCTACTATGAAATAAAATATATTTTAACCCGAAGGACTTGAGTACAGTCGTGTCAAAAATATAGCACACCACAAACCTTTATATTGCTTACTAACATAGTGCTCGAATATTTAATATCTTTCAGAGGTTCACAGGGAGCTAGACCTGCATAGACAAATAACACATTTGGCGTATTTCTACATACAAAATTGTACAATTAAAGTTTAACCTCTTCCCTTACTATTTATTTTACCAGTTTTGTGAAAAAAAGTGTCATATTTTTTTATTTTCGTAAAGAGGTCATTTAATATTGCAGAATCACTGTACATCACTCATTTTCTTACATACTTAAAAAATCACTATGAAGTAGACAATGGGACTCAAACGAGTTAACTCGGGTTAATCAATTTTGACACATGTTAGCAACCCGAGTTAACTCGGGATAATAAGGGAAGTAGTTAATGTACTGGCACTGGTAATTATTTTGAAGAATCTTGGTACATTGGTAGTGAAATCACTGTACCCTTATTAATTAAAAATGCCCTTAGAATGGATATGCCATCACTTTCAATTTCCATGACTCACAGTTTCTCAGTGAAAAAACATACACACTCACCGACTCACAAGCACACACGCATTTCTCTCCCCTTTTTTCTCACTCTTTCATACGATCTGTGTGTGAGAGTGAAGAGAAAAAGAGGGAGAGTGAGTGTTTGTGCATACGTGTATCACTCTCCCCACCACACACATATACACACATACACACACAGTAAATAAGCAAATAATAATTAATGCCAACTTACCCAGAGATATCTTCAATCAAAGCTGTAAAATTCTTGGACTTCATTGTCACAAATGTTTGCATATTTCTATGAAAAATTAATTCAACAGAATTTATTGGAAGTTGTAATTCTTCGAGTTCTGCAAGATATATTTCTTTATCGACATTCTAAAACACAAAGAATATTAATTAATAATATAGTGAACATAAATATAATTATTCAAAAGATAAAATTGATCATTTCTCATTCATTTTCTCGCAATATTTTACAGTGTTAATATATGTACAGAATAATATATTTATTGTAAGTGGGATGGAGGCACATTGACACAGCCTCACTTCTATTTAGTGGTGAGTAGAGACAGGCACAATATGAATTAAATTTTGGAAAAATATGAAGTAAATATTCAGTAACAAAATATCTCTTTTTTTCTAAACCATTTGAAGCAAGTTGCATCATTATTTACAAAGTTATCTTTTAGAGGATACCGGTAATTGTTTTGTCTATGTTTAATATGCTACCAAATAAAACACAATCTGCAAAATTGAACATTTTTTTTTTAGTATCATCAGACCCTTATTTGAATGCAAGATCTAGGCACTCACTTTTTTACACTGAAAAGAGGAAGAAAAATCTTACACTGGCTGGACTCAACACGGGCTACAAAAAACACAAATAACTTTTCTATATTTTTTGGAAAAAGATTACACCTTCACTCGGTTAATATTGTTTTGTACAATGAAAAAGATCGCTTCACTTCACATAATGTAATGAAAATATACTTGTATCATGCTACATTTGGCAGTTTAAACTTCCTGGTATTTCACTGCTCTTGCATCCAAGCACCTTACTAACTTCAAAGAGAGGAATAGGTGGCTTGGGTTTTTAAGTCTTTCGTCGAAAACACATCTATTGTCTCCTTGTAATATCCAGAAAACCTGGTTCAGTGGTAGTTACAGAAATGTTAATAGAGGAGAATCGTAAAAAAAAAAAAAACCATGATGATGATGATGACGACGAAATACAAAAATTTACCAAAACATAATGAAATAAGACAATTTTTGCAATATTGCACTCTACACATTGTGAATCGTGAAAATTCTTGTCCAATACTGCTACAAGGGATGGTTCAGAATATGAAATTTCATGTTATGCCTGTCACTATGCATTCATGGGGCTTTTTCTTGGGGCTTTGTGGCTTTCATTCTACTTTGGGTAATGAAATTAAAGGCGTGACCTTCGTTGCTATGGCTGAATAATCTCCTTCACATTATTGATCATGAAATATTTTAACGACTTACAAGTAAAACAGGTTATATAATAAACATTTGCAACAAAAATTTCATTCAATTGAAGCTTTGGAAGAGAAAGACAATCGAAAATGGCAAGGTTAGTAACCCTTGCTGCAAAAGAAAGGAAATTAGTTATTCCAGTTAAATTTAAGCTCCTCCACTTGCATTTTATCATTCTCAAAACTGAGTTTCTTGTGAAAGATTTTGTATGTTTCCGAAAATTTAAAAATAAAAACGGAACAGTATCTGACAAGGAAGAGTTTTATTTACTGAATTACCTATAGGGTGTGATTTTAGCTCTAATAAGAAGCTACGATATTGAGAAGGAACAGAATAGAGGCTTGCACTTCACTCAGTGGTATTTAGATTAACTATATTATTATAGATGAAGATTACATTTGTGAAGTTTCTTTCCACCCATAAGCAGTGCTGACTAAGATCAGACGCTATGGACAGTACTCTATAACAGAGTCACCAGTATGAAAGGATAATTCCGAGCCTTTGGCGTGAGACGAACTCGATAGCTTAGTGGTAGAGCATCTGACCAGAGAACAGGAAGTCGCAGATTCGATTCCCACTCGAGGTTGTGAAAAAATTTTCTTTCATACCATGGCATGATTGTGACTATAAAAGTATTTAATTCATTTATATTATTATGTTCATAAATTTGAACAATTAACTAATACTTTGTCGAGTCGAAAATCTTGCAAAGCAGAAACGTCTGTCTATTTAAAAAATAAAAATAAATAAAAATAAATAGCTTTTTTTTCACCTGAAAATTTACAGATACGAGGTATCACTCGATATGACTCTAGTTAACTTATATCTATGAATTTTACATTCTGGAAATGGCCTTCATACAATTCAAGATAGATATCACCCCATAGAAAAAAAAGTACTGTACTGCAAACGAAATATAAGGAAGATGATTCATTTTCACAATGAAATTATGAATAAAACAATTATTATGAAGGCTACAGCTGTTATTAAAATCACATAAACAAAATACAAACATTATATATATATATATATATATATATATAAAACATCTTCCTTGAAAATACTTAATTCTACTTAAAAAAATTCCATCCTACTTTGTCTGCTATGATCGAATTTGTCGATGACTTTCTGAATGAAATTGGAAATGTTCATGATAACGTCTTTTTCACTAAAAGTACTGCTAATAGATCTACTTATTTATCATGTCATGTTGGTGTCTGACACATTGAATATGAATTTTATTCTCCTACATACCACGACTAATTTTCTGTGTTATTAATAATATTTTAAATTCAGATTACACTGATTATGAATTAAGAAATTAATTACGAAACCGTGGATGAGATATTGTACATACCTCATTATTAATAAAATAGTGCGTAAGAGCAGTTGTATCATTCTGGAGTAAAATACTGCGAGTAAATTCTTTCTCAGTTCCATCGTCCAAGTGAAGTACAGCTGTCACTGATGCACTGCAAAAACAATAGCTTAGGATAGTAATCATTAACACTGATACTGTCATCGTCGTCATCATCATATAATCTTATGTTTCTCAGGTTCATTTCCCAGCAGATTTATTTCTCTTATGTCGTCTCTGCCATTGGTATTGTGTCATGCTGACAATGTGACAAGGGAGTCTTGCTATTTGTGAATGCGCGCACCTTTTAAACCTTGTTTTAAAAAGTTAACTTTTAACTTTTATTCGGAAAAATTCTCATTAATTTCAGAAAAAATGTTAGTTTAATTTTAGAAATGGTAATTAAGAAATGAATTTAAATACTATTATAGTCACAATCATGCCATGGTATGAAAGAAAAATTTCGTCAGTGGTAGAGCGCCTGACCGGAGAACAGGAAGTCGCAGGTTCGATTCCCGCTTGAGGTTGTGAAATTTTTCTTTCATACCATGGCATGATTGTGACTATAATAGTATTTAAATTCATTAATATGTCACATCAACGGACGTGTATACGTCACCAAACATCGTAAGATGAAGAATACATTGGTAATTAAGAGTTTGGAAAAAAATATTATTCACTTCGAAAAAAAAATAAGTAGGTTCAATTTCGGAAAAATGTGAAAGTACAAAATACATAGATTCATATGTATTTCGTTGTGAGGAAATAATACGAGAAGAATTTATTGGGTTTGAAATTTGTCGTTTAGCTCCTTACAGCTGCTTGTTAAATCCAATTGAACATACGTATTATTTGGAGTGCTCCAAAGACAGACATCAAGTGACGTCTCACATAGACTTACAATATTTTGATTAGGAGTGAACCAACTGGTGTATTAACCCAATAGGATTTCGTCACTTAGAGAATAACACTGATGCCGCATTGCAGGTTTTCATAGTTCAGATCTGTCAACCAAGTGCAGAAACTTTATCTTGATGCCATAAGAATGGGCAATATGACTCTTGGAAATTGAAGGATAGTTATTACTTAAAATGATAGATTTATTAATCCATCACCATTCTCAACATCTTTTTTTCGCTCTGAAATTATGATAGGCCTATAAATGATCTCAACTATTAGGTACTAGTATTGTTATTGTTGTTATATTAACTTTATTATTACTGGTATCATCTTCATGTAGCCCACTTCTTAAGTATTTTATCCTGGTGTTTAAATGTTAGTCTACAAATTATGTATATTAGCCATTTATGTATGTTTTGTCTATCTACCCTTCTTAAGAATCAGATCCTGGTATTAGAATTTTAAATTTTATTTTAGAAACAACAGAGACTTTTATTTTCGTGAATTATGTATAATTTTGGCATGATGGGTCTTTCCACGTTAAAAGATTCCAGATGTAGCCTAAACTATTCATCCGGGAGTGGGATACTGGGGATAGACACATTATGATGGCCATTACGATGAAGTGAAGAGAAGCAAATAGAAGCATTTGAAATTTGGATATGGAGAAGAATGGAATGTGTGAAATGGACAGACAGAATAAGAAATGAAGCTGTGTTGGAAAAAGTGGGTGAAGAATGAATGATGCTGAAAGTGATCAGGAAAAGAAAAAGGAAATGGTTGGGTCACTGGTTGAGAAGAAACTGTTCACTGAAGGATGCATTGGAAGGTATGGTAAATGGGAGATGGGAGAAAAGTTCGGGGCAGAAGAAGATATCAGATGAAAACGACATTAAGATATATGGATTATATACGGAAGCTAAGAGGAAGGCGAAAAATTGGAAAGATTGGAGAATGCTGCGTTTGCAGTGAAAGACCTGCCCTCGGGCAGAAAACTATTACTAATGAATGAATGTATAATTTGTGTAATACTATGGCATTAGAACTTTAAATTTCAGTTTAGAAGAAAATAGAGATATGTTTGTGAATTACCGGTATGTAAAATTTTGTAACATTCTCATGTTATTTTATCAAAATGGAATTATCCCCGAATAAGAGTTTTCCTCTTTCAGAGTACTTTCATGTAACTTTTTATGTTTGATATATTATTATTATTATTATTATTAATATTATTAATAATATTATTATTAATATTATTATTATTATTAATATTATTATTATTAATATTATTATTATTATTATTATTATTAATATTATTATTATTATTATTATTGTTATTATTAATATTAATATTAATATTGTTATTATTATTATTATTATTATTATTATTATTAATATTAATATTGTTATTATTATTATTAATATTAATATTGTTATTATTATTACTATTATTGTTATTATTATTATTATTATTATTATTAATGTTATTATTATTAATAGTATTATTAAATGAAAATGAAATTTAAAAAAAATTACTTCGATATTTATTGAAATAATAATAAAATTATCGATTCATTTTTATGAGAGCTCATAGCAGCTAGGTTCTTTATTTCTTAACTATCAATTACCTGGTATCAATGTGCAATAAGTTTATTAGTGTAATACATGTAACTCTACAGAAATAAATTTAATTTCTGTATAAAACACTTTTCCGGAATGGTGGTTATTATTTATTTTTAATTCAGTTATAATAAAAATGTGCATATATTTTTGAAAAGACTTCACTACATTTTGGAAAAAAATTTACAATAATTGAAAGAAGCCAAACTATAAAGTTGTAAGTGCTACTCTTACCCCTTAGTTCTCATGAAAAACAAGAACTGAAAAGACTACACCGGACTATTGTGGACCTTATGTTGTCAGCAAACAGCTGGATACATTAATTGATAACACTGTATACACGCGAGTTGAATTTTTTCTTTCCCCTGTAAATTTACTTTGATGACACTTGCAATGTTATGGTTTGGCACTTCAATTATTAAAATGGGTATTGTACTTGACAACTGTGTTAAAAAGTTTCTCATGATACTAAAATTAGTTACAAAGAGTTTGTGGCACAATTCAGAGCTTTGAATTTCCACGCCACAGACGTGTGTTCTAATGCCAGAAAGTCCAAATAGAACTTATGGTAGCAAAGACGATTTTTGAGGATGTGAGTTCTCCCTTTCCTCTACCATTATTCCATCCTTTCTTCAAATTTAAAATCATCTCAAACATCAGTGCATAACTCAATAGAAAATTACCACAGCATACTTTATTTCTAAAAGACCGATTCTATGACAATTCTATTGCAAAATTTTCATTGTGGGACATCAACTCCCCACACTATGAGTAAAAGTAATACATCGGTCATTGCGTGTTTGGTTATCATACCTGTCTGAAATAGGTCTATTGTAATTTCCTCCATGGATTAGTTCCGTATAATTGTTCACTCGTAACAAGTCCAAATTTACTCCAAGCACAAAAACAATGGCATCTAAAAGATTTGATTTACCTGAAACATAATTCAAGTGTAAACTTACATAATAGCCATTATAATTGAATTTGTGTTGCACACACATAGTTTGGAAATTAAGTTAATGGAATTTGATGGCGTCATGGGCGAGTGCGGAATTAGGATTCCCTGAAATAAGACAACAATTTAAGAAGTCTATATAAATTTTAAAGACATCAATCTTACCCGAATCAGTAGGTCCAGTAACAAAAATTTGTTTTCGCAAAGGACCAACAACAACTTCTTCTTTGTACGTTTTAAAATTGTATAACTTAATGTAAGACAACATTTTCTGTTTTCCAACGAATTTTCACTCAAATTCAGAACGCTCACTTGAGAGTCAACAATGTTACCAACAATCGTGATATTTGGCACATATATGTTTTGTACATATTATTAAGATAACTAATTAATAATTTGCGATAATGTATTAATATATATAATGTAAATTTATTTAATCCGCATATACTTCACATAGGTCTATATAAAACTACAGTACTTAATTCTCTCATTCCTGAATATTATTGAAAAAATAAATATACAGACTAATATTAAACAGAGTTGGTCATGCTGGGATTGTTCTTGTCCCTAAAATTTAGTTCGTATATAGTTGCAGAACTTCAGTGAAGTGAACAAGCGCAAATTAAATGTTGTGCGTCCGGATTTCTAAATCTATTTACTATTGTGCCCGAAATATTGACTCCGATATATTAATTAACGGTCGAGATTTTCGAATAATATTTCATAATTAAAAAATGCTACAAATACATTTTATGAGAGGACAATTCTGTGGATGTACACACTAGACATCGACACATTTGTGGAACTTCCTTATCCTGAGGCACAGTATAGTAGTACCACAGTCTAGTATATACCATAGACAAATAAATAGGTATATACAGTCGCGAAGCTTGAGTTGTGAGGGTGCCAGGAACTATAGACTGTGCACGTACTATTTCGTATTGTCTGTAATGAGGCGATAGTAGCGACCCTAGTGGTTAGCAACTATCCATGGATGCATATTTACTACGTATTGAGCTTCGTGACTATATACTAGACTGTGGTAGTATATAGTCACAAAGCTCAATACGTAGGGAATATCCATCCAATGAAAGTTGAACTTAAGTTGCTAGCCACTAGAATCGCTACTATCGCACAGTCTATTGTTCCTAGTACTCTCAGTTGCTAACCACTTGGAGCATTGTAACGCGAGAAATTAAAAAAATCACCTCAAACTTCGTGACTGTATGTACTAGACTGTGGCCTGAGGTTAGCAGAGAGTAGGGGTCTTCTCTGAGACATACACAGGACAGAACAATAACATGGGACATCCATCCATGCCCGAGGCGGAATTCGAACCCACGAACCTTCGGACCACGTCGCCTAAGAGGGACGCGCTTTAGACGGCGTAGTCATCCGGCTAGACACAAGTAACAGCTAATGCGTTCATCATTTATGTATTATTTCATACTTTCATGGTTCCAAAACATGCATTTATTCATTGTTGCATGTCTCAAGGAACAAAAGCGTCACTATAGCCAGTAATCTGTACTTTGGGTCTTACAGTGTTGCGACTTCGATGGATATGATGATCTTGCAGGCTTAATTTTGACCGATTATGACTTAATAATGGAAGCGCAATGTTAAATGATTTATCGAAGTATTTTAGTTTTATGATTGTTTAGATTAATTTGACTCTTGTAATAACGATTATATGGTATTTAGGAAATAGAGAACTGCATTGAACCGTCAGTGACAAGCAAACCTATAGCAGTGTGGTAGTACTATTCAACTAAAAGTGAAATACAACTTATACAACATTGAAGAAGAAAGTCATACATCAGCATAAACTTGCATAAATTATTATCATGAATGCATAATCCATGCTATAATTATATTATATTTCATCCAATACCTGTTTACTGGATTTTATCAGGGATTTCAGCGACACATCTGATATCAGAGAAATGTTACTATTGGCACCACTGACTTGTGAGGTGAATCAATGAACCAATGAGAATGTGTATTCTTGAAGTGTGTGTCAACTACTGAAATTTGAAATGATGTTGTGTTTTTCATTATGAACATACTTTTAAAAATATTGTTTCAGTAATAACTTTTAAATATCTGCGCTTCATTTTTCGTTGCACCAAGATATGGAAGGTGGAAGAAACTGTGGTCCATACAAAGCAACAAAAATGGTGAGAATAAATAATTCGTTATGTACTTAAGTGTCGGTATTCGTTGAATGTTACACTCTTAATTTAATTTAATAAATTATTTTTGTTGTTTAATTTAATTATTTTTATAGTGAGGTGTAATAGTTATTAGATAATTATAAGTCGTGGTTGAAGTACAATAGCGAGTTTGAAGCTTATGAATTACTTGGAAAAAGAAGTGAGTGAATATATAAATAAGTCTGTTGTAAATAAAATGTAAGGGGTTAGAGCCACCGCGGTTAGCTTACAATGTTAGAATGTGTCACCATTATTTATAATGTTTACGCTGAGTATTGCTGCAATATTCAATCTTGGCACAGCAATACCTAATAGGAAACAACTGCATCAAAAGGAGTAGATCTACTCCTCTTGAACTGCATGCACAATAGAAAATCTACGGTAACCATAGCCGTATTTTCATATTTGGATAACTGTCATGAAATTGTTTGGGTCTGCCACGACAGTGTCCTCTGTGCAGAGAATTATGTCCTTTCTTTCTACATGCAGTTTTTTACTTTTACTACTTGACGTCGACAGTAATTTCACAAGTTTAAAAGTGAATCATGTAATTAATAGTGCTACTTCAAGTAGACCTATATTTTGTCACATGTTCAGAAATTTTAATCACTAACTTAAATGGGGCACCTACATTTCTATGACAATATCACGAAATTTAATGCCCTATAACATGTTATCCCCATACTGGAATATAGGTAAATAATAGAATGAATTAAAGCCATGATTGATTTAGATTATCTCTTAACGAGATTGGATTAAATATTTGACGTAGGCCTAAATATGTTCATTCCTTATAAGGAGAAAGAGCGTAAATGTGTATGTAATGGGTTTTATAAACTTTGCTACATTATTATTAGGAATGGTAATTATTTAGGATAATGTGCAGACATGAGTCCTGATGTGATATAAAGCCTAGTCACCGGACTCCGTTAAAATCTTTGATTGTAGATAAATAATTGATCTTGACCAGTACATAGATTTAATCAATATTATTGAGATTTTAGGCATTCAAATATTTTACTTTCTAAAGTCTATCCTGTAGTGAATTTCTTGCAAATTTAGGTACCACTTTCTCCATACATATTGGTCGGTTACTATTGAATGACATTCTCGGACCTCTCAACTAATTCATCAACTCAAATGTGTAGAAATAAATAAAATATCCCAAGTAGTGTCCAATGGTTTATTCTTTTCCAGTATTTAATACCGGAACCAAAGGATAATGAGCCTGACATTCACTTGTTATTTTTTGCATGAAGAAGCACTTACCAGTACCACTAATCTATCTCATCAAGCTTGTCACTGACACTGACATTGGGGTTACTTGTTATGTAGCTACTGTTGGTGAGTTGGAGGAGGGAAAGGAGTAGATGAGGGAACGAAATTTTTCCAGGTAAGAATGACACAAGTGAACGTCTGGCCCATTATCCTTCTGTTCGCCTAATGCCTCCATAAATTAATCCCACCTGTAATGAAACTGGCAAAGAATCCACAAGTAATATGTTTAATTATTCTGTTAGTAGTAATAGTAAGCGATCTGCATGCCATAATATTTAACGAAATTGATTGTATTCTTGTAATTTTTATTAGTTTATTTTGTGTTTGAAATTGTTGTTTAGAAGTTACCTTTATATTTAACTAGCGGAATGAAACACAACTATACATGTCTTTCAAGTTTAGTATTTCTGAATTGTGTAGTTCACAACCTCACAGTTAATGTATGTATGTATGTATGTATGTATGTATGTATGTATGTATGTATGTATGTATGTATGTATGTATGTATGTATGTATGTATTTACTTACACTGCAAGTGGGCAAGCACCTGGTGGCAGTGGTATATACAATATAAACAATACACAATAAAATTTACAATACACAATACAATTTTACAATACATATACAATTTTATACACAATACAATAAGAATACACAATTTAACACAATAATAATAATAATAATAATAATAATAATAATAATAATAATAATAATAATAATAAAACATAAATAAAATACCTAATTTTACAATACAACCTACATAATTATGTATAGGCCCTACATAAGTTTCAATAGTCTTTCACTTTACTCTCATCTCATTCCCTGTAGTGGCACTATGACGCATTTCACTGACACTTTAGCACACATTTCACTGACACTCTGTAACACATTTCACTGACACTATAGAACACATTTCATTGACGCTATAAATTATCACTGATCGAAACTGTTCACTGCACTGTAAAACCATAACTTCACTGACTCACCTCGCTTCACTGATACAACAGTTCAAATAAGTCAAATAATTACATCCTTATGCATACTTATAAACAGAACTACATTTAAACTAAACATTTCTAGTCTAAGGCCCTCTTACACGCTATTTTTAAATAATTTACAATTCAAACCAAGGAAGTAACTCGTCAGGCTAGATAAATACAGGTCACCTTAAAAAATTAAATGTTGAATGTCACCTTAATTTTAATTTGCACTTTATACACAACTTTTTAAGTTATTCTTGAATCTCCTTAAGGAAGGACTGTATTGAAACTATAAAGATTTTATAACAAGCCAACTGTCTGTTACATTTGATACATTTTTACTAATAGACACAGAATTTATATGCACTGAAAGTTAATAAAGATAAAAGAGTGTACTAGAATGGATGTGGTTGGAGGGTTTTAGATCCGATTCACAAGACTGAAATCAAACAATATAGAACTGTGTCACATGAACTGGAGAATGCACTGAATGAACCATGTGCTGACATGTGACTGACTCATTAGTGTATGGCTTACTCAGTACATTTCCCAGTCAATGTAACTCTGTTAACTATTGTTAGATTTTGTTGTTTATAATTCTTTACTATAGCGTTACCATGTTAAGATACAAATTACTGTATTTACATCCTTGGATTATAGTCAAGTTATATGTACCATATACGAAAAAAAAAAAAAAAACTGAGTGTGGACGCCAATTTCATACCAAAAATAAGGGTCGAAAGTTGCTGTGAAAGTGCTGGCCAGCAGAGAATTGCAGGCAGGTGGGATCACTCGAGCGAGATGGAAGGGTAGGTGACAGGGAAGGGAAGCACATGCATCTCATTTCCATGCATTTCCGTACTGATTCACAGAGAAAAGGCGAGTTTTCGTAAGGTCGAATAAGTGACTGGTTAAGTTAGGTTAGTTTAGGCTTTTGGTATGCCTTGGAAGAAAGGGCACATTCTTAGACAATTGTGAGTATATGCAAGGTATAGCAAAAGTTTAAATTAACCTAACCTGTCACTGATTCGATCTTAGGAAAATTCGCTTTTTCTCTGTGATCAGTAAGGAAGTGCATGGAAATGAGACGTCTTTGCTGCCCCTCACTGTCGCCTACCACTTTCCTCCTGTCCACATTTCTCCACTGGCCCCCACTTTCACAGCAATTTTTGACTCTTATATTGAGTGTAAAATTTGCATCGCTACTCAATTTTTTTTCTTTGCGATATCTATGACTCTTGTATGACCCAAGACTGTAAATGCATTTGTACCTTACTGTGGTAATGCTATAACAAACAAATACCTCGTCTTGTGTGCCAGATCTAAAAACCGTCCTAATGGATACCACATTCACTCTAGTAAGACTACAGTCAATGCGATCCTTAACATTTTGCATATGAATCTCATGTCTAGTCCTTAAATAATCAATAAAAATTGTTAAGTAAATACCGTATATCGACACCTCTTATCATACTTGAAATCCAAGACATCCAGTTCCAAACAACGTAGCCTACTCTGCTTTGTGATTCCCGGTTATTAAGACCCTCAGACATTCAATTATGAATCATTCCAAGGCGTGTTAATATCAGAGCATCAATCCCAGACTGATGGTGGAATGATGTGATTTAATCACATGCATTCAATCCACAACTGTCTTTCCACTGTCACACCAAAGTGAATCCAGTAGTCGAGAGTGATTCATCATGGTGTTGAGAATGCTTGCAGCTGCTGCTGTTATTGTGATTGTGGCAGATGAAGAGGAAGATCAAGATCAACTTCGTCCAATGAAAATACAAATATAGAGTAAAGATTGGCTGCAAAAGAGGAGCGAATTTTCCCACCTCAATCTGCTGCGTGAGATTGAAGTCACAGTCAAGAATGACTTAAAAAGTTATTTCTGTATGAGCTCAGATTCATTCCAAAGGCTTCTTGCAATATTTGGCCCTTCAATAGTAAAGGAAAAAAAAAAAAACACTCGCATGAGAAAGTGAATCTCGTCTGGAGAAAGACACCTCCGATACTGTTAATTTTGCATCGCACTGTATCAAAATCAGTCATGTCTTGAACAGTCTTGATGAACTCAAGCAACTTCTAATAGGCCACTTCTTTTCTTTTAAGTTGTTAGAGTACTCCTCACTCCTAACGTTCTGTAAGCATTGATGTTATTTGTATAACTCGAAGTAATAAACTCTACCGAGTTCAGTCTTTCCTTGCTTACAGTAGCATGCAAATTAATCCGAACAACGTAATTACTTATGCAAAAACACTCAAACGGGATAAAAAAAAGGATCTAAGACATACCTCAGTAATCTATGTGGCCTCCCTTGTTCCTAATAACAGCTCTGAGACGATTTGGCATGGATTCCACTAATTTCCCACAAATATTCTTCATTTCTTCATCGTGAAACCATACACCAATGAGGGCAGAAATCATCTTCTCCTTTGTAGAACAATCCATTTTTTGCATTCTTCTTTTGCAAATTGACCACAAGTTCTCAATGGGGTTGATGTCAGGTGAGTTGCCTGGCCAGGGGAGTACCTGAATATTCTTCTTGTTGAAGAATTCTGTAGTTTTTTGAGACGTATGGCATGGTGCCAGGTCTTGTTGGAACACACCTCTGCCATCTGGAAATGATTTTTGCAGCTGGGGTACGATTCTGGTTTCCAATAAGTTAATATATTTGTCAGAATTCATCATTCCCTTGATAGGTATTAATGCTCCAGGCCCTTCATGTGTAAAACAACCCCAAAACATTACTGTAGGAGGGTATTTGGGTGCTTGTTGGAGATGAGCTGCTGTTACTTTTTTGGATCCTTTCTGTACGTAAGAAACACGGTGGCCGTGGACCTCGAAATGAGACTCATCGGAAAAAAGTACATTCTTCCAGTCATTCACTGTCCAGTGTTGATGTAATTTTGCCCACATTAAGCGTTTTTTGCACATAACAGGGGTTAGCAGTTGCTTCTTAATAGGCTTACGAGCCCTTCATCCAGCTTCCAAAAGCCTACGCCGCACTGTTGTGACGTGAATATTCGCCCCAGTGGTAGCCATTAACTCGCGGGTTAAGTCGACAGCAGTTAGTCTAGGATTTAATTTACTTTTCCTGACAATTAAACGATCATCTGCAGGTGAAGTCTTCCTTTTCCGCCCACAGTTTCCTTTTTTCTGGGGTGTGATGGCTCCAGTCTCCCTGTATCGTTTTATGATCGAATTAACAGTAGCCAAACCGATGTGACATTCTGCAGCAATTTGCCTCTGTGTCATAGAAGAATGCTCTGCTAATGTTATAATTTTAGGCAGTTTTCGTGGAGTTGTATCCATTTGTGAAGACGACAGAATGTACACAGGATTGCAGTATTAAGTCTTCAACACAACTGAAATGCTTATAAGTACAAAACGACAGGCAAAATGTCACATATTATAAAAAAAATAATGACAGATCTTCAACAATGGAATTACACGTACTACAGATGTCAATTAAAGCGGTATGAGCAGCTGTGAGGCCAACAATGACAGAAAATGTAAAAATATGTCGTGTTCGGATTAATTTGCATGCTACTGTACTTCTCCATTATGACGCAAACGAGAGAATGAGCGAGGCATGATGCAATGTGTTATGAATTTTAGGGAGGGGGCGCTATTGTGCTAACTCTCAAGCTATCCACATTCCCAAACCCACACCGGCTGACTATACTAAAGTTTGCTGTGTACTCAGTTTCTCAGCAGACAACCCCACTCATCCCTAGGCCAGCCCTCTCCGTGCATTGCCAGCTGGCATTCAGGAAATGCTATGGAATAATGACGGAATGGAGATATGTTGGCAGAATGATGTAGATGCCTAATATGGAGAAACAGAAGGGCCCCAAGAAAAACCCCAACTGCGACATTGTCCATCACAAGTGACCAGCTGGGACTCGAACCTGGATTGCCTGCATGACCAGCTGAAGATCTGACCACTCAGCATCATAGAGTCAATATGAGAGATTGCTACTATGCAAGCGCCAAATATTCTGGTACTGAGGCAGGCTGGAATTGCCTCATGGACAGTTCCATCACGCCTGGTGCAATTTGTTCCAAAATATCAAACAGGTTGGACCCGTCAATCTCGAAATATGGCATTCCATGGAATGCATTGTCCTGGATTGAAAGTGATGAAAAACTGATGGAAAACTTTGTCTATGGAACCTCTAGTGGGCGACAATTGGGATTAAAGAAATTGCTACCGTGTTTCTGTGTGGTTGGCACATGCTGTAGGAATAGGAATAGCATAGTTTCTTTATACAAGGAGTATCACAAAACATTGTATAAATAATGAGTGAAAAGAGCTGGGACATATTTATTTAAATTTTGAACTTTGACTCCTGAAAAAAAAAAGAGTGGCATGGAAGAACTTAAAGGTCTGTCTGCCTTCTCTGCGCTAAACTCAAAGCTCGATGATAGAAACCTGATAATACTTCTGACTGGCTAGAATTTATTTCTGCTGATTCCAAACATTTTGCTGATTGAAACAGTAATTTCTTCTTTCGTGCAGATTTCGCTTTTTAATAATAAAAATTGTGAACCACAAACTGTGTTTGATCTATTGTATACAGCTATGTGTGATTCAGAAGTTAATTTAAAATGGAAGTGCAGGTTACATTAATATGTTTTATTATTATTATTATTTTTTTTTTTTCAGTGGAATGATATGGTAGAGACATTTAGGGAAGGAATTCCCTTGAAAAAACATCGTCGACATATCAAAGTTTACGAAAATTGTTTCACTGGTCAAGAAGCTGTAAACTGGTTCCAGACAGCCCTTCAAAACAATCTTCACGTCGGAAATGTAACGAAGGAGCAGACAATTCAGCTACTTAATAAATTTTTGAAGGCAGGCATCTTTCAGAACGTAAATGCAACATCTCCATTTGATACTCATTACCAGTTTCTCAAGGAAAGTGATCTCTATCAGTAAGTAGTCTACATGTGGATTCACACACACAGTACATGATATGATATGATTTATTTATTCATCATATATCTGAAGTACGACAGACCTGTTATAATTCTATATGACCCCAGATCTGCCTTACTTTACAGTTTTATTCACCTATGCCAAGTCTTACAACTAAAATTAAAAAAAAAAAAAAGATATACACACATACACTTTGAGGTTCCTCCTGAATCAGTCAGCAAGCGACAGAAAATGGAATCCCAGAAAATGGAAGCCAAGGAAGTATGTGACCATATAATTCAGGAAACTACTTATCGTTTCCAGTCTTTAAGCTACCTATACCTTGACCAAAACTACTTCCGACTTGACAGCTTACAGAGAAGGGGGAGCAGTGTTGTCATGTTGCCCATCTTTCGTGTAAGCGAGCGCGCTGCCGATAGAGTGCAGTAATGTACGGCTGACATGAACACATCCTATATTTCTAACCAATTTGTTAAACACTAGGCATTACAATTGATGTACTTTATTTTTTATTAGTTTATTATTATAAATAGTGGTAGTGCTAGTAGTCATCAATGTAATACCGTTAGAAAAGAGTCGGAAGGACTGTAAACTGTATAAAAACAGATTTAAATTTAATACGAAGCCTTTACTTTTATGAGTGCCAGTATTCTTCAATGTAATATTGTTAGAAAGGCGTTGAAAAAATTGTAAACTGTAAAAATATTTACGATTAAAAATCTACACGGCCTTTTTCTTTTCTAATATCGATAACAGTGCTCTTATTAATTTTAACACAAGCAGCAGTTCTCATGATGACTTGCGTCAAAGGTAAAAGAGGCCCGCCATTATCTTTTCCCCTCTCAGAATACTCTCTTACATAACACACCATCTCTCACGCTTGACTCCTTAATGGGGCATCTTGTACAATATTCTTTGTTCTCCGCCTGCCTTTTCTTCCTTCCAACATTGCACAAGTCACACACTCCACCAATAACAACGAAGATAATACGTCTAATATAATTTAAACACAATAATTATCGATGCACCAAAAAAATAATACAACCAAATAATATTTTTAATTCACACAAAGCACGCTCTAACCAGCCAACTTAAAGTCATACCACTAGGCCGTGGTATTCACGTGCAACTTGTAAACATAGACACAGCAACACTGTCCCGTTACCATGGTTACGCGTCTCTTGTGATTGGTTGATTTGAATGGTTGCCATGGTAACATGCTAAAGGCGCCATTTGTCAGGTCGGAAGTAGTTTTGGAGGACAGACCTTAGACGCAACAAAATTATTAAACAGCAAATTCTCTCATTACCAGCTGAGCGGAATCCACTGATCTTCGCATTCCTCTGTTCCATATATTTTGTTGCTGATGTGGCTGTTCATCGCCCTTCTCAGCTTTGCTGAAGTTTCTTACTTCACTACGATCCATACTCACTCGATTCTGAGTTGTACCTGCTCTCCCTCTTCTTGGCGATTTCCTCGTCCGGAATTCAGGTGAATTAAAGTTTTTCTGACAGAATTCTAGATCGTATATGTTCCCATTTATCTTTAATTTATCATTCACAATAGTTGCAAGGTGTCCCTTCATTCTCGCTTCTTTCATGAGCAGTACTAGCAGCTTCCTCTTATTTCTCACTTCAAAGCTGAAGTCCTGGTCCACCCTAATTTTCATGTCCTTCAAGTTTTTTAATCGGTTCATAATACAGTGAAACCTGTCTAAAGCGGCCATCTGAAGTTACCTTGTAAAATGGCCGTTTTATCAGGTGGCCGCTTGATTAAGGTTGCGGTTTTTTATTAATCAGCATGAAAGTACTGAATTTCATTGACAAGAATCGTGCATATTAATGTCAGCCTCTTCCATTCTTGCAACTAGCCTTTTCAAAACTCAATTTCTTCGCCCTCGCACACTTGAACCATTTGTAAACGAAATCATTCACATTACTAAACACAGATTCTCTCATCTTTTTTGGCCACCATGCATATTTTCCTCCCATTGTTTTAATATTTCATCTTAATTATACCGTGTATTTGTGTCCTTCCACATTTGAATATTTCTGCAATTTTTCTCGCAGATGTTCCCTTCTCACTTTCTTCAATCATTTTTCGTCTCACCTCTAAACTTAATACCACTCTAGATTTGTTAGACTCAAACTAACGTCACATTTCCTCTGAATCAACTGAATGAAAAGAAGAAAAATTCGTAAAAGCTGGTCCAAATAGAAAAAGATGGAAAGAGGAGAAAAAAAATTCGAATGGTTAACTACTGACCTAAAACATACTGTGACATTTTCGATAGAAAACGTCCGTGTTTCAATCCTTTAAAACCGAGTATGAATTTATAGCTGTGCAGGGTCGGAGTGGAAAGTGACAAGAGTCATAAAACTAACCAACTAACCCCAAGATATGGAGGGTGTTCTGTTGTACACTTAGCTATTGTACTCGTGATATTGCTCTCTGTCCTCTAACCATCGAAAAAATAGGTCTGACAGTATCCGTGAAAAAAATTTTTGTTGGACAGTGACTGTTACAGTCAGGTTCCAATCCAAAGAGACCCCGGCTGCTGGCCGAAGCATGAGGTGGCCGCTAAATAAAGAGAGAATTTGTATTGATCTTATGGAAAATCCAATTGGTTCCAGAGAAAATTGGCCTTTTGGCCAGGTGGCCGTTTAAATGAAGTGACCGCAAAGGCAGGTTTCACTGTACATTCTTTGGTGCTCATACTTACGAATTTCACGATGATAGGCCGATTTCTCCCTCTCCCAACTCTAAACTCTTCCTCTATATAATTCTCTTTAAGGTACGTGTTAAAGATATCTCTGTAAATCTAGAAAACTAGGTCATAAGTGTCTAGCCTTCCTTCCCATCTTTCTTCTTGTATTCCGAAGAAAACTAAATTCTTCTTCCTTTGGTTAGCTTCCAAATTATTTATTCTAATTTGTAGACGGTTGTTTTCCTGCTGCAGCTTCCCTATGTTCTCCTTGTTGGTTTCGATTTTTTCCTTGTACTCCCGTAAGTAGCTGCCTGAATTCATTTCTAGTCTGTTCCATTATCTGCACAACATCTTCCAATCTTTTCCTCATTTCTTCCACAGCTGTAGTCAAGGTTGATTCTTCTGCACCCGTCATCGGACCTGGATTCAATTCCACCCTACCAATTATGAGCAATACTGCCAGTATTGTTCCTGTCGCCCGCAAAAGATTCACCCATCCATTGTAGTTCTTCTTCTTATCCACAACTTTTCTTTTGCTGTTAAAGCAACCAATTCGTGCCCTATATACACTAATATCTACCCCCATTATTATCCCTTGTACTGGGACACACACTAAGGTTATTCACACTGCACTATGCTTGGCTTCCATGTTCACACATATTCACATACGCACGGAATCCACTCTTATTTGCTGCGTCAATCACTAAATATTTATGGATCTCTGACTTGGCATATCTATACTCGCTCACGACTTGATGATGACTGAGGACACACAGTACATAAGTGTCATCTAATGATTGAAAGCAACCCTGATCTTAATTTTCTGATTAATATGAATCTTATATTTAAAATCATCAACAAATCTAACAGTCTGGCATTTCTATGTATAAATGGTAATTCTGTGGTGTTCGGGTAAAGGGGTATAAGTAATTTTTTTGTGCACATGGAATTTTGTTCCCCGGATGAACACACACGTTAAATTATACAACTGGGTGTGCAAAAATCAAAGAATACTAGCAGTTGATGTGTTTTGTTTGTGTAGAAAATTATTTGTAATAAGGGTTCCAAGTTTAATTTTCACTTATATGTGAACTCATTTTTATGACTTATCTCCCTTTACCCAAACACCACAGAATTATCCTTAACTGGTTTGGTGAATTACAGATTTTTGTTTAAGATCATTTTAAAATTAATTACAAATATAGGCCTACACTAATTTTTAAACTTGGGTCAATCCATACTAGATAGTTCAGAAATAAATTAATTGGTAGCGCGACCATTTTTAAACATGTTTATTCTTTAATATTGATGACCCCTAACTGTGAGTAGACAGAAATCGGTATTAGTTTATTTTTATTTACTTTCATATGAAAATGGCAGCCATTTTTGTATTATGAGATTAAATATTTTTGGCTTCTGCAGACAGTTGCGGTAAATGTGATAGCTCAGCTCATAAAAATGATAGAAAGTTGGGAAAAACGCTACATTTTCAGCACATTCCAAGCTGCATTTTACGTCCTGTATATTTTTAACGTATGTCTCTTTGTAATAATGGAAAGTTAAGGCCAAATTGATTATTGTATTTAAAAAGAAAATACAATTTATTTTTTGCAGTGGGAAGGAATGCAGTACTAGCACTGTCAATTTGTTAGAGGACAATTACATACTCCTTAGCAAAAAATATTTGAGTTCTCGCTTTTCAGTTTTTCTCGTAATTTGAATTCTAATATCTCTGGTGGGGATCCTAATAAAAATTTCAAATGTTTAATACAGTATGAAGGCAAATAAAAATAAACTGATACAGTACTAATTTCTGTCTATTTACAGATAGGAGTCATCACTGTTAAATAGTAAACATTTTTAAAAATGGCCAAGCTACCACTGTTGGACCATTCCATTTGGATTGACCCACTTGTGATATCTTCTGACTATAGTCATGTTCAGTGTGTTAATATGTATGCTAGAGCTGCAATAATAAAAATGACAATAATAACTATAATGTGATAATTTAATCTCCTTTTATTATAGACTCTCGGACAACAGCAGTACCAGACTGCCTTTGGTTAATAAATCTCAAAATATTCCTGCAAAACTTGCACAGAATAATCAGTGGTCTCTGAAGACTACAAATACCGGTACATCAAAAAAGATGCCATCTCCTGCAAACATTCATTCTGAAATGATTATGCCTAGACTAGATGCGCATCACACGGTAGGCCTTCCTAACACCATGAATTCTGTGCAGCAACAAATTGAAGGAAATTGTAACTACTATACCTCTAAACTATCTCTTCCTGACAAGCAGGCCAGAAATAAAATCGAAGTGGTGCCCAGACGAAATCCCTTTCAGAATATGCAGTATGTAGCCAATGACAGAAGTAGTGACTTTAATCAGATGCCTGAAGTTCTTGGATCAATTCATTATGTTGCAAATACGATAGAACAGGATCAGCTTCCAAATAATTACCACCGCTATCCAGCAGGACCTGGTTGGTACAATACAATATCCTCAAACACTTTCGATAAACACTGTAGAAGACCCTCAAATGATTTCGGTAAAAGATACAGTGTTTCGCCTTCTGAAAGAATGGCTAAGGAAAACAGATGTTTGGGAAATGAGAAACTCAGTTCCCAGAGTCCATTTAACAGAGATACAGACAAAAATTTTGGTGGTGGTAGGCCACATAAACTTTCTTATGATTGGCTTGATCCTTTAACTTTGGACAGTGTAGATACACACGATGGTGAGAACATTAATTGCATCTCAAATTCCAATGCACCTAACATGACTGCTGGTCACAAACGTGTAGAAACTTTACCAAGAACTCAGAGCATCCAAAGAAGTGCAAGTATGATTCAACCTAGACTTGATTATAATAAACCTTACATGTATGATGTAGAAGATCCCGAAAAGACCAGGCACAACAGGAAGCTTCCACAAAGTTGTACAGATGTAACTGGTCTAGGTAAACATGTTACTGCCACAATAATGAGAAGTCCTTACACAAGCAATGGTAATGCAACTGAAGGCATGCGAGGAGATGGCACCCAAGTTCACCATTATCATTCTGCCTCATCGTCACAGTTGCAGTGCAATCAGGGTAATGCAGTTACTTCCAGCCTACTGAAAGAAGACAAAGGTCATTTCAAAAGATGTGGAAGTTTGGGATTTTCAAGACCAGGCATTGATACCGGTAATCAAATTAGCAAGCCAGTTAATGAACTCCACAAATCTCTCGAGACAGGTGACATGTGGAAGAGAGTGCTTGTCACAAGGTGAGTACACAATGAAAGTTGGTATGTTATCATGATCATTTTAGAAAACAGCCCACATTGCAGCCATTACTTCAGTAATTAATAATGGCATGCAATGTTTAAATCTATCTACGGCACATGTAATCCAGGGATTCTTCTTCTTCTTCTTCTTCTTCTTCTTCTTCTTTCCCTTTTGTCTCACAGTGTCGGGTCTGCCTCGATCCATCTCTTTCATTCCTCTCTATCCCTTACCATTCTTCTCAGCTCCTCAATTCCTTTCCCTCTTTTCCTTGCCATAATCTCAATATTATCCGTATACTTTGTCCTTCATCTTCTCTTCCCTCTTCTTCCGTCATTGCCTCCATTGCCTTGGTTTTCTTTCTTCTCCCATTCGCACCATGTGTCCATACCACTTTAGTTGTTTTTTTTTCTCAACTTCTCTTCCACTGATTTCTGTTTTAATTCCTCTCTAATTCTCTCATTTCGTACTCTATCCCTCTTTGTTTTTCCTATTCTTCGATAGCATTTCATTTCAATTGCTGTTATATTACTTATTCTCTCATTTGTCACTCCATACAGCAGGATTGGTTCCATAATGGATTTGTATATCTGTAATTTTGTTTTAGGCAATATTTATTTTTTCTTAACTATTAAGCTGCTTAATTGATAGTAAATATTACAGGCACTATCACCTTTAATTTTTAACTTCGCTCTAGAATATGCCATTAGGAAAGTTCAGGATAACAGGCAGGGTTTGGAGTTGAACGGGTTTCATCAGCTTCTTGTCTATGCAGATGACGTGAATATGTTAGGAGAAAATACACAAACGATTAGGGAAAACACGGAAATTTTACTTGAAGCAAGTAAAGCGATCGGTTTAGAAGTAAATCCCGAAAAGACAAAGTATATGATTATGTCTCGTGACCAGAATATTGTACGAAATGGAAATATAAAATTTGGAAATTTATCCTTCGAAGAGGTGGAAAAATTCAAATATCTTGGAGCAACAGTAACAAATATAAATGACACTTGGGAGGAAATTAAACGCAGAATAAATATGAGAAATGCATGTTATTATTCGGTTGAGAAGCTCTTATCATCCAGTCTCCTGTCCAAAAATCTGAAAGTTAGAATTTATAAAACAGTTATATTACCGGTTGTTCTGTATGGTTGTGAAACTTGGACTCTCTCTCTGAGAGAGGAACATAGGTTAAGGGTGTTTGAGAATAAGGTGCTTAGGAAAATATTTGGGGCTAAGCGGGATGAAGTAACAGGAGAATGGAGAAAGTTACACAACACAGAACTGCACGCATTGTATTCTTCACCTGACATAATTAGGAACTTAAAATCCAGACGTTTGAGATGGGCAGGGCATGTAGGACGTATGGGCGAATCCAGAAATGCATATAGAGTGTTAGTTGGGAGGACGAGACGTATATGGGAGGATAATATTAAAATGGATTTGAGGGAGGTGGGGTATGATGATAGAGACTGGATTAATCTTGCACAGGATAGGGACCGATGGCGGGCTTATGTGAGGGCGGCAATGAACCTTCGGGTTCCTTAAAAGCCATTTGTAAGTAAGTAAGTAAGTAAATATTACAGGCTTTCTTGGTTCGGTTTAATATTTCTTTTATTTTTCATTTTGATGTGTAATAGTTCCAAGATAGCCTATTCATATGTTTTCACCTGTTCTGGTTTTTCCCTGTCACAATTAATATGAATTGTACTTATTGTCTTCCGTTCTACCCATTTGCATTATTTCACTCTTTTTGGTATTTACCATCATTCCCTTACTCTTAAGTTCCAGGAATTCTTTAGTGTAATAATGAAATATGTACACAAGTACATAACATAGTTTTATCAGAAGTCTTTTTGTGTTTTTACACAGAGATTATTTTATGCATGCCACCATCTTTTTGCTGTTGTGTCAGTTGATTCAAGGATAAAATCTTGGATCCAAAACATGAAAGTACCATGAGAGAATGTTTATTCTCTAGTGAAGTATCCTGATAATGTCTTGTAAAGTTCGGAGAATGCAGTGCAAGTAGTATATGGTGGATAACCTGTTCATTCTGCTACAAATCCTCTTCTCACTAAACTTAGTAGTAATGACAAAGCTAGTGATTTTGGAGTGAATAGGCTGAAAAAGTCGTAGATACTATATGTAAATTTAACCACCACGGTGGTCCAGTGGCTGGAGTGTTAGGCTCACAATCTTGTGAACCGGGTTCAATCCCCAGCATACCCCAATTTATGACTTGTGTTGGGCAAGTCCATGGTCCAGGTATTGATTGATTATCCTGTGGCATCCCAATAAATCTGTTATTTCATCTCATCATGGGTATGTGTAGACCAGCTTCCTATGGCACACTCTGGGCCAGCAGTGCTGAAAACCTGCACATTGTGCAGCAATGGTCTCTGTGCACTGTACATTTCCTCTTCCCCTACCTGGAGGGAGTGAATCGGCTTGGAGGGGCTCATGACAGGGTTGTATCTCACAGTACACTTGAACGATTTAACTTAAAGCTACAAGGGAAAGAACTTCTGACATAATGAAATGGTGAAAGCATTTAAACTGTTGATTTTATTATCGAAACCACAAATAGGGGCCGACATTCTTATTCATGTTCCTTATCTTCAGTCACTGAATGCAAGAATGGATGTTCAGAAATACGTAGTTTGTTGTAGCTAGCGAGCTCGCTTACCCCCACCATAAGTTTCTCACTGTATACTATGACGCATGCAAGCATTTTGCACTTCACAAGATAACGAATGACTTGTAAGTCATTACAGTGAAACCTCTCATTTATGGACATCGAAGGGACGTAACAATCTGTCCGCATCTGGGAGGTGTCCTTTATTGGGAGGGAGGCTCCCCAATCTAACTGTAAATTTATAATATACATTATGTATCCCTTCACACTTTAAATGAAATGTATTACTGTAGTTTAATTCTAAATACGGTATACTACAGTAAATTCTTTGCAACTTTGAACTACAGTAGATAAGACCAAAAAAGGAAAATAAAGTACTGTGCCATGCATTTTTATTCTAGGTCCACAGTTATGCAGTACTTTATGTTCAGGTGTCATGTCTCTCGAAACAGAACAACTGATTGAAGTGGAGAGAATAATCCTATTAACCCTATCATGTGTCGAATACAATTTCACGATTGCGGAAACCTAGGACACATCAGATAGGTTAAATTTTATGACTCTGCTTATCCACCCTCTTCCAGCTAACAAGGGGTAGCCGGCTGGGCTAGTGGTAGCCTACGAGACCCTTATTGTCTTCTTTCATGTTAAGGAATGTCTGTACTAAATTTTCCATTTCTGTAACACATCAGGTCTTGAAATCAAAGTTCTGTCTGCAGTCAGGAGGTATAGCAAACTTTAGGACTGTGAAACAGCTGTCCATGTCCGTGTCTGAGAGTGTCCGTAAATGAGAGTTAAATTTATCATTATTTCTATATTATTTCAGTTGGGACATAAAAATCTGTCCGTATCTTGGGAGTGTCCGTAAGGAGAGGTTTCACTGTAAATAAGGTATTACTTCTGTGCTGCTACTACAGCAGCAAATAGTATACTGGAGTATTTTGATACTGTTGTGTAATGTTTATACATTATTTTATGCCTAAATTAATAGAAAAATATTTATTTTCAGGTTTGAAAAATTAACGCCAGGTTTGGAGTATTCGTTCCGGTTTGAATTGCAGCATATTCCTGGGGAATGGATTGCTGCAAATGCATCTAGCAAAGTTCTTTACCATGACACTCAGTTTCCTCAGTCTCTCGTGGCTGCTATGAATTGCCTCGTACATTGTAAGCACTAATGAGATTTGAGATGATTTCGAAGAGCTCTGTGAGGTGACAGTAGGCTGATGCTTTGTTTCTGCTAGTGGTGATTCTGTCTACTTAAAACATTTTCTTTAGCATTATCATACATTTACTTCGTGTGCACAGAGGAGATTAAGTATCTCCTAGATTCCTGCTTATGGATTGTTGTCGAACCAGTTTAATAGTAGCCACAAAAATATATCTGTATACCTTCAAGCTATTATCTGTTACCTTCAAAACAGGCAGTATCATTTGTTTCATTGTTTGTTTCTTTATTAGCACACTTTTTATAACACTAGAAGAAACTTTATGCACGTCGTTAAGAATATATTTCTCTTCCTTACATACACTAGCCCTATTAACTGTTAGGCTGCGTGGTTTAATGCCTCTCTTAGTAGCCTACACTCTCTGGTTTGTAATGTGATTATTCCCATCTTTTTCAAGAATCCAAATTACAATAAATGTCTCTAACAACTTAATTCAAAATTCGACTAACATTCCCATCTGAAATCAAACCGAATTACCACTGTCGTAAATCATAACTTAGAGCCACAATAAAAAAAGCAAACTGAGAAAATCTATACAATGAGTCCACCCTGAACTTTGATTTTTTTTCTTGACCATTGCCATAAAACAAAACATGAAACAAAAAATAATAGAGACAGAAAAGCAGAGTTGGTAGATGAGGCAAATAAGATTGTACTCGTATATTGGAAGAAATTTCTATAAATTTGTGATAATCCAATAGGGTTGCCAGGCCTCAAATATCTGCTGAATTTTTACATATTTCACTGATATTTTCCTAACTATTCCACCTCTAGTATTTGTGTATTTTATGAAAAAATTATTTTTTACTGTATTTGTGCAATTTAATTTCCCTTTAGGTTACTAAATAATTCACTAGCTATTAATAGTTACCAGTATTTCAAAAAGATCTGATGATTATCTTAGAGTGTTAAATATTTTGTTGAAGATGAACTTGAAAAAATTTAATAATTGAAGCTAATTTAAGTTTTTTTTTTTATTTCATATTGGTAATATTCTTTTCTATAAAATATTTGGAAGTTGCAGGCTTAAGTATAATAGAAAATCACAGTTCAACAAGTAATGTCCTTATCAGAGGCGGCTGTACAATAAGAACTGCAGAGCTGCAGAACCACCATTTAAATGGACCTGAAAAAATTAAAAATGTAAAACGTCCTTTTATGTAATCTAGTTCATTGTTTCATTTATTTTTCCAATTCATTCTCCTTCGATTCGAGATTTTACTGTCTGTAGAAGTCTTGAACTGCTCGAGAATTTTAGCTGTAGTGTACTTTTCGGATCTGTGATCGGCAGTTCCTGAAGCTCAACGTAGGGTAGTCGGCAGCAGAAAACTAGTTTTCTTCACCGTCCCATAAGACTGCATTAGAGCTGCAACCGAAGCAGTTCTCTCCGAATATACAAAAGAACCGTCAACACCCTCATCTCTTTATGACCTGCCTTAGAACACACAGGCTTCTGAACTACTGTATATCATTACAGTTCCAGTGTGTTACAGTACTGTGGGTGGTGTGATGTGATTAGTCAGTGTGTCTAAGGAAATATTTTATATTAAAAATGAATGAAATGAAAACCTAATAATCGACCAACCCTTTTCGAAATTGAAAGAGAAATTGCATGTTAACTTAAGAAATTACGATGTCCTACACAAAATTTAAATATTGAAATTTCTGCAAAAAGTCGAGGAAATCATATAGCCTACTAGTCATTTTAATACCGAAAAGTGTAATGGAAACAATTGGTTTTTTGCTGCGCTCATGAAAACGCTTTCCCCCCCACCCGTGTATTCTGTTTAGAGGAGAAAATACATGGACAAACACCGGAGTGAAGGATTTAGTTAATTTGACTTAAAAAACTAGAAAAGTATGTGGGGCACATCTCCACTACATGACTAGTTATACCATGTGGGAGAGGTGTAGCGCACGGATGGTTGCAGTACAATTTCGGGTGCACAGTCAACTTCGAGAAGGGACTGTAATTACACGTGTTATCCTATTTAGATGCAATAAACAGCATGCGTTTGCTAAATACACTATTTTTCATGCAGAACTGCTAATCTTTGTAACCGTGGGCCGCTACTGGTCCTTATAAAATATCCAATAGGCAAAATTATATTTTAAGGTTGCTTACAATTTATTAATGCTAATGCAAAGAAAGCAGACTGGAAATAATTTTACTGATTTTTATGATATGAGCCGTTCAGAGCAGAAGTGGTGTAAGTCAAAAATGGGGAATGAGGGTTTTAAACCTCATTACCCAATTTTGACTTACACCACTTTTGCTTTGAACGGCTCATATTTTTATTTATTCAACTAATATGTCAACAGAATTCTCCCATTAATGTACTTCATTTCGTCTAAATAGGGAAAAACTTTTAATGAAATAAAATATTTTATTGAGTTGTTACAGCTAGAATTAAATGGAACTGATTTATATGACGAGTTTTGTAACTCCAAGAATATTTTTAATAAATGATTGGGAGTGTTTTCTGAATGTAGAACTTGAGGAATTAGTGCCCCAAATTTAGGAACTCTTCTTTGCTGTGTCGATGCTGCAGAATTGAATGCACATACTGAGAAAATGTTTTCTCTCATGAATAATAAGTGGACTGGTACAAGGAGCAGATGTAAATTTTAACCAAATGTTAGGAAGTTTTCGAATTCACACTTTATATCTGAAAAGTACAACAGATATTTTTATGTATTGTGATCGTTGTTTGTATGTGTTTGTGTTTGTGTATGTGTATGTGTGTGTATATATATATATATATATATATATATATATATATCTGTGTGTGTGCATGCGTGTGCGCGCGTACTCATACGTGCGTGCGCATATGTGGTTTTTTTTAAGGTCAAAATTCATATTTTTCTGTGAAACCTGTTGTATCATCAACGCTGCAATAATTTTCTGTTGGGTCAGATTAGTCATGATTTATGTCTTCAGTAATTTAAATATCAAAACCTGGCAACCCTATAATGTAATAATGATTGTATTACCCTATTTACTATCGAATTTGACAGAATAAAATAAATGGACAAATATTCTTGAAGAAAGTGTGATCGGATTAAATAATCATGATCTCTAAATCATTTTTATATTTATAGTTACCAGATAAGATATAAATACTTTATCCGTTTGTCAAACATCCTTCCTACAAGACTGTGTTTTTTTTAATTAAAAATTGTTTGGGTATTATTCCTTCACAATATTATTCAAACTTTCTCATCCATAGAGCTCTTCTGTCCAGAAACTTAAAATAATCCATTGCATTGTTAACTCTGTTGCATTACATTCGTAAAGCAGGGATCTATAGCCTACAAATGATTTTTATTTTTTTTCAGGGCCCCAGGCTGTGCCAAATGAAATTATAACAGCTTTTAAAGAACATTACTTCAAACTCCAAGAACCTCTAACAACGTTCAAATTATATAATGTACTAACAAAAGTGTTTTTATACGTCGCAACAGGAAACTTAGCAATGAGTAAGGGATTAGTGTCAAGACAATCGGAAACAAATGCTGGTGGTCTTCTGTCTATGGTGTTACCCCCTAATTCGTGTTTCGAAACTGCATTCACATCAGACAGTCCTGTAACTAGAATAGTACCACAGCGTTCTGTGGATACTTTACATTTTTCAAGGCATGCACGATTGGTTAAAAATATTCCACCCAAAAGGATCTCAAGTGCTCCAAACCTAATTGATTCTCTGTCAAATGCCCAGGCAGCACAGAAGCAGAGCGGTCGATCTGGAACAAAGCGTCAAGTAATAGGAAGACGTGCAATAAAACTGGCCAATAGGAAGTCTGGTAGGAGGGTGAGGATAGGAATGGAAGAAGATTCAAAATTATGTCACTTCCGCAACAAATCAGGAGGTTATGTGAATCCGGCTTTGTCTCGTTCTATTGATGATGTTATTGAAACTGACGATTTTGCTGATGCAGCTAAGATGCGCTCCCAATTTAACATCGAACCTGATCAAGAACTTGACTACATTGCAGCCCTGGAAAGCCTGAATACTTTGATGAGATGTAGTCGCCGTGATCCATCTGTTAGTGTGAGTATTTCGGGGTAAAATTGTGTAAAAATTCATGATGTAGAAAACCATTTTATTTTTCAGGATTCTACCTTGTATATCGCATCTCTACTGTTGTAAGTCGATGCTGGTCCGATTTCTTTATGGTCCAAGCCTCACGTCCATTAGAATAAGTTTACCAGATCTTTTACATGAAATCTGGGGATACCGGGTCAGCTCTATGATATGATCCCTACATTAGTGTTACAGTTGTTTTTGCTGCTATTGTTGTTCTAACTATTATTATTATTATTATTATTATTATTATTATTATTATTATTATTATTATTATTATTAAAAGTCCTATTGTTACTAAATTTAATTACTTCAAGATTGAAACAAAAAGTATAACATTTAATGTTCTGAAACAAAATCACACATTTTGCTGATAACTGAATGTTTTTTGATACTGTACGGAATTGGAAGTCTACATAATATTATACAACTGTTTAAAATAATTTAAAGAAAAGGTCTCTTTAAGTAAATAACTGTCACGTGATTTCCCTCATTTTGACGGCCCTGCGACATAACCACACAGATGGACAGTAGCTATGACAACCATCTGCTTCCACTTTCGTTGAGGAACGCATGAACTTTGGTTCATACAACTTCTTCACTAGGCCACATATCATTCTTCTGTGGGACAACACTTTTGAAGTAGCCTAGACAATTTATAGCAACCACTATGAGAGCACAGCATTTCTTTATCTTTTTGTTGCCATGTGTTCAGCAACAGAAATTCTTCCAAGAAAATAGTGAAGGAAGTTTCACACAATGAGCAGATGATGATATGGTAATTAATTTGATGCTTACCAAAAAAAAAAAAAAAAAAAAAAAAAACGTTTTTACCTTTCTGATCTGACATTTTTTTAGACTACATACATAAAACTCCTTTCAGCATGCATAATAGCTAACATTAGCTATCTACTCAATACTTACTGCTGTTACAAACAATTCCATTTCTGAATTTTAAAACTTCTTTTATAACTCAAAAGCAAGAATGAAGCAATGCAGTACATGTATTAAAAGTGTAGGAAAACTATGAGCATGATCTTCTCAACATGTAATGGAGGAAATGTATTAATTGTCAACAGTTTTGACTGCTACCAAATCCTTTATAAATCATGTTTGAAAACAGGAACAATTTGGGAAGTTTATTAAAAACCAGAGACATATTTTAGTCAGCTATAAAAGTCTGAATTCGGGGACTATCCCTGGAAAACGGGGACATTTGGTAACCTTAATGTACTAGTAATGGTCTTGCGAAAGATTTATAAATCTTGAGCCTAGTGTGATATTACATTTGATATGGTTTATTCAATCTAATTTCCGTAATCTATAAATTTCGATATTTTCTAGACATATATCTATTTCACAGCCTAAATAATTAAAAGGATTGACTTACTGAACTGAATTATTGGCACAAATTTTATTCCGTTAGTGTGTTTTAATCCAGAGAAAACCATATATTTGTTTTTATTAATTGCCAGATTAAATATGATTTTGTTACTTGTTCCAAGTTATAGATGGCATACTAGAGTTTGTCTTCTCTTTTGGTAATAACTAAATTTAAGTATGATTAAATGCATAAAATATAGGCAGAGGTATTAATTTTATGATACTAATTTTTACATAGTGATTATTATTTTATATGCAAAAACTATGGGAATTGGGAATAAAATAAGGCGAAATAGGGAATATCCCAGGTGCTGCAGCAGTTTTTGTTTTGTGATACAGGAAGGATAAAAAGTGTTGTTGCTTTTATTTTTCCGAAATTTTCAGCTTTCTGATTGATTTTCTGTGTGTTAACAGGTTGGGCGGCAATGTGTTGATGGAGAATCCGACATCGACCAGAATGGGAGCAGCGAGAGTAGTTCATACTATACTGCAGTGTCCAGTTCCAGTTCAGAAGCAAGTTCGCGGCGAAGCAGTGGTGTGCTGGGAGATAGTTTGGAGAATATGAATACGAGTTAGTAAATTCCTATAGCCGTGTATTTTTTATTTTGTATTATATTTTATTAGTTTCTATAAAATATTTTTTACAAGATTGCACCACAAAAGTGTTGAAATCAGAATTTCTTTCATTGTCCTTTTGAACTGTAGAGCAATATTTTGATAGGAGGCCCCTCTTTCCCTCACACTACTTTAATGTAGACCTCTAGCATAAGATGTAGAATGTAGAATCCATCTTGCACCATCTAGTTTGGAGTTAGACAACAATCTAACATTCAGAGAGAGATTGTATGTATGTATGTATGGGTCTATGGAGTGAGACAGCTATTCTAATTGATCACAACAATGATCGAAAGGCAGAAAAATTAATTCTCCTTCATAATCTCTTATTTTCCATTCTTTGGACATGTTGAGACCTGTTGTTGTTTTGTTCATGGCCTCACATTAACTGCTTGTTGGCCCCCTGGTTGAGAATCACTGCTGTAGAGGGTCAGGTGCTTGCCTGCTGAACTGGAGTTGCATTCGGGTGCGGGTTCGATTCCTTCTTCTGATTACATGGTTGGTTTTTGCTGAGGCGAATGTCCGGTAATCTATGGTGAATCCTCGGTCTCATCTCGCTATCACCAATCCCATCGACGCTAAATAACCTAGTAGTTGATACAGCGTCGTTAAATAACCAACTTAAAAATAAAAGATCAGAGTTCATGAATTGAAGCCTAACTGCAAACAAGAGTCTATGATACATTATGTAAAAATTGAGAACAAATGTCTACAAACTCTCCCTTCTTTTATTCATTTACTTTTAGCTTCTTATAATAGTACCGAAAGTCAGAAAGTCAACTGAAGTGAGCTGTTGAAATTGTGGAAGAAAAGTCTGTTACATGTCGAATGAACATGTTGCATTTCCCACACAAGCTACAACCCTCTTAAAATATTTTTGGAAAAATTGTTAAGTTGAGCCTATTAAACGGAAAAGCTTCTTGAAAAAGGAACCCTGAAGAATTGGTTGTACCATGTAGTATTGCACCATTTTTGTATTGGAAATTATATTATTCATCATAAATACTTCCTTACAAATGGCTTTTAGGGAACCCAGAGGTTCATTGCCACCCTCACATAAGCCTGCCATCAGTCCCTCTTCTGAGCAAGTTTAATCCAGTCCCTAGCATCGTATTCCACCTTTGTCAAATCCATTTTAATATTATCCTCCCATCTACGTTTCGGCCTCCCCAAAGGTCTTTTTCCCTCTGGCCTCCCAACTAAAACACTATATGCATTTCTGGATTAGCCCATACGTTCTACATGCCGTGCTCATCTCAAGAGTCTGGATTTAATGTTCCTAATTATGTCATAAATATAAATATAATCAGTTTCATCTAAATATAAATTTTAATTATATATATTTTACTTTTTATAATAAATTGATGCTGGTACATTATTGCTGTATTCATTTTTAATAATATTACCTTTGGGTTCTTGGTTATTTATCAATGATATTCGTACTGAAATTTCTAATTAGCAGGAGAAGCTGAGCATGTGAATATTGGAGAAACTGGAGAGAAGTTGATGGTTACCATCATGCAGCTGTTACTTCTGTGCATTCCAGTATACAACAGAATACAACTACGTTACCTTCTGCACTTTATGAATCAATGGAATATGCACCAGTCTCTCTGCGTCCAAACTGATGTAAGAATAATTTGTTGCATTTACAATTTCTCCGCTATTTGTCTTAGCTACTTTACTTGCTCTGAAAACAACATGATAAAACATATTGTATTTACTTCCTTTTAAACAAAATTTAAAAGTGCCTACATTTTTCCTTTGTAACAGATTTCAGAAAGAAAGAAAAATACTGTTCGATAAATTTCTGATTGCAATATCTAAAGGCTTCATTTTCCCGTATTCCATGTGAAAATGATAGATGCTATAAAGTGAGTTATGCTGTGAAATAAGATTAGATATAGAAAATTATCTGCCAACAAGAACTGCGTGATATAAAATATAACTTTCGGAAATCACTTTAAATTTGCGTGTGTAGCCTTTCTATGTTCTGTTAAGTGACACAATTCCTCGTCTCATTCACTTCACCAGTATAAGCATAAACCTTCTTTCTTCGGTTCCCTACATAATTCAGTATTTGATTTCTATCTTCAAGAATAGATAATCCATAAAGTAATAAACAATAATAGAGTGTACATTATATATAATTCAGTTAATTCTGATTTATTAATGATAATTTTGCAATAAGAGCAAAGTTCAATCACTTCCACATATTCTGTTTGTTGTTTTTATTTAGAGATAACTTTAAGTATTCGTGGTTTACTTTGAAATATATGTACAACGTCTCTGTGACCACCACAGTTTGTAATATTCAGTGGTGTCATTCTAATTTCTCTCTGCTAATTACAGCAAATGTCACAATTTTAATATCAAACACATTAAATAAGATAATAATAAGCAGAGAATTACAATGCAAGATGCTATTACAGAATCGTTGGTGAGATGAATATTCTGTACTCAGTATGGTAAGGTGTCCAAGACATAGCCAAGACTTTATAAAAGGTGTTACATTCCAATCAGCAAGAGGCTTCCCATTAAGCTTCACTGTTATAAGATGCGAAATGTTTTCATCAATCAGAGAATTTCTTTCGTCTTTTCCACTGTTAGTCATTAAAATGAATCCTCTATCTGTTTCTGCGAAACTTTCAGCCACCACTTTCATTATGTTTGTTACCACTTTCATTGATTCCAGAATTTGATATCTCTTTCAAAAACAATGTCTTTTTCATCAACCAAGCCACTGCTTTACACAAACTGTTAAGTCTGGTCCACAACAAACCGGGAACGAGAACCAGAACGAAAATGGGAAGCAGAAGATGTGAATGTGCAGATTTTTGATTCACAGTAAACAGAGAACAGAAATAGCAATTCATATTGATATTATGTCAATAACGACATGTGAAGTCGATATTACGCATTCTGATGTTATATGTGTATAATTGACCAATGGCGTTCTCTCATGAGTACAAACCAGCCAACATGAACACAGGTTAACCAACTTCAAAATTTATGGCATGGAATATTTAAGAATTCAATTCATGTGGTAGCCTGGTCACATACTGTATATATGTAGCATAATATATTAAAAGTGATTCTACTGATTTTCTGGGTTAGGTACAAGCAATCAATGAACAAGAAATTACGTCACGACCCCTTTGCTACAAAATATACGACGACCAAATAGTTTTATGATGACAGTAGAAAGAATCTACTGGGCGTTCATTTCAAAGTGTGTCATGACGTCACTATTATGAGTCGGCGATTTGAAGCGAGTTTCAGCTTTTATGCCAGAGAAGTTGCCTATTATTCAAGGCGTTCAATCTGAACTTGAGAACCTGTACGGTATAACTTGAACGTCGTAGCAACAGATGGCGGCCTGTACGGTCTGTGTGCTACCATAACCTCTTTCGAACTGTGTTTTGCGCGGGCAAGTCGTACGCAGGGTATTTGTTATCATCGGTTGCGTACGGCAACATTCCACAATACAAATCAAATGCTCCGTGTCCATATTGACTGTCCAAGTTAATGTCAACAAATACGTAAGTAATCGTCTTAACCCTCTCCCCATATCCCAATAGTAAGAAAAGAACTCACCTCAGTATGTGTTTCCAAACAGTTCACATTTCTGCCACTAATGGCATTACCATACGTATCGGTACGTACTCTTCAGAATGAATGCTGTACTTGCCGGCAACTTCTCTGGCACATAGGTAATACACCTTTGTGGAAGTGTAGGAAGATTGAATTCTCTAGGCTCATCGGCTAGCCACATGACAGCATACAGCGAGCCATGACACACTTTGAACTGAACACGCAGTAGTAGGCTGTGATCAGAAACGAGAATGACAAAGTTAAAAGTTCGTCAACCTTCACATTCCCATTCCTGGACTTCCGTAAGGTTCTCGTTAATTGTGAATGCTCACATGTAAATATATGCATTTTAACAATTTTTCCGTTCTCTTTTCCGGTTAATTGTAAATTACCCTTTATGGGTGGCTCGAGGTTGGGGGTGTCTACCCTGACATTGAAGTTAAGTGCCAAGTCATAAACCACTCCCCTCATTTAATCCAGTACCCTGTGAGGGGTGAATAAGTGAAGTCGTGTTTTCAGTACTTGTTCATTTTGCAAAAATGTCAAAATTCGAGCAATGCAGCAGCATGAAGTTTTACTTAAAGCTAGGGTTCTCGGTTCGGGAAACTCACGAAAAGATACAAATGGTCTATGGTGATGTTGCTGTGATAGAAAAGACAGTCTGTAAGTGATTTCAGTGATTTAAAATCGGCAATTTTTCACTGGAAAATGAATCCGGCCATGGGCAATCATCAACATCACTTCCAGATGGAAATTCGGGTTTTGATTATGGCCAACATCTGACAATTAGAGAAATCTCATCAGAGACCTCTTTGTCTTACTGATCTGTTTAGACCATTCTGACAGAGAATTTTAACATGAGCCGTGATGGGCCCCTGCAACGTGACAATGCGCCCAGTCACATGGCACTGTTGGTGACTCAATTTTTAGCACAAAAATCGATCAGAGTGGTACCCCACCTACCTTATTCCCCTAGTCTGGCACCCTGTGACTTTTGGCTGTTTCCAAAATTAATTTTTCTAGAAATGTGGGTTTTCGCTTAAGATAAGCAAGGAATATGCTAAAAATCTCATTGCCAAGCATTGGACTGAAAAAGGAAATAGACGACATAGGCTATAAAATACAAAATCTACAGCTAATAATTATGTAACTTCATTAATTTTTCATTTTAAATACCTAGCTTATGTTTTGTCCTAACTTTGCACTTTCTCAGTTTGTATTTTTGTGTTCATGTTTGGCAGGTTGTAGATATCTTCACACCTACAATTTTACGCAGTGAATGTGACGCCGAGTTTGATGTTGCTCTGGCACGGAGCATTGTCTATTTCCTTATGTCTCACTGTGACTTAGTTTTGACTGTGCCAAGTGACTTGGAGACTGAAGTTGAACATGCCATCACCCAGCAGCGGTTAAACAATGTGAGTTATTAAAACTTGATGTGAGAAACCGAAATTCTGGTAATTATAATTTTGAATTTCATTCTAAGAGCTTATCAGGAGTGTTGAATTGATATAGTTATTTGTTAGATATGAAATGTTGCATTTGATGATTCCCTCTTAATAGATTTCTATAGTAATTTTGTTTCCGTAAACTTTTGGAGCTGGTATGAAACTTTATAATCTCCGAAATATTTTTATTTTATTTTCATTATGAACTTGGTGTATTTTGGTAATTACTAGTAGATATTCAGGGTTGCTTTTGCTGACTACTTTCATTTTTAGTAAAACATTTTCGAGTCTTCTATTTTGTATGCTTCCATTGCTGTTACAAAACATACCTACCCTGATAAAATTAGATGAGCTGCACGTTTCTATATTTATTTTTTATCTTCTAGGCTTGCATTGGTATCTTGATTATTTTTGTAGTGATCGGTTCTCAATTTTTTGCACGAGAGTGGAGTTGTAGATGTAGGTTACTTGTTGACTGGGAGACCCGCATTGCAGGTGAGTCGTAAAGATGTTAAAGACCATGGCAGTGTGACTTTCTGCCAACAAGTGTCAAGTCGGCAGTTTGAGCAGCAGAGACTCACAGGTTCACAACTTGCCCTGTCAGAATTGCTTGAACAGATACTCTCAGACTGCAAGATGGGTCCAAAAGAGAAAAGGAAACGCTTAAAAATGGTGAGTGGAACACTGGCTTCATAATAAATATAGGTCCAACTCATTTTCTCTGCTATGCTTTTTAAGACCTACATTACAATTAATTCATATCGTCGCCTGAATGCAAGAACTAGGTAACTTGATTTTTCATATTTTGTGACATCGCCTATTTACTCATTTATTGCACTAAGGAATATGTCTCGTTTTCTTTTACCTATTTGTTATATTGGAAAATAGATGTCGCTGGTATCGTTCGATCAGTTACTTAGATCCTGGATTACATTTTGTGCGATTTTTGCTATGCTATAAAAGCAGTAACTAAAAAACGCAAATTTCGAGTTACCTAGTTCTTGCATTCAGGCGACGATATGTGATTAGTAGTAGTTTACTGTAGAATTTACTAAAGATTTCTTAATTTTCTTTCTTTCTTATAAAAAGTGACGGAGAATTCATTGAATCACTACAATTGCGTGAAACATTAATTATGCTGTTGGTGATTGTTAGTGTGATCGTGTTTGGGATTGTAAGAATATTTAAAATTTGAAATTGAAGTTCGATATTTCTTTTCATTTCCGTCTTTATATTAACAGCTTTTAAATTTAACAGGGTGGAACCTTCTTGTTAACTACATCGTAATCGTTTCCACATTCCATGAGGCATAGTCTCTAGAAAACGGTGCAGTTGATAGTTGAAACAGCTCATACGTCAGTATAACACTAATGCGTTTTTTTTATTTTATTGAATAATAATATGTGATGACAGATAATATTAATCATTTTTGTGTTAAATTGCCTCCAGCTTTTCATTTAAATTATGTACAGTAGCATGCAAATTAATCTGAACACGACATATTTTTACATTTTCTGTCATTGTTGGCCTCACAGCTGCTCATACCGCTTTAATTGACATCTGTAGTACGTGTAATTCCATTGTTGAAGGTCTGTCATTATTTTTTTTTATAATATCTGACATTTTGCCTGTAGTTTTGTACTTATAAGTATTTCAGTTGTGTTGAAGACTTAATACTGCAATCCTGTGTACATTCTGTCGTCTTCACAAATGGATACAACTCCACGAAAACTGCCTAAAATTATAACATTAGCAGAGCATTCTTCTATGACACAGAGGCAAATTGCTGCAGAATGTCACATCTGTTTGGCTACTGTTAATTCGATCATAAAACGATACAGGGAGACTGGATCCATCACACCTCAGAAAAAAGGAAACTGTGGCCGGAAAAGGAAGACTTCACCTTCAGATGATCGTTTAATTGTCAGGAAAAGTAAATTAAATCCTAGACTAACTGCTGTCGACTTAACCCGCGAGTTAATGGCTACCACTGGGGCGAATATTCACGTCACAACAGTGCGGCGTAGGCTTTTGGAAGCTGGACGAAGGGCTTGTAAGCCTATTAAGAAGCAACTGCTAACCCCTGTTATGTGCAAAAAACGCTTAATGTGGGCAAAATTACATCAACACTGGACAGTGAATGACTGGAAGAATGTACTTTTTTCCGATGAGTCTCATTTCGAGGTCCACGGCCACCGTGTTTCTTACGTACGGAAAGGATCCGAAAAAGTAACAGCAGCTCATCTCCAACAAGCACCCAAATACCCCCTAAAGTAATGTTTTGGGGTTGTTTTACACATGAAGGGCCTGGAGCATTAATACCTATCAAGGGAATGATGAATTCTGACAAATATATCCACTTATTGGAAACCAGAATCGTACCCCAGCTGCAAAAATCATTTCCGGATGGCAGAGGTGTGTTCCAACAAGACCTGGCACCATGCCATACGTCTCGAACAACTACAGAATTCTTCAACAAGAAGAATATTCAGGTACTCCCCTGGCCAGGCAACTCACCCGATATCAACCCCATTGAGAACTTGTCAATTTGCAAAAGAAGAATGCAAAAAATGGATTGTTCTACAAAGGAGAAGATGATTTCTGCCCTCATTGGTGTATGGTTTCACGATGAAGAAATGAAGAATATTTGTGGGAAATTAGTGGAATCCATGCCATATCGTCTCAGAGCTGTTATTAGGAACAAAGGAGGCCACATAGATTACTGAGGTATGTCTGAGATCCTTTTTTAATCCTGTTTGAGTGTTTTTGCATAAGTAATTACGTTGTTCGGATTAATTTGCACGCTACTGTATTTGTAGATCATAAAGCTAAAAATTGCTTGTTATGATGAAAATTACACTAAAGTTTTATTGGTGCAATATGGATGCATCTTAGAAAACGAGATTTGTTTGAGCAAGCAGACTTGCTTCATATGACATATCTGTTCTCCTGGTATAGATTACACAAAATGTAAATATATTTGTGCACAGGAAACTAGCGATAATTTAGTGATAAAGAACTATGTTTTTCGGTTCTGAACTTAACCTAATTTTGCAGTTTACTTGCCTTAGATACTTTAAGCATGTTTTAGAATTTTCCGTGGTTTTCTCCAAAGTTTCTACATTAGATCATCTTTCCTCGGGCTCTGTTTCTCACCCAAAATGAAATTGCTTTAGAACTCCAGTAGAGCATACCTTGAAATTTTTCTGTTGTCTGAACATACAAAATGTTCCCTTCCTTTCCTATAGGTGAGAGATTAACCACACTGACTTCTATACTTTTCTGTTATCTATAGTTATATTTTGATTACATTATCCTGTAAAAATGCCGCAATATTATTTCGAAATCTGGAGTTGGTCTACTTTTAGATTAGATTGTGCATGATCCTAAATGTAATTGATTCTTTATATTGAAATACATTAAACATTCTAAATCTACAATCATAACATTTAACTTTCGTAATTTGATGTCTAAGTATTACTGAAATGAGTTACATGTTTCAGGAATAAGGAATTTTCAAGCATTCGTAACTGTTTTCATTGTATACTCTTTTGTTACTGTGTAACAAAATCTCACTAACATCAGTTTCGTCAGATAATTCCATTAATCTGGCAATTTAAAGTAAGTTAAGAGATGAAAGGAGAATTCATATTTTCATTTTCAGTTCCAGGAATCATACCCGCATATCTATCACAGACGTTTTCCTGACTCTGCAGTGCCAGATAAACCTGTAAAGAAGCAAACTAGAGGACTTCTGAACTTAGCAACACTGTCACGTTTGAAGAGTCTGCGAGTGTGAAAGGAAGTTGTGAATGGCTTGTATGTTTTACTTGATTATTTAATATGGTAGTGGGTAAAACATAATTCATTTTGGCCAGGAGTTTTCACTTTTCTTTTGGCGTGCAAGACCGTGTTAAGAATGGCTCATATGATTAATTTACGTATGTTTTTGTAATTTTGTGTGTACTGCTGATGACATAATGTTTGGCCTGCATGACAGTGGAGACCTGGCAGGAAGATGGGGATCGACTACAGCACATTAAGGGAATCTTGCTGCTCAGATAGAAATTGAAAGAGCGAGGTTAGCACACGAAATTAAAGGAATATTGGTCTAAATTTCTTGCCGAAGATGCTCGTCATTGACTATTTTGTGAAGAGTTTCGTTGAGAATATTGAAAGTGAGAGTCTGGATACATTTAGAGGCGCCATAAAAATTGCCACCCATTCAACAGATGAGGTAAATGTATGTACAAAAAACCTTAGTTCTCAAGTAAACAGGTGTATATAGCTTGGTCTAAAATACCACAACACTACTATAGAATAATAAGATCAAGAAGTCTTAAATCTTTGTTTGATCTAGGAACAAAAATATCTAAAAACACGCAACCATGTAAATACAGTTAGGTTCTGTTTAACAATTGCCTTGCCACACAAACAGGTAGCAGTTACCACTGTTGTAATAATTACAATTTTATTTTACAGTGTGCTTAATTAATATATACTCTAAAATGCTTGCTTTTCACAGCTCTTCGACATAGTTGTCTTTTTTTGATATCCTTTCTACAAAACAACTGAAGGAAGATGACAAATTTTTACTCCCACCAGCAGTTTTTCTACAGTTTGTCAAACTTTGTGCTATCGTGTCATTCCGAATGAGCTATACTGCTGTAAAATTTAATGAATGCATACTTGCACTTTAAAAGAGAATTACTTAATTTCATTTATTGTTATCCATAGATCTTTCATTAGAATTGAAGCTTTAAGATGTGGATCAAGTCAAGAGTTACACAATTTCTAACCTATAATTTAACTAAACACGTGTCAGTTCTGGCCTTGAGCATAGTATGGCACGGCATATCTCTGGGTCATCCATCCATGAATACATGTTCCCAGTCAGGAGCCAAGCTGAACACATTGTATATTTTGTTAAGAGACTGTGGGTCGAAAGTGCTTCCTGTGTCATGGCCTCAGCATGTGAGAACCAGATCTTACACTGTTCGATTTTTCTCTACAAGGACACACGAAGAACTACGGTAGTACTTTTCAAATTGGAAACTGGCCACAACTGCCTAGATGGACATCTTTGAAGAGTGGGAATAGTCTCAGGAACAAGGTGCTCCTCTGCAGAAAGGATGTAGCTACAAACAGGTAACACCTGTTACCAGTGGCGTAGTGTCAATGTAAGCTAAAAAGCTCAGCTTCCCCAGTTAATAATAATTTCATAATAAACCTGCCGTTTATGAACAAAATTATTTATTAATTTTAATAGAGTTTATATTTATGCGTTAAATATTGTGATGCGGCAGCTCAGGATGATTTGTGATGCAGCAGTAAACAAGAAGCCTGCACACGCCAGCTTCCAAGCAGACTGGTTTCATTCACTCGTTCTTCTGTGTAACCCATCCCGCAGATTCTCCATCCCTTTGTAACTAAACTACCCTTGTCGCAAGGCACGGAAGAAGCTAGCTTTTACATTGAAAGTTTCCGAGTTATCCCTTTCGTGAGGGTTTGTTCAGTTGAAGTGTTAGTGTGCATTGCGGCTGATATAATAAATAATGAGTGAAATAACAGTTCCTGACACCAATTTACTTGAATTTTTAGGACAATTCTATTATCAAGACTGACTTACGAACAAAAGTGCGATTTAAAAAACAAATGACCGTGTCTATTTGTTAGAGATATGTGTAAACTATGAAATCATATTTTACTACGTACCATTTGAGGTCATGCCTTATTGGTGTTACGAGGTTCCAACCAATCTTCGGACTGCTGGCTTGATATTGACTACTATTTATTTTAAGACTATATTTTTGTAATACGTTTTCTCATATGTACATGAAAGAGAACTTGAGTTAGCTTCCCCTGCTCAAAATTTCATGCTACACCACTGCCTGTTACACTGTAGACAACTGGACCCAGGGGAAAAGGACCGAAAAGATCTAACGAGGCTCTACTGGGAAGCACGAGGACTAATGGTGTGAAACCAAGCTCCAGCCATTTGAAATCAACAGCAGGATACATGGGAAAATGTATGATACAACGGTGTATGATGAAATGCATCTTATTGCTTATATTGCAGAAGTAGTAGTCGTGAGAGGTTGTTTCATTTTCAAGTACATGAGGTAACCACTTTTCTCTTGTTCACAGCTTTGCACCAAAGTTGATGGTTGTGCTGTTGAACATCTATTCTAGATATGGCTTAAAATTTATATAACATTATTTGTATTGCTTCTGTTATTATCACTTATCGTAAACTGTAGCCTAACAGTCTGTAATGTTACAAGGAATAATGTCTATACCAGATATATTTAAAAAAATATGTTTTTTTTTTTTTTCTTGATTCCACATACTTACAAATGGCTTTTAAGGAACCCAGAGGTTCATTTCCTCCCTCGCATAAACCTGCCATTGGTCCCTATCCTGAGCAAGATTAATCCAGTTTCTATGGATAAGTGTTTCTTGTTCAGCAACTGAGAAATGTGATAGGTATTTTCATATATTTATCATTTTTATTCGTTAAGTTATTCAGATTTCGAAGAAATATTCATTCATATTTAATATTTTTATATACTGTTTCTACATTTTTGTATATTTCCACTTCACTGAGTGATTTATTCGACTTGTGTATTTGTCTGTATTGTGTTATCTAGTTTGTAAAGAACTAAGATACTTTATTTGAATTTAGAATCTGGATATTACTAAAATACATAGAAATTTAAAACTTACATTTTTGTTATTTAAATAATTACATTTGATACCTTCCCAAAAATTTGCAAGTAAAAATACTTGCAGTGACATTTAACTTAAATTTATCCTTTATTCTGGTTCAAATGTTTTGGAAGTTAGAAGTGCTTCATGGTTAGCAATTGTATAAAACATAAAATATTTGTATTTAAATACAAAAACTTCACTGAGCCATTTCTAAGAGAGAGATTAATTGTTATTATTTAAATTGAGTGGTAATTTTCTGTTAATTTCATGTACATAGTCTCTGTCATACGTCTTCATATTTTTGCATATAAATGCAATAGGGACATGATTTAATGTCATTAATACATTCTCTGCAATTTAATATGTACGTACGTCACACAAAATAAATGTCATATGATATTGAAAACTGCAGAGAATGTGTTGAGATAGAAGTTTTGTAACAATAGTCAGTACAGTAACTGATCTTTAACACAATAAAAGTTTTCCAAAAGAAACTTGTCAAATTTTAATGCAATCCTGCAAATAGAAACCCAATTCACCCTTCCTCCCCCACCTTATTCTTTACTTTCCTTTCCATAATCTACTTGCAAGTAAATCATGTTCTCTTTCCGAAAATCAGTGAGAGTTTTTTTTATTTGGTTATTTTACGATGCTTTATCAACTGCTATGGTTATCTAGTTTCTGAGTGAGATGAAAGTAATGATGCTAGTGAATGAGTCCAGGGTCCAGAACGGAAAGTTACCCAGCATTTGCTCTTAATGGGTTGAGAGAAAACTCCGGTTAAAACCTCAACCAGAATTTGAACCTGGGCCCGCTCATTTCACGGTCAGACATGTTAACTATACTTGTTTTTTTGAAAGATGGGACATGACAGTTAAGCGGCCGAACTTGGAACTACAGTACTATGTTGCCAATATGGACTACCACACTGCTATTGTCGTTAAGATGGCTGACGTTAAAACATGCATTGACAATTGACGCGAAGGTAAAAAAACAATACAAAAATCGACAGAGAATCAAAGACGAAATGTTCCAATATTAATATTGTGTGCACAATAAATGTTGCCAAGAGAATTATTAAGCACTCATCACTTGGGAACGGAAGTTTGGCAACTCAACCATCGTTACCATAGCAACAGACCTACCATGCTATGTGACATTCAGTTGTTTTTCCGATCGCAACACTCCTGTCATGTCCCATCTTTCAAAAAAACAAGTATAGTACTCCACAGCGGTGGACTCGGTGAGAGTTGTTGAACAAATCTAATGTTCGTATTCATTCAATTTTTCCTCAGTCCTTTTTTAACAAAAGTTGTCCTGAGGAAACATGCTTCATGACTCGAAAATGTCCTGCTTCTTGTTCCCTGTCAACTCTTCTGAAAACGGGGCTATTGTAATTAATTTTCTTGCATTGTGGTGAAGATAATTTCAAAATTATTTTTGTTTTACATTTATATTTAGACTTCAAACAATGCTATACTTACTTACTTACAAATGGCTTTTAAGGAACCCGAAGGTTCATTGCCGCCCTCACATAAGCCCGCCAGCGGTCCCTATCCTGTGCAAGATTAATCCAGCCTCTATCATCATATCCCACCTCCCTCAAATCCATTTTAATATTATCCTCCCATCTACGTCTCGGCCTCCCTAAAGGTCTTTTTCCCTCCGGTCTCCCAACTAACACTCTATATGCATTTCTGGATTCGCCCATACGTGCTACATGCCCTGCCCATCTCAAAGTCTGGATTTAATGTTCCTAATTATGTCAGGTGAAGAATACAATGCGTGCAGTTCTGTGTTGTGTAACTTTCTCCATTCTCCTGTAACTTCATCCCGCTTAGCCCCAAATATTTTCCTAAGCACCTTATTCTCAAACACCCTGAACCTATGTTCCTCTCTCAGAGTGAGAGTCCAAGTTTCACAACCATACAGAACAACCGGTAATATAACTGTTTTATAAATTCTAACTTTCAGATTTTTGGACAGCAGACTGGATGATAAGAGCTTCTCAACCGAATAATAACACGCATTTCCCATATTTATTCTGCGTTTGATTTCCTCCCGAGTGTCATTTATATTTGTTACTGTTGCTCCAAGATATTTGAATTTTTCCACCTCTTTGAAGGATAAATCTCCAATTTTTATATTTCCATTTCGTACAATATTCTGGTCACGAGACATAATCATATACTTTGTCTTTTCGGGATTTACTTCCAAACCGATCGCTCTACTTGCTTCAAGTAAAATTTCCGTGTTTTCCCTAATCGTTTGTGTATTTTCTCCTAACATATTCACGTCATCCGCATAGACAAGAAGCTGATGTAACCCGTTCAATTCCAAACCCTGCCTGTTATCCTGAACTTTCCTAATAGCATATTCAAGCGCGAAGTTAAGAAGTAAAGGTGATAGTGCATCTCCCTGCTTTAGCCCGCAGTGAATTGGAAAAGCATCAGATAGAAACTGACCTATACGGACTCTGCTGTATGTTTCACTGAGACACATTTTAATTAATCGAACTAGTTTCTTGGGAATATCAAATTCAATAAGAATATCATATAATACTTCCCTCTTAACCGAGTCATATGCCTTTTTGAAATCTATGAATAACTGATGTACTGTACCCTTATACTCCCATTTTTTTCTCCATTATCTGTCGAATACAAAAAATCTGATCAATAGTCTATCTATTACGCCGAAAACCGCACTGATGATCCCCAATAATTTCATCTACATACGGAGTTAATCTTCTCAAAAGAATATTGGACAAAATTTTGTACGACGTCAACAAAAGTGATATTCCTCGAAAGTTACCACAGTTGGTTTTGTCCCCCTTTTTAAAAATAGGCACAATTATGGACTCCTTCCATTGTTCTGGTACAATTTCCTTTTCCCAAATAGCAAGTACAAGTTTATAAATTTCGCTATATAATGCACTTCCACCCTCTTGTATTAATTCTGCTGGAATTTTATCGATACCTGGAGACTTGTACTTTTTCAGATTTTCTATCGCAATTTCGACTTCTGAAAGTGTGGGTTCGGGTATAAATGGCTCAGCAGTTTGTATTTCAATTTCGTCCCGATCATTTCTATTTGGCCTATGTACATTTAGTAGTTGCGCAAAATAGTTTTTCCATCTGTTTAGGATTGATGGAGAGTCTGCAAGCAAGTCACCATTCTCATCCTTGATCACGTTTACCCTTGGCTGATATCCGTTCTTAAATTCCTTTATACCCTTATATAAATCTCGAATGTTTTTATTCTTACTATTTGTTTCTACCTCATTCAGTTTTTCCTTCAAGTAACCTCTCTTTTTATTCCTAAGTGTATGACTTGCTTCCCGTCTTTCATTGAAATAATTATCTCTCTTCTCCTCAACTGGATCCTGTAAGAATTTCAATTTTGCCTGTTTCCTTCTTTCTACTACCATGCAACAATCTTCATCAAACCACGGTTTCTTTTTCTTAGTTTCATAATAACCTATGCTCTGCTCAGCTGCAATTTTGATACTATCTCTGATATTTTCCCACACGCTATTAACATCTAATTCTTTCTCAACTTCGTCGGAACTTTCTAAAGTGGCAAACCTATTCGAAATTTTGACCTGATAATTTTGCTTAGCTTCCTCGTCCTTCAATTTCAAAATATTGAATTTAGTAATATTAACTTGCTGCTCTACTCGCTTGGCTACTGATAATCTTTCTCTTAATTCTCCAATCACCAAATAATGGTCAGAATTACAGTCTGCACCCCTGAAAGTTCGAATATCTACTATACTAGTATGTCTCCGTTTATCTATCAAGATCAAACAATGCTATTGTATCAGTAATTAACATACAGTTTAATGCTTCAGAGAAGTACTGTAGCTGCAATAAGATACTCAGTTTTATTGTTTTTTGGTTATCTTTCATGATTTTTTTTTATTCTATTGGGTTATTTTACGACGCTGTATCAACATCTAGGTTATTTAACATCTGGATGATATGAAGTTGATAATGCTGGTGAAATGAGTCCGGGGTCCAGCACTGAAAGTTACCCAGCATTTGCTCGTATTGGGTTGAGGGAAAACCCCGGAAAAAACCTCAACCAGGTAACTTGCCCCGACCGGGATTTGAACCTGGGCCACCTGGTTTCGCGGCAGATGTGCTGACCGTTACTCCACAGGTGTGGACTCTTTCAGGAATATAGGAGATGATGTGATCTGGATATTATATGCTACTGCTATTAAGTGAAATTTATTATTCAGAATTGAATTTTTAATTTTGTAATTTTCTCCTCCTTGCATGTTACAATTACGAAATAGTATGTTACAGTTGCTGTCAGCATTATTTCATTTCATTTTTGCCGTGTCTGTTGGTGCATTTGTTCAGTCAATTTAAGTAATGCCATTAAAAGGAAAAATTAGAATACTATATTTATAAAATTGAAGTGCAGAAGACTATAACTGTGCATCTACATGAAATAACTTGATTATCACAACTTGTAACGTAAGAGTAAGAATAGTATACTTACACTTTGATGTATTCTATTTATCCAGTTTCTGTGTGTGCTGTGACAGCATTCCTGCCTCCTGTGTTCCATCGCCTTTCCCCTCAGCCTGCGGACCCACATTGCTCTTAGAGCTCGGACTCTGCTTTGAGACCGTAGTAGTACATCCATGTCTCTTCACCAGGCTACTTAAAATATCAATTATGAAAGTGGAACACCTATTTGTTTGCTCAAGTGCACTTTTATTTTCTTGCTTCACAGATCTCTTTCAGAAAGATGAGCCACTTGTTCATCTTCTGTATTCAGTAGCTGAAAGCATTTTTCAGATCCTGATTGGAAGAGTGTGTACAGCAACAAATTGTCAGGGAGATACATATTTGAAAGCAAAAGCTTACTTCCATTGTCAGAAAAGATTATTGATGAGATAAAATAGCTTTGGAAACAGCATGTGAACGGTACAGACTTTTGTTCTTAAAAACGATTACACTGAAGCATGTAGACATACAGTAGCATGCAAATTAATCCGAACACGACATACTTTTACATTTTCGGTCATTGTTGGCCTCACAGCTGCTCATACTGCTTTAATTGACATCTGTAATACGTGTAATTCCATTGTTGAAGGTCTGGCGTTATTATTTTTTTTATAATATGTGACATTTTGCCTGTCGTTTTGTACTTTCAGTTTCAGCATTTCAGTAGTGTTGAAGACTTAATACTGCAATCCTGTGTACATTCTGTCGTCTTCACAAATGGATACAACTCCACGAAAACGGTCTAAAATTATAACATTAGCAGAGCATTCTTCTATGACACAGAGGCAAATTGCTGCAGAATGTCACATCGGTTTGGCTACTGTTAATTCGATCATAAAACGATACAGGGAGACTGGATGCATCATACCCCAGAAAAAAGGAAACTATGGCCGGAAAAGGAAGACTTCACCTTCAGATGATCGTTTGTCAGGAAAAGTAAATTAAACCCTAGACTAACTGCTGTCGACTTATCCTGCGAGTTAATGGCTACCACTGGGGCGAATATTCACGTCACAACAGTGCAGCTTTTTTTTTTTTTTGAAGCTGGACGAAGGGCTTGTAAGCCTATTAAGAAGCAACTGCTAACCCCTGTTATGTGCAAAAAACTCTTAATGTGGGCAAAATTACATCAACACTGGACAGTGAATGACTGGAAGAATGTACTTTTTTCCGATGAGTCTCATTTCGAGGTCCACAGCCACCATGTTTCTTATGTACGGAAAGGATCCGAAAAAGTAACAGCAGCTCATCTCCAACAAGCACCCAAATACCCCCCTAAAGTAATGTTTTGGGGTTGTTTTACACATGAAGGGCCTGGAGCATTAATACCTATCAAGGGAATGATGAATTATGACAAATATATTCACTTATTGGAAACCAGAATCGTACCCCAGCTGCAAAAATCATTTCCGGATGGCAGAGGTGTGTTCCAACAAGACCTGGCACCATGCCATACGTCTCGAACAACTACAGAATTCTTCAACAAGAAGAATATTCAGGTACTCCCCTGGCCAGGCAACTCACCCGACATCAAGCCCATTGAGAACTTGTGGTCAATTTGCAAAAGAAGAATGCAAAAAATGGATAGTTCTACAATGGAGAAGATGATTTCTGCCCTCATTGGTGTATGGTTTCGCGATGAAGAAATGAAGAATATTTGTGGGAAATTAGTGGAATCCATGCCAAATCGTCTCAGAGCTGTTATTAGGAACAAGGGAAGCCACATAGATTACTGAGGTATGTCTTAGATCCTTTCTTTATCCCATTTGAGTGTTTTTGCATAAGTAATTACGTTGTTCGGATTAATTTGCACGCTACTGTATTATCTATGAAGGTGCCATGGCTAACCACTTGGTAAAACATTTTATATTTTTGAAACCAATTGAGATAATATAAAAAAAATTCTGTAGGAGACGTTTCAGTTGTTGCTAGAGTGCTTCTGTTCAGTATATCTTTTAATAAGTTAATTGATGAATGGAAAATTTTTTGCAGCTTGAAGATCGTCCTAAAACCGAGGTTTATTTTCCTGTAGACAGGTACCGGTATTTGAGCCTTTTTTTTTATTAATAAGCAAGATGCAACTGGTGGGGTGTAGTACCCAAACAAAAGAAAAATTATTAAATGTTCATTGTGTTTTTCTCATGGAAGTACCTACATAGAGCGAGGAATTTCTTTTCTGGCTGAAGAACATTCTAAACTGTCAGAATATAGTCTGAACTTTCAGTTGACTGTGAAAGATGCTCTCAAGTTGTATAATAATAAGTCTGAACTTATACCGATTATCAGACAGCTGATAACTCTTGCTCAGATTGTCCACAAAAACTACTTAAATTTTTTTGGTAGAAAGAAAAGGAAAGGAAGAAGAAAAAAAGGGGAAACTGAAATTTAAAAAGGGAAAAAAAATATATAAGAAGAGGAGAAATTGATACGAGTTCAAGAAAAAGGAAGAAGAAAGTCATAAAACTGCTAAAAGAGTATTTGAAGAAGCCAGCATTAGCTTGCAAAAGGTTTTGCAAAGGGATGACCTTGGAGAAATAAACAAAGCAAATGGAATGCTTGAAGATTATTCCAAAATGCAAAAAGGAGAGAATACAAGAAAACTATCAAAAACTTGTGTGAAAACATTGAGAAAAGAAAAACTGCCTACTATAGACAAGAGGAAGTCATCACTTATAACTTCATTTTTTAATATGAAGTCAAAATTGTAATTTCAAATCTTGTGTTGTACAGGTTAATTGAAATTTTGTAAATGCCATACTCCATCCGACGCAAACCTCAGTGCCTGTAATTATATTTTTATTGGCATATTTTATCATTAGAAATTATGTCCGTTATAAATATTTGTATGTTGAATGGAATTATAATTATCCACTTTTAAAAGCTATTAACTTAATTAAAAAATAATGTTTCAGATTGTATGTAATTAAATGGGTAAATGTTTGAGGTGAGCAGGGCATGTAGCATGTATGGATGAATCCAGAAATGCATATAGTGTTAATTAGGATATCTGAGGGGAAAAAGGCCTTTGGGGAAGTTTAAACATAGATGGGAGGGTAATATTGAAATGGATTTGAGGGAGGTAGGATATGATGGCAGGGACTGGATTTTGCTCAGGATAGGGATTGTTAGCGGACATAGTGGCAGTGAACCTCAGTGTTCTCTAAGAGCTATTTGTAAGTAAGTAAACATTGAGGTTTGATCTTATGCGTCTTTTTAGTAGGGAATTGTCATACAAAAAAACAAATTGTTTTATTTACACAGTTTACATTACAAGTCGACTGAAAAAATTATGCAGGACAAAACCCTGTATTTTGTACTATTCATGTCACTTTTTTGTCTATTTGTCACATGTCTAACTTTTTTAAAGCATTATTACAGATGCATACCTGAATCCATATTTCTTCTGAAGGAAGAATGCTAGATTGGAAGTTTATGTAAATGAAAACTAGCCTTGATTTATGGCAAAGAGTTTAATCGTGTCTATGTGCAGTAAATACTAAGTAGGGCCTACAGTATATGTGTAATGAAAATGAATTACACTGTTTAAAAAGCCAAACTGGCAATATAGTAACTTTATCTTTCATTCCCCCTATACTTCACGTTGTTGAGCTGTAATGAAAACCTGTGTTACGTTACAGACAATGCTCTCAACTGTCACACTCTATCATTAATTCAATAATGGATTACGTGCGAGGACAATAGATTTTATCATATTTACAAGATAAGATTACAAAGTATTTGCATGACGTCACCATCTTTTATGGATGTCAGACCTTGCGGCTTGTCTCTCATAGATAAGCTTCTAGAGATTACTGCGAGAGCAAATCTTTGCGACACATTAAACTTAGTGCTTCTCATACTATAATATTTTACATGCAATACTATGTAATTGTAACTTACGAAAACTTAAGTTAAATTATAAATTTAATGTCACATTGAGTCCCTCCGATTGCCTCATTCCACTGAAGAGGATTCAATCCATAGCATTATATAGAGTGAGACATCTATAAAATGTCGGAGGATGAGGAATTAAGGTTCTCCCATTCATTTGAATTCCACAATTTGCATTCCATCAACATTTTTCATTTAAACAGTTCCTCTGTTTCAAACAATATTTTTCATAAAAAATATGGCACATAATAGATCAGCGGTCATCAGCACAGAGCACCCTGGGGCTAGCGTCTCTTACCCACGGAGAACACACTGCACTATGGTGCATTCGTAGCTGCTAGCAGATATGCTCTCTACCTCTTCTGCTGCACGACGGGTCACACTGGAAGGCTCCACTTACCCTTTACCGATTTCAGCGAGTGCTGACGACCACTGTAATAGATGGTCAGCAAGGTATATAATTTGCTCAGACCAGTCGGCCTGGGTGGCACAGTCGATAGAGTGTTGGCCTTCTCTGTCCGAGATTGCGGTTTCGATTCCGGTCCAGGTCGATGGCATTTAAGTATGCTTAAATGCGTCAGGTTCATGTCAGTAGATTTACTGTCATGTAAAAGAACTCCTGCGGGGCAAAATTCTGGCACACCAGCAAAGCTGATATAATCTCGGCAGTTCGAAAGTCGTTAAATAAAACATTATTTCCCAATTTGCTCAGACTATATACCAGTGCCAATAAAAGAGTTAAGATGTCACAGGACACGCTGCATATGGGAATGTTTTTGTTAAATCTGATGACAGTTATGAATCTGTATGAGCAATTTGTGTTCTATCTCTACGTCTTAAATCCACTCTTTGCGTTTCACAAATCTCATCTCTCCCTCCACAAGAGATTGCATATAATACGCTAATAGACCGATTATCATAAAGACTTCCATCCACCACCTTTATAGATTGAGTAAAATATTACACATTAGATATAATGGAAACTAATTACCTACATATTTTAATATTTTTCATTATTAAATGTTCATTTATTTGAAACTCTGTTTCACCCATAGCACGTTATACTCTGTACACACACAAATTTACATAGGCCTACTGGTGTTAAAATAATTTAATATCTCGATCACAATATACTTGATACAGATTGAAATTGAGACTAAGTCTATGCACAAAGTGAAATTAAACTAATAAATATCCGCCACGTAACAGCCCATTGAGAGCCAGGGCTACCAGCCGACTGCTGGCCTCACATTCACATGCTTCTGCAGAGGTGAATGGTCGTGCAACCAGAATGGTGGTATCGTGTGGTGAGCACGATGATCCCCGAAGCCGTTCTATAACAGCTGGTTGTCGTAACTGGATTTTGCTACCAAGCATAACTCCCAAATTCATCACGATGATGGATGGGTGCTGGTCCCATACACTGGCCGATTTTCATGATCAAATTTCTTCCCCAATGAGGTTCGAACCAGCGCGCATTCCATAACGCGAATCCTTACACAGAAGTGAAATGGAATATAAATAAAAGAAAGTATAAGCCTACTATAGGCACAGACTAAATTATTTACGCGGAATCACCTTTACAATCTAGTGTAAATAAAAGAACAAAGTTATATTAAATAACTAACAGTCATTATTAGAATCTATTGTGTATAAAAATAGCAAGGAGACATTAAGAGTTGAAAATATTGTATTATAAAACCTCTCTCTCTCTCTCTCTCTCTCTCTCTCTCTCTCTCTCTCTCTCTCTCTCTCTCTCTCTCTCTCTCTCTCTCTCTGTACTGCGCTATGTTGTGTTTAGCTAATAGTGTAGAAAGTTCAGTTTACTTGTCATGGATTATTGGGAAGTCGAACGGCAAGTTTCAACGTTTCGTCATTATCCCCACATCTAAGGTCTTGTTAGATATCACAGCCAATATATTTTATTTGGAAAATATGGAAGTAAGATGTGAACTTTCCCTGTCCGGAAAGAAACTAACAAAGAACATATAGTTTTGTTCAAGAAATTTGCATTCTAAACTATCATACGCAGTTGAAAAGTATGATCGTCTTATTATCGTTGTGCTCTTGGTTCGTCAGTCCTTCCAGCAGTCCGTCACATTATAGGTCATTTCTTATATTAGATGGAGATATAGATCATACCTGTAAGCACAGACATCATTGGAATTAGCAGCATCCTTAGTCGAAGTATCTGCACTCTCATTGCTTAAAGACTTGTGTGGCCACGCACCACAATAAGCAGATGTTTTATAGTATACTCCAATTTGCAGTGTCTGTGGCTCAAGCACTAGCGTGCTGGTCTTCTATCCAAGTGTCCCTGGTTCGATCTCCAGCCAGATTGTAATGGAATTTGTTGTGGAAAAGCAAACAATTCAGAGGATTTTCCTCTGGGTACTCCCATTACTCTCTCTCATTCCACCAACACTCTCCACCTTCTCATTTCATATATAATCTTCAGTAGTCCAAAACAGCCTGCGTGAAACTTTTGGGGTAGTTTCGGTACGAGTTTCCGATGCTAATATAGGAAGGCTTTAGAACTCTGAGCCTTGGGGCTTATCAGTTATAAGGTACTTGTCTGAGGATAGGACCTGGCTCTCTCAGGGCTGAGGCAGGACGTCCCACCTGCCAGCATCGAATTCACGAATGTCATCCGCCTGACTTGGACAGTCATCACATATACAGAGTGTTTAAAAAATACGGGGCATAATTTCAGGTATGTATTTCCCACATGTAGACAATCAAAATAGTTCATTACAACATGTGTCCGGAAATGCTTCATTTCCGAGTTATGGTCTTCACAACATTGAAATTCACCGGAACGTTTTTCTTTCCGCAGGTCGTTGTCATTACAGAAGATGTTCAAAATGTCCACCTCCTGCTTGAATACAGACCTCACATCGATGTCTCATTGACCTGCGAACACGATCCCAAACTCCAGGAGTATTGCGTATGTCCTCAGAACATGCCACAATTCGATTCCGAAGGGATTCCAAATCAGGCACCGGAGACGAATAAAGCAATGATTTTAAATGGCCCCACAAGTAGAAATCGAGAGGGTTCAGATCAGGTGAGCGTGGAGGCCAAGCAATTGGGCCACCTCTACCTATCCATCGATCAGGAAACCTTCGATCCAAGTACCGGCGAGCCGTACGACTGAAGTGTGCAGGAGCGCCATCATGCAAGAAGTGAATGTGTTGACGATTGAATCCCTTCGGAATCGAATTGTGGCATGTTCTGAGGACATACGCAATACTCCTGGAGTTTGGGATCGTGTTCGCAGGTCAATGAGACATCGATGTGAGGTCTGTATTCAAGCAGGAGGTGGACATTTTGAACATCTTCTGTAATGACAACGACCTGCGGAAAGAAAAACGTTCCGGTGAATTTCAATGTTGTGAAGGCCATAACTCGGAAATGAAGCATTTCCGGACACATGTTGTAATTAACTATTTTGATTGTCTATATGTGGGAAATGCATACCTGAAATTATGCCCCGTATTTTTAAAACACCCTGTATAGAAAGCACAATGGGTCGAAGCAAACCTAACTGCAAGAATCCGTCCCAGGACCAGCGTTCAAAAAGTCAACCCAGTACCGATACCTCTTGAAACTCTTTCACCCCTGTTTTTAAATACGCAGTGCGGCTGCTAATGTAATCCTTACTGAAATTGTGTAGATTTCATGGGCAGTTTTCTTTTCTAAGTTGAAATAGTATTTTAACGTGTACTTCAAACTTGGGTTGTTCAGAAATCAGGATATGGCGATAGTGGAATAACAGTAGAGAATCCATTGGTGTAGCTTAGTGGTACAACGTAAGTTCGGACTCCATTTGTGCTGCTTTTCCCTCCCAAAAGTAATTCGAAAGTCAGGTAATCATGCGAAGCGTCCACCGCTGTGGAATAACGGATAGCATGTTTGACCGTGCAACGACCGGGCTTGGGTTCAAATCCTGTTTGGGACAAGTTACTTGATTGAGGTTTTTTCCGGAGTTTTCTCTCAACCAATTTAGATCAAGTGTTGGGCAACTTTCGGCGCTGGACCCTGGACTCATTTCGCTGAAATTATCACCTTCATCTTACTCAGACACCAGATAACCATCGCAGTTGATGAAGTGTCGTAAAATAAACCAATTTAAAAATCATGTGAAATAACATCTATTACCAATTCTACCGACACTAGATAACAGCCAGCTGACACAGTTAATTTTAACAAATTATTTAAAAAAGAGTAGCCTAGAAAAACCGAAGTACTTGAAGGAAACCTACTCCACAGTTTATTTGTTCATCACAATTCCCAAAGAACCAACCAGGAATCGAATCCTCGCCACTTTGGTGGCTGACGGCTGTAATTGAGACAAATAAATTAATTAATAAACCTATGCAAATTAGATATCGATTACTTAAAATTGCCAGTAATACATTAATTGATTTACCAGCCCCATCAAGTAGAACTTGATGACTTCTGTATTAGTCGTATTCAATCTGGAATATGTTGGGAGTAGAATGCGTAAAAGTAACTTACGACGTCACAGTTTCTTACGAAGAAGCGCACGTAATTTCGTGAAGGCTTCCAAATATATTTAACTTGTCTTATTGCGCAATTGCAAAGATATGAGATACCAAGACAATGAAATGTGTTTACATGAATACGAAGAATGTAGGACATTAATCTCTTGTCATAGTAATCCTTATTTTATCTACGTATAAATATATTTCGAAAAATATGTCAAGCCTCACTTTCAACACTGAACTTTATCCTCTCTTTTATCTTACCTATGAGACGTAAAGAAATAGATAGGGATCCCATAGCGACATCATATCTTGAATGCTATCATCGGCAAACCGTTCTATTTTCGAGTACAGATAACATATAGTTTCTGTTATTAAGTTATATGCGCCGACTGTACAGAGAAAGGGGTCTCCCTAAGTCAGTTTAATGATAATGATATCGTGGATCAAATACTGAACAAAATAAACTTTATATTTTGAATGTAGAATTTTAATATTTATTGCTTTTTTAGTTTAATTGAAAAAAAAGCAATAAATATTAAAATTCTACATTCAAAATATAAAGTTTATTTTGTTCAGTATTTGATCCACGATATCATTATCATTAAACTGACTTAGGGAGACCCCTTTCTCTGTACAGTCGGCGCATATAACTTAGTAAGTTTTTAATTGGAGTCGACCTGGTTGGCAAGTTGGTATAGCGCTGGCCTTCTATGCCCAAGGTTGCGGGTTCGATCCCGGGCCAGGTCGATGGCATTTAAGTGTGCTTAAATGCGACAGGCTCATGTCAGTAGACTTACTGGCATGTAAAAGAACTCCTGCGGGACAAAATTCCGGCACATCCTGCGACGCTGATATAACCTCTGCAGTTGCGAGCGTCGTTAAATAAAACATAACATCATTATAGTTTAATTGGATTGTATGGAAAAGGTTTATTAACCTGAATATTTTGTGTTTATTGTTTTTACATTCATAATTATACTTAGATTTAATTCTAAGAATTTAATTTTGGAAATAGTACCTTCAAGCTATATTTTTTTTTCTTCTTCCCCCCCCCCCTAATGTTTTGCATTTATATTATTGACCCCTTCCAATCTGGATTCAGAAGCGGGCATAGCACTTCTACTGGATTATTGAATTTAACTGAAGATATATGAGAGGCTATGGATAAAAGACTAGCAACATTATTAATTTTATCGAATTCAGCTGTGAGCAGTATGGGATGAAGATAAATGCAAACAAGACGAATACTATGGTCATGGGAAGAAAAATAAAAGACGTAAACTTCTAAATGAGGCAGTAGAGCAAGTGGATAGCTTGAAATACTTGAGGTGTACTATAAGCAGCAACATGAACTGCTACCAGGAAGTCAAAACAAGGATAGCAGCGGCAAAGGAAACTTTTAATGGAAAAAGGAGCACTTCTGCGGGCCTCTGGAAAATGAACTAAGGAAGAGACTAATGAAGTGCTTTGTGTGTATTGTGGCATTGTATGGGACAGAAACATGGATATTACGACAAAATGAAGAGAAACGACTAGAAGCATTCGAAATGTGGATATGGGGAAGAATGGAGCATGTGAAATGGACAGACAGAATAAAAAACGAAGCTGTGTTGGAAAGAGTGGATGAAGAAAGAATGATGCTGAAACTGATCAGGAAGAGTAAAAGGAATTGGTTTGGTCGCTGGCTGAGAAGAAATTGCCTACTGAAGGATCCACTGAAAGGAATGGTGAACGGGATTAGAGTTCGGGACAGAAGAAGATATCAGATGATAGACGACATTAAGATATATGGATTATATGCGGAGACTAAGAGGAAGGCAGAAAATAGGAAAGATTGGAGGAAGCTGGATTTGCAGTGAAAGACCTGCCCTTGGGTAGAACACTATGAATGAATGAATGAATGAATAGTAAAGTCTTTGACTCTGTTGACATGGATCTACTAATAACTAAACTTCGAGTGTTAAATTTTTCTGATAGCGTTATCACCTGGATGCACTCCTATCTTACTGGCCGCCAGCAGCGTGTCGTCTTTAATAATCAGTTCTCCTCCTGATGGACTGTAGAGTCAGGAGTTTCTCAGGGTTCGGTATTGGGTCCACTGCTTTCTTTCTCTATATTAACGACATCGCTAAGTCATTCGAACATTGCAGACATATTTATGCAGATGAAGTTCAATTATACATTTCCGTCAGTTCTGATAAGTTAAGTGAATGTATTAATAGACTAAATAATGATCTCTAATCTATTTCATCTTTGTCTCAACTATTCGGACTTAAATTCAGATAAATCACAGACTATTTTATTTGCGAATAAAAGATTAATCCCCGATATAAATAAGCTGAACCTTTCTCCTGTGAATCTGAATAAAGCGATCATTCCATTCAGTTCAACTGTAAGAAACCTGGGTGTTCATTTTGAATGCAATCTTGCTCGGGATACGAATATCAAACATACACGCAAGAAAGTATTTTACATCCTTCAGTCATTAAAAAGATTGTACTATTACCCAACTAAATCAAAGCAGACGCTTGTACAGACTCTTATTATGCCTCATTTCGATTATTGTGATACTTTATTCAGTGATCTCAGGGTGGATTTAACCCATAATCTGCAACGTGTTCATAATGCGTGTGTTTGTTTCGTTTGTAATGTCCACTACTATGTTCACATTTCACCTTCTTTCAATAAATTATCGTGGCTCAGGTTGTACGAGAGGAGAAAGTTACATTCTCTTTCTTTCTTATACCGAATTTTGTACACTTACGCCCTCTATTACTTATTTGTTCTTTTCCACAATCTTTCTCGCTATCATAACTTAAATACTCAGTCACAACACGATAACACGCTAGAAATTCCGTTTCACACATATCAGATATGTATTCCTTATCTTTCAGTGTTGCTACTTTTCGTCACTGGAGTTTTCTGCCGCCTAAACTCAAGGGCTGCCGAACTTTGATTTCTTTTAAATATAAATTAGAATACTATCTTATGATGAGTTGCCGGACTTAACGCGTTTTAAATATTTAATGTAACGTGTTCCTTTGTGTTTATTTTTATTTTTTGTTTCTTACTTTATTGTGTATACTTAATTAAATTGTCTTTATAATATTATTATGTAAATAATATTTCCCTCTAATTTAATGCTTACATGTTTTCCACAGTGTTCATTTTTGTTTACTCTTTATTCAAATGTCTGTTTATGATTTTACTATGTAAATCGTGTTTATTTATCACTTAACACCGATATGTATTCCACTGTGCTTGTGTTTTATTATTTTTATTGTATACATTTTATTCAATTGTCGGGTTCTGGTTTAATTATGTGAATCGTACTTGCTCGTAACTTAATACCATTATGTATTCGAATGCGTTTATTTTTATTTATGTTGTGTAAATTTCAATGAATTATCGATTTCTGATTTTATGTGAATCGTATTTGATTCTAACAACATTAATTAATATGTATTCCACTGTGTTTATTTTTATTTTAGCCTAGTCGGTAACTTTTTATTTAACTACCTCTTTTGATATCTTAATGTAAGTTGTATCCATCAAATATAAAAAAATAATAATATGTAATTACTTGAATCTGATACAGTTGTATGTTCAACTATGTAAGTAAGTTTTAATCCTGGTTGAGTGTAAGAGAAGGCCCTACGGCCTTAACTCTGCCAGTTTAATTAAAGTCGTCATTATTATTATTATTATTATTATTATTATTATTATTATTATTATTATTATTATTATTACATTACTTTATCGTTGTGCGATGTGTAGGCTACAGCGATTCTTCCTAACTATGGGAGAGGCTCTTCTTATATTCAGTATCAAGAGTCAATTTACCCGAAAATGATCCATATACAACAATGTAATCGTTTTCACTACAAAGAAAGAGTTATTTATTTGAAATAATAATACAAATCAGCGATTTTCTGGAAAAGGACCCTAAGATTTCCATTCAAATTTTTCTTACACAAGTTACAGTGATAAACGAAGTGTTGCAACTCGAGACGTTTCCATATCAGAGAAATTAATTATTATTTATATTTATACAACAAACTGAGGGTGTATTAAAGTAAAAAATATTCAGATCTGAAAAATATCTGTAAAATGTCCTTTTCAAAATTAATGTAAGTTAATTCGAGTCATTAAGGTATGTAGGTTTGGAGGAAAATCTACATTTTTTAACCAACCTTTTTAAGATATTTATCAGACAACATATGAAAGTAGACTAACATAACCATATATCAGATACTTCAATTTCACTTTTTGATTCCTTAAAAAATAATTAATTAAAAATTATTCTATTTCTTCAAAATGCCATATATTTTCTAAAAATTACTCAATTTTGAAATTTCTTTCACTGAGTTTTTGCTGTTTATGCGTACAATGCTCTATACTAGGATTTTGCAGCTAACATTATTACAAAGAAAATTTTAGTCATAAAAACGCCATTTCAGACGTTAATACATACCTTAAGGAAATAGAGTACAAACAACTTTCCTCTTACAAATTAATATATATGTCCATCTCTAGCCGTTACGAAATATAGCAACGAGAAGAGGACTTGGCTTGGCTTTTCCAAGGCCGGAACAAGGACTGATCCTTGCACTTAGGTTTGCTTTCACCCATTGTGCACCCTCTAGGCCTATATGCAGTGAGTTACACAGTCCTATAGGTGGGCTGTGGTGGCATTCATGAATTCGATGTTGACAGGTGGGTCATCCCGCATCGGCCCTGACACAGCCAGTTCCATCCTCTGAAAAGTAAGTGATAAGCCCCAAGCGCTCCCCGTGTATTCCGAGCGTCCAATTAATACTCCGGCAGAAGGGTTTATGTTAGATACCAACATAAATTTCTACCACCACCATACAGAATTAATACATTTTAAACTATAAGAATGCGTTTAATTAAAATTGTTCCTAAAAATTAGTTGCGACGGCCTTCAACCATTCTGAATAGTTTGCCTTTCTTCATCAAGCACAATTTCCATCTTTTCTTAAAATCATTTATAAAATAACAAATAGATTTCTAATTCCCTTAAAAACGCTCTGTGAACACTCTCGTATTTATAATCTAGTCAAAGCATACTCATATAAAGATTCTGAAGAGTTTTTCTTCTCGAGCATTAATTCAAATATAATCTTTACGAGTCACCGAAGACTGTTTTGCTAGCCGTCACCTAAAATAAAAGAATTTTGTAAAAAAAAAAAAAAAAGGGCGCACGTTTGCCGTTTAACCGCAATATGGGGTTTAAAGCCTAAATGTTTTTTTGTATTTTGGTAAAAAAAATCCGTGCGAGTAAGTGCTGATTTTTTTAAAATCTCAGCATAAAAATGAACTTCATGACCGAAAATTCAGTTTTCATTTCAGTAATTTCGACATTATAATTACAGTATTAACGTGAAATAAATTAATTTAACTTTTTATAAACCAAAAGTGCATTCTTTTGGGCAGACTTTTCACGTGGAATTTAAAAAATATACTGTTGTTAATCTTTTCGAATTCCTTTCTGCTTTACGGATTTCTGAAGTACAGACATCTGATTAGTGTTTACAGTGTAGAAACACCAACTTCAGTGACAGAAAAAAAAAATATTTTTTTCCACCTAGATTGAGATTCTGGCCCACTATGCTGTGGGAAGTTTCCTTCTCTGTAAAAAAAAACAGTATAAAATACTAAATCATCGAGGACAATCTTAGCATGATGTCACATGACATGTTTCAGCAGCGTTAAGATGCGGAGTTTTTATGTTTGAGCTACTCTTTTTCGGACACTCTCATTTCTTTTGCAATATTTTTATCATTGTACCATCATCGTTTCAAGAACAACGGAAGTTATTTATTTCTTGTTGTGAGGGCTGCTTTTGCATTCCTTCTACTTCCACGACTGAACATTAACCTAATTACATATTTGGGCTCATACCGGAAGAACACGAACTTTCTAATTGTGATTCGTAGCGTTCCTGTTGCCATACTTGTTAGGAGTGGTGTAGAAGTCCAGATTGGAGTGAGGAAATTAAACGCACATCATTAAAAAATAACAGTTAAAAATACACGCTTAGAAAGGACATTATTATACCGTTTGACGCGATGTAAGAACGCTACTTACGACGGAAAAAAAAAAAAATCGGCATGAATTTCTGAATGTATGTAGGGCTAACTGTTTTATAGTTAAACCTTTCATTTTGAATCTTGCGTACACCACTTTTAACACTTGAATATAATTAATTGATGAACTAGTGGACTTACTCGTGTTAAATATGTAATATTTGTCCGGCTTACAGCTGTTTAAGTGCTTCACGCACCATCTTCAGAGCCTACTAGATCGCGGCGTCATCTCGAACTTCTCTGCCTGTTAAGAGGGTGTGTTTTATTGTTGGAAGGTGCTGAAGTGTGGAGTCGAATAGTATGTGTGTACTGAAATTGATCTATGTGTTGAGGATTTGATCGGGGTGTGTTTTAGTGTGTTTGTATATTTCGTATTGTTCTAGTGTGTTGAGTTTTTGGTTCTTGGGTTGTGTGTGTAGGATTTCCATGTCCATATTTATGTTATTGTATGTATGGTTAGTATTGGTTATGTGATCGGCGTATGTAGATGTATTGTGTCACATAACCAATACTAACCGTACATACAATAGCATAAATACGGACATGGAAATCCTACACACACAACCCAAGAACCAAAAACTCAACACACTAGAACAATACGAAATATACAAACACACTGAAACACACCCCGATCAAATCCTCAATACACAGATCAATTTCAGTACACACACACTATTCGACTCCATACTTCAACACCTTCCAACAATAAAACACACCCTCTTAACAGGCAGAAAAGTTCGAGATGACGCCGCGATCTAGTAGGCTCTGAAGATGGTGCGTGAAGCACTGAAACAGCTGTAAGCCGGACAAATATTACATATTTAACACGAGTAAGTCCAATAGTTCATCAATTAATTAAACCTTTCGCCAAATGTAGAAGAAGCCGATATACTAATACTCGTATTTCTAAAGAAACGTCTATGATTGAACCACAATTTTTCATACCAGTAATCGAAATGTTGGAAATACACACGTTACAACAGGACGTCCTCATTATTATTGTTTAACTTGACATATCATTGAAATTTATCTTTCGTTTACGTATGTATATCCTTAACCGCTTCTGTGTTCAGCGCGGTGCTTTTTCAACCAGGCGGACCCGGGTTCGATCCCGGGCCAAGTCGTGATTGAATTTGTGGTGGACGTTGCAGAGAATTTTTCTCGGGGTACTCCCGTTTCCCTCTGTCATTTCACCTTCCCCTCATTTCGTCTATGATCTGCAGTAATTAAAATAGACTGTGATGAATTCTTGGGGACAGTACGGGCTTCCAGTTGTGATATAGCAAGGGCTTTGTGATCCGGGACCTGGGACTTATCAGGTTACTCACCTGCTGATTGGTTTGATTTTATCAAGGTTGAGGCAGAATGGCCAAACTGTCACTATCGGATTCACGAATGCCATCCAAGCCACCTGTCGGACTTAGGCCCCTTACACACTTGAAGAGATCTCGCTAGCGAGAAATGTATTGCGAGAAAAAGGCGACGAGCCCTCCTCCACACACTTTGCGAGTTCTCGCTATCACAGATCACACTTCGCTATGATCATCTATGCCAGGCCTGCAGAACTATAGCTCTTGAGAGCGACTACTTTCCTCCCCTTTCTTACCCCACCCACCTTTTCTACCTGTGCGGTCACGGCGTTCTAGTTACGCTCGGCTGCATCAACATTCATTCTCGGGGCGAAAGTCGATCATCCCCAATAGAAGTGGAGTGAGGCTGACGTCATAGTTCCCCTCCTTGCGAGTTTTGCAGGCCTGATCTATGCACTGCCTTCATGCAGTGAGTATTTTTCTGATTATAGTAATCACTCGTCGGGGGAAATATTACAGGTTATGTATTTACGTATATTGTAATATTTAAATATATAACCTGTAAGCAATGGAATTTTTTTCAACAGATTTTATTGTGAAAACGTTTCAGATCTTACTTGACATGAGAGTATATATCTTCACGTAAAATATTCAAGTGTGTGTATAAAATCTGCAATGCTTGGGAAAAGTGGCATAAATCAATTTCCACAAAATTTTTTTGCTAGTTTATTGACAACTTAAGGAACATCTGCTCGCTTGGGAAAAGAGACATAAGTATTTCTCCCATTATAATAATTCATACAGAACAAAATCAAATCGACATAAACTACTGTGAAGACAGTTTTTTCCTTCTCCTGTGAAATTAACATTTTTGACTTGTGCCACTTTTACCGAGCACTACAGAAATATAACGTGTTAGCGTTTAACATGGAGATAAACATGTTTCAATTGTCTCAACTAGCAACTTGAGTTCCTACGTATCAGTACTCGTTAGCAAGTGCGACTGAACACAATCATCTGCTTGTTATTCGTAAGTGCGATTAATTGTATACACTATCCTCTTGCTCATTCGTTCCTTGAAGAACTTTGGTCCAAGTAGGCTTACATAATGTGGTGGACTTATTCTTGACCTAACAATAGACAAACATTCGGATTCACGCTTGTTGCCTGGAGTAGACACGGTACCGGGTCTTCATCATAGATAATAGGGATATCTTATGCGAAGTTTTACCGTTAGATGGCAGGAGCGTTCCATGCGGCACAACATGTTGTAGGGCTATATTACGTCATATGCTACAGTTGATTACGTTCTCCCGTTTGTTGTTTTTTTGTGGGTGTCAAAATTATATTTATAATTATTTTGTATAACCTAGTATAATTTAATATAATTCAGTATTTTCTTACATCATAATTTAATTTACCATAAATAATAGCGTAAACTTGTATAATACTTAGCGATTCCCCTTAAGAGGTGGATGAGGAAATCTGCAGTATGCAGAATATAGATACGAGTAAATTGAATATTCATGAACCTAAACGAGAACTTTGAGAATGAGGTGAACGAATAAAAAAAAAATAAATAAAATAGGAACTTTGTCGAAAGTAAATATTACCTCTTTAATCATTAGTATTGTAAGTACCGTAGGCAAAAAACAGGATATGCAGCCACCAATGTGTTTTTTTTTATAGGGAAGGGACTATCGAGATTGAATTCCTCGTATTTTTTTTCCTCTAGTTGCAGAAAGATTAAATGCAATATTTGATAAGATTATATAATATGATCGCAGTAGCTATATAGTATCACGATTATTCCTGTGTTTTGTAGGTTAAGGACAGCAGTTTTGAATACTATGTAGGATGATTTTGAAAATTTGAAGTAAAAACATGGTTTTAATAATTAATCTACAGCACATTAAACATATTATTCACGAAATGGATTTCACTATGAATTGTCCTGGATAATAAACATTTCAGTTAATCGAGAGTTTACTGCAGGCGTGAACTTCGGAGACCCCTAGAAGTACTGAATATAATCTAAGCTAACTTAGCTTGCTGTCGAGTTTGCATATGTTTTTATTAATTTACTTTTCCCTCTTCCAAAATGAAACTGTAGCCAGCAATTCCTTACTTGAAGTAGTTATTTTTGTTTAATTGCTAACACTTTCGAGGCGCAATTTCATTAGTTAAATTTTTAAGGTTCAAAGCATATATTCAAAATATTTCGGGACCTGAATGAAGACAAATGCTTTCCCTGGTTTTTACATATAGGAACACAACAAAAACTTGCCATTTTGAGTTGTTTTTAAGAGTATTTAATGTACTAATACACTACGTAAATCCTCAATGTTTATATACCGGAAAACAAATGCATACGCAAAGCGCATCCCTCAAAGTACATGTGCGCTATCTGTTAGTGCTAGTTCAGGATATCCCTATAACAGTGTCATCTATATGATAGGCCTATTTTGTCATTCTATATTTTATACATTCCGAAAAAAAAAACATTTCTTACGTTATCAGTTACACTCCTCGCTGTGTGAGATAACCATATTTTTAAGACTGCTACAGTGTCTCTGTGCTAGTTTGTTAGTGTCATAAGCAAAGCTCGGAACTTGGGGACTTGTGTCTTTGCACGTGACTAAGCGACTGGACTTCCATGTCAACAACTCCCGCTTCCAGCACGGAGGTACAGTCAGGTCTGCTATAAAAGTAGTTTCTGGCTGTATCAACTTATTGATTGTATTATGGTAGGTTGAAACACTTAATTTTACAGCATATGTATAATGAAAATAAACACGAGAAATATATCAAATTTACTGTTATGCTCTGTACATTTCATTACAGTGTATGACTACGTAAATTCGAAGATTTTCGAACCCGTAACTTCTTCGCCTGTTAGTTAAACATGATTTGAAACGAGAGAAACTTATTCCCACTTCACATGAAATGACGGTAACAAACTTAAAATACTGAATGTTTTCACTGTCACTGTTTTCTATTCGATTTTCAGTAGTTGCTAGCTATCTGAGAAAGATAAGTATTTCCCAAATTTTTCTCGAAAATAGTTTTCAATTTGTGTGTCACTACTAGGGCAGGTCCCTCTACGACTTGTTCCATGGCTGTGGACAAATTTTCCACCGATTTAAGGGACTGCAATGTCTTTCACCGTTTCCAACCTCTAGTTTATGTGTGGCACAACTTACAAAATATAAACTTGCCATTCTCAGAAAATAATGTATCTCCTCCGAAGTCCTCCACGAAATTCTCTACCTAAAATTTAAAAAATGTATTTTCAAACTTCTATAATACTCATTCGAATAACACGTATTTTCTAATTCCTCAAACAAACGTTTACCTGTAATTCTCTGAATGTCATTGGCTTCGACAAGACACAGTTTCCTCGTCCATCTTCTTGTCGTTCGATGTGACCACTTTCTTAGTGTATACGACTGTCCCTGAGCACTTTGCAGCGTGAACATTGTGTACGTTGTACCTGTAACCTTACTCATGCACACGACACACAAGTCCCCAAGTTCCGAGCTTTAGTTATAAGCCAGGGTGCCCGTGTTCAAATCCCTCTCGATCTTGAATTTTAACTTGTGTTGGGCAAGCACGTGGTCCAGGAAACAGAGGGATTTCTCCGGGTACCCGGTTTCCCTCTGACATCCCTATAATTCATCATCATCATCATCATCATCATCATCATCATCATAATCATCATCATCATCACAAGCAGAAGCAGACAAGGAAGGAGATTCTGAAGTATCGCTGTCTTTGTCTGCAGCATGTCGTCTCATGGAGTTTGTCTGTGTGGTCTTGTGCGAACTTAAATTTACAGTCTCCGATTTATTTTTTCCGCTATATGAAGCTAAGAACTACTTAAAATTAAGGAATGGTGACTTCGTGCATAGCATTTGGCTGCAACAACTTGCAGGATAAAAGAATTAAACGGCAATTCCACACGCAAGTATTCAATTCATCACTAGTGCGGGATGCATACTTTTCTGCCGGCCTCACCCAGTAGCGCTTGGAAGCCGTTCCAGTTGTGAAGCATAGAGTTCAATGACAAATAAACATGAAATTGTGTTTATAGAAGAAGAGTAATAGAGGAGGAAAGGAAGAAAGAAATGAGGAATAAAAGAAACGGGAAAACATAACAAAAATAGGAAAAATGAATACATTTTACTCCATTTATAAACCAAAGTTTTAAGTAGATTTACGTAATACAATTTTCAGAGATTTAGATGAAGTACCTATAGTATGTCCATTTCAGAACTTTCCACCTTGAATAATTTTAGATGTGCAGGGAACACAAGTCTGAGTTCAAAACCACTGATGATTTAATTTTCTGTTCCATACCTTTACCTTTTTACCTTTTACCCCTACACCCCACCCCACTTTTGAATTTCAAATTGCACTCCGTATCTTCAGACATGTCATTTTAAATGGGATGATAAACACTAACCGTTTATAAAATAATAATATAATAATAATAATAATAATAATAATAATAATAATAATAATTCGGTTCATCCGTTTCTGAGATACAGCCAGAAATATAAGAACTTACCGTTTAATTAATTAAAGTTTAGTTGATAGCAGACCTATTATGAAGATGCGAGACAAATATGTTTGCTTGGTGTGAGTGGAATTCCTGTTTTGGAATAGTCCGCGGCTTTTTGTTGGTTTGTTTATTTATACAATAGGCCTATACTTTAACATCTTAAATCATATCGCGTGTGTAGAATGTCTGGATATTTATTGGTAGGCCGTGAACTTCCCATTGTTATAAATCTGTTTCTATTGTCATTTGTTTTATGTGGCTTGTATTCATTGTAACCCCTGTAATCGTGTTATTTTTATGCATTACATAATACCAAAAATTGATTCCGTCCATCCGTTTCTGAGAAAGAGCCAGAAACGTATAATTTAATGAATAAAGATAATACGATTACAGGGGTTAAAAATGAATACAAGCCATTTAAAAGAAATGACAATAGAAATAGAATCATAACAATAGGTAGGCCTAGTTCACGGCCTACTTATAAATAGCCTACCCAAAGATCCTACACACGCGATATGACGTAAAATACAAAAGCGTGTTTAAATGAACTTAAAAAATACTCCTTATAATTCAGTGTAATGCTTGTCTTCCGATAAGTCTAATTTAGCCATTCATCGAGTGAGGTGGCTTATGCGTCCTGCAAGGAACTCGTATTCGGGAGGTCCGTGGTTCGATTCCCGGACCGACCAACCTGACTGTGGTCTTTCCGTGGTTTTCCACAGTTACTTAGACAAATGCCGGGTTGGAATTTTCGTTGCCACGGTTAATTTCCCTTCCCCTCCCGTGTAGAAAAAGAATTTAGATTTCATATCATTCATCTTCATCTCATTCAGGTCAAGACGCATGTCTTCGTCGGCTTAGGGGGAGGGGTCCTCTCCACAAACGTTCCTGGGTTCCCAGCCTTCCACAATATATCTGCCAGGATTCATTCCTTAAGAGCACTTCCAAGGGCACTTCGACATCTTGGAAGGGCCGTTCTATGCTGTTTGGTCACCTTGGCGGTATGAACTTAGGGCAGGGGGGTAGGGGGCCCCCATTGGGTCAGCGGGTGAGGGGGCCACATGCTGTCGGTGGGCTGGTACACCTCATCCTCATTCATTTCATAAATTCGGGGTGCACAGTAGGTCTCAGTATGGCCGACGTGCAAAGGGTCGTCCCTAACCCGCCCCTATCCACCGTTACCTAACCTAATCTAACCTATGTATTTTCGTCTAATGACTTACAATTGTAACAAGTACATAACGTATAGCAAGCCTACAACAACTGAACATAACAAGAAAATTAATTTTGTAACATGATGTGAAGCTCATTTGTTAATTGAATTTGCAATTAAGGAATTCTATGACTTATTTTAACGTCATATAATTTTTTATATACAAAGCAGCATTATATTCACGATAACACATTCAGATTTAATAATTTATACAGAATACTATCTATAATTGTGATCAAGAGACTACGCATTACTGTTTTTATTATGACATATTTTGGTTAGATAATTCATACTGAATATTACTGAATTTAAAACTATGGTATTACTTTGTTGACATTCGTCTTTCGCAACACTGAGATCTTGTAGGACTACTTCTTCAGGCGAATTTTTCTGTTGCACTAACTGAATTGACATTGAGTCACAGGTTCGCGGGTTCAAACATGGTTGAGAGTGATGGAATTTAAAGAACAATACATGATTTCCTAAGGGAGGCACCCGGGTATTAACTAGGGACTTCTTCGTCTTCCGTCGAATGCTCTACCACTGAACTATACTTAATATGATCAAGTTTCATATTGCATCAAGGAACAATACAACGGTCGAGAAGTCGGCGGATTATTTCTATACCAGTATGGGCGAACAGTTACTTAAAAAATAGTTATCGACACATTTTATAACTTATTTTATTTTGTTCGTGGGGTTTGCTGCACTCGACCTACAACCTCATTTCGCAAACGTCCCTACTCACAAAATAAAATGTCGTTTTTAATACTTCATACTTCCATCGTAAATAACTATTGATTCATATGCGTCAGTATGCGATGCATTGTTTTTTATACAGTGAATATAAAGAAAATTCTTCCAATTGTCCTGAATAAATTGCAGTGGCGTAGCATGAAATTTTGAGCAGGGGAAGCTAATTCAAGTTGTCTTTCATGCAATATGAGAAAACGTATTACAAAAATATAGCCAAAATAAATAGTAGTCAATGTCAAGTCAGCAGTCGAAGATTGGTTGGAACCTCGTAAGTAACACCAATAAGGCATGACCTCAAATGGTACGTAGTAAAATATGATTTCACGGTTTACACATATCTCTAACAAATAGACACGTATACGTATAACATTAGCTCACTCCCTGTCATACTTAGAGGAATCACAATATTAACGGTCAATAGATACAGTATTAGTATCATTACGTATGTATGCATCTGTCTTTTGGTTGTTCCTTCATTAACAGCAAGGGAGTCGGTCATTTGTTTTTTAGATCACACTTTTGTTCTTAAGTCAGTCTTGATAATAGAATTGTCCTAAAAATTCAAGTAAATTAGTGTCGGGAACTGTTATTTCACTCATTATTTATTATATCAGCCACACTGCACACTAACACTTCAACTAGACACAACTGACGAAAAGGGATAACTCGGAAACTACTTATTTTCAATGTTAAAGCTAGCTTCTTGCGAGCCTTGCGACCAGGGGCGTATTTTGCGGGCTACCGGGGCTACTGGCGGTAGCCCGAGGAAATTACAAAAGAAAAAGTTTATAATATAACATAATGTAATAATTTTGTATTATTAGTTTTACCATAGCAATTAAAATTAAAGCAATTGTTAGATATATTTTGTGTAATAATAGGGTCAGCGGTATCCCAAACCCTTTAACCAGTATACGCCCCTGCTTGCGACCAGGATAGTTTAGTTAGAAAGGGATGGAATATCTGCGGGGTGGGTTACACAGAAGAATGAGTGTGAGAAACCAGTTTGCTTGGAAGCTGGTGTGTGCAGGCTTCTAGTTTACTGATGCATCACAAATCATCCTGAGCTGCCGCATCACAATATTTAACGCGTAATCATAAATTCTATTAAAATTAATAAATAATTTTGTCCATAGACTGCAGGTTTATTATGAAATTATTATTCATTGGGGAAGCTGAGCTTTTTAGCTTACATTGACGCTACGCCACTGATAAATTGTTAATGAGAAAGTATGAATTAGACCTATTAACTGCGGATATTTGTTCACTGTCTTTTTTTTGTACTGAGGAGGGACCCGAAGGCTTACATTGCAGCCTGAGGCTTATTGTGCTTACCACTCCTATTCTGTGAATGATTGGGTAGCCGAACGGCCACGCTCTTGTACAAGTACAGCACGCCATACCTTGAACTAACCCGGGCCATGGTATGGATGATGATGATGATGATGATGATGATATATGAATTAATGGTGTTCAAATGAGTCCGAGGTCCAACTCCGAAAGTTACCCATCAATTCTGCTTCAGTTAGGGAAAACTCCGGGAAAAAACCCAACCATGTAACTTGTCCCAACTGGTATTTGAAACCGAGCCCGCTTGTTTCACGTTCAGACGTGCTAACCGTTACTTCACAGCGTTGGACTTTGTTCACTATTAGGGCAATTTTTTTTTCAATACCGGTACGTTTAGAAAATTCATACGTTTTTTCGTAGATTAAGAGGGATGGAAACCTCACGGTTGTGAGGTTATGAGTCGTGAAACTACTGAAATCTTCTCTCAATGACCTTTCTTACTTACTTTATTTATTTATTTAATCCACTCAACAATGTAATTACAGAGTAGATAAAATGAAAATAACAGTAGTAATACAGTACATAATAATGGTATTAAATTTAAACAGTTACAATCCAATACTAAACAAAAGATATTAAGCAAATATTACATGTAAATCTCGGTTAACAAAAACAAAAGTATTTACAGTATGAAGAAAACATGAAATGCAAATAACTAGTCACAGATTAGTAACAATAATACAACAACTGATGAGGGGCTAGACCTACGTTAAGTCAGAATTAGGAGCGAGTTCGTAATGATAATTGATATGAAATAATTTAAGAAGGAAGACCAAATATACAATATGCAAACCAGTTAAGACCTATTTATTAGTAAAATACTTATTTAGTGTTTTGAATGCTACCGGTATTTATATCTCTCAAGAGTGTGGTTCTATCCTGAAAGATGTCAATATTGCTCAGTTTATTATAGAAGGAACAGATTCTAAGAAGTGTGGAGTACTTATAATAACATGTCCTAGCATAGTTTAAATTAAATGTTTTACTGGTCCTACAGTTCTCTCTTGGTACATGTATTGCTATCCTGGACAGTAGATGACTATTTACAGAACTTGTTAATAAATTATGGAGGCATTTTATATCAATATTATTTCTTCTGTGTTGCAAACTTTCAAAATTAAAGAGAGACAAAAGAGATGAGTACGAGATACTACTTTCATTATTCCAGGAGGGATAGTAACCAAATGATTTAAGAAACAAAAATCTGATGAATCTTTTTTGAACACTCTCAATTTTGTAAATGTATTTAATTTGATAGGGGTTCCATACAGTACTGCAATATTCAAGTTTTGATCTAACTAATGAAAAAAAAATAGAATTTTTAAACTATCTGGAGAGGAGAATTTTGTGATATGTCTTTAGATAAATCCTAGAAGTTTAAGCGACTGAGACACAAGTTCAAGTATATGGATGGAAAAATCCATATTATAAGTGAATACTATGCCTAAATCTTTTACCTTGTCAGTCATTTCCAGGAATTCCCCACCCATTGAGTATCTGTAAGTAAAATAAGCTTTTTTCCTAGTATATATATATATATATATATATATATATATATATATATATATATATATCTCATATGACATTTATTTAAGTTGAAATACAGTTTATTCTTCAGTGACCACTTGTATAACTCATTTAGATCTCTCTGAAGCAAGTGACAGTCATTAGCTGTAGGACAAGATTTAATAATTTTGACATCATCAGCATACATTAAACATAGTGAGTTTGATATCGAGTTCGGTAGGTCATTTATAAATAATAAAAATAAAAGTGGACCCAGATTTGATCCTTGAGGGACCCCCGATGTCGCTGTAAATTCTTCAGATCGACATTTGTTGAAGACAACGAACTGTTTGCGGTTTAATAGGTAACTTCTAAATAGATTTATAAGAGAATTACTAATCCCGTATTTGGCAAGCTTCTTTAACAATATATAGTGATCAATAGTATCAAACTAGTGTTTTATTCTTTAGGCTTTATCTTCCTAAAGGCACGCCTTCATTTCACCTTTCAAATGAAGGAAGACTCGAATTATGAGTGTGATACGAACTAATTAAACATGTATTACGTTGCTTTGCTCTTTATAAAATATTTACTTCGGAATATGTGTGATAAGAACTTTCTTGTGTTAAATTTTAACGTACCTTGTTAACATGTTTCGACCTATTTTCGGTCATCTTCGGAACTGGTCGTTGTTGGTCTTGGTCCGAAGATGACCGAAAATAGGTCGAAACATGTTAACAAGGTATGTTAAAATTTAACACAAGAAAGTTCTTATCATACATATTCCGAAGTGATACAGTGTTAAAAGTTGTGTAATCAAGATGTAAAATATTTACATTTTACTCTATAAATAGACTGGTTATGAAGTGATATTTCATGAATTTATATCCTGATATTCATTTTCTGTTCTCAAAATTGCTTCCAAAAGCGCTCGTAGTTCGCGTCGGTTACTATACATGCAAAATGGACGGAGCGTGCCTGTCACCCCCACTTCTTGACGAGCTTCGGCAAGCTGCCAACTTCCTGCGTGTGAGGGAACTACGCAACTTACGAATGTATTTCACGTGCACTCGTCGATTCGTGAAGGTGGTTGTTGTAGATTGTATTAGGTTGTCTATCTATACTGAAGTTTGTCCGTGTATAAAAGAGAAAAAGCTAGTGGAAATTAAATCCGCCGCAATCTTTACCCATCATTAATTCCAAACCTACCTACCAAGGTCATATCTGTGGCCTTCTCGCGTCCAGTTCCACAATAGCGGTCAGAGTTACTCTGTGAAAGTATGTGTGTATACCGTTTTAATAGGACGGTATAGTCTCGGAACAAAACTAACGTTAAAATGTCTGTTCTTATTTCATGTGAGTTCGGGTAACCTACTTATAGCACTTACGTTGGAACCAACTCAATTCAAATATTTCCTGAATTCTAAGATCGCCTGTAACATATGTCTTCGACAGAAAACATTCCTGGATTAGAGTGTAAATTTAAATAAATGCCTTATAATAATGTTTAAATTAAACTTTGGAACGTACTGTTACTTTCTCGATGTCATACGAGAAGATAGTCTCGTATGTCCGGAAACCAGTCTCCTGCGGAATGAACTTCACTTTGTCAGAATGCTACGTCGCGTCGGTGAGATGAAAGGTTTTATGGTATGGGCGTTCTGAAATAACTTTACCTACAACTATATAGATGGCATCCAAATATTCTTAGTTGCGTAACGGGAAATTCGCCTTCCCTGTGCACTCATGTTTCGAGACATCATCATCATCATCATCATCATCATCATCATCATCAAAATATGTTGAAGGGCTATTCATTTCTGTTTCTCAGAGCTCAAATTTTGCTTTTCCGTCCATTTTTTTACATTTATTTATTTATTTATTTCTGTAGATCAAGTATAATTGATATAGGACATGTGAAGTACAATATTAATTTACAATTTGACCCTGAAATTTTCAAAAGTTACTATAACTATTGTAGTTGAGTGTATGTAACACATAAGGACCAATGGTGTGTCTTAAAAATAAGAGGGAGGCCCTCCGAAGTTGTCTTTTGAGGCCTCTTAACGTATTTTTTTTAATTTGTCACCAGGATCGAACCAGGGACCTTTAGATCTTCAGTAGTACCGGTATTTGATTTATTTCTACCGGGATCTTTTTCTTGTATTCAAATTCGACAACTGAACACTAGTTTGCATATATAAGGAAGAAGCGACAATGTTTATGACGTACCTTCGATGACTCCGCAACCACGCCAAGGCATGTAGGGTGAGCTTTCTTAGAATGACCCTGAAATTTTCAAAAGTTACTATAACTATTTTTTTTTTATTTGTCACTTTTTCTTGTATTCAAATTCGAAAACTGAACACTAGTTTTCATATATAAAGAAAAAGCGACATGGATACGTTAAGAGACCTCAAAAGACAACTTCGGAGGGCCTCCCTCTTATTTTTAAGACACACCATTGGTCCTTAGGTGTTACATACACTCAACTACAATGTTTATGACGTCGTTATATAACTGATTCATAATAAAATACTGAAAGCGGTGCTTGGAACGACATATTGTTTTTTAAGTTTTCATCATTTCTACGGGGGAATAAAATGATCTTTCGAGATAGATCTATAGTACTGCAAATGAGATGTAGAAAAGCAAGTGGCAAGAAACTAGACGTCAAATGAATGCTGCAGACTCTAAGGAATGGAATGTGTATATCCCTTTTCACCGCAGTATAGTAACTGTTAGTCACGCGTTGGAATTCCGGCATGTATTAGACGTCAGATTGTCTCGAGCCCCAAATACCTTCGGGCAAAACATGTGTTGCGTTGTTTTAGTGCCAATAAGGAGTACTGATATTATGAATTATGCAAATAAACGAAGTTCTATATAAGCTGAAAGGTGAAATAAACGTTGAGGTGTATGTCATTAGTGTTATGAATGACATGTTCTTTCCGCCCTCTCAAGTAACATCAAACATAGTAGGCTCTAGTTACGTACTGCGAGAACGACACTAGCGCCAAACTATACGAATGGCGAGTTGGGGACATGAAAGTGGTATTGTGTACGTGGGTTGTTAACTGCGTTGGTGAAAACCACCTGTAGATTCATTCTGGTATTCATTCTATTTCATGCAGGTGTGATAAAGTGACAATTTTAAGTGAACGACGTCATTACGTTGTATCATATTGTTAAAGTGAGACAGGAAATTCATATCTCATATTCACGATATAAGTGTACGAGAAAGTTTGTGCTTAATATGGAGTTTGGTTATCACTATGTAAGTCAAAAAATAGTATGGATTTGTACAGAGGATATATGTTATTATTTTAAGATAGATTAATTTAATTTTAAGCCAACTGTACAGCCTTGAAACAGGAGTATGAAAATCTGGATCAGTAGCAGTGCTCATTCCATCGGTGCGAATCGTTCAGTTACATGCAACCTTGTCATTAACAGTTCATCAATTGTTGTCGGGCTCATCAAACATTTGTGACATTCTTTCGTGTAGAGTTGGGCGCGGCCTCTCGTTTCCCATATTGGTCCTTCCCGTTTGGATGGAATGGAATAGGCGACATCAGAATGGCGTGTTAGGCATTATCGCTAGCTATAACCAGTGTGCCGTGAGTTAGAATGGACGAAGTGCTGATGTTTGAAGTCACGAAGGTTCTGATTTACTAAACATTTCATGAAGACACACTTCAGCGTGACCTTATTGCTATGCTATGACCTGCATTCCTTACCACTGTCGGTTTTATCTGTTCTGTAATTACTAATGTGTCACTTATTGACACTTCAGTGCTTTATCTCTATTTGTTTACAAATATGTGTCGTGTTTATCCTATCACATCTGTAAGCTGTAAGCATACTTTAAATGTTGGAAGGGGTGAGGTCAATTTATATGAACTGCACATCAATCATATTCTTATACAAAATAACGCAGGTATTTCGTAATTCAATTTGCATTTGTAAATAATGGACCGTACTAAACTATACAACTCTTATTACGGGACTTAGAATGCTGATGCCTTTTTGTTTGTGAGACAGAAAGTTTTGAATTTGACGTGTTGTTTTCTTCTATGAAAAATTGGTTTGAATTTTGTACTCTGCAAAATTAAGATTCATCCCTTGACTTAGCACACACGCCCACTTACGTCTGTAAAATACATGATTCACTAAACATTTTGTCATTTTGAGAATGTGAGTAGTTTTTTTTAATAACAATTTTGATGTAGGCCTACTGTATTAATTTTGAGAAAAAGTGTGAGATAGAACAGTAGGTAATTCAGTTGAAGGGTTCTTACCAGAATGACCTGGGTTGCGTTCTCGTCAAATCCTGAGAGGTGACTTGGTGTACAACTACCATGAGGCAGGTTTTCTCCGATTGCTATGATTTATTCCAGCATTATCACTCCAGTAATATCTTACTTTACTCTTGTTTCCTCTGGTAACATACTTCCATCGTCTCTTAATAGTCTCTTTGGATTAAAGTGAACGTCAAGTAAAGAATTACAGCTAAAATAAATGACATTATAAGATTAATACCATTTACTTAGACTACACCTCATCCTTCGATATCCAGACCATTCTTTCGGCATATTTTATTGAAGTTTTCAAACAGTTACTATTTTTTTCCACGTTCTAACCATTAAGCGGTGTTTATGACAGCAATAAATTTTGTTACTGTTTGTAAAACAGTCAAGCCAATCAATCGAAAATAAATGACTAGGTTCTTAAATGTTTTATGATTTCTTCCTGGTGGACTATAAACCACTGCACAATAGGGTCATATTGCCGTTTCCAATTGATCTATAAACAGCTTCAGGGCATGACGTCATGAATTCCTGAATTTAGAAATCGAAAAACAGAGATTATTCTTTTGCTTTCTGGTAGATGCTAGGAGAATAAGCATTTAATTGTTTTTCGTTTGAACAAAGCATGACTGTAACAATAGTAAATTTCTTAAATCGTAAACCAGAATACAATTCAATGTTATAGTTCGGTTCGGTTCACATCAGTCTGTTACAAGGGCCATGTATATAAGTCCTAATAATGTCTCATGTTGAAAGGCGTATATAAACAGAACCTACTTGGTTCTTTAACACAATATTTTCAGGGTTTTAGGCTATAGGCTACTACCGGTACTTGGAAAACGGAGCATTGTTTATGTTGTAGATGACTGAAGAAGTCCACTGCTGTGGAGTAACGATTAGAATGCCTGACCGTCAAACGAGCGTATCCGGGTTCAAATCCTGTTTGGGACAGGTTACCTGCTTTAGGTTTTTACAGGAGTTTTCCCTCAACCCATTAGGAGCAAATGCTGGGTAACTTTCGGCACCGGAGCCTGAACTCATTTTTCTGGCATTATCACCTTCATCTCATTCAGACGCTAGATAACCATAGCAGTTGGTAAAGAGTCGTAGAATTACTGAAGAAACTGTGATGGTTTTATTTCATCCATAAGCAATCGTTTGATTACCTTGCTATTCATGTAGACCAGGAATGTCAAAGCGCCTGCGTTGCGTGCTCTCAAGAACCCGCACAATATTTCCTTAAGAGCGATGATTGCACTTTATCTTGATAAAAAGTGAACCTTGTTGGATTTGTATTGCTTGTAGTATAAGCATGTAATACAGCCACTTTGATATCCCTGATGTAGATATAAGTAGGCTACTACAGTTCCCTAACATTTTTGTTTTTAAATAATAAAATTGGCGGAAAATATAATTAAAGAAGAACTTTAAATAACTCTTGATGAAAGATTTGATTTAAAAATCAACCGCCCTTTAATGCGCATGACCACAAGGATCCAGAACAATCATAACAAAGGTCTTACAATCTTGAAGGCAATGTAATGAATATAAAGGTAAATTAATTTGACAATAATAAATATTTAAATATTGGCTTATTCAAAATTATTTAAAAAATAGATGACTCATTTAAAATGCCGATTAAGATAAAATAATTGAAACCTAAGATTTCAATATAACATGGGTACATTATTTTAATAGAGAGCATCGTGCACCAAAAAGAACACCTTCAACAATCCATTTGGTTGGTGAAATGTTATATGTCTGAAGCATAGAATTCAAGGCTCATAAATCAACTTCTTTTAATTGTCAGTGGGACTGCATTGCATCTCTCGAACCGGATGGTGGGATTTAGTGTCAATCATATATTGCGTTTTGTATCAATGGTGACAATGTTGACCCGTCTTTTTAGTGGACCTGTTCATTTTATTCTTTATAATTCAATTCCTGTAGTACTTCACGTGAAGTGTTATAGGTTTGCATTGATTGTTTCAGATTTTTAAGAAAAAAAAAAATGCAATGATTTTAGACCATGAAAGGAACAAACTTGTATTTCGAGCAGAAACTTAGAGATCTGTGGTTGGCAAAATAATTGAAGTAGGGAAGAACAGCATTCTTCGGGTATAAAATTTTACTTAGCATTTCTCACTAAAACGTCGCTATTCGTCGTCGCATTATAACTTCACTAACTATGAATAGCCTTCACATTTAATAAAATGTATGAATTAAAACAGCTGCGTATCACGTTTTACAAACCCATGGGCTATATTCATTTCTTTCATTTCTCTTGTAGATTGTTGAACAAATATCTACTGAAGCACACAAAGAAAGGAAAGAAAAGATAGGCTACATTTAGACATGACTTGGTGAAATAATTCAGACTTGCGTTACGAAATGTAAAATGTTTGTTCTGCTACATATCTTTATGACACAAAAGAGGGTTAAATTGCTTAATAATAATGATAAGGCGACTTTTTTTTTAATCGTTGCCATTGTTTTCTGTTTGTCGAAACATGAACAATTTCTCCGTGAATTAGATTTATTACTCATAATATTTTATTAGGCATACACTGCATAGCATTAATTCTTATTGATATTTTGGTTGGCAAATGAAACTAAATTGTTATGACAATTGGTTCACTGGTTAAAACTCTGGTAACACACCCATGAACTTGATAGTTCCTTGTTCAGCTTTGTTAAGAAGGCCAGAAATGTTGGTATGCAGCCTCAGGTGACCTTGTGGGATAACTAAAGTATGTAAGGTCACATGACTTTTTTATACTTATTTCTTTACGTCTTTGTCTTCCTCTCTTTCTCGCCCTTTTGTATCTGTTCCTTCTTTCCTTACAATTCTACTCCATTCTTTCTTTTCATTCAATCCTCAGTCGTCAGATCTATTGTTCCATATTTCCATATTCTAAAATTCGTTTTGTGTTGCGTAATAAAATTAGCTTCTGAGTTAAATTAATTTACCTTCCGAAGGATCATGGTACAGCTAGTCATGTTTCACACTAATTATCGCGTAGTGTCGCAAGCTATTTAACATAGTGAAGTCAGTTAACATCACAGCTTAAATCTAGTTCTTAGCTTGTACCAAATACTATCTAACATTGTAGAGTATTTGCTTGTACTAACATTTGTGTGTGTATGTGTTATATGATGACCATAGCTATGCAGAACACTGATTATCGACGAAATACACGTACATTTTAGCTTTGCAATAGAATGTAACCTAATGTAGCATGTAGCCTAATTCAGGCTACGTGCTTGATATAAGTTAATTTGAACAAAAGTTGACAATGAGACATAAATTATAGGCGTAAGTAAATATAATCTGCACTGCACAGTAAGAATTCAGAATAATGGGCAGGTGCATCAACATTATTCAAGTTTTAACAACCATTAACTGCTGACTTAGTACCTGTTAAGTTACAAGTACGGTACACCAACGATGATTGTTAAAGGTTTGCCTAACAGCGTAAACTTTAATTGTGATCGATAGCCAACTAAGTTAGTTAACAATAGTTAATTACTTTGAAAGAGCACAAGATGGCGGAAATATTCCACAATGATAAGTTTGAAAATGAAATGCTGTATTTATATCTAAATCAAAATGAAGACCAACGTATTAAATAAAATTAGGACACCCAAAGAAACACAAGAACAAAAAATGTAGAACTATTTTTGTTGTATCTGTCCCTCCATTATTGCTTTGTTTTTTCTATAATTTTATTGTTGTTAATAATAAGATTTGCATTTTTTTATTTGGACTGAAACCCGCCCGTAAGAACAAAAATTACTTTAATTTTCCAGTCACCTTCACATGCAGAATCATTACCTAAACTGCCGATATCTATATAGCTACGCCTTCTGCTACGTCGCCGAATTGGTGCATGAATAAAATACTTTATTCTGAATTAAACTCATTGTTTATACACACACACACACACACTTGTTCATTTTCACTTCAATATCTTTGGTTAAACAAATAAGAATTCATTTTCTTTTAAGCATGAAGAAGTTTGATTTGGAACACCCTACTTCATAAAAAGACACAGCCACTACTGCTACCTGCTTCGAGAAAGACTTATAAAAACTACGTCTTATAACTCGTTGCTGTCCATAAAGGAAACTCAGCTGATTAGTGAACATAACCTACCTGGTCCGTAAAATGAGGTTTCAGTGTATACAAAATTGCATTTTGGTTGAAACTAATGTAGGCCTAATAGTTGATATAACCAATTACATTATTTTTACGTTACAAATAATGACGAAACTATGGTATCTCCCAACACTACACAATTCCTCGGCCTCATATCACTTAAATAATCCCATAAACTAACCCACTAAGCTTGTCACATACCTCGGCCCAATGCCAATTAGCTATTCTCTCATTTAATCATCGAACCCATAAAGAAATTTAAATCAGACGTCAGTACCATGTTTAGTGTGGGGTGATATCAAAGATTGGCCCTGATAATTAAAATATTATTAGATGTGTTTGAAAAAATGTAATTAGTTTAAATTAGTAGCATACAAATATCTCGGTGAAATTGAAGACAAGAATCATTATACACTGCATAGCATTCCACATTGTTTTAATGAGTAATCAAACTTCATATTTGTTAGAATGTTAAAATGTTATGTTTTATTTAACGACGCTCGCAACTGCAGAGGTTATATCAGCGTCGCCGGATGTGCCGGAATTTTGTCCCGCAGGAGTTCTTTTACATGCCAGTAAATCTACTGACATGAGCCTGTCGCATTTAAGCACACTTAAATACCATCGTCCTGGCCCTGGATCGAACCCGCAACCTTGAGCATAGAAGGCCATAGAGAAATTACGTCTTTGTATTGACACAAACTCTCTACCAACTAATTCCACTTCATATTTCGAAAATTTCCTGTTCTCAGTCTCTTCTTAATTTGATCCATTTTAACAACAATATCAAAGCTTTCGTATTGCGAGCCAAGCAATCTACAAACGGAACGACTAAAATGCGTTCAATTTTACATTCAGCGGAGAAATCGGTAGATTGAAAGGTTGTAGGTATTAATCGTTAAGTTCAGTAGGTACACCCTACAAACTGTTTTAATACCCGTAAACTTTAGTAGTCTTTACGAAACGAGGTCGGTGCACTTGGCCATTAGACTTTTAAATGCGTTTTATGTTATAACTTAAATAACAGCGTAAAAAGCTTATGTGCTATTTCCGTTGAAGCACAAAGCAGTTTTATTTAGCATAAAGTGGACGGCATGGAGGTAGCCTAATCCATGTTGTTATAAATATAATGCTTGCCTTTTTAGTTTATGTCAGCATTTAAATTGCGGAACCAATAAATTGGGCTAAATGTTAATTCTGGTCAGTACGGAACATTTTGTAGTTACATTTCTTGCGAAAGTTTTAAAAAATAAGATAATTTATGTTGAGGTACATAACTGATTTTTGAATTAAATACTATTATAGTCACAATCATGCCATGGTATGAAAGACCGGAGAACAGGAAGTCGCAGGTTCGATTCCCGCTCGAGGTTGTGAAATTTTTCTTTCATACCATGGCATGATTGTGACTATAATAGTATTTAATTCAGTAATATGTCACATCAGCGGACGTATATACGTCATCCAAACATCGTAAGATGAAGATTACATAACTGATGTTTGTTCCGTATAAACTGGTACAGACACTGAATTGGGCTTGACTTGTATAAATCGACACAATTACCTAGCATAGACTAACATATAATCAGCTGATTATAAATGTAAAGTGGAAAAGAAAACCAATGAAAAGTGTCAGTCATTCAGTATCTTCTCAGAACAGAAAGATCATTGCACACGGTACAATACATAAACATCATATATAATGCAAGCGTCCTTCCATATGATCATATGATAATACCAAAAGAAAACAGATGGCCTGTTAGTGACACAGTTTTCATGTATCTGATATGTTTGGCCTTCTAATTATGTTTACGAAACTTGGAGACGCAATCTATAATGTGCTAACTCTAGTATAGTCAAGTGGAAAAATTCAGAAAATTTTGTTTCTGTGTTGAGAAATTGAAAGCTTAAATACCGGTATTATAAAATTATGCATATTAACATCTTGAGAGAGCAAGGAAAATGAAAATTATGTAGCTAAAATTTCATTAAGTTTGGAGAAGTTAACATGGAAGACTTTGTGTCAGTTGACAATGGTCTAGTGATCTCATAAATCTGCGATGTTGACATGATTGCGGATAATGCTGCCACTACTGTTCAAAGTGAAGACAGTGATGAGTAAATTGAATCTGCAGAGGAAAGTGTCCCCACACCAAACGAAGTCATCGAAGCAGTAAATGTGCTTCGAAAATACATTAGTGTTACTCCTAGCATTGTATCAAGTGAAGTTATCTGTACCGGTAGTTCCTTGAATTGCATAGAAAATGTTATCATTTATACTAATAGTAGTACAAACACATCAAACAATAATAAAAGAATGTTTTCGTATGAGATGAGCTCTTAATTTGCATTTTGCACTGCAGCTAATGCACAATAAAATATGTTTCCTCTGAAGTGGTGTCTAAATTGTTTTTCCCATTTCATAAATAATTTCCCATCTATAGTGCTGTCCCGCTTATTACACTTGATGGCCATAAACTCTTGACGAGCCCATTAATGGGGTTATATATTCGTAGACATGTTATGGTTTATTTAGTTTATTTAATAATGATATAACTAAAAATTTGGAAGCGTTGTGTACCGGTAAATCTTCAATTAGAGAGACAATGATTAATTCGGAATACTTACACGAAACATCTTCACTTTCAGGAGAGGAGAATATAGTTTATAAATTATGAAACTAATAATTTTATATTTTTTATATGCAAATGACATTCAATATCTGCGGTTTTCCAGAAAAAGGATGTCGTAAATGATTTTTCTGAAATTTCCTTTATAAAATTTGCGATGAAACATTAACTTATGTATTTTGACATTATTTATTTTCCTGTTCACGCAAGAAACAGATTTGCATTACGACATATACCAGTACATCTGTGCAAGAGCTTGCTTGTTTATATTAATAAAATTGAGTAGGTAATTAGAAGAGATTTTTTCCCTTCATAAATTACCTTTGTGGTAAGAGTGAAATTCAAAGTAACATTTCATTATCTGTATTGTAGTGAAAGCATAACAGTTGTAGGTTTCTGACTATATGTTATTTTGTTGGTATGACAGGATTACAAGATTCATATTAGGCTTATGCATAGAGCATTCTTCATGACGGATGCTTCTTCTTGCATGTCAATGTGAGAAAGCATTGTGATCATTTGGTTACTTGAAATGAGGATACATATTTGCCGTTCATTGTAATATTGTCTCAGCTAGGGTCGTAAGTGACATTAATTTTTTATTATTTGTCCATGAATGGAGAACCCTATGTTGCATTTATTTACTTGAAGTTTCGTGGTTTCCTGCCAGAGAAGTAAATATTTATTTTCCTTTTATAGACATTGATTGTGCGTATCCCTTCACTTGTGTTTATTACGTTTTGTCTGAAGAGGTGTTATGCCATGCTCATGACATAGCCAGGGAATTCTGCCACTTGTGAATGTTTGGTTTTGACGATTCTCATAAAAGAGTGAAAACAAGTGAAACACTTAACCTTTAAAAAATGTAGATGATGTGACTTAAATGTGTTAGGTATGATATTTTTACATATTTTGTTATGCTTTCGGAGAAAAAAATACTATATATTAATTTTCTTACTAGTATTAATAATTACGTATTATAAATATTCGCGTTTCCCAATAGGTTACAGTTCTATAAGTATGTATATAAAATTTTATTTGTTGCAGCAGTCTTGTGTTGAGAAAATTTATTTCTTTGCTTCTAGCCCCTTGAGTAAAGGGGAGTCATGCCGGGAGTTGAAGGGCAGCCGTCGCCGTCACCGGACCATAGCTGGGACGCACACAGCTATAGGTAAGTTGGAAAGAATGAGATGCATAGCCACAAATTGATGGAAGGAAGTATTTTATACAAACATTATTTTGTATGAGGCTTTATGAAAAAGTATTGAAGGTAATTTGGAAATTCTGAAAATCCTCTGCTTCTCTCTATATATGACAGTCCCACCAATTGACTAACTAGCAGCAGTTATCAGTCATGAATTTCAAATAAAAATATTTTTTTGGCAGATTTCATTATTATGAAAGATCCAAGGGATTTTGTTGTCTCGTTAGTTCTCTCACATTCTTTTCTTATAGAAGGTAAAAGTCTGTATACACACATTGAAAGATACAAGGAGCAGGGAGGTAGAGTTCCCAGGCTTTCTGAACTTCGGCACTAGTGTGAGTGCTGTTGTCAGTTTCATATTTCATTTGCCTGTTACCTCTCTTAGGGCTCAAAATAGATTGGAAGAGACCAGAATGGTGTTCCAGTTCGTGAATTTCAGGAACCTGTCCATTCCATCTCGTAAGAAATGAGTATTGTCCATTCTGGATCGCTTTAATTTAGTATTAATTATATAGGGCTATGATATTTCAATACATATTTCAATTAAGTGTGAATTAAATTGTTAAAAATTCTGACGACACTTTTGACACTGTTGGTACTGCTTTATCGTACTATAGCATTTACATAAGCTTTTACTGATTTATAATACTCTTGCTATGTTTGACTCTGAATTGAGTATTGCTGAGATGCTGAATAAAGCACGAAATTAATTAAATTAGGACTGGGACTGAGCAACACTTTATCATTCCATATCGAGCTAATTAAGAGATGTTATAGGCCACTGCTAGACATTGAGTCAGATTTCTTATTGTTTACAGTGCAATCTGATTATCCATTTGAAAGACTTCGCGAAACAAAGGTTTCTGTCATAAGTGTAGGGCTGGAAATTATTTTCTTTCACTATTAATATATGCGTAGAAGTAAATTATTAAAGATGTTTGCATTTTATTCAATATATATATTTTTTCGGCTCAATGTAGTGATTACAGTTCGTGATTTCTGTTTGTGTAAATATGATAAGGGGATGAAAATTTCTGAGGACATGTGTCCGAAATTTTTATATTAATTATTGTGTATATAAATACTTCATTGTAATACTCGGCATCATTCCACTGGCCATCAGTTTCATCGTTGTCATCAATGGCATTATGTCCACGAAAATAACAGAGCTTCTGGTTTGCGAAAACGTCCTTTTCAAACCCGACCACTGTGAAAGTTCTATTACTGTTTTGAAGGAGCCATTCTTCAAGGTGGCAAGATGAAAAATCCTACTACTACCAGGGACTAAACCCAAGATTTTCAAGTACATAGTCTGTCATTGTATTGGAAATGGTAACTTCACTTCTACGTAAAAGTATAATATAATTTGATGTACACAATGAATATGCCTAAATTGGTAGGAGTATATTATTCAGGTACAGATGATGATGTTGCTGTTATTACAGAAATACATTGTTCTAATCATAATCATGAGCATTAATAGAAAGCTATAATATTCCACCTTTAAGCTTAATTACTTTTCAAATAAATTTACTTGAAAAATATTGCCTGTCTTAGAACTTAAATATGCATACAGTAGTGAAAGCCATAGGTATTCGATAAGATATATAAAACTACCCCATTACCCAACCATAAACTTCGCATATTAATGTCTTGCGTTATGTGTTCTGTCATCATCTGAAACTGACTTGTTTTTCACTTACCTAATGTATTTAACATTTTTACCATTAAAAATGCTGCCCCCTCAATATAAATACTAGTTTAAGGAATTTTAATCGAAACGAAGACAGAGAATTGAATAATCAATACTCAAATGAAAGTAGTAAAGAGGAAATAATGCACATTGAATAAAATTAAATGTGCATTTCAAAGTCAGTAAAATTATAATTGGTTTGTTTACTCACCAATACGAGTTCACTGCTGAAGAGGTTTCCTTTGTGCTTTCAACTCGGCAAAAATGCCGGTCATATCATCATAATCTACAGTTCCTAAGAGGTCACTTTCAATGCATAGAAGAGGTAAGTCCTGATAAATTTTCCTGAGGTAGAGAATAACGAAGGTATGTTCTGATTCGTCATAATGATGAAAACAAACTCCCAGCTGAGCTGTTGGATGTAGTGGTGCACAGAAACAAACGCAAACTTATATCCACATATGGATAAGTTAACCATATTTTTAAATCCTTCTGTCTAATCCTAAAACTCATGATCAGTTTATTTTCTGATTAATCACTACAATACAATTTCTTGTAAATACCAGCCTTTATATTTTCTTCACATTTACTCTTTAGTATAAATAGAAATGTACCTATTTTTAAGTGACAATTGTTAAGGATATTATATAGTTTTATAAACACTGTATTAAAAATAATATTCAAACCCTTGTATCAATCCATAATTCTTTTAAGTTTTCAGCCTGGGAAAATAAAAACAATATGTTTCACTGAATAACTTTATGATATCTTTACTGTGTTAACTTTGAAATTTACCTGGCTAACACTTTGGACAATGAAGGATACTACTTCGAAACTAGTCAGCCAGATAAATTGCAAAAGTTAACACAATAAAGATATCATAAAGATATTCAGTGATTATAAATGTTAAAAGAGTATATCGAACAATGAATGCTGTAATATGTTTCACTTCTAATTTTGCCTGCACAGGGGACAGATATCCGTTCCCACATTTCCTCTTCTATTATTCTTTAATTTCCATACACCAATCTCCATCATGCCATGCCAGCTCTCTCCTCTCTGGTGTTAGTTCTTAGGTATTCCTCACGTTCCCATATAGTTTTTATATATCTGTAATTCTTTAATGACCTTAATTCACGTACATTTTGGTAAAGTTCTTGTCTTAATATTCCATTACTCCTTTCCTTTATGATTTTACATATTGCTCTTATGTACCTTCCATAGCCAATTAAGCCCTAATCTAAAAACATTGTTTTCTAATTCCCATAGTCAATTATATTTCAAATTAGTAAACTATAGAAAGAATAGATATTTCTTCATAATAATAACTTCCCCCATCATATAATACAGTAATATGTTTTAAAAGTTCAATTTTTCTCACTTGCATAGTGTCTATAATAATTACTACCTACACCCATTTCACATCTAGAAGCTAGGTTAGATGCATTCCCAGGGATTCCAAGATATTTTTTGCTGAAATTAGCTCTAATTATGTAAATGTGATCACCAGATATGTTATTACTCTGTATTCTGTATAGAGTCAGGTTAAAGTAATAGTGGATTTGATATGCAGTGATTTATTGGCCATGTAACTATCCGATTGGTACTGGTCAATGTAGTATTTATGTTTAGCTATTAATGTGGAATATTTTTGCGATGAGTAGAATTAAGTACTGTTGAAATAAATAATATGACATTGTGTGTCATGCAAAGGGAAATTTATATATGTGTGTCCCTAAATGACACCTGTTTGTCATTGCTCTTGCACTCTCTGAAGTTTGATGTGTGTCTTTTCCTCCTTTTACTTCGTTATTAACAACACTGCTGACTGAACAGGTACCTGTAGAGCACATCATTTTAATACAGAAAACATGGTTTTAAATTCCTTTACACTAATTTGAAATATTTGGTTACCAAAATTTGGATAGATTTTAGCGGGGTATTTCTCTATCTCCTACTATTATTTCACAATTTCTCCATTAATAATAACAATCATCATCATCTTTGGTGTAACATAGATCCACAGCCATAAAGTGCACTGCAAGCAATGTCTAATACAGTAAAATTATCTGTAGTTCCACTGTATTGCTCCTAGAGGGGACACTAGTCAACTTTAACATCAATAAGGCATCACTCATGAGGTAACCAAGCCAGGAGATAATTGGGTAGGGTGGCCAGTTCCTTTCCCCCTCCATTGAATATATTGCTGACTACTGACATATTACACTAGCCACACTTCAGATGTATACAAACAATTGTTCTTCCTCTGACATATATTGTCAAGTGAGATGTACCTGTACTCCCTGTTAATACATGTAGGTACTACATATCAGCCAGAACCTCTATCAGAGGTAACCTGGGCCAGTGGTGATAATTTTAAGTACTTGTCGTTGTAGAGGCTCATGGAGAGGAAAGGAAACTTCCCTATAATGCAAGATAAGAGAAAATACTCTGATGCTGCAAAATAACGGATTTTGAGATTTTCTCGGAAACATAGTTTTCCAACATCCGTCAAAGTGGCTTTCAGGGATAGTGCTTATATATTTGTGTGTACAGTTTTTCTCTGAAGTTACTGGACTTATGTTGTTAATATATTTGAGTTACCGTAATTCAATTGACAAATTTGCAAGTGAAATGTACTAACTTGCAGTGTGAACATATGTCCCCAAAAATATTTGCTTTAGAGGAATTGTAATTTGATTTACTCATAGCACTTATGTATCAGTTTTGTTGGTAACATGTTTAAGTCTTCAGGTTTCTTAATCAACATGATGTCTTATATAAGCATTGTGTTGTTTTCATGACGAAAAGAGCACTTTGAAATCCTTCTTGACAACATTGGAAGTTTACTTAATTTTCTTTCCAAGAAAATATTTTTGCTAGATTCCATATGTTTTGCCAACGTGATTAGAAGTCGTATACTTCTATTTGTTCCGTTTTTCTTATTTAGATGTCTGAAAAAAACATTTCATAACATTTGGTAATTTACAAGTTTAATTCTGGAATCATATATTTGAACTATAAAAACATTCTGGTATGAATGTATATCAAATATTTGATAAGATTTTTTATTTACAAATTCGGTCATAAAGTCATGTATAGTTCAACTACGAGAAGTATTTTATAAAGAGAATTTATAATGATTTCTGATGATCTTTGATGCTGTTGTAAATTAAAGAAAAGTTTTTTTTTTTTTTTTACCTATACTTATATCATTTGACATAACATTTCGGTACTGGTATGTTAAATTTCTTTCATGTTTGGTACAGGCTTCTTCCATTTTCGCTAAAAAAATTCTCTGTTTCAACTCAGAAAGTTATTGTTGTTCGTATGGAGGAAAACCTTGCCACCATTTTTAGTCCTTGTAACCATGTCTGCTATTGCTTGGTGTATATACATGAAATGAAATCAGTTACCTGGACACAACATTAATTTTGAGGAATATAAAGTACAATTTTGATCATTTACTCTTAAACCTTTGCTCATTGCACTGCCAGTTAGTGTTACAGGTATTTTAGTCAATGGGTGGAAGGTTTGAAAGGGAGTAGAATTTAATCCCCTTCAAAAAGTCGAAAAGCAGTTGTGTAGACTTTCTCTGAATACATTTATTTTCTCTTCATTGTTCATTCCATCATTACTTCATTGTCTCTCTGTCACTAACTTATTTGTGACAAGCCTCCCATTTAAATAAATTAAATAAAGAATAATTTAATCAATCATATCTGATTAACCTTCCGAAATTGAAGGACTTGGTGGAATAAGAGCCTTTCCCATTCTTCCATAAAAATTACTTTTTTTATTGCAAAAAGTGGAAGCGTATGCCATCTAGTGTGTACGTTCGCGAGCTTTTTTTGTTGTGGGATATGCCTAACCTCCTGTTATCTTTGTTGTTGAAGAGAGGAGCACACCGCACTGTTTTCCTTCTTGGTGAACGAAGATTCGTTTTCTTCAGAAGTTTAAAAACGTGGAATAGGCCCTTCTTCCATCAAGTCCTTAAATTTTTAGATAAAGATTTGTAACAAGCTGACTCTTGTATAATGGCTTTAAAGTTTATCCTGACTGTTTTGTTTTATCTGATAATCAGTTAATGAAAAGATACTAATGTGTTTATCTTTATTTATTAAAGTTACAAGATTTATTGAAAGACTTCTTTGTTTGATAAACCAGACAAATATTAATGATAGATTACTTTTAAATATTTTGATGTCTGGTATTTAGGTAGGTACTCATGGGATGGTGAAGTTAATAATATTTGCTGCATGTTTATGGAAAGAATAAGGACCTTTTTTTTTAACCAAGGCCAACATAAAAAAAATCCTTTGCGTGTAATGAGGTATAAAGAAGCAAAATATTTCCAACTAGATATTAATTACTAACTACCAGTACTGACATTGTTCTTCACACGAATTCATTGGTGCTCATCAGAATTGTTTTTTAATTCCATCGTGAAATTCAGCAATACTCCTCATACTTTAACATTGATAGATCTGATGGGTTGTAAAGGCGAGTTTTTAATATTTTTTTTACCCCTTTGTAGCATTTAGCAGATGAGAGAGAAGCGTTAATAACTTTCTCTACTCATATGTAAAAATTGGATTCGTTACTCACTTTTTCAGAACCACAAATTAAGTGAAAATGGCGTTCCCATAAGGATCCTTAGCTCAGCTGTTCAGCTGTAACGATATTGTAAACACTTACTTCCGCACTTATCAGTAATTAACGCAAAATTTCTGCCTACTTCTCCGCCTGTTCTCTGCATCTGGGGCCTGAGATGAGGAGGGAAGGGAAGAGGGAATGCTGCAAGCTGTAATGCCACAACCTGGCTCTATACCTTCCATGTGCTTCAGTATAAATGTCAGAAGTCGATCCTTTTGTGGTAGCAGTACTCAGCACGGGGAAATCATATGTTATTGTGTGGGTGTAGTTGGTTATCCTATTTATTTCATAAGTAAAATCCAAAATTATTTAGCTAAGTACACTGCATATTTATTTGTTATACCACTAAATTAAACAAATATTTGAAATTGTTCTAAACATAAATGAAAGACTGAAGTATGATGTAACTATTAACTAATAACGTAATGGAAAAGATAAAGATAAGCATGGGGCCATAGAGGTAAGAAAAGGTCAATGCTTACGCCATTCGGAATTGAAATGAGATAGTGTAGTCGACATCATGCTCCAATCAAATTGTACTCCCAAGGAAGAATAGGTACTCAGTTTCACAGGAGGCTGCATGGACTTCCAGAGTCCAGAGTTATTCTGAATGTTTTGACAATGAGAAAAATCACGCCATCATATGGGATTTTGTAGTCCATAATTAGTTGCTCTACCAACTGAACTGGCTGCTTAAAATAATATATAATTGATTAAATGGCGATCTTACTCGTGTTAGTTGTGTAAGCATGTGCGGCTTGCAGCTGTTTCGGTGCTTCTTCACACATCCTCAGAGCCTGCTAGATCTCGGCATCATCTCGATCTTCGCTGCCTGTTGTGTGGGTGCGTTCAATTGTGGAATAGTGTTGAAGTGTGGTGTCAAATAGTGTGTGTGTTCTGAAATTGATCTGTGTGTTGAGGCTCTGAGGATGGTGTGAAGAAGCACCGAAACAGCTGTAAGCCACACATGCTTATACAATTAACACGAGTAAGATCGCCATTTAATCAATTATTTATATTCAAGTGTTAAAAGTTGTGTACGAAAGTTTCAACATATATATATATATATATATATATATATATATATACTGGGTGTTCATTTCAAAGTGTGTCATGACGTCACTGTTGTTGGGTCACCGATTTGAAGCGAGTTTCAGCTTATATGTTAGAGAAGTTTCCTATTATTTAAGGCGTTCTTCAATCTGAACTTGAGAATGTGTACTGTATAACTTGAACGTCGTAGCAACAGATGGCGGTCTTTATGGTCTGTGTGCTACCATAACCTCTTTTAAACTGTGTTTTGCGCCAGCAAGTCGTACGCAGGGTATTTGTTATCATCGGTTGCGTACGACAACATTCCACAATACAAATCAAATGCACCGTGTCCATTTTGACCGTCGAAGTTAATGTCAACAAATACGTAAGTAATCGTCTTAACCCTCTCCCCATATCCCGACAGTACGTATTTCCAAACAGTTCACATTCCTGCCACTACTGGCGTTACCGTACGTATTGGTACGTACTCTTCAGAATGAACGCCGTACTTGCTAGGCAACTTCTCTACCTCATAGGTTATACACCTCTGCGGAAGTGTAGGAAGATTGAATTCTCTAGGCTCATCGGCTAGCCACATGACGGCATACAGCGAGCCATGACACACTTTGAACTGAACACCCAGTATATATATATATATATATATATATATATATATATATATACTGCTGGTTTGGAGTTAAAGAAGTCATCAAGCCAAGTTTATAAAGCATCTTAATTGTGGTAGTTTGTGAAATGTGGGACACAGTAATAATGCCAGTAATCAAATTTCTGCCATTAATAATATTAAAGGAATGTGTTACCTAATGAATCACGAAAATGTTTCACTCACAGCAGCAGCAGCTGTTTACGATCACCAATTAAATCAAAACAAAGGGTGGGTCACATTATAGATAACTTGACATTGGACTTACAAACTTCAGGCAATGCATAAGTGACACTTCATGTGATGCTTGATTTGTATTGGATCATAAGTTTATTAAGAGAGCTATTTTTAAGGATGTTTCACACATCGGAATTTTATGACAGCATTGAAACCTATTGGTTATCAGTATTCCTCAGAACTTATCAATCATGATACAATTCAGCATTGCTGTGAACACTGTGTCTTCGGTCTGATAAAAGTGACAATAGTGAAGGTGTTACAAATATAGTGGATTAATGATTCTTCAGCAGAATGTATTTCTGCGCACAATTTTATTAACGAAAACTTAGGCTGTGTGTGTGTTTTTTTTTATTACAGATCATCATATTCAACTGACCACATTCCTACAATGTCATACCACCGCTCAAGTGTCCATTCCAATGGATATTCTCCAGGTAAGTTTCATATCGGTACAAGTGTGGAGAACTGAGAGTTAAGCTGGATATGGGTAGAGTATTCAGGTAGTCATTATTGATACGATGTATTACCGTAGTTGGATTGTTAACAATATTTTTATGAAGAATGTTGCAGTGTTTAATGTGTTTTATGAGGAATGTACAATTTTAATTTCACCATTAACCTTGAAGTTGGGAATCTGCACAATTTTATGATGGTCACTTTTTAACAATTGCTTTTAACTCTAAGTCATATCTAAACATTCACTCATGCCATAATCATCAAGATTATCCACTTGTTGCATAAATAACTATTATGGGCTACTTTTTTAACCGTACCCGTAGTTGCATTTCTTCAGTTGAACTTGTTCCTTTAGAAATTTATGACTCTTTCATCAAGCAGTAAGTTTAATAGATATGATTTTTATTGTTTTCAATAATTAAACATAATTTATGGATATATTGTTATAGATGTCTTTCAAGTTCTTATGTAAAAATTTTACCGAGGTTGACAGCTTGGGACAAAGTGTAAAATTTAAATGAAATCCAACATAGTTTTAAAGACGAGTTTCCTGACAAGCAGAAAACAGAACTGAATGTGACGTGGATGTGATTATATTCAAAGTAAAGAAAATTATGAAAAATAAACCAGTGAACATGAAAAAGATATTTCAAATGAGGAATTGGAGGAACTCACAGAATATGGAAAGTATTTTGTCAGCAGAAACATATTATCTAGTAGACTATAACTAAAAATCAGACATTTAAAGTGATTTCTGGTCGAAAGGATGTGAAGGATGAAATTGAAGTATATATATTTTTTTAAGTTAATGAATTCACAATACAGAATTCTTCAACTAGTTTCTGTTATTTTTACAAATTCGTTCTACATTAAAAAAATTTTAGATGAACTTCTTTCTTTTTTAAAATACGAACATGACATTGCACGTCTCCTAGCTCTTCAAGAGAGTGAGTCTGGAGCTTGGTTATATATGCATTACTATCTCCTCACATCAGCACTCTAATAGATAGTACATCCTTTAAAATCGCAATGGCTTTACGCCTTGGTTGTAAACTCTGCCAGCTACACCAATGTATTTGCGAAGGAATTGCTGATATTTACGGCCATCATGCACTCGGCTGTGCGAGGAGTAAGGGTCGCATTCCCAGACATTCATCACTCAATGATATCATTAAAAGATCTCTGACTTCTTGTGGCATCCCGTCTCTTTTGGAACCACCAGGTATTAGTCACATGGATGGTAAACGACCTGATGGTCTCACCTTAATTCCACGGTATAGAGGAAAATCTTTAATTTGGGACTCCACTTGAGTTGACACTCTAGCTCCATCTCATTTGCCGAATACCTCCAGACACACAGCGTCTGCTGCTGAATTAGCCGTGAAAAAAAAGCCAATAAATATGCACATCTTTTAGACAATTATATCTTTATCCCTTTTGCTGTGGAGACCTTCGATCCTTAGAGTCATGAAGCTGAAGTTCTGGTATCTCAAATTGGCTAAATTTTGATCTCCATTACTGGTGATTACCATTGCACTAATTATTTGCATCAGCGCTTAAGTATAACTATTCAACGCAGAAATGCAATGAGCATTTTAGGTACTCTTACCGAATCCAGCCCTTTGGACGAACATTTCCCTCTTTAAAATTTATTAAATTTTCTGTTTGCGTAAGTTTATTTACTATAAATATAAATAGTGATGTACCGTAATTCTATTTCTGTCACTAACTGGTCTGGTTCAGTAAAATGCTTATTTCATTAAGTGGGTCATTTAGGAAATAAAAATGATTAAAGTATTTTGTACACGTGAAATTGTTTTAAAATTAATGTACTTCATTCTCTACTTTTAACGTAGAAATGCATGTATTGTAAACTGTTAATCAATTTATCACTTTGTTAATTGTAACACAAGATACACCATTTTCTTATTATGGTCAGTTGTACTATAGGTTATGTAGGCTACTTGTTACAATTCTTTTTGACACACAAGCATGAGTTATATACTATAGTTGATTAATATGAATCAGTGTTGTAAATTATTATATATTTAATTATCTGTTGTAATATTGTAGATGATAAATACACATTAAAATATAGTGAATTAATTCATATTTTAAAAAGCTCAAAGTTTCTTTGATTCGAACATATTCATTCAGACAATTACATTTTGTTGTATTGTCGTAATGTACAGAAAAAAAAGGTGTATAATAACAAATGTGACGTGCTTGGACATGTTATTAACGATAGTGTGTCTGCTGGAACGTTAAATCTCTAGAAGAATAGTTATGTCTATACAGTTTGAAAAGTTGTTTATATCCATGAATGTGTTGTCATTATTCTCCAGAATTATTTTCAAGTTGGCAGTCTCGTTAGATATTTTTTTTACGCGAGATCATAGTTAATGTAACTCTCTCGTTAATAATAATTTCTCAAAACTTCATAATTATTTTTCCTATTAACAATAATAAATTGTACGTATATTATCATGATCGAATGTTCTGGAATATTCGTAATGTTTGTGTAAAACGAGAACTTTTAGTCCTGTTACTCCAGACGAGAAGAAAATAAGTTTTTGAATTTACATATTCTAGTTCTGAATAATATAGATGTTAAAGTAACATAGTAGACCTACCTGGTTGTAGTATTTTTTTATATTCAGTCTGTGATGGATTAGAGTATTCCTTTAATTTTGTTTTGAAATATTAATATTATTACTTAAATCACTAAAAAATTAGTGATGATTATGATGATGATGATGATGATGATTATTATTATTATTATTATTATTATTATTATTATTATTATTATTATTATTATTATTATCATCATCGGAGTATATTATATTATATTATATTATATTATATTATACATTTGTTTTTTATTTAATTGTGAAAATATCTTTCTTTGTGTAGATGGCCCGCAGAGTGGGATTGGAGAAGAAGCCCCCACATATCTCATGGAGCATCTGGCAACATTTACAGTTGCAAAAGAAACAGGAATTGTATATCCAGCAGATGGAATGCGTAGACTTCTTCAGCTTGAAAAATCGAATGGAATCTGGTCTCAGAAAATGCAACTGCGACTTGATATGTCATGGGTGCTTATAATGGACTACGAAACTGGGGTAAGAAATCTTCGTGTTTAGACTTTTTTTGTGCATTTCTATTATAGAAGTACCTTGGTTAGATACACATGAATCAATTGATGAAAAAATCCTTAGGAATATCTTAGGCATATTGAAGCTTAATAATAAACTTAGCTCTCCATTTCTTATAGGCTTCAGAATATTCACGTAAGCCTAGCATTCTTTGTTATTTTATGAACGTCTCATTACATTGCACATTTGTATAATTCAGTACTTAGTGAAGAGACTACACACGGTATTTCAGTACCTGTGTTACAACTTAGAAATCCATACCTGGAAATGCTTCTCTAGCGTGTTATAACCCAAGACAATTTTCATTAGAACATCAAACTATGCATGAATATTGGGATGCCTCTCACATAGGCGATTCTGTCAAGAGATCAGTAACAACTCTTCCGAAATCCTGAAGTCATTGTTGTCTTGCGGATTTTGGAAAACTTATTTATAATATGCTAATGAAGTTTTCCTGTGCTACAGACGTCACAGTATAATACATTCGAGAGAATGTGTCTAGTTTCTTGGCAATTTAGTAAAAATCACTTTGATTTGTAACTCGTAACTGTGGCGTCTGTTACGAAATTGTTTGACATTACTTGTTCCACTTGCCCTAAAAGTTTCTAACATAACTTGAAGAGTCCTTATATGCATGATATTTTACAAGCACAGTGAACATAAATACACTCTACAGTGTTTTGAAAGTCAAAACGCATTTTCCAATCATGCTATTCTAAACGCCAAAAATGTTTCATTATATTAATATATGTAATGGGAAAGATACAATCAATGGCAAGAGTTGAAATATTTCCTTTGACAGTACCCAGTTTTTATATTTGTTGTTAATTTGTGTTGCAGGCAGTGATGGAGAGATTTCCAGTGGCACTGATCCAGGAACCCACAGCCTTTACAAGTCACGACCCCATGGAAATGTATAATAACATTCTTGTGTTCATTGTGGGTGAAGAAAGGGCAGAACGCCTAGGCTCTCGTTCAGAAATGCATATTTTCCAGGTTTGTTATTAGGCCTACTAATTTTATTTATTGTAAGAAGTCAACATTACAGAAATTAGTAAGAATCTTAAAGTTATGTAGCAGAATAATTTTAACCATTTTATTAATACAGGGACATCATTTTATTTTTACTAACATTTTTAATATTAACCTGGCTATGCCTTTGGATCAACACCGTTTCCTACCCCCTTCCACAACTGGAGTTCGATGATACTGGCGTAATATACAAACAAATCACTTTACTACGTATAGGAGGGAAGAAAAGTAGTTCATCCATTTACGTAAACTAGGAAATATCGCGCTTTTGAGTTTGATCATTTTCATTAGGTTTTTGTTTAATCAAAATACAGTATAGTATTAACAATGAGTGTTTTTACTCATGAACTGAGCTGTCCATGTGGACGTATTCATTATGCAGTGTATATTATACTGTCTACAGCACATTACCGTACAATATAGAGAATGAAGTTAAATTGAAAAATAACCATAATATGGATATTTAAACACATTTTTGAAAATGGTGGCCGTTCCTTTCGATACAGGCTTTAGTTCTAATGTGCATATTATCGCACTATAGACTATTGTACCTAATCCCATGTTGAAATAATTCTGTACCTACTCTATAAAAGAGTACCTTACGTACTGTAAATTCAATCTTCACTTCTGCCCGATCCTAAAAGATAAAATTACTCAGACATACTACCTACTGTCCGTCCAAGTGGTTATGTCGTAGGGTCGTAGAAAGGGAGGAAATCACGCGACAGTTAATTACTTAATGAGGCCCTTTTATTTAAGTTGTTTTAAACAGTTGTATAATATAACGTAGACGTCCAATTTCTAACAGAAATTAATGGTCTCACAAAAGAGCTAAGACAACAGCCCAGCCAATAGCTGGCGAATAAAAGCTGGTAGGGGAAACCGGGATACGACATAGAAAAATGGACGACAGTACCTGTGCGAAAATGGTTCAATATTGAAAGCTCTTTCGTCACTGGAAAACGCGAACATATTTTTGGAACGTACTGTTTACTATGACCATAAGGCTACTATGACTGTATATGCGGTCTTCGATCTGTGTGCAGGACGGTTCAACTTCATTAGTAGAAGGGGTGGGAGTGAAGTACATTCAAAAACTGAGGTACAATAAAAATTGAAGTAAAAATAAAATTATGTCCCTGTATATTCCAATCAATTCAGATCATGGAACTTGAAAATTAATTTCATGGTAATGAATTTATTAACTAATGTTCTACATTAAATGGATTACCAGTATCTACGAATTCTTTGTCTGACTTTCTTATGTAATGTGTACAGAAAGAATAGCAACACAAAAATGAGATTATTTTTGTAACATGTACATGATCATTGCGTGTCCAGGCAGAACAAAGCTTTTAAAATTCTGTCTGTCAGTGCCTTGTCAATTTAGTTAAAAGACAGAGTAGCTAGCAACAGTCCCCTACTTCAAATTGCAATATGATAGCTATGCAAATTGACCAAATGGGGCTGGAGAGGCGATTGTGAAGTAAACATGATAGAAAGTTGCCTTCCTTATGGCCAGCTGGCTGCACTTCACTCACAGTTTAGAATAAAGGACGAAAAATAACTGTGAAATGAATATTTAAGTCTTCTCTTTGCCTGTCGTCATAACTCGAGCCTTAAATATGCCAGTATAATATACAGTGGCATAGCATGAACTTTTGAGCAGGGGAAGCTAACTCAAGTTGTCTTTCATGCAACGTATTACAAAAATACAGTCTTAAAATAAATAGTAGTCAATGTCAAGTCAGCAGTTGAAGATTGGTTGGAACATCGTAAGTAACAGCAATAAGGCATGACCTCAAATGATACGTAGTAAAATATGATTTCACGGTTTACACATATCTCTTAACAAATAGACACGTATACGTATAACATTAGCTCACTCCCTGTCATACTTAGAGAAATCACAATATTAGTATCATTACGTAAGTATGCGTCTGTCTTTTGGTTGTGTCCTTCATTGACAGCAAGGGAGTCGGTCATTTGTTTTTTTAAATCACACTTTTGTTCTTAAGTCAGTCTTAATAATACAATTGTCCTAAAAAAATTCAAGTAAATTAGTGTCAGGAACTGTTATTTCGCTCATTATTTATTATATCAGCCACAATGCACACTAACACTTCAACTGAACACAACTGACGAAAAGGGATAACTCTGAAACTACTTATTTTGAATGTTAAAGCTAGCTTCTTGCGAGCCTTGCGACTAGGGTAGTTTAGTTAGAAAGGGATGGAAAATCTGCGGGGTGGATTACACAGAAAAAACCAGTCTGCTTGGAAGCTGGTGTGTGCAGGCTTCTTGTTTACTGCTGCATCACAAATCATCCTGAGCTGCCGCATCACAATATTTAACGTGTAAATATAAATTCTATTAAAATTAATAAATAATTTTCTCCATAAACTGCAGGTTTATTATGAAATTATTATTAATTGGGGAAGCTAAGCTTTTTAGCTTACATTGACGCTACGCCACTGGTAATATGTTAGTAACAATTGTTTACACTGATATCATTGTGCCAGTTCCATTCACAATGGATTATAGAATGTATTGTATTATAGTTTTTGCAGTATAAGGTTTCAAAGAAAAAAAAAATAGCATGCCATATTTCACAAAGTACATATCAATGGCTAAGAGCACAAAGGTTGTAGGTCCAAAAAATTGAAGAAGAAAGAAAAAAAGAGTTGTTCGTATGGTACTACTTCATTTATCTTTGTGTAATCCTCATTCTGGACAAAAGTAGTGTGTCCTTCCTTGAAGGAAATGTCATAAAAATGATTATGACAAGAAGTCAAAATCCCATGATTGACTACTTTGCAAAAACTTATTTTGCCATTTCCCACAAATGTTGTTTTATGGACATACAACCTTTGTATTCTTACCCATCGATATTGACACATAACTTTTATGGTACTATAACTTACAAGAAGTTTTGAAAATGCAGTAATGAATTTTGAAATGCCTGTTATTATTCTGTTGAGAAGCTTTTGTTATCTAGTCTGCTGTCAAAAAATCTGAAAGTTAAAATATAGAAAACAGTTATATTACCAGATGTTCTGTATGGTTGTGAAACTTGGACTCTCACTTTGAGAGAGGAACAGAGGCTAAAGGTGTTTGAGACTAAGGCTCTTAGAAAAATATTTGGGGCTAAGAGGGATGAAGTTACAGGAGAATTGAGAAAGTTACACAACGCAGAACTGCATGCATTCTATTTTTGACCTGACATAATTAGGAACATTAAATCCAGACGTTTGAGATGAGCAGGACATGTAGCAAGTGGTATGAGCAAATCCAGAAATGGATATAGAGTGTTAGTTGGGAGGCCGGAGGGAAAAAGACCTTTGTGGAGACTGAAACATAGATGGGAGGATAATATTAAAATAGATTTGAGGGAGCTGGGATATGACGATAGAGACTGGATTAATCTTGCACAGGATAGGGACTGATTGCCCCGGGTTCCTTAAAAACCATAAGTAAGTAAGTAATGAATTTTACATGTAATAATCTTTTTGGATGGAGATTATTTCTTTGTAACTATAGGCCTACACAAGAAATTCTTCAGACAAAATGGATCAGAAAGCTATTCTGGAATCTCTTCCTTCAAAGTTAGTAGGAACCATTTACTAGAAATGCTATTTGTAATTATCGGTGTCATCATATTGAGAGTGCGGAAAAAACTAAAAAGGAAATGTTTATTTCGAAAGGTTGGTTTATGTGGAATAGTTCTAAAAACTCGTAAATTTGTTGGCATAATACGAGTCGTGGGAAAAATGTGAGTGATATTCTGTACTAAACAGATAGTCATTTTTATGTATCACATGCCTATTTATAATTTACAATTTTTAAACAACACAAAATTTCATCCAACTATCATAATTTTTTTCTCAAGATATGGCGAGAAATTTAATGTGTCTTCAAGTGGCTGTCTCTATATAAGTCCCTGATAATTTCTTGCACAAAGTGTTTTAGTTTTCTAGTTTGAATAATGTTCATTTTTATAAAGTCTTGAGTATTGTTTCAGAATTATTAAAATTATTTAATACATCATAATAGTGCTGTTGATAACTTAATCATTTTTGTAAATTAATAATTGGAATTAAATTATTTATTTTTCAGTGCCAGAGCATTTCTGCACAGGATCTGGTGGAAGATTTAAAATTGTTACGAGCAGGGAAGGTTCCTGCTCGCCGTCGTTCACGCCATATCCCTCCTCCCCCTGCCACACCCCCACCAGAACCTCCAGGAAATGGAGTTAATGTTCGAGAACAAGTGTCAGTATTCAATGCAGCAGCTCATCGTAAGTAACATTAATTCATTGTTAACTGTTGGTTGTGGCTTGATATTTGATCTAATGATCACTGGGATCAGTTTTTAAATTGTTTTTGTGTGATGTAACAGAGTAGATATTATTTTTAAATAAAGGCATGACTTCTTTGTGCAAAATATGAAGTTAGTGAAAATTAGAATTCCATAATGACAGCTTCTTTTAAAGGTGGCTGGTTGTATTAGGTTCATTCCAACAAGCGGTTCACGGATCAGTTCATGTACGGTTCCTGTACCATCTTATGCGCATGTGCTAGTTGAGCATCTGCTATGGGATGGAAACTGGACTGGACGCTGTTGGAACGCTTTCACGGATCGTTATGTACTAAATCCAGAGATGCTATAACTGTGATCATCTTTGCTAAGAACGGGATGCTTATTATTATTATTATCGTTTCGCAGCTAATTCTAATTGCAGAAAATAGAATTTCGATCATTTTCTATAAAAAGATGACAAAAAATATGGAAGGCAAGAATTCCGCTAATTCAATGTGTACTGGGGGACTCTCATCTAAAATAGTTCTTTTTTAATTATTAATGTATGTACGTTATTTATTATACTTTTAATCAAAGCTGCATTTTGAAATTGTAATTAACTATTTCAATATCCAAATAATTTCCATTCCCTTTCTTTTTGGCGAAAATTTAAATTAAATGTCTAGTTTTATTATTTGTCTGTACTGTCATGTCTTTCTTCAGTATCCAGGAGACGTTGGTGAGCTTATGCGCATGCGCGTCTTGCGTACTCTTCCGTACATGCCTCAATCCGCAGACTATTCCTGACCGTTCCGAACCAGTGTCAAAAGCTTGTTGGAACGCCCGACTGCAGTACATATTTCCGGTTTAGGACTGGTTCGGATTGTGTTGGAACGCTTTTTCTGTACTGCGCATGCTCACGATGGTTACGGACGGTTCCTGACTGTTGTTGGAACGAACCTATTACCTGCAATTTTATATTTATGTAAGCGAGTCAATCGTCAGTTGGTTTTAAATATTATGCAATTTTATTTCATGTGGCCATTATTATTACGCGATATGTTTCACTTTGGGGAAAGGTGTTATTTTAGCACAGGTGCAACAACTTAGCTCTGTGTATGTCGCAAGTGTGTGCACTCACTTTACAGGCAGTCCATAGGCAAAACAGTGGCTTCTCATACCAGGGGTGGACAAAATTATTTACTTGAGAGCCAAATGAAAAACCAAAATATTTGGCAGGCCAAAGGTTTTTATTCGTTAATTTTCCTTCAATATACATAAAAAAAAACTGCAAATGCACATAACAGATTATCATGAATTCATGAATATGTTAAATTTAATCACATATTCTTAATAAGCCCTAATTAAAAAACCATACTTACCTAAAAACCGATATTCATTTGTATAAATCTGGAATAAAAAAACACGTAAGACAAACAGGCTTATTATTGTATTATGTGAAACAGTACTTCTGCAATCACTCATCTTTCAACGCTTTGCATCAAATTTCCGTTTTTTAGAAGAATTAGCCATTGTTTGAAAATAAAATATGAACACAAGATTTTACATGGAAGCAAGTGAACTAGGTGTCATGTGCTGGCAAAGAAGCTGGTTTGCCACTTTTATTGAATAATGCAAGAGGAGGGGTGTCAGAATGGAATCGTAACTTAACTCGGCCATCGAGCAGCGGCTCTGCGGGGTTCACTTAGAATTCTGAAACATCACCTCTGTAGCCTACTTTATGTAAATCTTTTGCACGATAAACTTAATTAGGCCTATCTAACATCAATCTCCTTTACATATTTTATTATAGTCTTTTTTTCTTTCCTTTTATTGAAACAGTTTCTAAAAAATTTACGAATGTAATATGTGATTTTCGACGTACGGCAATATTTTACTGAGAGTGTGTTATGCTGCATTCTGGTGATGTGGCTCAGTTGAACCTGAGGCAATCATGCTTGAATTGTGATCATACAGAAGAATGCTACAGCTTCTTTTCTTTGTGTATGTAGGAGATCTGTTTCTGTATATCTTGATATGGCTTGCATTGTAGCTGCAATTTTTGATTGGCAACTCAGGACTCATAAACTGAACTAAAAGAAGCATGCGAAAAAATCATAGCATACTACAATATCAAATTCCATATTTTTGCTTGCTTCTCATGTGCATTTTATTCTTAAATAAATAGTTCATTGTCATAAACTGATTTACTAATTTATTTTGCAACTGAAATGATTACCTAATTATAATATTGTTAGGTCATATTTTTTATGTTATAGTGAATATTTCTGGAAATTTTAAGTCATAAATGCATATTTTGTACTGCATATTTTGGAGATTTTTAGGTCATAAAAAACCCAGCCCTACTGATCAGCTTCAGAATGGTCTGTATATCATATTTTTGGGAGCTAGTTCTATTGGTTTAATTTCTCCGTCAAAATTATTTCCGTTGTGTTCCAAAGAATTTACAGTTCCTGTTTGTTATTTAGGTAGGATCCCTTTGAATAAGTTCTTAGCCAGTTTTGTTCTGGATACTTTTCCTGAAATGTGTTAAGTGTAATTTGTCGTAGTACATCTGATATGTCTTGTTTGCCGGTGAAGCATATTAGTTGTGTTTCTGTTCTGATGCTTATGTAGTCTAATGGGCTGGTTTAAGTTGGTAGATGATACAAATTTTGCTGCTGTATTGATTGGTGAAAGTTTCTGTTCTACGTAATATTATTTGAGTCTATATTGCGTCTTAAGATTGGGGGTGGTATTGCTTTTCCTGTACCAGCTGATTGTATCCATTTTCTTTAATCTTTCTTGTAAGTATAATTGCTTTCATGCAGGGGCGAATGCTAGTCACGAAAGTTAGGCTTGCTCTTTTATTCATAGGGGAAGATGGGAGGATATAAAAATTCATAATTAATAAAAATAATCAGAGCCACATAAATAATTTATTTTATAATTATGAAATCATTATGAGTCATGGATCATATTCGCTTATCAGATGTAGAAGTTCGACATAATATAACAAACATGGCCAACAAAACAGTTTATTTAGTTTTCTCGACCCTGCCAAACAATGCATATTGTTGTATTGAGCTGCACTGAACGAGCGCACATATTCTCTATAATGTCTGTCTTCTCTTGAATAGTCCTTCGGGAAAATGGATTTAATAATAAGGTTTCAGTAACACACAATTTCGAACTCATTGCAATACTTCAAATTAATGTTTAAGAATTAATAATACATGCAGCAGCTAACACATGCATTCCGCTCATACAATTACATTGCACTCGCAAATCACAGCACATTCCCGCTGTCAATACTGCTCTGTGTAACGTTAAATAGTCGTTGATGTAGCTCTCGGACCAGAGCTTCAAACAACACATAACAGAAGCATGTGCGTCTAGGACGGACTAAGGAGAAAGGCACTTTCGCACCATCATATTCTCGCTATTTCTACGTCTTTCCTGTAGCTCCGAGAAATGAGCAAGCATTGCGATACTTGCGGTGTGCAACCTTCGGATGGTATTATGCCTATACAGTATTCCAAAAATCAAAATAAATTTTAATGTACGTAATCCCATTTTTAGAAATACACATTCTACGAAAATATTGGGCTTGCGCAGCAAGCATAGCATGCCCTGAGAAATCGCCCCTGCTTTCATGTCATATTCAGTGTTTGCATTAAGGACTGCACATTGTAGCTTTCGATGTTGTTCTGACAGCTATTCTTATTAATCTGAGGACATTTGTGTGTGCTATTTCTAGTTTTATTTGTTCATATTATTCATTGTTAATTCTTAAATAATAGAGTACAGTTAATAATGGTGAAATAGGCAGCCAAATTTTTACATACGTTTTATACCATATTATTCCAGTTATACTCGTACTTCGGTTTGTTCGTCATTAGTTGATTGTAGTTTACACTCTCTCACAACTGCAAGCTTATGCCCATTGCTACTCACGGGCACCTGCAGAAAATAGACACATGCTGACCCAGTTTTGCACAAGGTCACTTCTCACAGTGGCATTAATGGCTCTTACTACCTATCTAACTTTATATACTTTCTAGTGTTATGCATAACGAAATAGACAGGGATGTTATATCCTGTGGCAGCGAAACAGAATACTCATTTTCAGTAGTGAACACTAAACTACCGTTGATGTATTAGATATTAGACTATCCTCAACTTTCTCTTTCTGCAAACTTAAATTCTTTTGCTCTTCTCTCATTGCCACATACACCACGACAATTAGGTAAACTGTACAGTAGAACTGCTTTGTAACGAATCTCTGGGTTATTACTTTTTCTTTTCCTTAAATAGGTGTTTTCCTTAAAAGGGAGTTTACATAAAATGGAAAGGAAAGGCTAAAATAAGAGTGTTGTATAAAAAACTTTATTATAACCATTTTATTAGACCTACAATTATTATTTATAATAAATTTCATTACACTATTTTCTAACTCTTCAAATGGTGCAACACGAACGTTTTTTTTCTGTTTGGTTGAACCCGAACCACACTGAAATTCGGCATTTAAAATTTCTTCTTTCTTCTTTATTATTCCCTACAATGAAGTAGTTGGCAAACCGTGCTTTTTGCCATATGAAGAGTCCACTGCAAGAATGATGGATGTCACTTTCTTGTCGAAAATGAACCAAGACTGTCAATGCATAGCTTAAGACATATAGAATATATATAGAGAGTTATATGGCATTAACACTGGTAGTCATTGTCCAGTAATGATCGGAAAATCACAGTTAAGCTTTGGGCGCTAAGCATTTCAAACTTTCAATTGCTTCTCCTGAAAAATGTATTCCAAATGACATCCATCATTCTTGCAGTGGACTCTTCATATGTGATAGTGTTATTTGAGGATTAGCTTTGACATCCCTTATTATTTTCTCTTTCTGTCCTATAGTTAATTTCTTCCGTTTAATCACCTTTATGCTGGGTAACTTTCGGTGCTGGACCCCGGACTCGTTTCACCGTCATTATCATCTTCATTTCATTCAGACGCTAAATAACCTAGATGTTGATACAGCGTCGTAAAATAACCCAATAAAAAAATAAAAATAATCACCTTTATAACGATGCATAAACAATATAAACTGACAAAAAAGAAATTGGAAACAGGATCCAAATAACTTGAGAGAGCAAAGCGAGCAAAGTAACCACTCTGTGAAAGCAACACAAAGCTAGACCATAAAGAACGATAAAGAATAACGCTGCCACATGACACCACATTACTATCAATTGAGATGCACTATCGTATATGCCAGTACTATTGATTATTGAAAGTCGAGTCGATATTTCGAGTTTTATTATTACAAACTCACTTGAAAAGTATTCTTTAAAAGTAGGATTTTCCTTAAACTGGGTTTCCTTTAAAAGCGGGAATTAATTATATTATTCTTATGGCAATTTGACTGGGACTTTACAGATTATTCCTTAAAGATGGGAACGTTAAAACAGGGCTTTACTGTATTGAATGCATACCATTTCATACAGAAGACAAATGTTTCTGCTGTTGTGGAATGAACCTTCCCACTCTCAAGTTCTCCCTCTTCTGTTATTTGCATCAATGTATTTATTAGTACGAATTGCATATGTTAATTGTACTCAGTGTGCTTGCTATTTTCTCAGTCACGTGTTTGCAATGATCAATACAATCAAAATTTTAGTTTCTAAGCCTCTTTCTTTGCAGCATGCATAAGAGAAATGTTTAAGTGAATGATATGAAGTATCCCTTATCACTATCGTTATAAGTGCTCACAAATTAGTTTCTTTTCATATTTGAGCAATATCCTTCTCTCTGAGTTTAAACATCTCTCTCATTACATAATATTGCAGCCTAGTGTTGCAGTACATTCTCAGTAGGAATTTGTAGATCAATGGAATTTAGTTTAAATAATGTATTCACTCAGCTCTGTATTGTGTGTTTTATAATAAATCTAGTTGGGTATTATTTCCATGACTGGACAAGGTGATCAAAAATTTTGGAGCCAGCAAAATGTTTTGGTTGGCAGGCAGTAAACAATTTTAAATCTCACTTGCTTCCCTCTACAAGCCCTCTGTTTGAAAATTCTTGTTCTATTAATTGTATTGCATCGAAATATTCACGTATATCATGACTCATATTAATCATCATTAAAATAATCCATGCCATCTGTGATAAAGAAGATCTGCATTTTTTATTTATCAGTAGATTGATAACACTAAATCCCCTTTTATATGAAGCTGTGACGTTGGTAATACTCTAGAAATGCTGATGAGTTTCCTTAGAAAAGGAAATCTTTTACTCATGGAGACAAGTTTATCAAGGAGATCACAAAGTGGTAGCTTCTGCCCAATTACTCAGAATTCATATCATTCACTCATTGTGACATTCAACATTTCTTCCTCTTCTTCACAAATCAGTTTTGTCTTGGAGCAAGTAACCAATTTTATTTTGTGCTTTTATCACAGATATCTATAAAAATCAGAAAATTAATTTTGTTTAATTATACACTTCATTATTAATGTCGAGAAAATGTAAATAACATATATTGAAGTAATATCGGAATAGGATTTTAGCAGTCACAAATTGAATATTTTTGATGCCAGATTAAATTTTTTCATTGCCAAGGTGACCTGGCGCCTGGGAATTGTCTGCTCCTGGGTATTTCTGTGGTTAAGTATTAATGCTAAGACCTTCTTGGACATCAAATCTTTAACAAGTTTATTTACACAGTAATTTGTGCACCTTTATTGTATGTCATTTTAATTGCAATTAAAAAAGCAGTTTGGGAAATGTAAGACACTACTATCAGTATTTAGTTGTCTTGCAATCTCTATCCTTGTAGCAAAAGTAACATCTCCTATTATATTTCGTGAAATTGTAATAATTTTATTGTACAGGCAAAAATGTTCTTTCACTGTATCCACCATCGTGGTATTAAAGACAGAGACTAATGTACACATTTCGTCTGGATTTCACTAAAAAATTTAGCTTTGTAGATAATTTTACACCAGTGAATACATTAGCTACCCCAGTAGATTTCGACCACAGTTTTATTTCCTGTTTGCATGTGCTATTGTGAGATGTATTTTATTTCCTCATTGATTTGCATATCCACACCTGTGGAGTAACGATCAGCACGTCTGGCCGCGAAACCAGGTGGCCCGGGTTCGAATCCTGGTCGGGGCATTTACCTGTTTGAGGTTTTTTCCGGGGTTTTCCCTCAACCCAATACGAGCAAATGCTGGGTAACTTTCGGTGTTGGACCCCGGACTCATTTCACTGCCATTATCACCTTCATATCATTCAGGCACTAAATAACCTCATAAAATAACCCAATAAAAAAAATTGATTTGCATTATGCTGGGTTATCAAGCTATGGTTTCTTGTAACTGATTTGTTACAAACTTAGTAATGAGACCGGCTTTAGATCAACTAACATTAAGTATAGTCATCATACTTACTTACAAATGGCTTTTAAGGAACCCGAAGGTTCATTGCCGCCCTGACATAAGCCCGCCATCGGTCCCTATCCTGTGCAAGATTAATCCAGTCTCTATCATCATATCCCACCTCCCTCAAATCCATTTTAATATTATCCTCCCATCTACGTCTCGGCCTCCCTAAAGGTCTTTTTCCCTCCGGTCTCCCAACTAACACTCTATATGCATTTCTGGATTCGCCCATACGTGCTACATGCCCTGCCCATCTCAAACGTCTGGATTTAATGTTCCTAATTATGTCAGGTGAAGAATACAATGTGTGCAGTTCTGTGTTGTGTAACTTTCTCCATTCTCCTGTAACTTCATCCCGCTTAGCCCAAAATATTTTCCTAAGCACCTTATTCTCAAACACCCTTAACCTATGTTCCTCTCTCAGAGTGAGAGTCCAAGTTTCACAACCATACAGAAGAACCGGTAATATAACTGTTTTATAAATTCTAACTTTCAGATTTTTGGACAGCAGACTGGATGATAAGAGCTTCTCAATGAAATAATAACACGCATTTCCCATATTTATTCTGAGTTTAATTTCCTCCCGAGTGTCATTTATATTTGTTACTGTTGCTCCAAGATATTTGAATTTTTCCACCTCTTCGAAGGATAAATCTCCAATTTTTATATTTCCATTTCGTACAATATTCTGGTCACGAGACAATCATATACTTTGTCTTTTCGGGATTTAGTTCCAAACCGATCGCTTTACTTGCTTCAAGCAAAATTCCCGTGTTTTCCCTAATCGTTTGTGGATTTTCTCCTAACATATTCACGTCATCTGCATAGACAAGAAGCTGATGTAACCCATTCAATTCCAAACCCTGCCTGTTATCCTGAACTTTCCTAATGGCTTATTCTAAAGCGAAGTTAGAAAGTAAAGGTGATAATGCATCTCCCTGCTTTAGTCCGCAGTGAATTGGAAAAACATCAGATAGAAACTGACCTATACGGACTCTGCGCTATGTTTCACTGAGACACATTTTAATTAATCGAACTAGTTTCTTGGGAATACCAAATTCAATAAGAATATCATATAATACTTCCCTCTTAACCGAGTCATATGCCTTTTTGAAATCTATGAATAACTAATGTACTGTACCCTTATACTCCCATTTTTTCTCCATTATCTGTCGAATACAAAAAATCTGATCAATAGTCGATCTATTACGCCGAAAACCGCACTGATGATCCCCAATAATTTCATCTATGTACGGAGTTAATCTTCCCAAAAGAATATTGGACAAAATTTTGTATGACGTCAACAAAAGTGATATTCCTCGAAAGTTACCACAGTTGGTTTTGTCCCCCTTTTTAAAAATAGGTACAATAGTATAGTCATCATATATTTAATTAACTGTAAACTTAGTTGATTAATGAAGTCACGTCATTCAATTTTTTCTTTCACCAAACCTTTTTTTCGTTTCTCTCAAAATGTACATATTGATACTCATTTATGGATTGTTTCACGAGTTGGAACCTTCACACCAGGAACTCTTTCTGTAAATAGTCTTCCAACTTGATGACCAGACTTTGTACACACACAAGAATTGTACATGATCACACGATTTTCTAAATGTAACCTAAACTCATATTACTTTTTAAGGAAATACTGTATTCTGAATACACATATGCATTGTAACCACAGTTGAATGACTCAGATGGACTGAGAACACTCTACACATATGTGATGTAGTTTGACCATAATGCGCAAGGAACCATCTGGTATTGAGAAACACAGCATGTGGCCTACATTAGACTGAGACACCCAATATTGTATATATAAGACTGTAGCTGGCGACTTATACATAAATATAGAATTAAATTAGTACATAGACGTAAATAATAATATAAAGAGTGTTACACCTTTAAGTTTTAAATGTCCATAGTGAGTTTATGAAGCTCAGATCAGTTTTTATTGTTGGTACATCCATGCAGTAAAGAAATTACAGTAATATAAAGTATTAAGAATGAAAGAAAGTATTTCGTGTATTTTCTTCATCCATTTAATAGGCATTGGCTTCTATTAACATATCTGTTTGAAATTGAACGTGTGGATTGCATCTCACTGATGAAAGCAGAATCTTATTTAGTCACTATCAGGATTCCCAGCTTATATTTATCATGTTAGTATTTAGCTAAGTTTATTGTATGACAGGGGAAATTATAAAAATGAAAATAGTAAATATATTTGACACGTTCCTCTTAGTATTTCACGGAAAAATGAAAATACTAGTTCACACCTGTGGCGTAACAGTCAGCACGTCTGACCGCAAAACCAGGTGGCCCGAGTTTAAACCCTGGTTAGGACAAGTTACCTAGTTGAAGTTTTTTATGGGGTTTTCCCTCAACACATTAAGAGCAAATGCTGTTTAATTTTTGGCATTGGATCTTGGACTCGTTTCTCTGGCATTATTACTTTCATCTCACTCTGATGCTAGGTAACCATCACAGTTGATAAAGTGTCGTAAAATAATTCAATTAAAACATATACAGTAGAACCTCGATTATCCATCTCTTGATTAACTAATCATTGGTGCCTGACTCGTGTGTTTCACTGCAAACTGCACTTGAGTCAACGGAATCCTCATGAGGTTTTTGAAGAAAAAAGGTGACACATTAGTCTCGGACATTATTTGAATTCCAATAATTAGAATGGAGATCAGAAAAAAGATCGCTGGAAGTAAAGTTCAGAAAATAGTGACAGACTTATTTAAAAGAACATAAAAATAAGGTAACAACAAGGAGAGTCGATTATCCGTTTCTTTAGATTAACTAGGAATTCAAACTATGTATATATATATTTATTTATGTATTTTCGAAGGATAGTAGCTTATTTATGCGGCTTTAATGTCTTTAGAGGACCAATTGTTGTGAAATACTTATTCATTAATAACAGCAATGCAATAGTCCAATCTGTATTATCTCTTCTTAACATTGTACACAAATTGTTTTAAATTAGGAAACAAAATTTGAATCAAATTTCGTCTTAATCAGCACCGTGGTGACTGGGATGGTCTAGGGATAATGAGAGGGAGTGATGCTCTGAGATTCGAATATTGCTTTGAGCTGATTATCCAGCTTCTGAGGCTTTCGCCAAATGTTAGACAATATTATGGTGAATTCTCGAGCTCATCCTGCCAAATACAATCTCGCTAATCACCAATTTCACTGACGTTAGATAAACTCGCAGTTGATAAAGCATTGTTAAATAAAAGAAAGAAAAGAAAAACAGATACAGACTATTGATTTGGTCGAGCATCACTTAATGTATTGATTTCTATCACAACCGATGCCTCTTCTACTATTTGACTTGTATTTATATGCCAGCACTGAAGACCTATTATTATTATTGTTATCAATTCTCTGTAAGTGTCTGACGACTTACTGTATATCTTTAATTTTCTACAACCTGTGTTATCTCAGCAACCTTTGTCTCTTCTCTCCATCGTTATCACGAAATAAATCATTTCTAGAGCAGTCTTTAATGGGTCTTAGAAACTGCATTCCTTCTGCTGTTAGATACCACAGCATTGTTTTTTCTAATTTCCCCAAGTTTCACTGCCATATTTATTGTTACTATTCTGTACAACATGTGGTTGTATTTTGTATTTTCATAGCAAAAATGATCATAAAAACAAGAACAACTCTTTGAAAAATAAATGTAAGCATCCATAGTCAAAATGAAGGATGACTTGCTTTCGTCAAGATTTTCAAGTGTGACGTGATGCTTAAGTTTCCCTGCCTCTAAGCCAGCACTGACTGATAACATTGTTATAGAAGTGAATAGTCTGAGGAGGATTCTCAGTCGAACATCAATTATATGCAAAGGAAAATTAAGGACATCTTTGCAAATGTTCGAAAATACTGATCTGCCCAATGTAATGTTTGCTACAAACAATTATTATTTAGCAGAATGTTAACTTATCACATATATTAAATGAATTATTGCCTTTTGCAGTCATTCTTCGGCAGATTATGGTTTAAAAGAATCTTTTCCACCAAACTTTAATAGAAGCTACTGAATTGTAATCTCTGTATGTAATCATTGCCTAACTTTATCTGTATCAGATAATGATATCTCATGTTCTGAAGGACCAGCTAAACGTATCGTGAGTTCTTTTAACCTTTTGCCCAGCAGTAGTGTAATGTTCCTAACTGTGCTAGGTCTGGCAGTGGCAGAAGACTGTTTAAAAAAGAACACTTGATAGAATTTTTGGTAGATGAATGTGCAATTGATGAAGTTTTCTTATTTTACTTCAGTATTCTCTTTTTGTGACTTCACCAGTTCTCAAGTATAGTGTTATAGTGTAATTACTGCTGTTTCACACCTCACCTGCCAGCACAGCATGTACTCGTATTACAACAAATATGGTACCAAAGGTATTGTATCTGACCAGTTATCTCAGCTGAATGAAGTTTAGAAGAGGAAAAGAAGTTACTGTTAGGGTAAAAAATAATGCCTAATATTAAACACTTATGAAGTCATTCATATACAGTCTTAGAAAAATGTTTTGTCGCACAGATACTTTATAAGCCCCAGAAAGGAGGCAGTGTGCATGATCAGACATACAAGAAACAAAATTAATTCTATTACCTCAACTAGTCCTTCTCTTCTGAACCAGGTAGCTCGTCGTCTGATCATGCGTACTGCCTCCTTTATGGGGCTTATAACATATTTGTGCAACAAAACTTTTTTCAAAGACTGCACATGACATATTTCTTAAAAAAATAATCATACCGGTACTTTTGCAATCATACGAATTCATCTAAAATTGGGAAGTAGTATTTTCATTTTTTTAGTGGGTTATTTTACGATGCTGTATCAACCAACATCTCAGATTATTTAGCGTCTGAATGAAATGAAAGTGATAATGCTGTTGAAATGAGTTCGGAGTCCAGCACCAATAGTAACCCAACAGTTGCTCATATTGAGTTGAGGGAAATTCCTGGAAAAATCCTCAACCAGGTAACTTGCCCCGACCAGGATTTGAACCCGGGCCACCTGATTTTGCGGTCAGACACGCTGACTGTTACTCCACAGGTGTGAACTAGTATTTTCATTTTTCCGTGAAATACTAAGAGGAACGTGTCAATTATATATATATATATATATATATATATATATATATATATATATATATATAATTTTCATTTTTATAATTTCCTCTTTACGAGTGGATGTCAATGTTAGAGTTGATGGCATTTGGAAAGGTGATTGTCTGCTATATGCACTGTAGGATTTCTGGTATGTGACATCACAAGCTTGTACAGTAGAACCAATCAGAATCAGTCGGTAAAAAGTGCTTCCCGATTTCGTTTGTTCACGTGTGAGTGTTTCAGTACATTGAATAAGTAAAACTAACTTATACTGTGTATGTGTGCAAGATAAATAAATGGAAGGAGAGACTGTAAAAAGACAAGTACTGCGGAGGCAGACACGTGAAATAGTGTTTAAGATGTATAATTATTTTAAAAACGTTGACTTGCAGAATGCTGTCGGCCATCATGATGTTGGCTGCAATATTGCCAATGTGCAAGAAACGACTGCAGAAGTATGTGATGTGGGTTTGAGAACCGTGCAAAGAATATTGTTAGTGAAGGGAAGAGGGTTTGTTTGATGTCATGTTTACAGTAATCAACGGCTAAGGTCATTATTGTCTTTTGATAATTTAAATTCTCTCTAGCGCTATTTGTGTTGCACATGTGCATGAAGTACAATATGGAAATATTGTATGCTGCCTTGCTCTCTCTATCTCTCTCGACGCAAACACTAGCAGACGACCGCCTTCCCAATTGCCGTCAGCTCTAGCTAATGGTCATGATTAGAGAGTTAGCTTTGATATAATTGAAAGCAATTTTGCTGTGTAATGGAAGCTATTGTTTCCAAACTTAAAATTGCCTGTAATTTGACACAATCATTTTAATTTATAAGGAAAGGAAATAGAAATCATACAAATATTTGAGGAATATTTTTGACTACTTATACTGTGTTGTGGAGGTAGCTATCACCAACAGAGGTTTCATCTTCAGAGGGAAGAGAGATAAATGAAGTGCAGTCTTTCATAGTAAACACACTTTGTTACCAGTGAAGGATAACCTTTTAAGTATACGTTTGACAATTGGCCATTTGTTTTCTTTGCTAGAGGAATAGAGGTAGTTATTGGGAGGAACATTGAACATTCCTAAGCACTTCGGCCCAAAGAGGCATTTTGTGTACCTGTGATGGAATGCATTGCATGCTAACTATACTGTTCGGTTAAGCAGGTCCCACCATCTGCCACACTACACATTCCTCTCCAGCCTAAACATATATCATACCTCGAGTGGTAATTTGCTGTACGTTATAGTTCTATTATATACAGAGTGTTTCAATAGGAATAGTAAACATTTTAGGGGATGGTAGTGTGGATTATTCTGAGTAAAAAAGTTCACATATACATGTGTCCAGTTTTCAATGGATGTGGAGATATCGCTGTTTGACTAAAACACAAAACAAGCTCTACAAATGGTATGAAGGGACGATAAATGACTACGTACTATTGACTCTGTACAAAGGAACAGTATGTTTCACTCTTCTGAAATCGCCTGAAGGCAGCACTGTTCAAAATTAATTAATTAATTAATTAATTAATTAATTAATTAATTAATGTATTTATTTATTCATTCAATTTATTAATTTAATTTAATTTATTTAATTAAATTAATTAATTAAATTTATTTATTTTAATTAATTCGTTTAATTAATTGATTAATTAATTTTATTAATTTAATTTAATTAATTAATTTACTTATTTATTTATTTATTTATTTATTTATTTATTTATTTATTTATTTATTTATTCTGGTGGAGTTAAGGCCATCAGGCCTTCTTTTCCACACCACCAGAAATACAATACAACTACAAGAAAAATACGTCTGTGCAGTTAATCTACTGTAATAACGAGTTATAGAATGAATATCACTTAAAAAAACAACTGAACAAACAAATACAAATTGAAAATAATAAAAATTAGTCTAACATATTAAATGATGCAAAAAAAAAAAAAAAAGAAGAAACAAAAAGTGAAAACATATACAACAAATACAGACACAAAATAGTAGTGTCACTCAGCATTATTGTTATTAATCAAGGGACAATAAGCTGTTCTAGTATCCTGGCACAAAGACAAGATAAATAGTTAATCTAACAAAAGGAAATTATTGCCAAAATACTAAAGATAAAAACTTCGGCATAAATCTAGCAACTTCTCAGAAACACATAATGGGTGTAGAGAAACATCTGTTTATAATTCCCTTGGCTACAAGGATGGGCATAAATCTCACATTCCCAGAATGCTGAATTGGCTTCAGTAGTCACGTGCATTGGCCACCAAAGTCCCCAGATCTTATTCCTGTCTATTTTTGTCTGTGGGGATGGATGAAAGGCGATATGTACAAAAACAAAATGAACACAAAGTATGAAATTGGTTGCTATCACTATGAATCATTCTGTCCTCATAAAATTACAAGACAACCTCAGAAGAACAACTGTTACTATTGTCAACAGAGCGGAAATGTGCATTGAAGTGTTGAAATGTATTGATTGCTACCATGTAAAGAAGCAACAAATGTAATGATGAAGTCATCTGTTTTTCTTCTTGCCACTTATAACATTTGTTATGTGTAACATTCAAACAGCTGTATGTCCATAGCCACTGAAAATTGGATACATGTTTACACGGGCATTTTTACTAGAATAGTCCATACTGCCACACCCCCTGAGATATTTACTAAATCATCCTGTATATGTATGAGATGTTATATCCCCGCCAGATGTGAGATCTGAGGAGGGAGGGCTTGGTGCTTCTTATACAAATCTATGAGACATCAAGAAATCACCACCACTACCATCTACCAATTGATGCCCTATTTTACGAGATGGAGATTATAATGAACGGTTGATTGATTGATTGATTGATTGGTTGTTTATTCTATACGTGGATGTACACGTCAGATATAATTACATTATAAATAAGAAACACAATAGGATTGAAAAAACACTATGAATTAAAATACATTTAAAATAAATAACATATCAAGCACTATTACATATATTATAATTTAAGAATTCTAAGGGAATTGTGTAGTGTGTTGATGTAATAACAAGAGGAAAAGAGAGAACCCCAATAAAACTCTCACAACCTTGGGTTTTTCCACTACAAATACAAATGCCATCATCCAGATTTGAACTCGGTTCCATGAGCAGTGCTCTGGCTATCAAGGTGGATTTTATCCTTGTTAAGTCATTGTAGTCTAGAGAAGGAACATAGGTACATCGAGCATTGTACATTTTTGCACATGCTACTTCCACGAAGTACTGTAACATAGCCATAACTAACCGCAAATGTCAAGTTGGGTTATTGGTACATCCCAAATTTGGTTGTCTACAGTTGTTTCTAGTAGTTAGAGTGATCCTTCTTGTTATTTTCGTTGTGCTGTACCGGTACTCATTTAAACAGTGTTCTTTCTATAGATCTTTCTTTTTTTTTGCAAAACTGCAAATGTATTTTAGAATACTGTACAGAAGAGAGTAAAATGTGGGCTGAGATAGCATAAAGGGAATTACTCTTCTGCCTGTATTCCTTATCTGGACTATAAGTGGAGATTGCTATTTATGTGACGCATCTCAGTTATCTCTTTTTCCATGAAGATGGAATCAGTAAGGAGTTTCGAAACAAAGGAGACAGTTTTCTTCACAATATGCTGACAATTGCCCACAAATTACATAGTGACGTGAAAGCTTTAAATCCTTCAAATTCCATAGGCTGTACTTATCGTAATTGCGAAGACAGTAGTTCGTTCATTTATAATAAAGTGATTGGTTGCAATTATTCTCTAAGAATTTATATTTAATTACGAATTAAGGAGAGAGGGTGGTTAAATATGATAAAAAGCAGTTAATTAAAAAAATCCTTTGAAATACTCTTCGATGTGGGGAAAACACATTAAGATTTAGGCTACATCAAATTTAACTCGCCTTTATGAACTTGGCTGCTGTGATGCTATTTTTAGAGCTGTGTTGTGTAGGGTTTTTAAATTACACTAACCTTTGATTGCAATTTGCCTTTAAAATACTGCTCGATATGTGAAAAATGAATTATGTGAAATATAATGCGCAATTATTGCATTGTCAGTTGCTGTGACGCCATTTTTAAAGCTCTGGTGCACAGGCTTTTTTAATGACACTAAACTTCGATTGCAATTTCCCGTAACTTTAATTTTATGCTTCATTCCATACCGAAGGTTACATATCTTCGGAACTATTAATGGCACATGTATGGTATTTGGTACATATATTCTTCAGGCTATTAGAAACCTTTTCTCTGTAATTGAAATGTGATATTTTCTTGCATTATTTTGAAAAATATGCCACCATATTTCTATAAAAAAAATTGCTGTAAAATTAATTCTTAGATTCTAATTTTTATCTTAAAATGCTGAAAAGCAGTATCAAAATTGTGCGAGATACATTTTAAAATACGTACAGTACTTTTAAGAGTAACATTTTGTAGAAATTTTGAATTTATCTTTAAAAATGGCTGGGATATATACATTTTTATGAATTACTGTATCCTGGCACTTTTCTTACCCAAATTTGGGCCACTTTTTAAATTTTTTCTAAAGATAGTTTCGAATTTAAGTTGTTACAGCAATAACATACAAAAAATGAAAACTGTGCATCAGTTAGAAAAAAAAAATGTAATTATCCTCTCCCCTTAGAACCTTATTGTATGTACTTATATCTCCGTCATATTCGCGTTTTCTATCTTTAGTTGCAAACATAGAACCTGTAAAACGTGTTTCAATGAAAGTGTCCTAACATGTGTAATTCCTGATAGACGAGACTGCGTGTATTATTTCTGTTGTATTGGTCATTATTTTTTCCTCGTAATTTTAAATTCCTTTAATTATTATTAATATGCTTTAATATTTCTGTTTCTTATTCTCAAAAGTGACGTGACTCAATTTAAAATTAAGCATACGGTATTATGTGTTCATTGTATAATATCTCTTTTAATATACACTATAATGCAGGTTTAAAACAGATACCCAGGAAGTCACCTGTCTTATGATCTGATTCCCCTCCGCATACTTTCACTCTCACTGTTCTCTCTCTCTTTCTCTCTCACCTCCCACCTCGATCCCAATAACTCCTTTTTAACCTGTAATAGCCCATTTCTGCTTGGAATGGAATGGAAGCAACTTTCACTGGCTGGGAACTTCCTGACCCAGTTTCATGTCTTGCATTCTCATACTCAGTTCTGCTACAGTTTACCTACTATGAATATTTGTTACACATTAATTCCAAGAACACGGTGAATGGAATTGCAAGATGATAGTTAGGTCTGTGGTGTTTGGACAGTAGAGGTCGCCTAAATCTGATGGCTTCCAGCAGTAGAAGTCGTTATTCAGATGGGTTTTGGGATTCTAAATCTGTAGGACTTCAGGGTAAAGGAAAATGTCTCCCTGCATATTGGAAAGATTCAGGTGAGTACTTCCGTACTTCCCACAACTTTTTCAAAATAGTGCGTAATGAATAGGTATGTTTCAAATTAAAAATTAAATTTGTGTTATTCTTTTAAGAAGTACCTACCGAAAATGACATTCTGCACATATCATGAGGACTCGTTTTATTATGACATTTACATGGCTCCTCTTTAATAGGATGGTCGTTACTTACATAAGAAGTTAAAAAAAAACCCTAAAGAGAATTAAATAAAATATCATAATATCTTAGTACTGTATTAAGACTGCATTTGCTTTTTTCTTTCTTAGTCTTTTTATGAATTTTACAGAAGAATCAGTTTTCCTTATATGTTTAGTACACGTATAGACACAATTAAGTAAAATGAAAGGACTTGTAATGGAATTATGAAACAGGAAATAAGTTAACCTTTTTTTTTTTTTTTAAATATCCCACTGATTTTTTTGTTTAACAGAGATGCAACTAGAAAGCTTAGACATTACTGGTTGTGGATATGAATTATCTGGTAAATACCTGAATCTTTGCATATTGGGAAATACATGTGAAATAGGCAAATGAATATTGAGAGAAAACTGCACTGTGACTTGTGTAAAACTTGACTGTAAACGACTTCGAATATCATTGGCATAACTCTCTAGTGCTGACTAGATCAGACGCTATGGACAATACTCTATAACAGAGTCGCCAGTATGAAAGGATAATTCCAAGCCTTTGGCGTGAGACGAACTCGATAGCTCAGTGGTAGAGCGCCTGACCGGAGTACAGGAAGTCGCAGGTTCGAATCCCGCTCGAGGTTGTGAAATTTTTCTTTCATACCATGGCATGATTGTGACTATAATAGTATTTAAATTCATTAATATGGCACATCAACGGACGTACAGTATATACGTCACCAAACATCGTAAGATGAAGATTACATTTGTAAAGTTTCTTCACACCCATGAGCAGTGCTGACTAGATCAGACGCTATGGACAGTACTCTATAACAGAGTCGCCAGTATGAAAGGATAATTACAAGCCTTTGGCGTGAGACGAACTCGATAGCTCAGTGGTAGAGCGCCTGACCGAAGTACAGGAAGTCGCAGGTTCGAATCCCGCTCGAGGTTGTGAAATTTTTCTTTCATACCATGGCATGATTGTGACTATAATAGTATTTAAATTCATTAATATGTCACATCAACGGACATACAGTATATACATCACCAAACATCGTAAGATGAAGATTACTCTCTAGTGTTCTTCCATTGGTTACAAATTTAAGTTGTAGGACTTGTAGCATTGTTTCTTTCCTCATTTTGTTGTTCAGGATTCTTTTAATTGTGCCGTTTATGTAATACTTGATGATAGGGACAAGTTAAAAGAATACTTCAATGCTCCCAGTCCTCCATGATCTGTCAAACTGATTCCTAGTCATTTGAAAATTATCTCATATTCAAACCTTATTAACCGTATACATAGTTCTGAGTTGTGTGTAATTTGAATCTTTCCTCTTCAGTTACGTAAAACCCAGGTTTTAATGTAAACTTATAATGTTGTCGGAACTTCGAAACTTGCAGTTTTATGTAAATGGATTGTTGCTGGAATTTTTTGTGTGTAATATAATTTTGGGCTAATATCCGAACTCTCTTACATGTTTATTCAGAAACCTTGGAGATGTTAATTTCCAGTACACAGTGAAATACCCAAAAGTCTTCTGAAGACAATGAAAAAGTATATTATTGTAATTGCCATAGTTTTCAGCATTGTGGTCAGGTTTTTATATAAGTAAGATTATTTTTCAAAATATGATTTTGTTCTTTACAGAATCAGTTCATTCAGAACTTGGACCAGGCACAGGAGGTGTATTTCCATCACACAACCGAGATGATGAAGTGAGCTCCACCTCTAGTGAAAAGTACGAACGAGATGTGACAATACTAAACCACTGCTTTGATGACATCGAGAAATTCATCGCAAGATTACAGCATGCAGCTGCTGCCTCTAGAGAACTAGAACGCAGGCGCAGGTTAGTTGCATGTGCACCAATGAAGAACTTGTACCATTAGTGCATAATAAGCTGAGCATGTCTAATCTGGCCCCTTAATAATGGAATAATTGCGACGAAAATAAATTGAGTATCAGAAATTGAGATACATTTACTACAACTTGGCAAACTGTTACAACTTGGCAGATCAAAGTAAATCTCTGGTTGTTTCGTGCTTTCAAAGAGCAGATATGTTCAGTGGCGGATTTAGGTCTAGGCAACCTAAGAAGTTGCCTAGGGCGGCAATTTCCGGGGGGGGGGTTCTCTCCCCCCCTCCCTCCCTTTTTTGTTTACTTTTTTTCCATTTTCATTTTACAGTGAAATTTGTTTTTATAACACTTGTTGGTAAAGCTTTTCTGAAGTTTGTTTTTGAACACCTTGTGGAAGTCGGTAGTCGCGGCGAGAGTAAAAGGAAATTGCAGCTCCATAATTATATTGTAATAGAACAAACTGCCTACTGAAAGATGCACTGGAAGGAATGGTGAATGGAAGAAGAGTTTGTGGCAGAAGAAGATATCAGATAATAGACGACATTAATATATTTGGATCATATGCGCAGACAAAGAGGAAGGCAGAAAATAGGAAAGACTGGAGAATGCTGGGTTTGCAGTGAAAGACATAGCAAAGACGTAGCAAAGTCAAGTTATACAATGCTCAAAAATTGCTGTGTTGTTAGCAGTTAAATTTTCGATCTCCCAAGTCCTGTTTAGCTAATACACTTTTCATCTTTCTATTTTCTTGTAGATAACCAAGATAGCTCAGTGCGTAAGGCTGGTAAAGGAGCAGTTCCTAGATCAAGATCCGTTCATTTTAAAACTTTTAATGTATATTTTAAATTGGTTATTTAACGATGCTATATCAAGTGCGAGGTTATCAAGTATCAGTGGAATTGGTGTTAGTGAGATAATTTTTTTTGGTAATATGAGACAGAGGATTTGCCATGAATTACCTGAAATTGGCTTTACAGTTGGGGAAAACCTAGGAAAAAGTCGAATCAAGTAATGTGTCCAACCAACATTCGAAACAACATCTGAGTTCCTTATCCCTCATATATGTTAGCATTCTCCCTTTTATTTCTTATTGTAAATTCTAGCTTATTTTCATGTGACAGCGTTTTTTAGTTCGTGTTTGCTTTTAGCTTATGATATTGTTTGTGTTTTGTTTTTGAAAGAATTTTAGATAAGGGTGCAAATAGGCATAGTAGCTGACGCGGCCCTTTTTTAACTTCACTAAGTTTCTTGTATGTTTGAAATAACAGAAGAAGACTGCTTTTTCATTAATGCAGTGATAAATAAGGTTTAATGTCTTAATGGTTATCATTATTGGTTTAAACATGCACTAAAACCAGATGTAAGTGCAAGTTTGAACCAATAAATTATTGAGATTTGCGTTAAAATAATAAGTCTAGGAAATTGTATATTTAGTATGTAGAACTACATTTGTTTATAGATCTTTTGTTATATTATTAAGTTTTGTACTTGTGAACTATATCAATAAATCAATCAATCAATCATTAATGCAGTGCGTTCCTGTGAGTGATACTATCTCAAAAATTACTGTGAAGTAGTCATCACTACTAAGCAAAGATAATGACACATCCATTTTCATTTTCACGATAAAGCGAACTGAACTACTCTCTAATAATACCACTACAGTTCGTTTTTGAACAAGGCAAAACAGTTATAGTTAAGTGGATGAAGTTTTTATGTCATGTCTCTTCCCTTCATGAAACAGTAATGTGTCTTTGAATGTGATCACAGGGTAAAGATAATGTAAATGTCTCGAACTCGAGACCTCTCCATTACCAGTCGTGGTTACACATTAAGCTACTGCTGATATCTGACGAAAGTAGGAAGAAGGTAATCATTAACTAAAAACAAGGCAGACCACAACTTTCTCTGCCACCAACTCGACAGCCCATGAGCATTATATAATTTGGTTTTGCTATACTTAGTATTGCATCAATAACTTCCATTCAAATAGTATCATCAAAATCGGTTAGAGAAGCATGTCCTCTGCTTGTTAATGTTACGTAATTGGTGAGAAAGAAAGGGGATTGGAGAGATAGAGAGAGAGAGAGAGAGAGAGAGAGAGAGAGGGAGGGAGAGGGGGGGTGGCAGGAGGAGAGGGAAGATTATGGTGTTTTCTGATCCACTAGGTTAGGCTGACTTAAGGAGAGAGGATGGTATTTTTTGGTGAAAAATGAATAACTTAAAAAAAAATCTTTAAAATACCCTGTGATATGTGTGGAATGCATAGCATAACATTTTGTGGGTATTTGTGCCCTTAGCGGATGTTGAGTCACCATTTTTAAACTTCCTGCGTTATGGATTTTTAAATGACTCGCCCACTTTTATTATTGTTTCCGGTAAATCAAATTTTCAAAAAAATTTGTTTTTCTTTAAAATACTCTTTGATATGTGTGGAATGCATTGCATAACATTTTGTTGGTATTTGTGCCCTTATCGGATGTTGAGACGTCATTTTTAAACTTCCTGCGCTATGGATTTTTAAATCACACACCCACATTTATAGGTTTCCAGTAACTTCATTTTTTTTGCTATATTGCCAGACAAAAATGGATATAATTTCTGAACTATTAAAGATACATCCATGAAATTTAGAACACACATTCTTTAGACTATTAGGAAACTTTTCCCTGTAACATCATTTTGTTAATTGATTTCATTTTAAAAATACGTCCATTTGTTTGCAAGAAAGGAAATCAGAAAATTGCTATTAAATTTTAATTGTTTATTTTACAAACGTAGGGAATAATATCAAAATTCTGTTATAGACAGTTTGTAAAATATGCTTTTGCAAATACACTGCAAAAAACTGTTTGAATCTATCTTTAAAAACGGTTTAGATATATCGGTTTTAGTACAATCCTGCATTTGGTATATTTTTTTCAAATTTGGGCCCCCAAATAATTTTTTTTTTTCAGAATGTTTTTATTTTTGAGTTTCCACAGCTATGAGCTCTCTACATACAAAAAAAACTTATATTTTACACCAAATAGGAAAAAAAGTTTTAAAAAATACCATCCTCTCCCCTTAAGATTTATGCTATTGAAATGATTTCTAATATTTCTTAAATATGATCAAACCTGAATAAAGAATTCCTGAGTGTAGCAAGGTTTATATTCACTGCAATGCCTAATGTAAACTAAACTAAACTAAACTAAACTAAACTAAACTCTGTGGTGTTATAACCACTTAAGGGCCAGAACTGAATTGGACACCTGCCAACTAGTAATCAACTGTGTAACTACCAGATGGGATAAGATTGTCGCATGGTCAGTGCTGAGAATCCCCACATGTGTTATTAATCTGGTTTTCTTGAACTGGAGTTGGTCACCTATTATGGCTTCCCAATTTTTCGATCATGAGGCTAGAGCAAGCCCTTGAGAAAAGTTTCTTTGGTGCAGGTAACTGGGAACCGAACATGGGAACTCCTGGTTTATAGTTGGCAAACTAATAACTGTATTTCTACACATATTCTCTCAGATATTTGTGGTGATATGTGCCCAAAGAGGGAAGAATAGGAAAGACCAGAATTCATAATTGTAATTATTTAGTGTGGTTTTACTTCCAGTTGCCTTGCTCTGGTTCATTATTTTGTTCATTTGTTTTTACATTTTTTTTCTTATTTAATTATCAATGATACACGTAATGAAAGGTATAATTAAAATTTTGCATTTCTTTCTTAAGGCAAACAAGGTTTCCTAGTGATATTATATTTCTAATTTTAGTGAAATGTAATATTTTCTGATTTGAATAATAAGAATTCCGCGTTAAGTTGCAAGTGTTCATCATCATCATCATCATCATCATCATCATCATCATCATCATCATCATCATCATCCACGATTATAAATGAGGCACACTGAATGAAATCGTCAGTTTGACAATTTACTGGTCTTACTGATCTCCTTTTTCCTATCGGATTCTGTTGTCATCTATTCTTTTAGTACTTATGTGTTGTATATAATTCCGCTTATAATTTTGTTCTTTCTAAATAGAGGTAATTTTTAATTCCAGTAAAATATCTTAATTTCTTTATACAAATTGTATTCAGCTATTTTCCTAAAAAAATATATATCTCTGCATTTTGTAATCTTGTTAAATCTTGTTTTCGAAGTGTCCAAATTTTGCTACCTGTACCATACAGTAAAATCAGAGCTTGTCAGAACTTTTAAATAGTTTTTATTTCAAGTCTTGTATTTTTTTAACCTAATTAGTTTTGAAAATTTGATTTAATAGTGACAAAATTTATCCTTTTACTTTATTGGAGAGTAGACTTTGAGAACAGAGTATTGTGACTATGAATACTACCGGTATATATTTTAGTAAGTCATTTACCAGTACTTAATCAAGTAATTAAATGTTAAAAGTTCACGAGATGGGAGTATTGAAATCATTTGGTTATTGGTGTATATGTAAAGGTAAAAAAAGGTAAAGGTATCCCCGTAACATGCCATGAAGGCACTTGGGGGGCATGGAGGTAGAGCCCGATGCTTTCCATGACCTCGGCACTAGAATGAGGTGGTGTGGTCGGCACCACGCTCTGACCGCCTTTTACCCCCGGGAAGGGCCCGGTACTCAATTTTATAGGAGGCTGAGTGAACCTCAGGGCCGTTCTGAAAGTTTGGCAACGAGAAAAAACCCTGTCACCACCTGGGATCGATCCCCAGACCTTCCAGTCCGTAGCCAGCTGCTCTACCAACTGAGCTACCCAGCCGCCATTGGTGTATATGTATGAAAATAAATTTAAATTAATGTCAGTGGAATTTTTAAAATCTACTTTCCTTTACGGGAATAAGTTTATATGTTTAGATTAGGATTTTTGCAAATATATTTAACAGCTCTTTCAGCAGATGTTACACTTTCATTTAATTTGTACAGAAATCGTAAATCTAAGAAGAAGGATTTGGGAGATGGAATGCTGACCATGCGTGCCAAGCCACCTCCAGAACTGGAATTTATAGACATCTTCCAGAAGTTTAAACTTTCATTCAACTTACTGGTAAGCTGTTTTGATTAATAAAATAATAAACAAATATGTATTTAATGAAATGAAACTTAGAGAAAGGATAAAAAATATATTTTTGTCTCTGCATAGCAAATTTTGAAATTTAGTTAAATCTCAACTTTGCTGATGTGAGACCATTATACCAGATTAAAGATTATTTTGACACTTTTATAATCCTTTAATTTGGATGATGTACTGTAGAGTAAACATTGTAGATATATAATCATTTTTGCTAGAAACAACTAGGAGAGCCATTCAACTACAAATTTAAAACCGGCTATATACTTTATCTCATAGTCAGAAATGTTCTTTATTGTTGTCTGTGTTGAAGCATATTATGTCGTGTTTGTAGAAATGTAATAGTTTGATTAAATACAGAGCATTTAGCTCGTCTTCTGACTGAGAAGTCAGATATGCACCATGTTTCCAGAGTTACTATACTGTCATTGAAAGTGAACTTTGTGAATTGATCTTAATTTCTGTAGATGTACAAAATTAATCGAATTATTTATTGCTCAATTTGAGGGAATTTTAGTCAGATTACAAGTATTTTCAAGTGTCAGTCCCTTAAACTATTACAGTTAAATTCTTAGTATATGTTGCGAGTGGGAGCTTTTATCTTTATGAATGTGTTGCGTTTACTAATGTTCTTATCTGAAATGTCGTTGTGATATGAGACATGATAACTATGATATCATTATTAAATGTATGATTATATGATATGGTGGAATTATTACCCTCTGAATTTTAAAGACAATTTCTTTATAGATAAGCAACAAAATGTTGTATTGTTTAATATTTATATATCTTCCAAGATCATAAAAATCATATAAGAAAATGCTGGATCGATCCCAGAGTCTACATATTTTTTTATGCTCCGTAAATTCTAAAGTGTCCCGCGCCGTAGTGTCGCGGTCTAAGGCATCCCGCTTAGGACTCGCGTTACGGAATGCGCGCTGGTTCGATTTCTCATGGGGAAGAAATTTTCTCATGAAAGTTCAGCCAGTGTATGGGACCGGTGCCCACCCAGCATCGTGATGCACTTGGGGCACTACGATAGGTAGCGAAATCCGGTTGCGAATACCAGCTATAACGGCTGGGGGGATCATTGTGCTAACCACACAATACCTCCATTCTGGTTGGATGATCGTCCACCTCTGCTTCGGCATGTGGGCGTGAGGCCAGCAGCCGGCTGGTCGGTCTAGGCCCTTCATGGGCTGTAGCGCCACGGATTATTATTTAAATTCTAAAGTATTGTGGGACTTAATGGGCCTCCTATAAATAAATGTAATTTTTCTTCTTCTTTTTTTTTTCTTTACTTGGTTATTTAATGACGCTGTATCAACTACGAGGTTATTTAGCGTCGATGGAATTGGTGATAGCGAGATGATATTTGGCGAAATGAGGCCGAGGATTCGCCATAGATTACCTGACATTTGCCTTACGGTTGGGAAAACCTCGGAAAAAACCCAAGCAGGAATCGAACCGAGCGCAACTCTGGATTGGCAGGCAAGTGCCTTAGCTGACTGAGCTATGCGGTGGCTCTTTTTCTTCTTCAAAACAATTCAGAGCTGTTTAATAACTTCTGATCATCAACTAACCCACTATATAGGCTACTTCGGTAAAGTGCTTCTTCAAAAAAGAAAAAGAATGTATATCATTATGCAACAACACCTCTCAAGAAGAGTCCTGTAGCAAACTTCATTGTTGCTGTTATGCAGAAAGGTAAAGACATTTTAAACTTCTCTTTCGCTTATTATTTGAGTAGCAGGGACTCTTTCTCAATGCTCTGATTTTTATCTAAACTCCTCTCATCATATCTTCAAGATATGTTGATTAATCAATTGGTATTTCATTCTTATCTTTGTAATTCATATTGATTTGTGTATCTGATTCCTCACTAGATGGATATATGGGGATGCAGGAGAGGAAACATGTTTTTGAGACCATCTCTAGCAGTACGTTCAGTCAGCATGATTGAACACAATCTGGGTCCACCTAGTGAGGTTGAAAATGCATTTCATTTGTTTAGTATGTCACTTCATTTGCAGAGACTTCCAAATTTGAAAGAAGAGTCCCTGTTAATGCATTAATATCTACTAGTGCTAACTTAATTAATATATAGTGTCCACCAGAAATATGACTCCTCTCAAAAATATATTATTGTGACCTGTTCTTACATGTTTTTTCATTCTACAACTCATTGTTATATATAAAAACGCAATTAAGATGCTACATTTTGGTAAAAATGGAGTAATCTTGCTTAAAAATAGCCATTAAATTGCACAATTTGTGTTCTACAACATGCATAATAGTACATTATGCAACAAGCCTATAATGATAGTAATTAAGACGCGAGGATGTTTATGAAACGAGAGCAAGCGAGTTTCATAATTTTCATACGCACATCTTAATTACCATTATAGGCAAGTTTCATTACGACTTTTTATGCTCGACCATATTTCTAACTTGAAATTATTCGTAAGTATTCATGTTATTCTTATGTGACTGGGGAGCGAACTGACCTTGTGCAATCTCGTAAATTGTGAGATGTGCGCAGACGCGTTAGTATTGATTTTTTCTGGGCAATGAATGTCGACGACCTTGATATAATTTAGAGAGTAAGATAAACGTTAAACTTGTTATAACCTTGAAATTCAATTCGACATTGAAAAACGAGATGACAAATTGAATTTATTTGAATATTATTTACAATTAACGCTAATTATTATAGTAACAGAACATAACCTTCTGCGACAGTATTGGATTTCCAGCCTGTGTGACGTTTTGCTAGTTGTCTTTCGATTGCATATCCAAGAATAATCGAAAACCTGAACTTTAATGAATAGGTGTACTTTAATGACATGCATTGAAGGACTGCTACCAGTTGTATAATTACTACATTTCGGCATGGTCGAGCATAAAGATATTATATTCTTTTAATTAAAAATATTATAACTTGTAAATGGTAAGTTCCATGACAATGAAATTCTGTATCATAGTAGGCCATTTGGACCTCAGTACTGAACCAAAATAAACATTCATAAGCGAATAGATATAAGCCTTTTAGGGCATTTAAATTTTTTGGAAACATGGTAAAGTGCGAAAAAAAAAAAACAATATTCGAGTTAAAAATAACAAAATTTGAATGTGGCGCCTTTCATTCAGTTGATATTTATTTGCTCTGACAACATTGCTTGTTTGCTAACATTACTACATCGATTTACCTTGAAAATAGCTAGTGCATACGTCTTGTGAAGTAATTCGAAGTTATGTGTGGTTTGAATATCCTTGTGCTAGTTGTGTGAAGTTCTGTGAGCAGTGGGACGAAAAGTTGTGGCAGAAGGAAAACAGTGTCAAATAGTTTTTACGCGCAAATCATGTAGCATTGAAATCCCTATGGTGCGTGTTTCAAGTCATCACCCAGTATATATCTTTCTTTCTTATGCTTTCTGCTTCATGTGGTAATGGATTGAATTTAGAACATGACTGACAGAGTTACAGGACTGGGCAAAATACTGACATTCAAGTATTTCAAATACAAATACAAAATACTTAAAAAAATTGTATTTGAAATACAAATATAAAATACTTTAAAAAAATTAACCAAAATACATTTGTATTTCAAATACTCAAAATACATTTGTATTTCAAATACTCGATACAATGTATAGGCCTAAAGAAATAAGAATATTACTGAAAATCTAAAATATCATACTAACATTAAAAGTATTTTTATCTCGAAGTTTTATATAAACACTGTAACTGAACATTCTTCCTTTACCCAGTCAGCAATGAAATTATGCTACATATGAATAATTACTGCTCCCTTTCAAAAAAAACCAGTTTCTCAAGAAGTTTATCAGATAAGGATCTCCTTGCTTGTGAATGAATAAATCCTGCAAAACAGAACAGTCTTTCTACAGGTGCAGAGGAACACAAACTTGTATTATACTTTATAAAAGCTTGTTTCACTATTGGATAATTCTCTGGAGTGCACAGGATTGTCCCTTTGCCATTGAAGAATTGTATGCGCTCATACTCCACAGTAGACAAGTCCTTTTCTTTTTGATTTTCAAAGTCTGTTGTACTTGAGTTGAAAACATAAAAATTGTTTTCATCTTCTGAACTGACCAAAGGTGTAGCAGAGAACTGCTCAGCTGATCACGCACATATTCTGTATTCTCTTCTTATCATTTGATGAGGCAGTGTCAGACAGCCATCTCATCTTCAATGATGGGTGGAAGCAAGCTGCCAAAATAGCTCAGTTTGCTTCTGGGGTCAGATCAAACATTGCTTTAAATCTTGATGAAAGCGAACTTATTAAGACTGGAGTTACTTGGAATAGATGGCGTAGATTGCTAGATACCAAAATATGTAATCTGTTTTTGAGGGAAATTAATGTGGATAAAAGTTGGCCGTAATAGCACGTCTTCTCATTTTGCATTAAATCAAGGGCTACGGCAATAGGTTTCAGAACTGCACAATATTCTTCAAGGTACTGAAACTCAATATCTTTGAAGATTGGCAATCTCAGTTTTTCACATATACTGTTTATATCATGTTTGAATTGCAGTATTTGAGAGATAGAGTCATAAAGAGAATTCCATCGAGTTGGGCAAGGAAACTTTAATGAATATTTCAAGATATCCGATCTAATTTCTGAGGATTTGGTTTCCCTAGATGCATTCCATAATGCTGAACATTTAGTGAGTGTTGGATGATGGATCCTTGATGCTGTTGGAGATTTCTTTATGGCATTAAGGAAATCAGTTGTGGCAAGAAAACTAAGTGTATGGCTAGCACATCTGAAATGGGTACGCAAATAAGACAAAAGTTCATTCTTCAAATCCAAATCCAAAACTTGAAGGCCAAGAAGAAGAAAAAAGTATTTTGAGTATTTGAAATACAAAATACATCAATTTTATGTATTTAAATACAAAATACAAAATACTTTCGAAAATCCTTACAAATAACAAAATACAAAATACAAATGTATTTCAATTACGTATTTCAAATACATGTATTTCAAATACTGCCCAGCCCTGCAGAGTTACATGTGTGTGTGCGTGCGTGTGTGTGTGTGTGTGTGTGTGTGCGCGCGTTTTGAAAAAGAATGCAATTATGTCTATATATTTTAAATGTAGAATGACGTATGTGAAAATTGTACATTAATTTCATGTGAACTGCATTGACAGGCAAAGTTGAAAGCTCACATCCACGACCCAAATGCACCAGAGTTGGTCCACTTCCTGTTCACACCACTGGCACTTATTGTGGATGCTTCTCATGATACACATTATGGACCAAACCTGCCTGCGAAAGTAGTGTCACCTCTTCTTACCAGAGAAGCAGTAAATTTGCTCATCAACTGTGTGACAAGTAAAGAAACGGAACTGTGGCATTCACTAGGAGATGCGTGGCTCATTCCAAGGTATTGTCACAAAAAGCAAATAGGTTGAAGTATTTGCAGCCTCACGTTTTTGAGTAAAGCTACTAATTGTGATGTATTCTGTAGCAATGTGAAAACTAAAAGTTATCTTGTCACATCTACTTACTGGATGTGTAGAGATGCATTACCAAACACCAATATTTCATCTGGTTAGGAGAGATACAGATCACTAATTGAATGCAATATTAGCTTCTTGAATTTTACTCATTCTCGTTACAGTGAGATTCAACTGTAGTTTTATACAACCAGTACATAAGCTTAATTGTGAGAAATACATTCTTTGTTTGTGTTTATCAGGGATCAGTGGAAGGGGTATGTTGCCCCCTATCACCCAGTGTTCTTGGATGGCTGGTCACCAGAATACCCTGTGGCAGATGAAAGGGAACACATTGGTGCTGGTGGCACCAATACCACTGCTGTAGCAGCAGAAGGTAGTCGAACTCGTGGTGATGAGGTGAGTTCATTTTTAACTAATGTCACCATCTTTGCCTTGCATGTATTCGTCATAGTGTAAGCCACTGTTTTTTTTTTTTTTTCATTATTAATTCTATTAGATTTTCAGAGTTATTTTTCAAACACTTGGAAGTGTATCCAGTAATATAATTATAGCGGAAAGCATCAGAATGCCATTCTGGTACCTTTTTGTTGTATTTTTCATCATGGAACAGAGAAACATATTATTAATTATGTTTCAAACATCATGAACTCTGCTTAGGCCTTGAAAGTCTTGAAGTTGGACGAAAAAGAGGTTAAAAACTACAAAAATACCGAGCACTGGATGGTAGACCTAATCTTCTCGTCCGCTATAATATATTCTAGACAAAGTTCCACCACATTTTTTTTCCAGAAGAAAAGCACTGATTATATATAAATATATTGTTTCCAAATATTAGTGACATCAAAAACAGCTCGAGGCCACCAATTAAAGTTTATAGATTCTCTGATTATAATCTTTAGTGGATCTGTGATCTGAATACTAGTGACACTGAAGTAGGATTTGAAAAATTTGATTTTGTGTCTGTCTCGATGTTTTAAGGTGTCCTCAGTGAGACAAAAGGAAATATGGGAGCTTTACTACCTCGGACTCTGTACTCCTCAGTGGAACATAAAGGACTTTTTAATTTTCATCCATTTTGTATTGTTTTGAAATCCAGAGCTTGTAAATTTCTAATTTCAAGATGTTATTTATAATCGTGGAATTCGAAGCGAATTTTTAAATAGAGTTTTACCTCTGAAACTTGCACGACTGTAATACACCATTAGCTGAATGGCTACAATAAGTCCAACTAGAATTTGTGGTGGATAAAAATGGTATTTGTGCAAGTTTCTTGGGACACTCTCATTTACCCTGCTATTCCACTATATCTCCATTCGTTACGTATAAAATGAAACAGTTGGGATTGTCCATGGATCTGCTGATTGACAGTTACACAACCAAGAGAGATGTTCAGGGACTTGTCGAATAACCAAGGGATAAGACATACATATGCACGTGCGTGCTCCATATACACACATGTACACACGTACACACTTTTGGAGATGATCTGGCTCAGTAACAAGATTGGCTGTGGACTGTAAGGCAATGTGTTCGATCCTGGGTATAGACAAATGGTTTTTCTCTTTGTTGTAATGCACATGGAAGTTCTTGGTTTCACTCAGTCTTCTGCAAAATGAATTCTGGGGCTTCTTTTCGTATGTGGGTAAATTGCAGGAGTGTAGAGCTAACCATCTTATATTAATGCTACAGCCAAATAAATCTCCCTGCATCCCGTTGTTGTAGGGACATAAGAATCGTAGCTTGACACTTGTGTTGCGGTTTTGCAGCCCGAGCATGATGACTCCCACTACAGCAGCGATTATTTTGAATACGAGCATCAAGAGGCATCTCCAACTGAGGCTGGGCGCTATGCATATGACAATCGAAACTATGGCACAAGACAAGAGTTGTACAGCCGCGAAGAGAGGTTGGTGTTTTAGATTATATTTTACTTTTATATAGAGATATTAAGAGTTTCCTATTGGGTTTCAAGTATGTTTCTCTGTGTAATATTGTCACCTTTGAAGTTGAAACCCTCTATTTACTAGCGTAACTTCCTCCTGTCCCCTCTCTGTATAAATTTTCATAGAAAATCGGAGTGATAATAGATGGTTACTTCCAAGAAAAGGGGAAATGAAAGCACACTATTTTAAGCAACATATTCTTTATCACTTACTTACTGGCTTTTAAGGAACCCGGAGGTTCATTGCCACCCTCACATAAGCCCGCCATCGGTCCCTATCCTGTGCAAGATTAATCCAGTCTCTACAATCATATCTCACCTCCCTCGAATTTGTCGGGTATAAATGGCTCAGCAGTTTGTATTTAAATTTCGTCCCGATAATTTCTATTTGGCATATGTACATTTAGTAGTTGCCCAAAATAGTTTTTCCGTCTGTTCAGGATTGAATGAGAGTCTGCAAGCAAGTCACCATTCTCATCCTTGATCATGTTTACCCTTGCCTGATAGACATTCTTAAATTCCTTTATGCCTTTATACAAATCTCTAATGTTTTTATTCTTACTATTTGTTTCTACCTCATTCAGTTTTTCCTTCAAGTAATCTCGCTTTTTATTCCTAAGTGTACGACTTGCTTCCCATCTTTCAATGAAATAATTATCTCTATTCGCCTCAACTGGATCCTGTTAGAATTTCAATTTCACCCGTTTCCTTCTTTATCACAGCTTCTAAAATTTCATCTTCCTCCTCTTCCTCTTCTCCTCCTTCTTAATCACTGTTATCATATCACCACCACCATCATAATCAGTAGCAGTAACAATAACAACAATCACTCACTATAACCACAACTTCTGCTGTCCTGCCTCTGCTGCCGCTGCTGCCATTGTTACCAGCACCATCTTCACACATAGCATTGGTTTCAAAAGAGCTATTCAACTGGCTTTTTTTCCTATTAATGGGGAATAAAGGGAGTAATTTGTGTATCTACATATGCTGTCATTTGTTGCTAGGTTGGGATAGTCATGAGCTTGTCCACTTGTGTTTTAGTTTAAGATCAGAAAATATTACTTTCTTCCATATTCCAGTTTCACAGTCATACTTGTTCACTTTTTCCCTTCCTAAAATTTTTACTATCTCATGAGCTGTTAAAGTACGTGCCATGTAACTAAACAGATTAATGTCAATTGACTCGAAGATCAGATGTTCTTTGTCGTCCATCTTTTTCTTCTCTCCTCATTCTTTAGCAGAGTCTTGGTACGCTACACTGCTGATTGAGTGCATTGCCTATTTTTGATCTTCTAGAAGCTTTATCTAGATTTGACAGTCTAATCTCAAGCTAAAAGAATTCAAGAACAAATGAGTTGTATAGAGTGCCTTTAAATTGGTCTGCTTGAAGTAAGGTTGTGAGCCTAAGAATATTTTATATATATTATTTTAATGTACCGAAGTACATATGATATTTCCATGCAGATATTCTGCGTCATCATATGATGAAAGAGTAATGGAACGGAGGAAAATTCTCTCTGGCGCCGGGATTTGAACCCGGGTTTTCAACTCTACGTGCTGATGCTTTATCCACTAAGCCACACCGGATACCACCCCGGCATCGGACAGAATCGTCTCAGATTAAGCTCCAACTCTTGGGTTCCCTCTAGTGGCCGCCCTCTGCACTACGTCATAGATATCTATGAACGTAGGACTGAAGTCCACACATGTGCTGAGGTGCACTCGATATGAGTGACTAGTTGGCTGGGATCCGACGGAAGAAGCGCTGTCTTAAATCACGAAGTGATTTACGCATATCCTATATATTATTTTAATGTACCGAAGGCCAACTAGTCACTCATAATGAGTGCACCTCAGCACATGTGTGGACTTCGGTCCTACATTCATAGACATCTATGACGTAGTGCAGACCTTTAAAGGGTTTGTCGATAGAAGTGTTCAGTTGTGGAGTAAGGAGATCAGACTGCAGGAATCATAGCCTCAGGTGTTCATCATGAGTTTCAACTGCAACGAAAGGCATTGAAATATATTAAGAAATTGCAAAATTGATAGAAAGAAGTGAAGCCAGAAATTTCATATAGATTTATGTTGTGCAAAAGAACCTTGAGTGATAGAAGCAAAATTACTAGTCAGTCCTTTGAGGCACACGAAGTTTTGCTTTGTAGACGGATGTTTCTGCAGAGCAACATCTTCATAGAGACTGAAGATGTCTTTGGAAGATACCATCGTGTGAGACCACAGAGACCTCTGACAGACACAGTAGGAAAGAAATTGTGGGTGCTATAAACTTTGAAATGCAGTTTATAAGGGACCTAAATTGGATATCATAACTGCAAATTATTTAGGTTTAGATGTGTACAAATGTCCACCTGACATTGGCTTCTAGTTGAACTTGATTAACATGTTGTTTTCAGAGATCGTTCACCAAGTCCAGGTGGATCGGAGCGTGACTTGCCAGGAGCCCCACGTGATCGTGATCTGAGTGCTCGCAGTGACATATCAGCAGACTCGATTGAACGCAATGGGGGCGGTGGTGTAGCACTGAGTGCAGCTGGCATGGAAGGCCAGCAGAGGTTCGAGCGCTCACAGGCTCGCTTCTTGGATGAGCTCAGGTCACGTGGTGCTAAAATTGTGCAGGTGACTTACCCTCGTACAGCCAATAACGACAAGGAGTTGACAGTGATTCGGGGAGAGTACCTTGAGGTGAGTTTTGTACACATTTTAGAAGAAATTGTAATATATACAGTATTGAAACCTTGCCCTTGCATATTTCAAGTTATCAAGAAAAATTATGTAAATGGAGAGAAGTTGTATGTTCTTGTTAATGAAACTTTACTTAATATGCAGAAGTTTATGTTCTATCTCAGTGGTTTCTCAGATCGAAGTAATTAATTATGTGTATACTTCAATTCAGCAAATTAAAATGTTTGAATTTCACAGTAGCCCTCAATTCAAGATATAAATTATAACAGATAGAATTAATTACACAAGTAACCCTTAATACATAATTGTTAGAGCTCGGATTTTATGTAATTACATATTCTATTCCTGTATATTCAGCTAAGTGAAAAACAAAAATGTCAACAAAACATACTAAAGAGGTCCTTATTCCGAAGTTTTAAGTTACATATTTTTACTTATGATGTAAATTACATATCGATGGTGTTCAGATGAAAGGGCTTATCCCACAAAAGATACATTTTTCAGAAACATCTATAATTAAATTTTAACACATTATTATTAGTTACATTATATGGAGGAATGTAAATATAATTGTCAAAAAATATATCTTCACGTTCTGTAATTAAATTTGAACTATTTACACTAATTACAGCAAAAAAGTGACATTTAAAAAATGAGGGTTAAGCCCTTTTACCTAAACACCGTCAATATTTTGAAGTACCTATATTGTCTATTTTGAAAATGTAACACAAATAAATTTATATATTTCTTTTACACTTTAACCTCGATCTCATCAATTAATATCCATTTGGGAATTGTTTATAACATGTCCCTCTATGTCAAACATACGTTATTTATGCGCCAGAATAGATTCAGATTCTGACAATTAAAGAATGGACACCCTTATGCCATGTTGATCCTTTGTTTGTCCCCTAGAGTGAAATGGTAAATAATGCTAGAAGACTTTTTGATATATGAGATGCCACGTTGTTGATTACAGGTGGTGGATGACAGTAGAAAATGGTGGAAAGCCCGGAATTGCCGAGGTCAAGTTGCTCATGTTCCACATACAATTGTGACGCCTTACCAGGGTGGTGATCCAAGTGATGTCTTCAGCAACCCTCTGTATGCACCACCTCGTGGCTATGACAAACATTATGCCGGCCAGGTGAGCACTATTTGTAATACTTCATAGATTGTCACCTACATTTGGCTGAGTGATATAGACCATCAGAATGTCACAGTCAGACTTGAGATTATTTATACAAAAATTCGTGACACTTGTAGTGGTCAAGGTCGCTGTTGGAGTTTATCTTGGAGTACTCCCATTTCCCTATATTGGTCATCAACACCATTCTGCTCGAGCTCCATTCCATTATCATTCTATAGTAGGGGAGAATCTCCGAAATTGGACCAATTCCAACATTTTCTAATTTTTTGTCTAAACGGAAACACTTAAAATTTTCACTTTATCACCAAAACATACCTTGACATTTTAGAAATATACATGTAAAACTACAACACGTTATAAGTAACAGTTTAGACAATACCAAATAAAATGTAATGATCTGCACTCGGTCCAATATGCAAGAAAGGTCTTCTAAATTGGACCTGGAGTTTTTAAATTGGACCACTTTTATCATTCTTATGGTTTAGTTTATTAATGAGATAGACGTTACATGAATTTAACTTTAACGGTTATAGAACAATTTTATGCTTGAACACTTAACACACTTTGCACAAAAGTACTTTTTATATTAATCTTTGTTTTCGTCTTCATTTTAATCTTCTCCATCTTCATTGACGTTCTTGGTTTTATCTTCATCATCGTCTACGTCTCCGTTTTTATCGTTGTTCTGGTGTTCATTTATTTTACATTGCCGTATTTGGTATACATTTCCATCTTCATCATCATTTTGATCTTCGACATCATTGTTGTCTTGGTTCTCAGCTTCAGTGTTGTCTTGGTCTTTGACATCATTGCTGTCTTGGTTCTCAGCTTCAGTGTTGTCTTGGTCTTTGACATCATTGTTGTCTTGGTTCTCAGCTTCAGTGTTGTCTTGGTCTTTGACATCATTGTTGTTTTGGTCCTCAACTTCAGTGTTGTCTTGGTCTTTGACATCATTGCTGTCTTGGTACTCGACTTCATCATCATGTTCATTCATCGTAATATCTTTCTTTATTTCCATTTTATCATCGTCTTCAAGTTCATCCACATCCTCATCTTCATCTTTCCCTCCATCCGCATCATCGCTGTCTCTTGCTCTTTATCGTCATTGTCTTACTCTGCTTCATCGTTGTCTTGCTTTTATCTTCATCATCTGTGCCTTTGCTGTACATCTTTGTCTTACCAAAGTTTTTGTCTTTATGTTCGTCTTCATCATGGTATTTATTTCATTGTTTTTGTTTTATCTTTGTCGTAATTTTTATCTCGCATGTTGCCATTTTTCTTCAACTTCATCGTCTCCGTCTTCATTTTCCTTTCATTTATCTAATTATCTGTAATTTCATCTTCCAAGATCCACTTGAACGCCTTCCGAGGTTACGACCGCTTAGCTGAAAGTTGTACCTTAGTGCTCTGTATCTTACGAGATGAATTTCAAACTACACTTTACTAGGGCTGGTTGTTACTTTTGATGTGAAACACTCGCGTATTGTTATTTGGATTCATACATTTCATTACATAAGCAAAAAACAATATTATACATAAATCTAATAACGGTCCAATTAAAAAACCTTTTCGGTTCAATTTGCAGGAAACAGTAAATTTATTTCTCTAGACATCCAACAAAACTTAAAAAGGACACAGATTTATATAACTTTGCGAAAAGGTACGTTGTTCTACATACTACTGCACAGTATTAATAAAAAATTCTTCACTCAATTGTCTTTTCTTAAATATCTTACGATAATGGTAACGACAATAACATCAGAAGCTTAAAAAAAATATAAAACTGCGTTACTAAGTTTACACAATTGCCAACTGCATAATATTTATAAAATTAGATGAGGGAAGCTAGTAGTTCATAAATCTGCCACTAGATGGCAGGTACTGCATTAGGTTACTTGAAAAAACGATCGGTCCAATTTGCATGCCGGTCCAATTTCAGGTACTTTCCCCTATTCCCTGGTTGCCAGCTGGCAACTCATGTGAGTATATTACATAATATTAATATTACTATATAAACTGACAGATGCATAAAATTCTATGTCCATAACATTGAAGCATTTAAAACGTATATTTCTGTGAAAATGTTGAAATTAATTTTCTGCAACATCATAGTAATTTTTCATACTTCGTCTAATGAGAAAATAAAAATAGACCAAAGAGTCTTTCTATTTATACTGAATTTTGTAGGATATATCATTTCATCGAGTATGCATTTAATCACAATTAAGAAATTATTACCTGGTTATTAGTACAGAATAGAGAAAGTTTGAATTACGCGAAATTTGCAGGATTCATCACGAGACCCAGCAGAAATGTCTCGTCCTGCCCGATCTCCACCCATACCGCCACCTGCACCTGCAGATTGGGTGAGGAAGGAACGACTTGGCAAGAAAGGTGAATTCCGATACTTCTAACTGGGGCTGTATGTGTGTGTGACTTGGAGATTCATTGGACTGCAATGAGGTGTTTTCTCTGTATAGTGGGTACACTTGGACATCCAACCCAAATCAAATGACTAAAATATTGTCCTTCAGTCAACACGAATAATAATGATTTTAGTGCCTTAAATAATCTTTATAAACAGTAGCTAGTTACGGTATGTAATATAAATATATATAAAACTTACATGCAAAGGTGCTGGGGATTGGGAGTCTGACGTGGATTCCACTTTCCTCATTGTTTGAGAATTCGATACAAAGTAACAAGTAATTTTGTAGAGATAAGTATAACATGCCAGTGCAGTATAGAAAAAATGAATACAAAATACAGTTAGCATCCTTAAAAGTTGAGTATTCCAGGAATATTATTACCTGATATTTGTGTATTTTGGAATATTTGAAGGAGCTGTATGCATACTTTGTAGTTTGAGTTGAAACCAAATTGGACACTAACTATTGATTAAATTACCTTTAAAGTATGCAGTATTAATGACAACTTGCTCTTATTTATCTCACTCAAAACATGCACTTTAATTGACAGAATTTATTTAGATCTGCTGAGTGATTGAAGGGCTTTATTCACTATAATATCTCATCCACTGCAGTGTAATTGTCGTGTGTACTAAATAAGGCCAGTTTCTGTAGTTTGCTCAGTTTGACAGTTTATATGTGCCTTTTAGTAATGTAATATAATTTTGATTTGGATTGGAAACTCTCTCGATTTACACAGGTCAGTGCAGTGAAAATAGTACAAGTGCACTCAGCTTTTTTGTCATTGTGATTGTCAGCTTACAAGTTCTGTCCATATCATGATCTTGGAATCCTGTGACTTTTCAATGTTCTTCTCTGCATTTCGCCAGCTATAATGAAGATTATTTCTATAATTTTTCTCTCACGATCTTCGTGGGAAGAAATTAGCCCGATTTCTCTCACTGACTTTACGTTTATGAGATATCCATTTGCAGACTTGTGAAAATTGGTAATGTGATGGTAGATGTATCTTATGAATCAAAACAAATGTATACACTGCTTGTTAATGATCAGTCTACATCAATTAAGGATTTTTAGTGTGAAGTATTGCTTAATTGAAGGACATTTTGTACAGTTAATAAATTGAAAACTGTCTGGATAAATATACTGAATTCATCAATACGAATTAATAAATTGGAAATTTCGTGAGAATTCATTGCTAATTATATACATTTTTTTTTTATTTACCCATGGTGGATGTGAATTTTATTCGGACTGGTATTAATACAAAGCCCTTACATTGTCACTGGGGCTGCAGCTCAAAACACTTGCAGCTATTGTAATGCAGAATAAACAATTGAATCATCTGAATACTGGAAACTAAGATCAGAGCTTTATGTGAGTTGTCTTCCATGTTAAAATTGCAGCTGCTCGAAATACAGGAGTATTTTGTGTGACTTTTGTACTATATTATGCTCTAATACAATATCAATAATATTGTGTGTTCACCTCCATTACAAGTACCTACTTAAAAATGAATATTTTAGAGGCATATTTAAGAATTTATAGAGTTTATAACTTTACAAGAGATATTCATAATTTCTGATATACAAACAGCAATTTTTATCAATTTTTCAAACCATTTTTTTAACGTTAACATTATCTAACTTCATATGTAATAGAAGACTGGGAAAATTGAGAACATTTACTCAACCCACAACAAATGAAGTTGATCAAAATGCTTGTTATTGAGTACGTGTCATAATGATTAAGTTTTACGATACTTTTACTATAATTCTGTCACTTCAGTTTCAGTTAGCACATAGATTTTCTGCTAAGACACCGGCTAAACGTTTTTTTCGTTACTTTCTGTTTCAGATAACATATCGAATTTGTGTTCTGTAATGGAATTTAATCATTTCCTTTTAGTTCTATCACTATCTCCTCTTATTTCTGTATAGTTCCAAGTAATTATATTCAAAATTTCGAATCAATTTAGAATTCGATTAAAATTCCACCAAATCCAAACTAATAAAAGAATATGTTTTGTTTATTGTCTTATTCCATTCACATCAGAGTCTTATAATATTAAGTTCTGAAGATTAGAAAACTACAAAGAATTTTATCAATTGTTACGAGAACTTAGTAGATCTTATTTCCTTTTTAGGTGACAATGGCCATTGTATTACTAATTTTTTAATTTCCATATTTGTACATTCATTTTTATAGGTCCTCCAGTTTATACTTCCAGTTCTACTTCTCCCACTTTGATTCATTCATGATTTATATTTTACCTATATATTCTTCATATGAAGAACATTTGACTTCTTAATTTTAATTCCATTTTTTCTAAAGTAGCTCGAAAACTCATTTAGGCAGCTCTGTCAGTATGTCTTTTATTCTTAAGCCTTCGAGCATTTTACATAGGCTACTTCATTGTTAAAACAGTTTAGTGATTACATACGTCAAAATTTCTGAAGCTCATTTATAATACTCACTTTTTTCTTTAATTTTTTACACTTTTTTATATAAATGCAGATGATTTGTGTGATGGCAGCTTATTTCATGTTTGTGAAACGTTTACAAATTGCTTTTATTCTGTTTTCAACTTATAAAAACAGAACAATTATGTACAGTGATATCTATGTATATTGGTTATATACTCCATACGCAAGTACAATGAAAAATCTCTAGAAGTTATCATATTTCTTTTGAGCATGAACATAAATATGTAGGTTGTGATTCATAGAATTTCTGAGCAGATAAATATGTTTTTAAATTTTTATTGAAATTGTGGTCTGTGTGAGTAATAGGAGTAGGAAGAGGAAGGTGTGTGAAGTTACAGAAAATTTTGCTAATAATATAATTTAGCATTTCTTACGAAAATATGGCCGTGAGTGTTACACAGGTTCACTCTACTGGATTCTTTAATAACACACATTAATGCAGCATTAAGATACACATTATAATCCAGAAGGATATATTTGTTCTTATTGCATGTTAGCCATTTGTTGCTTAGTGCAGAATTTTTGGCACTAAAGGCTGGTTCACAATAAACCGGAAATGAGAATCAGAACGAAAACGAAAATGGTAAAATTGTTAAAATGTGTACATTTAAATGTGATCGGGAATGGAGATTTGGCCAAGTTTCAACTTTGGTGTTCACGTTTCCGATCACAGCCCACTAGAGTCATTCTGTTGCCATCGAAAAGCTATTTTGTCGTCGTATATTTTGTAGCAAGAAGACCGTGACATAACCTATGCATTATTTTGTTCTGTGCTGTGCATCATGGAGCAAGTTTTATTTGATGAGATTCTAATATTGAGTGTTGAGGGAAATCCTCATGTTTATGATAAGCAGCGCGCCTAGTATAAAGATGAGAAAATGAAGGAAAATACGTGTCTTTCAATAGCTGCATCTTTGAACACCGATCGATCGGAAGCGAAACATATTTTATTACTGTATTGGTTGTATTACACACTACATATTCATGCTTCAATTCAATAACTACTGTTGTGTTCATTTTTGTTCTATTACAAATGTTTCTTCTGTAATTATTTTACATTATGGTAGACTTAAAATAGGTTGTGATAATAAAGATGCATGGGCATATTTATAGTACCGTACCTAATGAAATGTTTCAGTTGAAATTTCGAAGTTGGTTAACCTGTGTTTATGTTGGCTGCCTTGTACTCATGAGAGAACGTCATTGGTTAATTATACACAAATAACATCAGAATGCGTAATATTGACTTTACATATCGATATGCATAGTCATCTACGTTCTCGGTTTATCGTGACTCAAAAATTTTCATATTCACGTCCTCTCCTTCTCGTTTTCATTCTGGTTCTTGTTCCCGGTTTGTTTTGAACCAGCCTTTACTGTTACCACCTTTAATATGTCATGTGTATCAGCAGTTTTGGATTCGTGTTGAGGGAAGCATAGCTGCCAAAAGGTTTTGCATCATGCTGACCATCATGGAAACTTGGAATGTCATGTGTTGCTTATTGTGTGTTTGAGATTGACATATCAAATGCAGCTAGATGTATTTCTTTTAGAAGTTTTATCACCTGGAGAGAAAATTATGTAGTGGTAGAACTTTAAATACATCAATTTTTATTATTTTAATGGGAATAACAAACAGTTGTGTGTCCACAAAATGTTGTCTTACTTGGTAGATGTGAGTGTAAAACTGAAATCGATCTTCATATACAGTGAAACCTCTTACCTCGGAGATGAGAAAAAGAAGATAATGCCGGAAAATAGTAGCTTGGGAAATGAAAGAAGAAAGGAGTGTGGAGTTACAGAAATTTATAGTATTTCAATGTTCTTTCTTGTGTGATGTATGGTTCCTGATGGGTGTCTGTTTCATTGAAATTTTGCATTTAAAAAAAAAGTCTTAGCATAAAAAACAGCTTCTTGTTCACTGTCTCTCTTCATCAATGTTATGCAGGAAGTAGAGACTTTCACTTTCTAGTTCAGGCTCAGGTTTATCATCTTTACAGCCACCAAACTCTCCTGCTCATGACACAATTCAGTGATGCTTGATATCCCACAAATGCCAAGAGGCATATGCAGTAGAATTTGTACTATCCAGCAACTATGGGACAAAACCAGTACTACCAGATAACTGATTTCGCTGGTTAATTAGAAAATAATTTTATAGGTTATTCGAATCGGTACACTGATGTTGAGATACCACCATCTTGCAACTGCTTTTTCCAAACCTATCTACAATGGTCGCTGAGAAAGATTCGATTTGTGACGTCTTTAGTAAAGCACGTGGAAAATACAGAGCCTGAGCACGATGCTGCACATAACAGCATTCCCCCTCCCTTACCTCGATGGCAGACAGTCGTCTATGAACTATAATCTAGATTTCTTCTGTGTAACAACCCTAAGGACTGATGAGGTCCAGATCTGTAGATGTGACCTACAAAGTGACAGTTTTCCTGTATCAGTGACAAATTTTCAGCCCATTGAGTTTTGAAGACTAGTTAACAAGGAACAGTATCCAAACTTGCAAAATTTGGCTTTGAATATAATTGAAGGGTTTGCTGCAAAATGGAGGTAGCTTTACTTTTGGCTAAGTGGAGCTACCTCCTTTTTACAGCAAACCCTTCAATTACAACCCATGTTTGGTAGCACATACGTATGTGAATGTGCATTTTCTACCATTAAATTTTTAAAAACTTAGCACGGAAACAAGTTAACAACAAGATTTACTGAAATTGTCACTGCAGCTTGCCACTACACAAATCGAATGGATATTCAATCTATTGTAAAACAACACGCAGCTCAATTTTCTTGTTAAGTATAACTCTGATTGTTATATTTGTATCTTTGAGTTTGGAAAATAGAAGTCTAAATAGTTTGATGTGTATCATATTTCTTTCCATTTTCTAATATAATATTATTAATAAATTTAATATTATTATATCTTCCTGGCCAGTGAATTAGTTTTGAAAGTGTCATCTGGCCCTCTAACCAAAAACAGTTGGAGCACACTGCAATAAACCAACCCCTGCTTTCTTGTTCTATCAATCAGCTGGGTGAAAAGTACTGTGCCGGACTTCTACACTTAGCCTACTTCTCTCAAAAGCGATAATATTATTACTTCAGGACCAAGAATTCTCAACGATTGATGCAGTAAAATGATACAATGATGAAAAATTGATGTGATATACATAAAGATTATTTATACGTACCTTTTCTTGAGACTGGAAAAATTGAATGATGCACCTAAAAAAAAAATTTGACACAAATGGAAATAGTATATAGAGGTTTCACTGTATCCATAAACTAGACAAATTGTTCTCGTTTCAAATTCATATTCCATAATTTAGGGAGTTAGAACTCGAGATAAAGTTTAAAATTTGAAAATATTAAATGGTTGTCTCATATTTGTGAATTGCAGGAGTGAATTAGTTGACATCTTCAATGACCTGTATATTTTTAAAGACTCATAAAGACGTGTACTTGTTGTGATGTGCTCTTTCCTGTTAAATCATTTCGTTCCTATAAATGTGGCATAGGTTCCAAATTCTGATAATTTTTCCGTGTTTTTTTTTTTTTTTTTGTGATCCATCTTTATTCTCACATTATTTCTTACACTCCTGTCATTCATTTACATTTAGAATCTCCAGAGATATGTTAAAAGTTGTTTTAAGTAAGCAGTGAAATCTTTGAAGACATTATTTACAAGAGAAACCTTGTAAAATATTGCTAAAAATGGTTCAAGAAAGCAACTATTTATTTACATAAAAAGTTATAACAAGCTGCAGTATAAGGAGTGTTAAAACCTACCTCCTGGAGGATATTCATTCCAGTCCTAGACATTTTTCACGTTTCGAGATAGTTAACCATTTATAAATTTAACTGATGTAAGAACTCCTGCTACTTCTGATACAGTGCTGTAGGAGGTATTATTCTATTCTATGAAGGAGCTGTTTTATTGACTCTGATTTTGCTTTTGTTTCCTCAGGGTTTAATACAAATTGTAAAATTGTTGTAGGTATGTGTTCATATAATTCTTTCCTTCCGTGATATGGTGCTGCTATTAATGTGTGATGTGCTGTCTGTATGTGGATATAATTCTTGTATTTGTGCATGGTACTCTCTGTTGCTTTCTATTAGTGAACTTCATTGTGATTTGTCATGTACAACCTGTGGGTTGTTTGGAGTGTTATTGAGCGTTTCTTGTATGTTGAAAGTTATTTAATTATAAATATTTGAAGGTACTTAAAATATACATCAGAATTAATACTTAAAATTATTAAGTATATGGGAGCTGAATAAATAATGCCGGTTTTCATTTAATTTTTATACTTAAAAAGTAGTGGCTCTTACAGATTCTTTCTGCTCTTGAAAACAGGGAAATAGTAAGAATTATCGAAAACAGGAAATACTTTCTTAACTAATTCACTGCTCATATAATCAGCTGATAGTTTTAATTGTATGCATACTCTGAATTTATGTACTGGTAAAAAATACATTTTATGTACAAAAATTATCAGCTTTACAAAATGCCCCAGGATGTGATACTGAGTAAGGAAGTTGATATATATTTTTTTCTTTTTTACGTGTTTCATAATTACGGAAATTTTAAGTTGTGTAGAGAAAAAATACAGACGAATATTGATTTAGTAATAATGTATGTAATTGCTCAAGAATTTCGACTTTCAAACCATGAACATTTTCGAACAAATATATTTCTTTTGTGTGAAGCATATACTTTCAGCATCACGTATCTTTCCATGAAAGTCACTGTTTCTGAATCTCAACTTTTACGAAAAAGACCATCAAAATAAATAAGGTTTGTATCTATGGAAGAAAAATATGTATCAATTATCATTTTGGGAGCAGAAGTCAAGGGCAATTCACTTTCTTAAAAAAAAAAAAAATTGTGCAATGTCACATTTGACATTCACCACTTATCAAATCTAAGTTTGAAAGAGAAGGAACAGAATAACTAACATATTCAACCGAAATTTTTACTGTCAGGTTTTAGTTGGAAAAGTATCTTTTCTGGTGTGAGGCATTCTGACTGTTATTATACAAATATATTTATCATGTCATGTTTTGATAACTGAACCCATCGCCAGGTCATTGCTTGTTTCTTGTAACGTGTTACCATTTTCAAGCATAGCAACTATTTCTTTATGTCATATTTATTATATTTGTACTGCTGTTGTCCAGATTTCCGACCTTCAGCCTGGAAAACTTTCAGACACTTAAGTCAAATAGTATCAAATAAACTATAGTAGTCCACACATGTGGAGTAATGGCTAGCGTGTCTGGCCGTGAAACCAGGTGGCTCGGGTTCGAATCCCGGTCAGGGCAAGTTACCTGGTGAGGTTTTTTTCCGGGGTTTTCCCTCAACCCAATATGAGCAATGCTAGGTAACTAGTGGTGTTGGACCCCGGACTCATTTCACCGGCATTATCACCTTCACTTCATTCAGACACTAAATAACCTGAGATGTTGATACAGCATCGTAAAATAACCCACTAAAAAAAACTATAGTAGTGTCCACAGATATTGCACTTAATCACTGAAGGCTACGTAATTAATAACATATGGACATATGGAAATGAAACAATCTTGAAGGTAAAATCGTCACCTGATCAATTCACCAGGCGAGGTCTGACTTTTGAATGCACAAGCATGAAATATTGGACATGAAAAAAATCACCGTGCCTTTCAAACAGAAAACACTCGAAAAATTCAGGAAGGAACTTGACAAAAGTTTTATGGATTAACTGAAACAAAACACTGAACTCGAAGTTCTGCCTAAATTTCAACTGCCAGTAGAGTAATATAATGTTGTTCGATATCTCAATATAACTGGCATCTATCTAGCTGAATATGTTCGCGGAAATGAATGTCCTGAATAAAGAACAAATTTCTGCACTGCCTTAAGTTGAATTATGGAACCCAACAAACTGGCTATATTGCCGGCTTGTACTGAGAAACTAGAGGAAAAATGACTCAACTATCAAGTCCTATAATTAACATACATATGCAATGTTCAAATACTATTTGCAAAAACAGAGGATGAATTACAGAAAGCAATGAAGTAAGAACATTTCTAGCTCTCAGACAAAAACATTGTCTGTGTGTAGGAAAATCACTGAGAATCAAAGCTGAAATTGGGAACACAAATAACTGAACATTTTTTGTATATCTTTAGAGAGTACATTTTAGGATTATCGCTGTTACTGATGTCAAACTACAATGATATGACAAAATGAACTGAGTTGTAGAAGAAATTAAAAAAAAAAGTGTTAACCAGCACAAAATTGAGACTTTATGAAGTTTAATCAAAATAAGCATTGAAATATAGAAATTAAATTTGGATTTTAAGAAGAAAGGAATGTTAACATCTCAATTCAAATAACTACTGAATTCAATTCAAATGTTACTTTTTAAAGACTGCTTTCAGATTTCGTACATTTATCTCATTAAAGAAATACTTACATATGAATACACATAGAGGTATACAAGAACATTAGTACATTTCACTGAAACACATATATTGATTAAATAGGTGGAAACATTGAAATATTTAGTCACAAAAGTTGTTAAAGATGGAATTCGATCTGTAGATATTAAAATTACTATTATTGAACAGAGAATAAGGATTTTAGGATTTCTGAACCCAATATGGTAGGGCAAAAGATCTCTAGAAAGACTAAAATAATATAAGCAAAGCATTGGTTGAGACTCCTTTGTTATAATAGCGAAGTAATATGGATTCTCTTGAGAGCAGAATGCAAAATAGCATTAGAATGAACGACTTAATAAGAAGCGAAAGGGTATACTGACTATAAGGAATCCAGAATGAAGAAATAAGGAGATGAACGAAAGCAGAGGAGACGTTATGGGATAGAATTAAAAAAAAGGGGAATTGAATTGGTTTGGAAACCTGATGAGAATGGGGTTTCCAGGTGTAAGAAGAATATGTGACAGACCAAGGAGATCGTGGTACGAGCATTACAGAAGTCATTTCTGCCAAAGGAAGAGGAAGATGTTCTAGATCGAGAGGGGTGTTGATTAGAAATGGGAAGGCGGTAATAGTTGCAAAATCCCTGTTGCTATTACATTGACAGAATGAATAATGATTAACTTCCTAAAATTGCTCCCACTCATAGATCTAAGAAACAGTGAGACAATAGGAGATTCAAAAGAAGAAGAAGAAGATGATGATATTTATTATTATTATTATTATTATTGATAAATAATTCACTTTGGTCTGTTGTATCAAATTTCACCAAAGTAGAATCTTCTTTGCATGTCTTGAAATTTCCGTAACTCCATAGTGCTGAAGAAGGAAATATTTTACTCCGCATTTGGCTCGATAATAATCTTCACTGATGCATTTCACACATAATTGGTAATAAAGAATAATTAGCTACGTTTTAAAATTCTGTAAATATTCCGTCCATTTTGAAATTGTCTTTCTATACATTACGCTCTGCCTTGCTTAAACTTGCAGGAATACATCTTCAAGTTGTAAGATTGTGTAGTCCTTATTGAACATGGCCCCAGACCTTTTGTGTTTTAAAATGATGTCATTACTAGAATGCCATCCATGTAACAGATATTAGTGTAATATAAAAGACTTTTAATTTGTAACATAGAGGAACAGTATATTTTAGCAAACAGTGTATGCTGTTGAGATTTAGACGACCTTCCACATTTTTGTCAGTATTTATCCTTTGTTATTCTGTGAATATGTAACAATTTCGAAATAGTAGAGTCAGCCTTGGGTTTCATTATTAAAAAAAAAGGGACAGCCTATTGTATAATTGCCACATGGAGTATGTACATTTATTTGTAGCTGAAATTGAGCCATTCTGTTCTGAAGTAAATTTTACTTAACCTTGATTGTTGAAGTTATCTTCAATAGATTAATGATTAATATGGTAGCCAACAAATATATGAAGGAAGCTGCTAACTTGTTTACTTAGTGACTGATGTCTGATGGTTGTATTCTTATCACAACTTTTGGACACAACTAAGCTTCCTTCTACTGGATACCACTCTACTTCCGAACAAAATGGCTTACATAAGAGTCATCTGACGTCAACATAGTTTCCTGAAGGTGGAGTTATCTCTATCCCTGCCACAGCAGCTAAAAAAAACAGAGTTCACGTGCTTTCTTAACTTTGATGTGAGAAATAAGTGAGTGTGGGAACTCTTGCCATTAGGGAAGGAAAACCTCGCACTTGGTTAAATGTTATGAGCATCAGAATTATTATAGAAATTATGGTGAAGGAAAAAAAAAATCCCTTGCATTAATGAGAGTAAAAATACGGGATGACCTGGTCTCTGATAATTTTTATGTAGTGGCAATTAATACACTGCGTTTTATATTTTATTATCATAAGAGACAAAACATCACAATAGCAAGAAGTGAATAAATGCAAGGAACCAAATGAAATTAAGAGAAGAAACGTGGCCCAAGGTTGTAATCAGTTGTATGAAGAATGCACGCAGTTATTCCAGTACCGGTAGATGTCCAGTACACACAACGTACAAACACATTGTGGGTGGACAGCATACGTTCAGTGTTTAACAAGCATTGTCAGTGATTTCGTTTTCTATCATAACACGTACAAGTTACATGGGGAGGTTTTTCGTTTGTTGGATTAAGTTGGCAAACTGTGTATTTGTGGGAGGACTATTGAAGGTTTATTGAAAGCAGAGTAGTGTAAGAAGCATTCTAGTTATTATTTAATTAAATACATTTATTGCTGGTATTAGTTTACTGAAATAAACTATTTATTACTAAATAAATAATACGTTTTGTATATGTCGGCCAGGTATGATGGGTGACCAGATTTTTAGGATTTAAATGTGTGCAACACAAAGGAGTTGCTATGATATTTGTAGGGCTAGCATTTTCTATTTAATATACCTGTGTACATTGATTGCTCTTAGTAACAAATATACATATACCATTTTAATCTTTATAGCTACTTCTGAATTCAAATTCTGCCATAATTATATAATTTCGGAATATTTTAAATATATATATATATATATATATATATAGTAAAACTTCTATATATATATATATATATATATATATATATATATATATATATATATAGTAAAACTTCTTTTGTAAGTTTCGCACTTATCACTTATACATGATTCACACATATACGTTTTTTTCTGAAGTCGTGGCAAAATTTCTATACTTTCTAATTTAAATTATTTTGGTTATACATATTTTTTATATGTTTCTTATACGTATATGGACTACTTTAAACTCTAGGAGATACGAAACGTCATTTATGTGTTCTAAATCAATTTTGCTCAAAATTAAGGTAGCCATGAAAATGTAAGAATGCGAAAATAGATATACAGTAGCATGTGTTCATTGTTAAGATGCGGCCCACTTTGAAATTCGTGGAAATTCGAAGCTGCCCATGCTTACCTTCAACTATCTTGTGTCCTTTAGTGACACTGTTACTGTTTTGGAGACAGTGAAACATTTCGTGACACACCATGATGTATAGGTCATTCGTTATCTCGTGAAACCAAATGCCTGTGTGCACCATAGCTTATAATAAGAACCTTATGATGGAGGTGTGTGTGCTAGCTAGCTGCAAGTGGAAACGTAGGTACTAGCGAGGGAGGGAAGCTTCTCAATCCACTTTATGCTTCCTCTTATGCGCAGGTAGGTTTCACAAAATACTGAATGGCCTATAACTGAACTAATTATAGAACAGTTATAACTTATCACAACTTTAGGCATGGTTTATCCTTTTTAGGAGCAAGCAGTCCACAATAACTTACTTTTTTTTTTCGTAAACTAATAACATGTTACTAAATGAAGATTCACAGAAAGAACAAGGCAAGTCAAAGTCGTAAAATTTTCTTGATTGGAGTTTGAAATGTAATATATCAACCACATTTGGCTCAAAGCAGCTAAGATCCAAAAAAAAAAAAAGCCACCGGCATGGCTCAGTCAGGTAAGGCGCTTGCCTGGCGGTGTGAAGTTGCACTCGGGCACGGGTTTGATCCCCGCTTGGGCTGATTACCTGGTTGGGTTTTTTCCGAGGTTTTCCCCAACCATAAGGTGAATGCCAGGTAATCTATGCCTAATCCTTGGCCTCATCTCGCTATCAGCAATCTCATCGATGCTAAATAACCTCGTAGTTGATACAGCGTCGTTAAATAACCAACTTAAAAAAAAAACTTTCCAAAATATAGTCTTACATCATTCAAGAATGTGTTATAAATTTGAGTACTGTATTATAGAATCAAAATGTCTTAACTGTGAAGTTATAAATTTGTCTTGTGAAAATGTTACTAAATTGACTTAACTCACTCCCTGTTTAGTCTTCAAGTGCTATTTCAGATGTCATTAAATGTCTTTTCAGTTATACTGTACATTCTTCTCACTTAAGGTTTTTTCTTCAGAACCCATAAAAAAACGTATAAATGAAGTTTTACTGAAATATATTGTATAATGTCACTGTAATTTTCAAACATAGTTCAGTCAGTTTTCAGTTTCAAAGTTGCATTATTTTAAACAAAATATTTACTATTCACAACACTCCTCTTTGCGGAGGAACTGATGTGGACTAGGAATCACAGATAGGACATTTGGTTTTAGTTGCAGAGTTTAGTCTAAAAATTAGTATATATCTGGTCACCCCAGTGCACAGTGGATTAGGAATTACCTGATTAGTTTTTTGTCTTGCATAATAATGTCTGAAAAGTGTACAGGTTTCCTGACATAGTTTTCCTTCTTTGACCCATTCACTCTCGTAATGTTTTGGTGTTTGTGTGGTTAAGTATTTGTAACTGTATTTATTTCAATGTCAATATGGTGCTACATATGCATTGTACCAGACTGAAACGTACTGTTCAGTCCTGTGTGTGAATTTGTGTGCCTGCTGACGATCACAGTAATGTTTACCAGAACTAACTTGGACACTTAATTTATTTTTAATTGTGGACAAAATGAGGTTAAGAAATTGAAACCAATATCACATTTCAAAGATTGACTTTGTGATGGACGAAGTGTGCTAGTTTCACCTCAGAAACGAGAATTCTCTGAAATCTTTATTTTCTTTGTCTGGTACTAAAATATGATGGACAGTCCAAGTATAGTTCAAACAGTAATCCCTTCTTGGCAATATGCAGTGATTTACAGTGTAAAAAGATATATTGATTTTTATCTGATGGAATCTGAATCGTGTAGAAGGATATGTTTGCATTTAAAGCAGATTTATGCCATCAATTTTGCAGATAGTTCTCCATTTTGTAAGGTATAAATAAATAAAATCGGGCAGTGTTTATTATCGAAATATCTTGACATGGTTGAAATGTTTCTATTCAAGATTTTCATTATATTTTGTCTTATTTACTACAGATAGAATTAAAATGATTCGTTTGTGTTGGCATTAAGTCATGAGCCTGTAATTTCTGCTTATTTGAGTAATGACATTTGCAGCAAGCACACAGAACCCCATTTCGAATTTGGTGTGGCGATGCTTCACTGTGCCCTTGTTTCGGATAATGGTAATGAGTACAACATGCAGTTATATTTAATGATTTTATATCAGAAAGCATGTATTAATTGCAGATGTTATGTTATTTAATATTTTTCTTGAAAGAACCAAAACTAATAATCATATTAATATATTGAATATATACTTAATAAAGATGCTAAGTATCATTTCATGTTTCCGCATTGTTCTATATGGAGTAGTGATCCGTGTTCATGGAAGGTTATATAGAAAGAGGGAAGTGACTGTTATACCTGCCCTCTCTCTCTCTCTATTTTGCAAGGAACTTGTTCCAGTACATTTTATTAGACGTAAGTAAACACAGATGTTCGCTGTAGATTTACATGCCAAAATGAAGAAGGCAGAAATTTACAGCAGTAAATATGAACAACTTTTCAAGGCTTTCTTGAATGTGTTCCTTTATACTTGAAATAATTGTTTCGCATGTGTGACTGTTTGCTTTTTTATTTATGTATGTATGCATGCAGGTATGTGTGTACATAAATACATACCAATTTAAAAATGATGCTTATGAAAATGTAACAACATCACAGTATACTATATACAGTCACGAAGCTTGAGTTTTGAGGGTGCTAGAAACAATAGACTGTGACAGTACTATTTTGCATTGCCTGTAATGAGGTGATATTAGCGATCCTAGTGGTGAGTAACTATCTAATGTTTGCATATTTACTACGTATTAAGCTTCGCGACTGTATATACTAGACTGTGACAACATTGTGAGAGACATCTCTTTGGCTTCTTCACTTGTTTTGAAGTGTTTCTATGTGTCATATAAAAGATTTTAGATTCAGCTTACAGTTATTCGAGTGAAATTTGAACAAGTAAGAAATAAGAGCAAAAATGACAGAAATTGACAGATCCAGCAACATTTAGTTGACAGCAAGATAATTATAAATTGAATTAATTGCTTTCTGCTCGATGTTCAGTGGATGCTTAAAGTTACAATAAATGAAATTAGCAATTCTCTCAACTTCTGAAAACATAGTTCTTTAAATCACAAATAAAGATATTTATTAATTTGTTAAATAAATTTAGTTGAATAATATATTAATTGCATGAGAATATACGCCATTAATTGAGAATTAAGTAGATTTTATATGACAGAAATACATTTAAAACAATATTTAATTAGACTTTTAAACGACAATGAACACATACCATTAAGTAAATTGAACTGGATTTTGAATGACTAAAATACTTTTCACGAAATAGGACTAAACTAGTTATTAAGTGACAAAGAATGCATATTATTAAATAAAATTTAACTAACTTCACAGTGACTAAGACATTCCATTAAGAAAGAAGTATACTGTGCTCCAACCACGAGAAAGTCTTTGCGGAATGAAACGGAGCGGGGTGATGCTGTGAATGAATGTTGATGTCATAAGATGTCATAAGGTCACACACGTGGGTACTCCTATCTCTATTGGCTAGCTCTCACAGCACAAACAATAACATTGACACACATATTTATACTACCCTAGTTACAAAATTAGATCATTGTTAATCTCCTGATCTTTTAATCTCTCCATACAGGAAATAACATATGCAGGAGAGCGCATGGTTTTTAAACTGACGTTATAACGATAATATTATCTATCTACTTCGCTCCAATAGATGATGCAATAGTAAGCACATTCCTTTCACGGTTGATCTCCTGGTTGGAGAACAGTAGCTTTAAAATTGGTAAGAGTATATTCCATTTAATAAGAATGAAATAGCTTTTCAGTGATCAAGAATGCATTCCAATAAATAATAGTCATATTTTTTAGTACTACCAGTAAAATAACAGTGGACTAGCTTTTCAATGACTAAAAGTACATTCCATTAAATCAGAAAGATCAAGATTTCAGTTACTGAGAGTACTTCCCATTTCTGATGAGTGATCTTCACTTTAATTAGTTCACATCTTATGACACATACTGATCTTGAGGTAGTATAAATTTCATGTTACCATATCTGTGATTCATGTACTTAAGATGTGCGGTATAGATTTGCATAATATAGAGGGCTTTGAAGAGTTGTGAATACTTTCGCTAACATGTTCACATTTGCACGAGACATGTGTACTATGTCTCTTAGTGATTGCCGTCTTGTACTGGAATGAGGGCCTAAACAGCACACGTGTGTTGTTGTTTTCGAATGTGATTGTGTTATGTATTCCAATCATATTTTCATGTTTAATATTCCAAAGATCTGTTGTTGTTTATATCTTGTATAGTCAGGTTTTAATTTTAACAAAAAGTATTACAGAACTTAACTATTACAGGTGAATGTATATTTTTAATAGTTTTATATAAGTTAACTCCAATTGAAGCTATGTATTCATGTACCAGTAAATAAATTGGTATTTGTGGAAATGTATGCTGGCTTTTGCATTTGTTGAGCTTGATGTGTGTACCTGTCTGCAGTTCCCTTCTCTTTGAAATCTCCTTGTTGGATAATTATTATTGTTTCTTGCGTTGCTTTACTTAATGATGACTTGCAGACAAATACCAAGACTCCGAATTGAGTTCAGATGAAGATGGGCTTCCAGTTTCTCGGAAACATTGGGATGACATGGATGGCAAGTCACCTCCTCCTCCCCCGCCTCCACCCACGAATGGTGCACCCGCATCTCCTAATAATTCACGGTCACAAAATGGAACTCTTATATCCAGAAGTAAGTAAACATACCACTATTGAGTAGCAAGTATTCTGTTCACAAATGTTCCTAGCCTACTCACTTGTATTGAGAGTATTACCAGTCGGTACTGGGTTACTGTTGGCTCTCTCTAATATACAGTAGCATGCAAATTAATCCGAACAACGTAATTACTTATGCAAAAACACTCAAACGGGATAAAAAAAAAAGGATCTAAGACATATCTTAGTAATCTATGTGGCCTCCCTTGTTCCTAATAACAGCTCTGAGACGATTTGGCATGGATTCCACTAATTTCCCACAAATATTCTTAATTTCTTCATCACGAAACCATACACCAATGAGGGCAGAAATCATCTTCTCCTTTGTAGAACAATCCATTTTTTGCATTCTTCTTTTGCAAATTGACCACAAGTTCTCAATGGGGTTGATGTTGGGTGAGTTGCCTGGCCAGGGGAGTACCTGAATATTCTTCTTGTTGAAGAATTCTGTAGTTTTCGAGACGTATGGCATGGTGCCAGGTCTTGTTGGAACACACCTCTGCCATCCGGAAATGATTTTTGCAGCTGGGGTATGATTCTGGTTTCCAATAAGTGAATATATTTGTCAGAATTCATCATTCCCTTGATAGGTATTAATGCTCCAGGCCCTTCATGTGTAAAACAACCCCAAAACATTACTTTAGGGGGTATTTGGGTGCTAGCTGGAGATGAGCTGCTGTTACTTTTTCGGATCCTTTCCGTACGTAAGAAACACCGTGGCCGTGGACCTCGAAATGAGACTCATCGGAAAAAAAAGTACATTCTTCCAGTCATTCACTATCCAGTGTTGATGTAATTTTGCCCACATTAAGCATTTTTTGCACATAACAGGGGTTAGCAGTTGCTTCTTAATAGGCTTACGAGCCCTTCGTCCAGCTTCCAAAAGCCTACGCCGCTCTGTTGTGACATGAATATTCGCCCCAGTGGTAGCCATTAACTCGCGGGTTAAGTCGACAGCAGTTAGTCTAGGATTTAATTTACTTTTCCTGACAATTAAACGATCATCTGCAGGTGAAGTCTTCCTTTTCTGGCCACAGTTTCCTTTTTTCTGGGGTGTGATGGATCCAGTCTCCCTGTATTGTTTTATGATCGAATTAACAGTAGCCAAACCGATGTGACATTCTGCAGCAATTTGCCTCTGTGTCATAGAAGAATGCTCTGCTAATGTTTTAATTTTAGACTGTTTTCGTGGAGTTGTATCCATTTGTGAAGACGACAGAATGTACACAGGATTGCAGTATTAAGTCTTCAACACAACTGAAATGCTTATAAGTACAAAACGACAGGCAAAATGTCACATATTATAAAAAAAATAATAACGACAGACCTTCAACAATGGAATTACACGTACTACAGATGTTAATTAAAGCAGTATGAGCAGCTGTGAGGCCAACAATGACAGAAAATGTAAAAATATGTCGTGTTCGGATTAATTTGCATGCTACTGTAGGCCTAAACATTGTGACACTAGCAGTAGCTTGGTCTCATGATCTGGGGTTGCACTTGAACATCAGTTCTATTCCACTTGGGCTAATTATTGCCTGGTTGGTAGAGTCCCATGCCGTGGAAATAGTTTCATTTTGAAGGAAAAGTCGGCCTGTGTGGGACAGTCGGTAGATTGCTGTTCTTCTGTGCCTGAGGTTGTGGGTTCGATCCCAGTCCAGGTCGATGGCATTTAAGTGTGCTTAAATACGACAGGCTCATGTCATGTCATGTCATAAAAGAACTGCGGAAAAATATTCTGGAACAATGGCGACGCTGATATAACCTCAGCAGTTGTGAGCAACGTTAAATAAATCAATTAATAATTTACAATTTTTGAAGGGAAGTTCTTCTTAAAATATCAGTCAATCAATCAATCATTTATTAATGTCGCAAGTATAATAGACATATGTTTTAAACTGCAGGAGACTATATAAAACAATAAAAGGTAAAAGGTAAAGGTAAAGGTATCCCCGTAACATGCCATGAAGGCACTTGGGGGGCATGGAGGTAGAGCCCCATGCTTTCCATGACCTTGGCACTAGAATGAGGTGGTGTGGTCGGCACCACGCTCTGACCGCCTTTTACCCCTGGGAAAGACCCGGTACTCAATTTTATAGAAGGCTGAGTGAACCTTGGGGCCGTTCTGAAAGTTTGGCAACGAGAAAAAATCCTGTCACCACCTGGGATCGAACCCCGGACCTTCCAGTCCGTAGCCAGCTGCTCTACCAACTGAACTACCCGATATAAAACACTATTTTACATAAAAGGCAAAAAACAAGTCATTGCTTAAGTTGCAAATACTCGTAAGCCTAAAAATTTTCGAAACGAGTTTTTGGTACCATTGAATTCGTCTAAGTGACGTGCATCTAGCTACAAAGTCTCCAAAACCAAAATTCTCTCCGGCTCTGTTCTAGCCATTCTTCATCATATGGTAATGCAGATTTCCTGCACGAAAATATCATATGTTCTTCGGTACATCATAGTAATATGATAAGCATAAGTAATCACTTCGTGATTCAAGATGGCGCCATGTTCCATCGGACCCCAGCCACTTAGTCACTCGTAATGAGTGCACCTCTGTACATAGTGTTGGACATTGTGCCACTGTCACATTTTCTGTGACATAGTACATGAGGGGGAACAGAGAGGTAGAACTTAAAACTGAGAGAAATTATCCGGCATCGTAGTTTGAATCTGGTGTGGCTTAGTGGATAATGCGTCAGCACGTAGAGCTGAAAACCCGGGTTCGAATCCGTGCTGGAAAGAATTTTTCTCCATTCTACCCATTCTTCACCATATGGTAATGCAGAATTCCTGCACGGAAATATCATATGTACTTCAGTACATCATAGTTATAGAATTTGTAACCACTATATTTCTGAGCACGGAAGATGCTTATTCATCTCCCCTTAAGCATTATCTGTACACATTTACTGTCTTTTTAATATATATTTATATATGACACCTCGCCATCCTCAATTAATAATCATTACCGGTACTATGTGTAGTCAACATGTAGATATCTGTTTTTAATGTACCAGTATTAAAAAGTACTAAAATGTTACAAATTATTTTATAAAGTCGTTGAATACAGTTTCCTCTTTGTCGTTCTATTTTTTTTTCAATAATAGAATATATAAAATAATATAACGAAATGGGTAGCTCAGTTGGAAGAACAACTGGCTATGAACTTGGAAGGCTCCTGGTTCTCGTTGCCAAAACTACAGAATGGCCCGTCCACTTTTAACATTAGTTACTTTTTTTTTTACCTATTTCAGAATTCCGCATGTTTTGTAATAGTCATTCTTTCATGTTTGCGACTTTTGTACGTGAAGGGATTGGGAGTAGGGGATACCATCCTTTCATTTCGATTAATTTTGAGTAATGGGTACTAGGTGTCTTCACTATTTATAGGCTTTGCAGTCATAACAAGATGAAATACTTAAAATTGTTACCAACAGATGGAGTGTGAGGCCTTGCTGGTCATTTTGTGTAGAACTAGTCTAGTCTAAGTCTAGTAGATACAGTCACGAAACTCAATACGTTAGAAATATGCATTCATAGATAGTTGCTAACCACTAGGATCGCTATTATCGCCTCATCACAGACAATGCGAAATAGTACCTGCACAGTCTATTGTTCTTATCAACTCAAGCTTTGTGACTGTATATACTACACTGTGATAGAACTTTGTAAGTGACCTGATCTCCAAGAGGACTGTCTCTCAGAATGGATTGCTTGTGGAATTGTGACAGACATGCGTACTGTCATTCAGTAGGCATAATTCCCTCTCGTTTAGGTTACAAAACAGATAACAAGAAATATACAGTGAAGTGAATATGACGAAGCGTCAAAGCAATGTCAATGGGAGGAGAAACTTTTGAAAGGTACGTGGAAACGCGTCCTTGCAAGGTAATTTGGGGCTGAGAGAAACATGAGCTGTTCTACTGAAGGGGAAAACCGAAAATGGACGTAACCTATTAGCTATCACTTTTTATGGTAATTTATGTGTAATCAACATGTTAAAGTTTATTATAATTTAAGGTATAGAATAGATATTTTTTCAGACGAAATAGAGAGTACCTATGCCACGCGATATACCATATAAGGTTTTCTTTGAACAGTCTTGCCCCCCCCCCCCCCAAGCAAAAACTGAAATGACGTCTCAGATGACTGCCAATTGATCGTTTGGGTAGCCCAGATCACATTATTTATGTCATGTGATCAGGGGTAGTAGGTACTTCCGTCTTGTACCCCGCCATGGTAGTATCACTGTCAGCCGGAGTTTAGGTTAGGGTAACAAATAATATTGATAAAATGCCAGCTATTGGTTACAGGTTAGCTACAAGAGCTTTCGTCATGTGTGCTGCTGTGTGAGATCCGTTGCTTCGGTGAGATCAGTGACACTGAGAACGTGTATATCCGCGAAAATGCTGAAATCTATTATAAAAATGTTTTGTATAATATTCTAATGAGTTGAAATTAGTCATGCCTTGTTGGAAACGATTTATAAACATCCAAATATGGCTTAGAGTATACATTGATAAGGGAATGGAAAACTCTTGCTATATTAATCATACCATAATCGCACTATCTCCTCAACCCCAACAAGTTCTGAATTAAATAACGAGTATATAAGTTACACTTTCGCCGGATTTATTTTCTACTGTCATTTCTTGTTAAATGATTATATATGATGTGTTTCTTCTTATTCATCTTTTTCCCTGTCCTTTTTAGCCCAGAGCAGTCAAGACTTACACGAAGAACTTAAGACTGTGCTAACTTTATTCCGAGAGAAGAAGCATAATCTTGAGATTCTGAAAACTCCAGAGGTGTTCATCAGTCAAAGCTCCGATCCAGAGGAAGTACAAAACTGGCTACGTGCTAAGGGCTTCACTGACAAGTATGTTATTAGTTTTGTTGAGTTAATAGAAAAACCAAGATACCAGTACATTTTATAAGTATAAAAGATTTACCATAGTTTTCCAGTGAATAATTTACCAAATTCAGGTCGTAGGTGTATTGTAATAAAATGAATTGCGTTAGGTGGCAGGTTAGCTCAACTGGCTAGGGATTCCACCATTGTGGAGTAAGTTTGCTTGTTTGACCGTGAAATTAACGGGTCCAGGTTGAATTCCTGGTTGGGTTCTTTTCCAAGATTTTCCCTCAACCAATTGAAAAAAAATTCTAAAATTCTAAAAATTGTGCTAATTCTTTAGGAAAGTGTTTAATATGCGTTATGCATTTCTTCATGAATATTGTGAGTGCTGACTGTGCGCACCCATACCTTTCAGCCACTTCAATGTTCTTCAATTCCCTATCTAAGTCAATGAATACAGCTAATTTAGTGTCCAAACTACTTTGTTTCCGTTTTACACTTGCCATCATTAACAACTAACACTGGAATATGAAAGGTGTCCACTCTTTGCACAGAATGCCAAGATCGATCAACAGATAGTACATTATGCAACGAGCCTATAATGAAGGTAATTAAGAAGCGAGTATGGATATTTATGAAACGAGCGCAAGCGAGTTTCATAATTTTCATACGAGCTTCTTAATTACCATTATAAGCGAGTTTCATACGACTTTTTATGCTCGACCATATTTCTAACTTGATATTATTAATTTTCTTTCTATCTGACCTTGACGAATGTCCCGTATGTTGTGAGATGTGCGCAGACGCGAAAGTATTGATTTTTTTCCGAGGAACAGATGTTCACATTGACCTTGCTAGGCCATAAGAACCTACAGAGATAACATTGAAATAAAATTAGACATTGAAAAACGAGATGACAAATTGAATTTATTTGAATATTATTTACAATTAACACTAATTATTATAGTAACAGAACATAACCTTCTGCGACAGTATTGGATTTCCAGCCTCCGTGACTTTTCGCTAATTCTCTTTCGATTGCATATCCGAGAATAATCGATACTTGCGGTTTTATAACGGTAGAAAGCTGACCTGTCATTGGCTGAACAGTTGTAACCTGAGTCGTCATTGGCTGAAAGACCTGACCTTTAATGAGTAGGTGTACTTTAATGACATGCATTAAAGGTCTGCTACCAGGTGTACAATTACTACATTTCGGCATGGTCGAGCATAAAGTATGAAAAAGTATAGACGAAGTAACGGGAAAATATTTTTAAGAAGACGATACCAAGTGAAAAGAAAAATATTGAAAAGAGGGCGTATTTCAATATTGTAGAGCAAGAGTGATATAGTTTTAAGATATTGCAGAGTGAGTCATAATGATGGATAGTTTACAGGCAGCAATATTTAATTTCAGAATTCGTAAGCAGCTTCATGGTATGACAGGCAATGAGCTCTTTTCTCTCACGAAAACACAGCTTGAGAAACACTGTGGCAAAGATGAAGGTCGGCGACTGGACTCTCAACTTACAATACAAAGAAATGTGTCAGGGGTAAGTTATGCCAAATACTTATTCTGTTTAAAGGCGAGCGATAGTAATGATACCGCTTCCAAAGACAGTATCAGGAAAAAGTTGGGAGAAAGTGTGTTATTACCTAAATTAATATCTTATGAAAGGAGAAAGTAAATACAGAAATGTAAACTCTCATAACTAGGGAGGTTAACATTATGGGATGTATGAGTGCAGGCACAGGTGTCCTCCGTAAAACTTCTTCTTCAGCAAAAAGTAAAAATATATCTCTATATAATAATTAATTTCCCTTAGGAAACAGCATTTCCTTCTTCACACACAAGGAAAAAATCACTTGTAATGTTCTGTTGTTATGTATTCTTGTAGTACAAGACTGCACGGTCATCAGAACTAAGGGCTATCCTCGCTCGAGCTCGCGAGAAGGCAGAGGAGAATGGATCAGATCGAGATTCTGAATGGGAGTCAGATCGGTCTTCAATGAACCACCGTCAGAGACCTGCCCTTCCAGGAATTGATCGAGGTGCAAAGCAATATACGTCATCTGAGAATTCGAGTCAGGGTTTTGGGGGTGATGAATCTGATGGTAAGTAAACATATATATGACCCATATTGATTAGGTACAGGTCTTATGTTCCTACAAGAAGAACCATTTTCGTGTGAACCTAATGTATCTGGGTATATTATAAAGTAATAGACCTCTCATTTCCAAACCTATATCCAATTTCAGGTCTAAAGTTCCTATGACAAGAACAATTCTTGTGGATCACATATATCTGGGTATCTTATCAAGAAATAAATTTCTGATTTCCACCTGTGTTTAACTACAGGTCTCATGTTCCTGCACCAAGAATCATTCTTGTGGATCACATATTATATCTGGGTTTCTTATGAAATACTAATAAATATTTCATTTGCAGCCTATTTCCTTGCTCAAGGAAAAACAAAGTGCATTTTCCCAGTATCCATAATGTAACACTATTGATTTTGAACTTTTGACGAAATCTCAATTCCATTTTTATTGCCTGTCCTTTATTGTAGATCTTAAAATTTCCAAGTGGATAAAATTTTTAACCTTCTGTTAAAAATTATTTTTGTGATTTTCAAAAAGATATGTTTAGGGCCTACATGCAAAGGTAGGTAGTTTGCATTGGTAGGCTCTTACTTCCAAGCAGTGTCTTTTCATGGTGTAGTTTATAGTAGTTGCAGTTACCATAACTGATATCTATACATTTTATATTCTGAAAATGGTCTTCAAACTTTTCAACATAGATGTAACCCCAATGGAAAGAAATTAATAATGAAATATTAGGAAGGGTGTTTCTTTCTATAATTAAATTACGAACAAATATAAACTATGTACAGTATGAGTTATTATTAAAGTCATATAAACAATTAAAAGACCAAATAATACTGTATATAATATATTAAACATCTTCTTTGAAAACACTTAGTCTTACTTGAATAGAATGTCCATTCTACGATCTTTGCTATGAGCAAACTTATCAGTAACTTTTAGTTAAAGTTGGAAATTCGTGATAATGTCTGGACTGTGCGAACTGTAATTGTTGCTAAGCTGTCTGATTTTATCCATGTATTTCTCAAGAAGACTTTTATCCTCTACAATATAGAGTAACAACACTCATCTGAGTGCCACCTCCAATTGCAGTACACAGCTTAACCATTCCATTTGTGAAAAAGCTGTGTGTTTGATACGCACACACGAGAAATAAGTGACAAATTCGTTTATAAGCTGGCAGGCAGGACAATTGCTACAGCTCGCCGAATGAAAATGAATGTTGTGTCGTTGTTGAACAACTTTCTACTGAGAAAGAATTAATGAAACTGCTGTTGAGAAAAGTAACAATCAATCCTCGATTCAGTTATAATATAATAATGGTGGTGCTAAAGATGGTGGTTGCAAACCTGCTTTCAAGTTACAAGAGACAATGTTGTCTAATAAAATTCTTTCCATGACTTCCGTTGGAAGGGAAGAAAAACTGATTTACTGCACATGAAGAATCCTGGCCCTCACAGAAGGCTACAGACATGAATTTACCTTTCATTTCTCACTTGTTTCAAAATTTGGAGGTAGTACAAGGGGTCCACATCAGATGCGAGCTTAAACAAGTGACTCTTAATGGACAGGTCCCGAGTCTAAACCCATTTTGGATTTGTCCCTTCTTGCGATGTTATTGTAATTTTAGGATTGTTGCTCTTGCTCTAAATTATTTGTGGATGTGTTTCTTTTACGTATAAAACAATAAAAAATAGAGATGTTGCTTCTTTCTGTAATACAGTGTCTTACTCTATGTCAGCAGTCATCAGCACAGTGCACCCTCAGGCTAGTGTCTCTTACCCGCAGATGAGAGGCACTAGTGTGCATCCGTGGCTGCTGGTGGGTATGCTTTCCCTTTTACACGACGGTGTATATTCCGATACACTCCTTACCTGTTACCTATTTCAGTGAGTGCTGACGACCACGGCTCTATGTGATGCCACCTTAACATTACTTGTATTCGCATATCCAAAACCACCAAACTTTTACAGACTGTGAAGATGATGGTTAGATCCTGTTATACCATGTCCGTTTGTAAATTCGATAGTGTCCATAGCAAACAAAAAATAGAACTGACTGCATTCTTCGTGTTGACTGCTAGAAATTGCACCCTTACTGAAACTTGAGTATCGTACTGTAATCTGTGTATCTGTTAGGGAAGCATTCTGCTGAATGTCTTTTATGAAGTTTGAACAATTTTAACACATTTTTCTTTGTGAAACTATGATGTCTGAAAGGGAGATGTATTGTATATGAACACTAAAATGAAATTAAGAAAATTGTTGATACTATTGAAAATGAAAACTAACAGTGAAATAAATTGTCAGAAAGTGCAAGTATATTTTATTAAAAAAAAAAATTCTTCTTGAAAATTTAAAGATGGAAGAACTCAAATTTATGGCATTCTAAAATTGAAGCATGAGGTAACAAATCAGTGACTATTGTTATTGCAATGAAAGAACCGACTTCTGACAGCTCCATGACATCTGCCAGCCAATGGGAACTGGATTCGTCACTTGCCTTTCTGTCACCACAAGTTGTCCTTATATTGTAAACACATCCTTTCACGTTTACCATAATGAACACTAAGGGTCGATTTCTAAAACGAGGTCTAGACCACGACCATGGCTTTAAACCGCGTTTGGATTTATAAAATGAGGTCTTTTTCATTTTTCTGAGCCATGGCTCGAAACCATGGTCTGAAGCAGAGACCACGGCTGGGGTAGGTTTAAAACCACGGTTTTATGTATACAAGATGGAGGAAGTAGATCAGCTGGATGATTATCAAATGAAAATTTGTCTCTACGGGTATTAAATCCCAGGATTAGAGTGATGAGAGACAGGAATAATCCTTTGTAACTATGTAACGACGATAATTTCAGGCGAATATTTCGATTTTCGAAGGAATCAACGCAAAATTTAGCAAGAACGCTAAATAATAATCTGCAATGAAATGCAAGAGGCGACAGGTTGACAATTTTTTCACAACTTCTTGTTGCTTTGAAGGAAGTAAGATATAATACTTTATATTAATTATATCTTTATGCCTATAAGACGATATAACTTAATTCTTAGTCTTTACAGTGGTTTTGGTCATTTTATTTAATACTCGAAATTGATGTGAGCCTATAAGAATATAAAGCAAACTTGATTTTGTCTTCTCATTTTAAGTTTTATGCTACTTGGGCTTTGCACGTAGTAAGTCTAGTATATGTGAATATATATATATATATATATATATATATATATGGAACTACACTACATTTTAGTTTCAATTGAAATTTTAATCCAGTTAATACTTACGTTATTAATTCCTTAGAACCGGGTTTTAGGTAGATAATGTTGGTAGTAGTTATGAACAAATGATAAACTACAACATGAACGCTCGATTTGTGCTAATTATTTGGGCAATATCATTCCAGTACCTAAAAATCTGTTTACTATTAAATACTAAGTAATGCTAGTATTTTAAACGCACATATATTCTGTAAATTAGTAAATATAACAATACCTTAGCTGAGAACAAAAGAATGTGACTTACTGCAATTCAATAAAAATATTAATCCCAATGTACATTTATTTCTAATATCGACTGTTTACAAGAATAAAAATCGATTCTTAGCTGCATTGCCATATATAAAACCGACGAACCTCGGTTTCTTCTCAAGCCGCGTCTCGACTTCGTTTTAGAAATCGCATAAAGAATCAGACCTCGATCGTGGTTTAAAAGCTGGGGTTTGGAACCACGTTTTCTTCTGTGTTTTAGAAATCGACCCTAAATCTCTGTCTGCCTGCAGGAGTGGGGAGGTGAAATGCTGGTAGCTGCAATGCCACTCTCTGGTCATGTACCAGTACCTCCCACATGCTTCACTAGATACATCAGAAATCGATTCTTTCATTGTGATAGCAGTAAATAATGATGTTTCATTACCAGTAGTGGATATATGAGAGATGTGCTTGTATTGTATCTGATATTAATCTACAATTAGGCTTAGCAGAATCCTGTCTATTGGGAATAAATTCTGATCCATTGAATTCAACTACAGGCAGATTTTAATGTTCTGTTGTGATATCTTTTCTTTCATCAGGTTCAGTAGATGAGGGCAACAACGGTTCAAACTTGAGTGATCTTTTGAAACAACAGCTTCGCAAGATCCACAACAAATAGTAACTGCTACAATGATTATTTTCTTATTGGGCAATTTTCATGTTTGAGTAGTAAGATTACTTTAAGGGGAGAGGATAGTATTTTTTAAAACTGTTTTCCTATTTGGTGTAAAATATTAATTTTTGTATGTAGAGAGCTCATAGCTGTAGCAATTCAAACAAATTTAAATATTTTGGAAAAAAATTATTTGGGGGGCCAAGTTTGAAAAAAATATACCCAATGCAGGATTGTACTAAAACCGATATATCTAAACCGTTTTTAAAGATAGATTCAAACGGTGTTTTGCAATGTATTTGAAAAAGCATGTTCTACAAACTGTCTGTAACAGAATTTTGATATTAGTCCCTACGTTTGTAAAATAAACAATTAAAATTTAATAACAATTTTCTGATTTCCTTTCTTGCAAACAAACGGACGTATTTTTAAAATGAAATCAATTAACAAAATTATGTTACTGAGAAAAGTTTCCCAATAGTCTAAAGAATATGTGTTCTAAATTTAATGCAGGTATCTTTAATAGTTCAGAAATTATATCCATTTTTGTCTGTCAATGTAGCAAAAAAATGAGGTTACTGGAAACCGATAAAAATGGACGTGTGATTTAAAAATCCATAGCGCAGGAAGTTTAAAAATGACGTCTCAACTTCCGATAAGGGCACAAATACCCACAAAGTTTTATGCAATGCATTCCGCACATATCAAAGAATATTTTAAAGAAAACAATTTTTTTTTTTTCAAAATTTAATTTACCGAAAACAACAATAAAAGTTGGCGAGTGATTTAAAAATCCATAACGCAGGGAGTTTAAAAATGGCGACTCAACATGCGGTAAGGGCACAAATACCCACAAAATGTTATGCTATGCATTCCACACATATCGCAGAGTACTTTAAAGATTTTTTTAAATTTACTCATTTTTCACCAAAAAATACCATCCTCTCCCCTTAAGTTGAAGAAATATTCAAACTGCCATTTCATATGAAGAATTGTGTTGCTGTTTTCCAAAACCCTCTAAATTCATTTTTTTAGGAATTTGAGTAGAGTACTTCATATGTCTAATATAATGTTTCTAGTGCCTGCATTTCGTCAGTTATATAAAAATTGTTCATTATTTAAAAATAATACCTAATTTGGAATAGTTTTGTAGTTATTATTGTATGTTTTTGGAAAACCTTTACAGTAAAAGCCACTGTTTCCACTATTATCTTGGTCTAAGATTAATGACTAGGCTTATACATATTATGAAGGGTTGATTATCAATCTGGCAAGTTAGAGGACATGATTAGAAGCATCAGACTGTCCACTGTTCTGAAACAGTTTCATTAATAACACCAACCATTTATAATATGGACCTAGACTTTCAACATATTCTTTTCGATCTCTTAAGGAAAACAGAATTCCAGTTTTCCAAAACTGACCACTTTCTACAGATCTTATATTTTATCTCTGCCTCTGTGCGATGTCACGTTTGTGATGGGAAGGCAAGGAGATGGCAGGAAGTTTGCAATGCTTTTTAATATGCTGACGTCCATGACTAAGATAAGCCACTTGAAATTTAACGGTCACTGACCGGCAGAGATAAATGTAAGATCTGTACCGTTACAGTTTCTTCATCCATTGCAAATAGAATCACCAGAAAACAGTACTATTCACAAATCGTACCAATAAAATTTAAAAAGATTGTGTAGACTTCTAAAACACACTTTATTTAAATTACATAAGTTAGGTCAGATGCAACAGTGTTCATGAGTAAGATAGTTATATATAATAAAAGTAATATAATACAGTTATATGAACACTTTTTAATGATTGAATAAAATTAATAAAATCGGTTAAAAACCATACATGTTTCGGAGGAATGCTCTTCCATCTTCAGTGGTAGTACCACAGTACTTTACACAATTTATGTTTCCTGTTATACAGTCGTGGTACTACCACTGAAGATGGAGGAGCATTCCTCCGAAACATGTATGGTTTTTAACCGATTTTATTAATTTTATTCAATCATTAAAAAGTGTTCATATAACTGTATTATATTACTTTTATTATATATAACACTTTATTTAGTTTTTATGGATTATAATAGAACGTAATTAATGAATTAGCTGGTTTGATGGGAAAGTGGGTTTTGAACAAAATTTTGTTTCAACCTATTAAATTTATTTTAGAGGTAGTTGTTTTGTTTAAAAAGTGAAAATAGTGGCTATTGGATTAAAACTGAATATAATGTAGCGTGGAATAAGTTGATTTTTAGAAAAACTCGAACGTTAACTTTAATAATTCATAAGGGAAGAGTGGATTTAGCTCAAAATGAAATGCACCAATGAATTGAAGTTGCTAGAAAATATATGATGGGACGTACAAGTAATTTTCTGTAATTTAGGAGAAAGTGGGATCTGAAAAATAGCAATGCAATTGTTCTTTGTAGTAATACATAAACCATCTCAGATATGCAGTAAATTTGGAAGATTCTTTAAAATGTGCTATTAGTAATATCTGCTAATGAGGTTTTAAAGGTACATCCAACCTTTTCGATTTTCAAATATTTTTAGAGGAATAGATACAGATATAAAGAAAACTCTCAACAAATAACTTGCCGCCACTGCTTCATCCCACAGAAACTGTAAAATGTAATGAAATGACAGTGAATTTTATGTTGTATTAATACATTGTGAATCAGAGACGTTTGTTTGTTGGACCGATTTAATGCAAATGAGCTCATGTCATCAGTATCAGCAGCTACATTTTTTGTATTTCCCTAACTACTGTGGAGATCTAACAGTATGCACAATTTTAGAGGAGGTTTCGCCATGAGCTCTTTAACAGTTCCCTTGTGAACAATAGAATAGAATTAAACGTTTGATAAATCTGTCAGTTTTATAGTTGTAGCTCAGAGTGCTGACAGTTGTATAAATTTTAAGCTGATAATGTATGGATCTTTTTATATTTAGGACAGTACCGTACCGTATTTGTCCTGTTCCTAATCTGAGGGAATCTTCTTCATTAAACAAAGACTTACTTACCAGATGTCCATATTTTTATTACATGTTTTATATAGTCTGATAATGAAGAAGTCACCGTCCAGTATATTTACATTTCAGAGGTACACAAAATATCTTTAATACATGGACTTACATATTTTCTGTGATTTGTCAGTATTACATTTATTTCATTCTGAACGGGTTTCACAACTCCAGACTTGTTTCTCCGTTATAGTACAGTAGAAACTAGTAAAATGTATTACTCTTAGCTACTGGAATACGACAAATATTTACGTAAATAGTTGTAGCAGAGCAGTATTTATTATTTATAAAGTTTGTTTAAATGTTCCTAAGGATTGGTGCTTTTGAAGAGTCACATTCTTAAGGGTAGTGCATCATGCCATATTCATATGAATGTTATTTACTTAGAATGATAATTTTATGTATAAATGAAATATTTTTGGAAGCAAGTTTAATGTTTTTGTTAAAAATGTGACCCTATTTTAGAGAATATAATGAATGCATTCTTGGTATATTTATGATTATTGAAAGTATCTACCTAATGATTGGCATTTTCACAAAAACTAATTAAAAGAATTACTTACACAGAAGAAAATTATACGAAGGGGATCCAGGAAATAACGACCGTTTTGTTGTAATATTAAAAAAAATATATATTTATTTGAAAAAACAAAGTCTGTTACATAACTGAAGCTTCCTTTACTTCTCTACATAATCACCACCTACATTTAAACATTTGTCGTATCTGTTCACTAGCTTCAGAATTCCCGTGTTATACTCCTCTGCCACCAGTTCATTAAGCCAGGTGTTCACTGTCTTCTTCAACTCATCATCACTTCCAAAACGCGTACCACCCAGAAAGTCTTTCAGCTTAGTGAAAAGGTGAAAATCGCTAGGAGCAAGGTCTGGACTATAGGGCGGATGATCAAAGATTTCCCAACCGAATTGATCCAGCAATTCTCGAGTTGAAGCAGCAGTGTCGTGAAGAAGCACAACTCCTCTCGAAAGCATTCCTCGCCTCTTGTTTTGGATGGCTCGCCGTAGTTTTCGTAAAGTCTCACAATAACGATTTGCATTGATTGTAGTGCCATTTGGCATGAAATCCAGCAAAAGAACACCTTTGCGATCCCAAAAGACAGTAGCCATGACTTTTTGTGTTGAGAGAGTCTGTTTGAATTTTCTCGGTTTCTTGGGTGATGAGGGATGATGCCACTGACGTGATTGGCGCTTGGTCTCTGGGGTGTTGTGAGACACTCAGGTCTCATCACCAGTCACAATTTGATCAAGAAAGGCGTCTCCATCTGTGTGATATCGCATCAAGAATGTCAATGCTGAGGCCATTCTCTGAGTTTTGTGTTGGTCACTCAGTTGCCGTGGAACCCATCGTGCACAGATTTTGTGGTAGCCAAGATGTTGCGACACAATTTCACCAAGCAAAGAACGAGAAATGTCAGGAAAGGCAATATGCAATTTGTCGAGTGATGTGCGCCTGTCTTGCAAGATTCTGTCGTTCACTTTAGTCTTCAGGTCTTCTGTGATGAGTGATGGGCGTCCGGGTCGAGTTTCATCGTGGACATTTGTTCGCCCATTGTTGAACATTTCGCACCATTTTCTCACATTTCTTTCATTCATTCATTACAGTATCACCATACACTTCTTTCAATTGCCGGTAAATTTCTGCAGGTTTCAAATGTCGGGCATTCAAAAATCGAATCACACTCCTCACCTCACAGTCAGCGGGATTATCAATCACAAAATGCACAATGGCGACTTGTTGCAACCAGTACTCACAACATTATGAGAACACATGTTAAGGAAGCCAGTTGACCTTCAAATAAGGAAGGGGAGTCAGCTGCATGGCTGGTATGCGCCGAATGGTCGTTATTTCCTGGATCCCCCTCGTATTAGTTCAAGCCAATTATTGACATCAATCAGTATGAAAATAATACAAAATCAGTAAGCCAAGAAATGGAATCAGTTATTGAAAACAGAGACTCGTCTCATTATTTTCCACGCTACTGGTACCGGTAGCAAATGCCGGTGGTGAGGAAGAATCATGATGAAGTGTATGTGTGCAAGAAGACTTGCAGGTCTCGTTTATATTCAGACTCGTCAAACTGAACATAGCACTTCTCTGTGGTGTTACAGTTTGTGACTATATGCATTGGGTATAATTTGCTTTGTTCAAGATAGAGGAGCAGCACTTAACAGTTAGCATGGACACTATGCCTCTGAAACATTTCCTTTCATATATAGGATTTTACAACAAAATTCATTCTGATTCATCTTCAAGAAATTAGTATCCATAATTTTTTCCAACACAAAATATTGTATAAGTTTTAAGAGAGAATAACAAAAATGTTGACTTATTTTTTTTTTGTTATACAATTGTAATTGATTTCAGGTAAACATGTATGATATCTTATTTCTTATACAGCAGTTCAAGAATTAAAACCATAATGGACTATTGAAAGCAAGTCAATGGAGAAACTCGAAATTAATACCATTCTTGCCCCTGTTTATGTTAAAAAAAGGACACTTTATCATCTATGTTAAATATATTTTATTAACTTAAGACAGATATGTTAACAGTGAAATTCACAACTTAGATGAATTCTCGGTTAATTGAAGTATTTTTTTCTTTTCTTTCTGCTGACTAAACCATAGATCTACATCTTAACATGGAGACATGGATTCGAAATAGACCTAATATGCTACCATATTTTATATAAATATTTTTGGAATTACAATTATATTGTAAAATTTGAATTTAATTTGTTCTTTAACGCAATTTTGAATAATGATGTAGAATTGTTACAGGAGGATTTGTTTGTTTGTTTTTTTTTTTTTTTTTGTGAAGTCTTACAACAGTATCATATTTTAGAAAAGTTGTTAGTGGAAAAAAATATTACATTCTTTGCTACCATTGATTTTAAAAAATGTATCTTTATTTGATGTGTCCTGTATTACATTCCCTCATTTATTATAACTATGTCATTGTTACTCAATTTATATTTACCTAAATGTATTTAGATAATATATATAAAATAAATTATGTAGAATATACATTCTTGCTATTACTCTCTCAATGTAAAGGAAATCCTATAATTTTGAAATTTCGCCAGTGTGCAAATGTTTTTGTGCGAGATCATGCGTATTTGCTTGTTTTCTGCACAGAACCAATACGCGGTAAGTGTGAAATACCACATTCAGTATTCCCAACATAACACATAACAATTTCCATCTTCTTACCACTTAAGCGCGACATTCATTTTACTGCTTTAGGCTTTTAACATATTATTTTTAGAGACTTTTAACATAGTAATAATTATAAATTGGAAACTTACCACTGCAATTTCACCTAAATTGCAATGTTAATTATTGTTTCTAAATATTTGCAAAAATTAAGTAAAGTCTACTACTCCACGAAACTTATTGCATTCCTGATACAAGTAGCATTAAGGAAGCCGTGAAAAAATCAACAAGATTCCAGATGCCGATGTTATTACTGCAATATGTTATATAAATAATATTGTTAAAATATTAAAATAAAAAATAAATCATTACATAACCTTACCGTTTGTTTTAAGTTCGCATTTATAGACTGGGAGAAAAAAAAGACAGATGTATATCACGGCCTGCTGGAGTATAGTAAACACAGAAAACATTTTATAGCAACAATGTTGAAGAAAGATATTTTGGTTTTCCGAAGTTGCCGTCATTAAACAGAAACCAAGATGGAGATTTCATTGCAACTAATTAGAAATTCGTCTTTCAGGTATGTAATAAATGATCTTCGCAGAAAATAATGTACGATACATGAGCGGTATGTTTGTTTTCATGTTCTCGGAAATTAAAAAAGCTCAACTACGTTTCACTTTTTCAATCTTTTCCTCGAACATGAAAACGTCAACATACCGCTCTTGTAACGTATATTACTATTTATTACCACACAGGCTCCCTTAATGTTTTCTGGAAAGTAACCATTGACAGTGACTATGACAACTACGACAATGGTGATATGTAGACATCTGATTTATATGCACTAAAAATATATAAAATACGCATGCATCTATGCTGTCAATCTTTAAAATATGCTCTAAATTTCGAAAATAATGAAGGGCTCAGGCATTAATATACCAGGATATTCTTTAATGCTTATACAGTATATTCCTAAGCATATATTTCTATGATTTACAAAGTTAATTTTATGATATACATGACTATAAAAATAATTTTTAATTTGTGCCTCAGTGATGATTATCACAATGTTTTACACATTCAAATTTCTGAGAGGCTGTAACATGGATCTAATTGTTATCGTTTCTAGTTAAGTCAATCTATTAAAGCAGTAGTGTCAGAGTTGTATGCTCCAAAACCGGTTGTGGAGCTAGATCGGAGCGTGAACTTGCTTATGTCTGTGGAAACACCGGAGCACGCAACGAGTCTAGTGGAGCACTCCGCTCCATTTAGTCTCTGTCTGACAACGCTGTATTAAAGTAACATTATGATCAAAACACAATGTACTCTTTATACTTAATGTGAATTAACTTAAAATTTAGTTTTTATATAGTTTTTTCTGTTCCATATATCCTGGCGATGTTAGGTAATTCCATGAAGCATTTTTAATTCGCCATACTTCACAATTATTTAAATGGGCAAATGTTACGAGAACTTCTTTTAAAAATGACTGACTAATTATTGAAAAATGATGGAAAAGGTTCCAAGATTTTAGACTAGTGTAATAAATATAGTGACATAGAAGTGTTTCGTAAACTATGTGTTAATGATATTAATATTGAGAAAAAGATATTTTAAGCGTTGTTTCAATGTGTAAGTTCATTTAAACATCAACAAGCATGTTGTATTGAACTAGAACCTAGGTAACTTCATTTAACATGTGTAAACAAGTCACCTTCAACTTCTGTTATACATAACCAGACTTCTGGATTTTCTTTGCCAACTATTAAATTGTATAGTATAAAAGATAGTGTTACTACTTTAGAATTAATTTGAATTTTGAAAGGCATTGAATGCAACTTTTCTGTTTTGTTTGTAGAATGTATTGGTGGTGTATTTGAAGCTATGTTCCCGGATCTGTTTCTCGTGGGTTTTCTCTCAGACGAACTAAAGTAAATTATGTTTCAACAGAAATTCTTTTCCCATCTCAAACAGGAACTTTGTAATGGTATGAGAAATAATTTTTATACTCTCTGTTACGACGAAATCACAAATTCAAGTGGTCATAAAGAACTTCAGATTACCATATGCGACTGGTCTAATAAATAGAATATCATCACTTACAAACCTACAATATTTCATGGGGAAAACCAGAGATGTCAATATTTTTTTTAGAAAAATAAGAAATGTTATTGATAATTCATATGTTCCACTGTCAAAGTTATTCATATTTGATCCAGATGTTTCCAATGTGAATACCTAAGACTGTTAGGAGGCTAATGAATGAGGAAATGTTGATGTTGCGTAATCAGAAGCTTATTGATCTGGGATTTTTCTAATATTCAAATTTGCACAATAATTTCATGAAAGCTTTTTACAATTAGAATCAGATGCTTATGAATTGGTTGTTGCTTTATGTAATTTCTTTGTTGGTTAGCTTTCAAGGTGGGAGGATTTCACACTTTACAAGGTGAGGTTGGTGTTCCAAACCTTCACTTCCTAAAATATTGTTCATCCAGATGTTTTACAATGAATTTTTTTTAGTAGGTTATTTTACGATGCTTTATCAATATCTTCGGTTATTTAGCGTCTGAATGAGATGAAGGTGATAATGCCGGTGAAATGAATCTGGGGTCCAGCACCAAAAGTTACCCAGCATTTACTCAGTTGGGTTGAGGGAAAACCCCGGAAAAACTTCAACCATGTAACTTGCCCCGACCGGGAATTGAACCCGGGCCACCTGGTTTTGCGGCAGACACGCTGACTGTTACTCCACACGTGTGGACGAAAAATTCTTCCCCAAGAGTACTCGAGCAGTAGAATGCTATTAATAAGTATTCTTCAAAATTGATTCTTTTAAAAGACTCAAAACTAATATCAACTTATACTTAACAACATATTACTAGACTACTAAAAATACCAACTACCGGTTGTTCTGTATGGTTGTGAAACTTGGACTCTCACTCTGAGAGAGGAACATAGGTTCAGGGTGTTTGAGAATAAGGTGCTAAGGAAAATATTTGGGGCTAAGCGGGATGAAGTTACAGGAGAATGGAGAAAGTTACACAACACAGAACTGCATGCATTGTATTCTTCACCTGACATAATTAGGAACATAAAATCGAGACGTTTGAGATGGGCAGGGCATGTAGCACGTATGGGCGAATCCAGAAATGCATATAGAGTGTTAGTTGGGAGACCGGAGGGAAAAAGACCTTTAGGGAGGCCGAGACGTAGATGGGAGGATAATATTAAAATGGATTTGAGGGAGGTGGGGTATGATGATAGAGACTGGATTAATCTTGCACAGGATAGGGACCGCTGGCGGGCTTATGTGAGGGCGGCAATGAACCTTCGGGTTCCTTAAAAGCCATTTGTAAGTAAGTAAGTATGAAAGTGGAACACCTATTTGTTTGCTCAAGTGTACTTTTATTTTATCACTTCACAGATCTCTTTCAGAAAGATGAGTCACTTGTTCATCTGCTGTATGCAGTAGCTGAAAGCATTGTCCAGGCCCTGATTGGAAATGTGTGTACAGCAACAAATTGAAAAAGGTGCAGAGATACACTTTCTGAAAGCAAAACTTCCATTATCAGAGACAGTTATGAGTGATGAGGTAAAAATTACTTTGAAAACAGGATGTGAAGAAGACTCATATTCTTAAAGAGTGCGCAAAACCATTACATTGAAGCATTCTAACATATTATACACAAAGGCCCCATGGCTGACCACTTGGTAACACATTTTAGATTTTTGAAACTAAGTGAGATAATATCAAAAAATTATACAGCAGACGTTTTAGCTATTCCCAGAGTGCTTCCATTCATTGTACCTTCTTATAAGTTAATTGATGAGTGGAAATTTTTTCAACTTGAAGATCATCTTAAAGCTGAGGTTGTTTTCGTGTAGACAGGTATTTGAGCCTTTTTTTTTAAGCAAGATGCAACTGGTTGGATGAAATACCCAAACTTAAGTAAAATTATTAAATGTTAATTGTGTCTTTGTCATGGAAGGACCTACATAGAGTGGGGGGTTCTAACTGAAGAACATTCTAAAATATCAGAACGTATTCTGAATGCTTATTTGGCTAATAAAAATGCTCTCAAGTTGTGTAATAATAAGCCTGAACTTGTACCAATTAACAGACAGCTGGTACCAAAGTACCCACAAAAACTACTTAAACTTTTGGAAGAAAGAAAAACTGGAAGACGACAAAAAAGAAAAGAAAACGAAACAAATAAAAAAACAACACTGAAATTTTAATAGAATTAGAAGAAGGAAAGAAATTGTTACAAGTTCAAGAAAAAGAACTGAAACAAAAAATGAAAGTGGAAGAAGAAAAGCATAAAACTTCTGAAAGAGTATTTGAAGACGTCAACATTAAATTGCAAAAGGTTTCGCAAAGAAAGACTTTGAAGAAATAAACATAGGAACTGCAATGCTTGAACGTTATCCAAAATGCAAAAAGGAGAGACTATAAGGAAAGCTATCAAACACTTCAGCGAAGGTATTTGAAAAAGAGGAAAACTACTATAGGCAAGAGGAAGTCATCACTGGTAATTTAATGTTTTAATGAACCAAAATTGTAATTTTAAATTTTGTGATGTATAGGTGAAATAAAGTTTTGTAAATGCCATACCCCATCCAGGGGCAAACCTCAGTGTCTATAATTAACTATATTTTTATTAACATCTTTCTTGCATTAGAAATTTGAAACCTCTTAAATGTTGTATGTTGAATGCAATTATAATGATTGACTTTTTGTAAGCTGTCAATTAGAAATCATGCTTGAGATTATATGTAATAAAATGAGTAAACATTGAGGTTTGATCTTATCCGGCATTTTGGTAGGGGTTTTTCATATAAAAAGGCAAAGTGTTATTATTTATATAGTTTACTTTTACATGTCGACTGAAAATATATTAAATAGGACAAAATCCCTGTACCATGTACCATCCATGTCATTTTTTATTACCTTTTTGTGTGTCACTTTTCTCACTTTTTTGAAAGTATTATTACAGTTGCATGCATGTTTACTCTATCATGGGTGACAGCAACAATGAAAGTCTTCAAATTTGACCCAATAGCAGAATCACGTGGTACATCATAGAATTAAAATTCCAATTGAAAATAAATATATGAATTTCCAGAAAAAGTGAAAGAAATGATTATGGCAATGTGAGTGCTACTGCTGTTATTGTGGACTTTAGTCTCGTAGTTCAGACTGGCGTTATTAGAATAATTTCGGTATACAATGAGAAATGTTGTTTGTTGCGTTGCATTGTTCTTTCATTTCCATGATCTTGTAAAATGTTAAATAACATGTAGGCATAATATTCCACTGACACAGTTCCACATAATCTATTGTACAATTTTTTGTGAAACTGCTTCTCATTTTTCTGATCGATGTTGAAATGGCAGCTACCTTCATTTTTACACACGTTAATGAACGAATTTAAAAATCTTGGAGTTGCGTTGCACTGCATTGTAAGTTTATTATTTTGGCATAATACTTCTTCCTGATTGAAAAATCTAATTGTTTCCTGACGTACAAGAACGTGATTGCAGAACAGTAGTGTTGGAATTGAAAAAAAAATGTGTGTGTGTGTGGGGGGGGGGAATTTCTGGTTGACATACAAATTTTTATTTCTTTGTTTTTAGTAATTATGTCAATTATAAAATATTCTGCTTTAATATTTATTATACCGGTATATTTAAAGTTATGCATTATTATTTTTATGTATTATTATATATTATTATTCCTTTTAATTACTGTGAGACCTAACATGGTATTTTGACTTTCTGGTAGCATGACAACTTTTTCCATCCTACGATATCTGACGTAATAGGTATCAGATAATTCACAAATCCGTTGCAAAATCATATCTTGAAATCAATAATTGCAGTAAATGTTTATTAGAACAACAAAGAGTTCTTTTATGTGTCGTAACTCTCTAATACGGAACCAACAGCTTTACTTCCTGCCCAGAGCAAGCTATGCTGAGGATTTTAACTTCCTTAAAAGTTCATCACTCTTGATTATTCGCGCAGTTTTTTTTTTTTTTTTTTAACTTCAGTGAAGGTGTTCGAAAGATTGAAGCAAGAAATTTTGAATACATGTGAATTGAGCTCGCACAACTAGCAGCGCGTGTCATAAACAGCAACAATCAACACACATTGTAGTATAAACACAGTACAGTATAGTACGTACCACAGTCTAATACATTAGTCACAAAGCTTGAGGTGATATCTCTCTCTCTTCCCCCCTCCCCCCTCTCGCGATACAGCGCTCCAAGCGGTTAGCAACTGAGCGTATTAGGAACAATAGACTGTGCCGGTAGTGTTTCACATTGTCTGTGATGAGGGGATAGTAGCGATCCTAATGGCTAGCAACTAAAGTTCAACTGTCATTGGATGTATATTCCCTACGTATTGACCTTCGTGACTATATGCACTAGATAAGCGAACCGAGCTGGAAAAAGCTAAATCTAACAGCGTATTATACAGTAATGTAATTTCCGTTACAGTAATATATTTAGTACTGTAATTAGAAGCAATAGAATATACATGGTATCGTATTTTGAGTGTCTAATTTGTTAGCGTTAAAGAAACAAAACACGTTTTGTCTTTGTAATTACGATTTAATTAACTTTTATTGTGTTTTTTTTGTCGAATGTTGGCGACAGTTATTTTAAAAATAAACACGTCGCGATTATTGTAGATCATCGTGTTGATACTTTGCTCTAGTGTATGGGGCAGTGGATTATGATTACATATGTAATTGCCATTCGGAGTAGGAGTATTCGTTCGGTTATAAGAAAAAAAATTAAATGCATCTAAAAGACAGAGAAACATTACTGATTACTTTCATCCAGAAAACAAACCGTGAAAATTCTGCGGCAGCAGTGACAATTCCAGGGGACGACCAGTGCGGTAAGTTCAATGATTAAACTGCAGCCTGATATTATCTTCACATAGTAAAATCTGTGTAATAGCTGTTTTTTTTTTCCAAAACTGGTGGAAAATTAAGTAATAATGTACACTTCACGTCCACACCTGTGGAGTAAGGCTAGCGCGTCTGGCCGCGAAACCAGGTGGCCTGCGTTCGATTCCCGGTCGGCGCAAGTTACCTGGTTGAGATTTTTTCCGTGGTTTTCCCTCAACCCAATATGAGCAGCAAATACTGGGTAACTTTCGGTGCTGGTCCCCGGACTCATTTCACCGACATTATCACCATCTCATTCAGACGCTAAATAACCTAAGATGTTGATAAAGCGTCGTAAACTAACCTACTAAAATAAAAATGTACACTTCACTAGGCACACGTTACTTCTCACAAATATTAAAGCCTTATGCCATGTTTTGTTAAAAATGGTTCTTGGATCATATCGCTTAATTATTAAACTTAGGCGACTGTTACTTATGTCCCGCACCTATAGGAGACATAGGCCAGTTTTACACTAATCCTAAACATTTAGTATGACTTGTTGCTTGTGTAGGCAGTCTTTTACATTAGATTTGCGAAAATTGGTTAATAGCGCAACATTGGCAGTGATAAAAGTGTGAAATATTCGGGTGAAACGAGCGTTGAGCGACTTCCGCCGATTTTTGAATAGACACCGACGCACTTGAACTGCCAACATAGAAAACAAAAAATCACACTCAATCGCTTTCACCTTCATCTTGACGGGATAATAAAAGCCTAAACTAACCTAATCTAAGTGCGTCAATGTTTTTTCCAAAATCAGCGGAAGTCGCTCAACGTTCGTTTAACCAATATTTGTTCAGTGGGCGGTGGATACTCTACATTGACCGCATCACTGGGAATCAAAAATGCAATATAGATATTAGATCTTCAAGCTTCTGTCTACATATGACTTTTCCTTGAGGCCAAAGTGGTTCAAAGAATCCATACAAATTTGAGTTAGAAGACATTCCTCGCTGTTTTTTCTGGAGGTTCCACAGTGACACAGTCCTTTTCATTATGATCTGTTTTTCATGTATAATTTTAATGGACCTTCCTTTTTCAACATTATTTCGCGAATTTGCATCCATTTAATTTTGTTTCCTGTGGTGTCAACCTTATGGTTAACAATTCCATTCTCCATTTTAGAATATCCAACAAAATCACTGGGCTCCAATAGTGTTACAAGAGGATTTTTTTTTCTACACGTCCTCATAACATTAATGTAGTCTTCTTGCAGGTACATGCATTGTTGCATTTTCAAAGCCTGTTCAACATCACTGTTATTGCCATCATTCTGCAGAAATGTTTGCCCTGGAATGAGAAATTCTAAAGAAACTGAAGTAAGAGGTGGGTGGTTTTCCATAATAGCCTTCAGTATCAAGGTTAGTTTGATATTTCGGTTTTGGACACTGCATGAATCTGCCCACAGAACTAGTTCAGTTAATGCCTTCCTTCACATTGTTCTCAATGTACTTCTTGAGGCATGAACTAACTCCTTGGGCATCCCGGCCTGTGGTGCCTCCGACCCAGACAAAGCAAAACCTGCTTTCAGTTGTTCCAGAGTGAATTCCACAGTTATACACACATAACTGCCGTTTATAGAATACATTATTGATCGGGATCCTCAGCAATGGCAATGTTTTCTCAAGGTCAAACATGATCATTTCAAATTCTTCAACTTCTTTTGCTCTTTTCATGTCTTACTTCATCTTTACTTCAGCATCGCTTTATACCTGTAGGTGATTTTCATGTTCTAAACGCAATGCTTCTTTGTTGGTTTCATCATTTTCTGATTGCATTTTTGCATGGAGCGAATCACAATGTTTACAAGTATCCTTTTTCGTAGCTTTTCTTTTGATGTTGCAGTACTTGTAGTTACGTGGCTTTCAAAAAATTCCTTGTCCATTACATTTCGACAATAGTGATATTTGTATCTTGGAATTTTGTGTATTTGGTTTACTCCTTTCCTCTGCAACTGCATTTCTTGCAAGTTCCATAATTCATAATATATTGTTCGAGATTAACACAATGTCCACATACCAAGAGACTACAAAATAATTTAAATTACTGTCAAAGATGTAATTTGGATCACTACCGGTATTGTAAAACAGATGGTGCTTGGATCACATTTGCTAAAATGGAAATGTGAGATATGGACTTTGGTGCTTGGATCACTAATTGTCCAATTGAGATTTTGCTGTATTCCCTCCATTCCATTTTCATAGTCATAAAAAAAATGTGGATCTTCATAATTTTTAGTATCACGTTGGGTTAAGAATGACAAGTAAAAAAGTCTTATTTTTTTAACACTTTAAGCCCAGATGTATTTAAATATCCAGCATACTCCAGTACAGACACCTTTAAATGCTCTGCTACGAAAAATGTTCGTGAGTTGGCAGCATTTAATATAAGGACTTCTATTTTTTTTACCACGAATATTAGATGAAATGGAATATCGAGTGGTTAAGAATCCACATCGATACCACAGTTCAATTTCTCCATATAAATCGTAAATTTGAACAAGCATGTGGAACATAGGCATACTAGTATTACTGCCAGGTTTTTGGCAATTTAAATGCATGGTGTAGTAGTACTACCACCAGGTTTAAAGTGTTAAAAGCGGGATATCAAGTATCCCAAACACGTACGTTATATTATTATTTCATAAACCGTGAATTGTATACCATAATTCAATTTGATTGCCAAGAATGTCAACTTTTAATTCCAATATTTAACCATATTTCACATTTTAAAACTTACATAAAACTTTCCATATAGAGGAAAGACTGATTTAATATTCGCATTGATTTAAATCTATTTTCTCATCTCATTTTACAATAGAATATACAGCCTCCTTAACATAAATAGTAACTCTGTTTACATACTATGGACATTATTTAAATACAACAGTGACACAAAAGTGCACATCAACAGATAAAAATATATTCAAATCATTCACTTTATAACTCAATACTAAGTTACAATTATTATGCACACTTAGGAACAACTTCAATAACTTAAGTATAGTTCTGAAAGTGTTTAAATAACTCTTGAAATATTTGCAGTTTGACTCTAAATGGTAACAATGTTCTCAATGAAATCACAGGAAAATCACTGGAGAATGCATTGAATGCTCAGCAACACTTTCGACAAACGTGTTCTTAGAAACTACACAAATATTTCGTGATCTGATGTATGAATTCCTGAGTCATAAGAATCTTGGCAACCATGTTGAGGACTATAGGCTTTTATTCGCCGTGAACGGTTGCGAGCTATTGGTGGGTATGATACTTGTTGGCGCACAAAACTTGCTGATCGCTGAAAACAGAACAACTTCATTATTTTTATGCTAAAATTCTTGATAGTTTATATGAAGCAAGTAGTTAAAAAAAAATTCGGACAATTTTAGTTGGTTATGAGATAAGCCTCTCACCACATACCATTTTCTACTCTTGATGAATTCATTAAAATTTGTTTCACATTTGATCAGAAAAATAAGCAGCTAAGTCTTAAAACTGATGTCAGTTTCAAAATCCTACATTATCGTCAAATGATTTTACACCATGCTTAATAAAATATTAACTGAAATTGTCCAGGTTTGAGAATACATGTGAATATTATATGAAGAGTCCACTGCAAGAATGATGGATGTCATTTGGAATACATTTTTCAGGAGAAGCAATTGAAAGTTTGAAATGCTTAGCGCTTAAAGCTTAACTGTGATTTTCCGATCATTACTGGACAATGACTATCAGTGTTAATGCCATGTAACTCTCTATGTACATTATATATGTCTTAAGCTATACATTGACAGTCTTGGTTCATTTTCGACAAGAAAGTGACATCCATCATTCTTGCAGTGGACGCCTCATATACATCAGTCTGTGTGTATGCAGATTTAAAAGAAAGGGCAGAAAACAGGATATTTGAGCTTTTATTACCTTTTTTTTAAAGACAGACCTGTTCTTTCCAAGAAACAATAAGATATTTGGTAGATATAGTGTTTCAGTTTAGAGAAAAGACTTGCACAAATTTTATTAAAGGGGAGGGGGTATACACTCCTTCAGTTCTCTCAATATGTCCTTCCATATATGCACATATCTCATTAGGTCATTATGTTAAGTGAATAGTAGTCTCTTGCTATTATATGGAGGATTATCTTGCCAATTGTGGCTGTCTAGATTGCATCCCATTGGTGATTAGGGAGCAGTCTGTGTTATCTGATGTCCGTTAGGGACTTGCCTGTGTTGTCTTTGCAGTCATCTCCAGGGCTAGAAAGCCATTCATAGGGTAACTAATTTCATCCTTACCTTCTGGGGAATGTACCTGTACTCCATAGGCAGAGAGAGAATCTTTTCCTTGGGGGGGCAAAGCAAAACCATAGAATCCCCATATAACGGGGTTATGGGGGAGATCATTTACCTTCTCCCCCCGTTATAGCTTGACTGTGGTACAGTACAATATATCGGAATATGATCATTTAATAAAGGTATTTTCGGGGGGAGGGGCATGTTTCTTACAGTGTTACATCCATATCCACGATATTTCGGACCGAATTGTATAGGGTTTCAACTGTAGATCTACAAATTATAATAGGGCATAATTTAAAACAATCCCTCTCTTTTCCTCTTTTGTACAGACTAGTTTAATAGTTTATATTACATGTCTAAGAACAATATGTATAGACAAGGTCAGATAAGCCAAGAACAATTACAAAGAGACTGTACGTTCAAAAAATTCGTCAGCACATAAATATACTGTACATTAATAAAACTACTTAACAGTGCTAACAGAAACTTTTTTTATATTAAGCTTTCCTGAAGATATCATATGAAATGTAAACAATAATTATTTTATCTAATCTCGTCTTTAAGTTTACACATTACACCAGGATCACTTTTCTTTTTTCTGCATTGTTCTGCAGTATGTTATTCATATTTCTCTAAGTGGTGGCCTGAACACCTGAGACTTCTAACATATGAATACAGGCTGTTACAAAAGAAAAATTACAGTGCTTCCATTCTTCAAATGAGGTATAGAAATTCTTATTCATTCAAAAGTTTAAAATAAATATTGTAGTCCAGACACATGATCTGAAGACATTAATTCGTCAATTTAAGCACAGAAACTTCATAAAAAAAAACTTTTGAATTCAATGTTTTCTAACTTTTATAAAATAAGAGTTCAGATAAGTTTGGGGGGGCAGTGACCCCCCCCCCATAACTCCGCCTATGCTGTACTCTTAATTAACCTGTCTGTATGGTCTTCATGCAGAAAGGATTCATCTGTGCACTCTACACTCACTCAGTCATACAATACTAGGCTACAATAAAATTATTATGGGTGTATGTATATGCGATCTTTTATGGTATGCTTTTTATACTGAAGGAATTATCCTGCCAAGAGTTTTAAACCTGTTGCATTAGCAAGGACAATGACAGGGGTTGCAGGTAGTAGGAGGAAGGACTAGGGTTGCCAGACGTCCTGGATTGGATTCCCAGGATTGTTATGGATTTTAATGGTGTCCTGTGACGAGTTACATTTGTTCCAGAATGTCAAAAGAATTAGAAAAATATAATCTTTTTGCTCAGTTTTGTAAAATTAATTTTACTCTAAAATTCCTTCATTTTTTCAAGACCCTGTCCAACCTATGTTTAACGTTGTCGTCAGTGCTGCCTGGTGCCTCCTATCGAGTTGTATTGAAATAAAAACTATAATTTCAAAGGGATATTGGTTCCGTTAAGTTCAATGTTAATTGAAAAATGAGTTCTATTCAGTCAATGCTTAACATAAACACAATAAAACATGTTATAATAACATTTACACAGATTTTAAAAACAACGTTTTCGCCAATTTTGATTGGCATCTTCAGGTCGTGTAGGTCGAATGGAACATGTTATAAAAAGTGAACACTTGGTATATGACGTTAAAAACCAAAGTTACAACTGTAATATCACTTAAAAGCAGAGAATAGAATATCGTATAGCAAAAAGCCTCCACGATGTGTGTAGAATCACTGTGTTGAAAGAGGCGTGTGTGAACCAAGGAAACAGCAAAACTCTTCTGTCATTGCAGATACAGTTTTCAAGATAGATTTGAAGATGCTACGAACAGGTCGGTCGTGTGGCCGTTATGGAGAGCAGGAAAAATCCTGTAAATTGTAAGGTTAGAATGAAAGAATATTTAGAACCATTTTTTCCAATTTTTGTAAGTATTGTTTTAGAAGATTTAAATAATACTTAAATGCTTCTAAATATTCTTTCATTCTAACCTTACAATTTACAGGATTTTTCCTGCTCTCCATAACGGCCACACGACCAACCTGTTCGTAGCATCTTCAAATCTATTTTGAAAACTGTATCTGCAATGACAGAAGAGTTTTGCTGTTTCCTTGGTTCACACACGCCTCTTTCAACACAATGATTCTACACACATCGTGGAGGCTTTTTGCTATATTCTATTCCCTGTTTTTAAGTGATATTACAGTTGTAACTTTGGTTTTTAACGTCATATACCAAGTGTTCACTTTTTATAACATGTTCCATTCGACCTACACGACCTGAAGATGCCAATCAAAATTGGCGAAAACGTTTGTTTTTAAAATCTGTGTAAATGTTATTATAACATGTTTTATTGTGTTTATGTTAAGTATTGACTGAATAGAACTCATTTTTCAAAAACTATAATGCTATGGTATGTACTAGATAGTATACAGTACCGGTATCTTTATTCTTCATTCTCTTTCAAAGTTCATTTATTACTAATAAGATTTCAACACCATATCATGTATTTTTTATGTATTGATCAGGCTGTAATATGACATTATTTTTCCAGGCTTCATCATAATTCAAAGGAAATTTCATAATCTAGCAAAAACGTAACAAAATTAAAAGTTTAGGCCTTATATAATTAGTTGAAACACATGAAACGAATAAAATCAATTATATAGCTAACTGAATTAATTTAATTCACAGTAAGGTAGGAATGCAGTATCATCACCTGTCCTGGATTCCTGATGAGAGAATCTGGCAACCCTGGGAAGGACACAAGCACCCCTTAATGTCATTGGTCTGCTATTCCGATAGGTTTAAAACTCTTGGCAGGATGGTTCCTTCTGTATAGAAATATACTGTGGTACATTATTACACATCATTTTCATGAATCTCAGCAACTGAGTTTTTTTTAAGTTTACCGTATGTTACAAAAATAATGTTGTATTGTTTGTAAGAGAGACATTGTTAATGTAAATTTAGTTTTTAATATAGGTTGAACTCTGTGTTTGTTTGGTATTTAGACTTACTTGAAAATAATTTAGTCACGTAAGTAAAATAATAATTAAGTACGGTCCTTCCAAATTTAAACTGTTGTGCTGTGCAGAAATTGTATGGGAACCTGCATTTTTGTAATGGGTACTAACCTTAGTGCACTTGCTTACACTTTCACTTGAGCTCAGGCTTGATAGAGTGGAACACGGTGAATCATATGGTGATGATTCATTAGAGCTTGGACAATATTCAAGCTGCTCTTTCAGTTCCAAGATAGCCTCCTGAAGAGCAAATAGTTGTTGAAAAAGGGCCATGTCTTGAGCAATAAGGCTTACCTGAAATAAAGTAGTATTATCATTATTTCACACAAGGTAATATAATTACTGCTGGAAACAGAGTAGGTAGGGGAGACTGTTGTACCTTTAGCATAGTGTACCTTTGAACATTTTTTGTTTTTTAATTTTTGCTGCTACCTAGATGACTCAAAATGAAGTAGATTGTAGAGAAAGCCGCTAAGTAGCTCTGGTCATAGTTTCAGTTTGATTTATTGCAAAGTGTGAGTTCCGTGGACAAAAGAAGTTTTTTTAGTACCAAAAGTAATCATTTCGTTCATTGATGTATGTTTTCTAACACAGAACCAGATTGCATTTGTTAATATCTTTCAAGTACGGTGTGTTCCCTGTCATCTGATGAGTAATAACATATTTTAATTTCCATGATTTATTTGACTCTCTTATTTTTCGGAGCCATATTTGTTTAAACGTGCACCCTCTTGTACCTTTGAACACAAAACATCTTGTACCATGGAACATGTTCCAAATTACACGATACTATCGGTTTTTGTTTTTCTTTAATTTTAAGGTCATGTCACGAAGTAAGTCTGGAATTAAAGAGGTCGCCAATTGATTCGGATGCCTTGAAGAAAGCTGTTGAAGCAGTTATTGCTTCTCCAGGAAATAAAATCTAAATCAGAGAAGTCTGCTCTGGTTTATGATTATAAATACATTTTAAATATGATGGTCAGTTTTTACAGCTATATTCCATGTGTTCCAACTTACAAGAGTGTATGTTCCAAGGTACATGATCCTGTTGTACCTTTGAACACATTACATATCCCTTCATTTTATTTTTTCCATCCATAATAGATCTGTAAAACAGGAAAATACATACAGGAAGTTGTAAAGGAATCTTCAATAATTATTTCAAGCATTTTTTCATTTAAAAAATTTCATCTCCCAAAGTTAAAAAAAAAAAAAAATAAAGTATGAAAAGTGTTTAAAGGTACAACACTCTCCCCTACTTTCAGGTTACCGATACACTAATGATATTCTATTTAAATGCTGTGTTGAGGCGAAATCTGCAGTGACTTGAGTTATTAGTGCCCCTTCTGGTGTATGAATTCGTAAAATTGTTAGTAAATATGTAATTTCTTTAAGTTTAAATTCGCTTTTAACAATCTGCATTAGTCCTACCTAATCCGTCTGATGTTGACAATATACCGATAGTCTACAGTATATAAAGTTTAAAATGTTTTTCTAATGTTTCCTGAGAAGAAAGACGCTTCTTTGCTAAATGTTCTGCGGGATTGCACAGAAACAACTACGGTACTGTATCTTCTTTTTGTATCTGGAACCTGTAATGTTTAGTTCAGTGTTGTTACGAAGTGGAAAATGCTCAAGGCTGAGAAATCAATTGTGGCGTTGGGCCTAAAATGCCTAAAGCCTTGGTTTTTCTGAACCGACGCATGCGAGTTGCGAGGTGCAAGGCCCGCCTCGCACAAATCCGGACTATGCGAGAGACTGTGAGTGGTTTCTATAACTGCGAGGTACGCAGATCTCGCACGTCGCAGTTATAGAAACCACTCCTCTCTCTCGTGTAGTCCGGATTTGTGCGAGGCGGGCCTCGCACCTCGCATGCGTCGGTTCAGAAAAACCAAGGCTTAAAGGAATTTTGTTCATTTTGTTAGCCAATGCATTGAAAGCAAAGTGACACAAAAGACAACAGGGAATTTGTGGTATTTCCGTTCGTGTGTTTTGTTGCCCATGGTGGCCGATTAGCTACCTTCATTCATAAAAAGGAACATATTGGTTCAATTTCGGCTATGATACGAAGTAAGAAAATGAAAATGTTACTAGCAAAGTATTTTCAGGTGGGATACGTGAAACTAGCGTCCGAGGAAAGTAGGTTTAATTATCATGCTATGTTACAGTTTAATATCATATAACAAAAAGTGAACACCAAATTAATACTTACAAATGGCTTTTAAGGAACCCGAAGGCTCATTGCCGCCCTCACATAAGCCCGCCATCGGTCCCTATCCTGTGCAAGATTAATCCAGTCTCTATCATCACACCCCACCTCCCTCAAATTCATTTTAATATTATCCTCCCATCTACGTCTCGGCCTCCCTAAAGGTATTTTTCCCTCCGGTCTCGCAACTAACACTCTATATGCATTTCTGGATTCGCCCATACGTGCTACATGCCCTGCCCATCTCAAACGTCTGGATTTTAAGTTCCTAATTATGTTAGGTGAAGAATACAATGCGTGCAGTTCTGTGTTGTGTAACTTTCTCCATTCTCCTGTAACTTCATCCCGCTTAGCCCCAAATATTTTCCTAAGCACCTTATTCTCAAACACCCTTAACCTATGTTCCTCTCTCAGAGTGAGAGTCCAAGTTTCACAACCATACAGAACAACCGGTAATATAACTGTTTTATAAATTCTAACTTTCAGATTTTTGGACAGCAGACTGGATGATAAGAGCTTCTCAACCGAATAATAACACGCATTTCCCATGTTTATTCTGCGTTTAATTTCCTCCCAAGTGTCATTTATATTTGTTACTGTTGCTCCAAGATATTTGAATTTTTCCACCTCTTCGAAGGATAAATCTCCAATTTTTATGTTTCCATTTCGTACAATATTCTGGTCACGAGACATAACATATACTTCGTCTTTTCGGGATTTACTTCCAAACCGATCGCTTTACTTGCTTCAAGTAAAATTTCCGTGTTTTCCCTAATCGTTTGTGTATTTTCTCCTAACATATTCACGTCATCTGCATAGACAAGAAGCTGATGTAACCCGTTCAATTCCAAACCCTGCCTGTTATCCTGAACTTTCCTAATGGCATATTCTAGAGCGAAGTTAAAAAGTAAAGGTGATAGTGCATCTCCCTGCTTTAGCCCGCAGTGAATTGGAAAAGCATCAGATAGAAACTGACCTATACGGACTCTGCTGTATGTTTCACTGAGACACATTTTAATTAATCGAACTAGTTTCTTGGGAATACCAAATTCAATAAGAATATCATATAATACTTCCCTTTTAACCGAGTCATATGCCTTTTTAAAATCTATGAATAACTGATGTACTGTACCCTTATACTCCCATTTTTTCTCCATTATCTGTCGAATACAAAAAATCTTATCAATAGTATGGAAAGTAAAATAATAAAGTAAGTGAATACCGGCAAAATTGTATTGATCACATGTTTAGAAAGGGTAAATTAGATGTATTCAAAGACAACCCTCAACTGTAGGCCGAATGGAAGAAAAGGGCAAAGAACGACCCAGAAAATGCTAGAGGGATCTGTGAAACCGGAACAGGCAAAATGTGCGTAAACTTGAAGTGGAGAAGATGATAATAATAATAATAATAATAATAATAATAATAATAATAATAATAATAATAATAATAATAATAATATTTTAAAGTAACTGGTTTTTACGCAAGCTTGCATCCTGGCCACAAACTGCCTCTGTCATCGTCAGTAGAGGTTTTCATTACCTCATAAGGCTAAGAGAGAAAATGTACTTTACAATTAGAACAGCATGATAAATGCTCCACACTCGAGCAGGGCTGCTACATTCACACCCAATAATATTTTTAATGAGAAAATAGAATCACACAATGGGTAAGGGATTTGCGTGTCTACGTAAGTCATTCCATTTAATGAAATGCGAGTTAAATGAAATTTTTTCTGTTGTAAACGTAGATCTCAACGGTATCCACACAATTCGTGCTACACGAATTTGTACCGGGTCATCATTTTGTTTTACTAACATTTCTAATATTAACCTGGCTATACCTTTGGATTAAGGTTGAGAACCGCAAACACTATGTTACTCCCTTCCACGACCGGAGTTTGATGATAGGCCTACTAGTGTAAAATACAAACAAATCACTTTACTAGGTATAGGAGGGAAGAAAAGTATTGCATCCATTTACGTAAACTAGGAACTATTACGATTTTCAGTTTGATAATTTTCGTTGGGTTTTTATTTACTCAAAATACAGTACAGTATTAACAATAAGTGTTTTTACTCACTAATTGAACTATCCAGGTGGACGTATTCATTATGCACATTAGCATACAATATGGATAGTGCATTTAAATAGAAAAATAATCAAAATCTGGATATTTAAACAAATTGTTGAAAATGATGGCCGTTCATTTCTATATGGGCTTCAGTTCTTTTGTGTGCATATTATCGAAAAAAGTTTTAAGCATATCTTCTGAAATTGAATGTATTGTTTCTGGATTGAAATTCTTTAATTGAAGCGTCGGCTGGAACAACGTAAGTTACAAAATTTTCATTCGGCGTGTTTCCGTGTAATAATGTTGTATGTCATGTTACTTTGCTATACTCCTTGGCTTGCAACTGTCCATCAATGCAGTACGTGAAATTTGTCCACTCAAAAGTTTGCTACCCTCATAAGAACAACGTTGTACGCGTACACATTTTTGCAGCTCCTGTAAATTTTACCAAATGTAACTTATAACGTTGTTCCAGCCGACGCTTCAATTATTCTGTTGTACGATGTTTAACAAACACAACTGTTTTACAGTAACACCAAAAGAAATAGTGCAAAGCATCAGTCGACATGGGAGGCCATAATCCTGTGCCTCTTGAAATAATAATTCTGTACCTACTCCATAACAGAGTAGGCCTACCATACTTACGTATTGTAATCACTTTACTTCTACCCGATTCGCACAGATAAATTTACTCAGATTGCTTCTACTGTCTGTCCAAGAAGTCATGTCGCAGGGTCGTAGAAAGGGGGAAATCACGTGACAGTTAACGAGGCTCTTTTATTTAAATCATTTTGTATAATATTACGTAGACATCCAATTCCTGACAGCAAATGTTTCCAGAAAAGAGCTAAGACAGCCCAGCCACTAGCCTTTACAGAGGGGCCAATAGAAACGGATGTTGGAAACAGGGAAGCGACGTAACCAAACGGATATAGAACCTGTGCGAAAATATGATTCAATAATGAAGGCACTTTATTCACTGGAAAATACGACCATATTTTTTAAACGTTCTATACTCACTTACTTAATACTATATACCGTGACCGTAAGACGACTTTAACTGCATATGCGGCCTTGGGTGGAACTTCACTAGTAGAAGGGGTGGGAGTGAAGTACATTAAAAAAAGTCAGGTACAATAAAAATTGAAATAAAAATAAAATGATGTCCCTGTATAACAGATCTATACATTCAACTATTTCTAGGTAAATACAAAGATGAAGTATGTGCAGTTAAATTTGTTGAACTTTCACTGAGAGTGGTAGGAAATTACAGTTATAGTTTTCATGAAACGTACATTTTTTAAATTATCTTTTAATATTAAAATATAAGACTTTAGACATATAGAAATATAATATGTCGAAATAACTGATCGTTTTAACCAAAAATTGGCTGACGTTATGTAAAATAACTTCGTCAAAATATGTTCAATGGGAATTAAGGTACTTCATGGGTATACGCATACACACGAATAAAATTAATGAGCACTCGAACGGACAAACTAAACCGACATGTACATGAGTGAACTCAACTCAGAAGCCAATAGAAATGAAGCACAGTGAATTTTGAGTTCATAAAAGTTGGTGTACCTATACCTAGTTGTAAGTCTCGAATGTTTTTCACTTATGAAACAGGTTGACAGCGGTGATAAAATCCCTCAAGTGTAACGCAAGATTTTATGAACATTAAATTATCAGGTTTCATGAAGAACCGCTGATCTTAATAACCTGGATACCCTTGGACTGCGCAACATCGTCATGTCATATGTAGGCCTACAAGTAGACAACAATGTAATGAGATGGGAAAGTGTAGTCTGCGCCTAATAAAATGAAGCAGTAACACGCAATATAATGATGTCAAAATGTAATATTAGTTCCTTAAATGTCTGGTAATACCTTTAGAACAGCACATGTATTAGGTAGAATATTATTCATGATATTGAAGCATTATTATTATTATTATTATTATTATTATTATTATTATTATTATTATTATTATTATTATTATTTTTGTTTTTTTTTTGTTTTTAATGGTTTATAAATTAAAAAAAAAGTAAACTTTAACTTCTATGTAAAGAAGATATTTTATTTTGCGTAGTTTTCAATACCACAGTTATAAGCAACCTTTAGTAATAGTGTTGGTAATCAAATCATTATCGGTCGTGATATGAACATCATTAAAGCACGTCAGCCCAAGTAGGCTGTCTCTGCTCCCTTTATGGAATAAATAGCGTGCTGATAATACTGCACGTTTCAGCCAGTCAGAGAGATATACGTACACATTTTGATGTCGGTCTCATCCATATTTCTAAAGTTCCCTTTGCAAAATTTTTCCTAATGCAATCGATGATTAGTTATTTCGTTAATGCAGAATGAGGTAACATGTCTGAGTACGTTATTCTTCTCTGTACGTGATTTTTTATCAACAGTAATTTCACTAGACGTTTTGATTTATCTAGAGAAAATCAAAACTCGAGTAGGATTTAATTGACTATTACACGATTAGAAAAAAGTATACAAAGATTAGAAGTAACGAAGTACTCCAATACAATAAAATATTAATTGACTTACGAAAATACAACTGTCTTCAAATGTATTATTGTACCATCTCAACATTACAAATATTACGCTAGATGACAGTAGTGAGTTACAGTTGCATTCCACTTCAATTATCCGAATCCCAGTAATCAACGTCACTTGACAGATGATTTTCAATAAATCTTAATATTAAACAATCTCTGATACGTGACTATCCATAATATCATATAGAAGAAGCTATAACATAACCTAACTAATATACACAAGTGTTAGAAAAGTTTTAATTAACGACGATGACATAAAAAATGAACATGAATAATTTTAAAAGGAATAATTATTGAATGTACAATTTTCAAATTTGAATGTGGTTGGTGGTTCAATTGATGTTATATTGGACGTGTACGTAATAGAAGTGGAACTTGTTGATTTAGGCCTACATGGTGTATTCAACTTATTCAGGATTTCCGAATGGTGCTCTTCATTTATTTGTAAATCGGATTTCAGAAGATGCATAGGTATGATCAGTGATTTTTATTAATTCTTGTTCTTGAATGCCAATGCGAGTCATATTTGAAACTGCTGTGCATCGACTGGAGTGGTTTTTAATTATATAGTGTATAAATATATATATATATATATTTTGACGTCCAGACCAGCGCAGTTTCAAATGTTGGCAAACAAAGAAACAAATGCTAGGGACGCGATAAAATTAAACAAATGCTAGGGACGCGATAAAATTGTGCGATAAGCAGCCATGATTGGTTGAAATACGTTCTTTCATACCGTTTTATTGGTCAAACGTAGTATGACGTAGTAAGAGTGTAATAGTCTGGAGAAAAATATAGTGTAGTTTATTATAACGGAGACAAAGGAACTATTCTGAATCAATTTTGCTCCACTTCATACTGACTTTATGTTTGGAAGGTTCTAGGTTCGATATTCGAATTCTGCTATCACGACCGATGCCTTTCATAGCTTTCGCAGACCCTTAGTAGTGAACAATAATACAAAATTATCTCTGCAGAATTATTGTTTCGTGCAGTCGCCGGAATAAAAGTATGATCTGTAGGCCTACATCGTGTTGAGAAACAAGTGGTATTTTATATTGATGTAATCTCTTTTGTAATAAAAACTTTTAATTAACTGTATGTCACAATTGAGAGCACATCAATTTATATAACTGATGAGAATTTTGAAAATATTACGTAAAAGTAACTTTAACTGAAAGCAATACTGCTGAAACTCTCGAAATAAAGTTTTAATTAACTACGTATTTCATCACCTTCCATTGAATATGGTTTGTGCTTTGATGTGAAAGATATAAGGTGGTATCACACATTTAAATTGAAATTGAGTCGTAATTCCTTGTTTGTGAGCAGTCGCACTGAAAACTAGAGGATTATTATTACAATATTTTGAACGAAATTTCTCAGGCACCTGTACGATTAAAAATCACATTTTTTCTTTACTATTGCCCGGAAATATAAATTTATAACACTAAATGATCTTTGGATTTAACATTCAAGACTAATCTTAGATACAGACGTGGAAAAATTATTAGCAAAATTTAAGATTTTTATTATATATTTTTACAAAATATGATTCTTCAATTTAGACTACAGTTGACATTTTTGTGTATTTCCAAATTATTAGCAAAATTGAAGATTTGTATTGTATATTTTTCAAAATTTAACTCCTCAATTTGGACTACAGTTGATATTTTTGCATATTTACAAATTATTAGCAAAACTGAAGGTTTTTGTTGTATATTTTTACAAAATTCGAATCTTCAATTTGTACTACAGTTGACATTTTGGGTATTTCGAAATTATTAGCAAAACTGAAGATTTTTGTTTTATAATTTTACAAAATTTGACTCTTCAATGCAGTTGACAATTTTGCTAATTTACAAATTATTATCAAAATTGAAGACTTTTATTACATATTTTTATAAAAATTGACTCTTCAATTTAAACTACAGTTGACAGTTTTGCATATTTCTGTCTACTGTAATGGTGGAAATATCCAAAATTGTCAAATGTAGTCTAAATTGAAAAGTCAAATTTTGTAAACAGAATTATCATAAAAATCGTCCATTTTGTTAATAATTTGTCCACGTCTGTATATCTCGATGAGCAAATATGTTATATGGAGAAAATGTGAAGCTGATTTTGAGCAAATATGCATTTAGTGTTAATTTTGTCCAACGAATTAAAATGGAATACTCCTATTACACAAGAAAAAATTACGTATCATATAAAAACCAAGAAATAAAAATTGACCGATGTTTATAGGTTGAAACAGGCCGTCAAATGATTAAGTTTTCATTAGAATTTTACCATTATAAGTACCTACATTTATTTCTCACCATTCCAGCTTCCTTCAAATAGGTTACAAAATTAAAAAAAAAATATATGTTTATATATATGGACATTACGACGAAGTGAAGAAAAGCGAATAGAAGTATTTGGAATGTTGATATGGAGAAGAATGAAACGTGTGAAGTGGACGGATAGAATAAGAAATGAAGCTGTGTTGGATAGAGTGGGTGAAGAAAGAATGATGCTGAAACTGATCAGGAAGAGGAAAAGGAATTGATTGGGTCACTGGCTGAGAAGAAACTGCCTACTGAAGGATGCACTGGAAGGAATGGTGAACGAGAGAAGAGTTCGGAGCAGAAGAAGATGCCAAATGATACACGACATTAAGATATATGGATCATATGAGACAAAGAGGAATGCAGAAAATAGGAAAGATTGGAGAATATATATAATGTAACGTATTCTGCGTTATTCTTGCTATATACTTACAGTGCAGTAATTTACCTTTGTTTGTTCTCAATATGTAAGGTGTAACGAAATATGTGAGATGCACTTCAATAAAATCAATATGTATACCATGGTGAACCAAAAAACCAAAAAGATCGCCCGCGTTGAAATTTATGACGTCTTAACGCACGGTTCACAAGATTTACGGCAAATTACATGTCAAATAACGGTAGCTTAACCTTTCTTAGTTTCTAACTACAATATTTCATCAACAATGAAGAGTGTACTACGTATTAATTCCGTGGTAGAGAGGTGAAATGTCAAACAATACATTAACAGCTGCATTTAGTTTTCTGTGTAGTCCTTACTTTTTTCTAGCGACGAGCTACTGAGTTTTGTAATTCCTACAGTTTTCATTATATTCTCTTGAGACTTTTACGACAGTTAGATATTGCTAAAATGCACGTGCACAATTGTTTTTTCTCAAAGTTTTATTTTTAAATATGCCCAGAATTTGTTTTTATTTGTTTATCTAAAAATAATTCATCTGGACCTCACATAAAGATAATCAATTTCATAGAAGTTTAAAATGAAGCTACGACTCCCTATAATGAAGTGAATTAGTTCTACTTCAGTAGTAAAACATGTTATTCTGAACATTAGATTTTTTTTTTACTTTTCAACTTCTCCGTCCGACATAAAAATTCACAGCTTAATAATAATCATCATATGAAGAGCACGGGAAAGTGTGATAAGTCCAAAATGATCGATTTTCTGTTCTAGATGTCATGTAATAGTTCAGATAATGTAGATTTATGTAGTTTAACTGTAAAGAATAACAACCTCATTAGTCCAAAAAAATTTGAAGAACGACAAACCAAAGACAATAGAATATAATGGGTCTTGAAACTTTTACATTGCTCTCCTGTAAAAACAGTAAAACGTTACTCATTAGGTTTTCCCCTGTACTCTTCATGTGTAAATGAATGCCGCATTTAATTCACAGACTTGTTCTAATATGCGTGCAAATTTTCATTAATCTAGGTGTAGCCATTTAGGGGATATTTTATTTCTAATAAGTTAAAATGCAAAAATTCCGATTTGCGGTAAAGTTTACAATATGCAGTCTGAATATAGTAACCACTTGTATGGAACAAAATGCATTTCTAACTTAGAATAAAGATATCGCGATGAAATCTTCACTGCAGTATTCCTCAAGAAGCCGTAGAATTTTTGGCACAATATTTAAAAAGTGAAGGAAATAACCAAAATTTACCAAAAGTCAGTAGTTCGTCCCGTTAAATCATGTATTTATTGATCATTTTAATGTATTATTTTAGCTATGCATTTTTTTTATCTTCGATAACAAAGTTTATCTATCTTTCCTGTAACTTATGTAGGAGTAAATATTAAATTCGGGAGCCGGATGAATGTTTTTGCCTACCTTGAAATAAATAAATAAATAAATAAATAAATAAATAAATAAATAAATAAATAAATAAATAAATAAATAAATAAATAAATAAATAAATAAATACGTAGATAGATAGATAGATAGATAGATAGATAGATAGATAGATAGATAGATAGATAGATAGATAGATAGATAGATAGATAGATAGATAGATAGATAGATAGATAGATAGATAAGTAAATAAGTACATAATGAAAAATAAGGAAATGATAAATAAATAAATAGATAATGAATAATTAATTAAAAATTGGTGGTATGGCATCAGTACATCGTCCTCACGCTATTCGCTCATTACATTGACATCTGTCAGACAACCTTGTCCTAGGAGGGGTTCAAATCCACGAGTGTCTAACGTAATATTAAAACTGAACGGTTTGCCCCTTGGATACACTGAAGTTGGGGCACACAGAATAGTGCTGTTGAATGAAGGTTCAACATAGATAATTCGACAGGCAGCTGCTCTCTTTTAAATGAAATAATGGTGACGAATGACCAACTTAGCAACTTGGTGAAGGGTACTTTTAGTGTGGAACACCTTCCTTTATGTTGCTCACGAGGTAATATTAGTTCTTGAGTCAGAGTATCCGTCAAGGCCGTAATTAATAACTATGGATTGACTCTTAACTGCACATACCTTGACATATCCTTGAAACATATATATGCACGAATGGAATACTCAACATAAATGTCACTGATACAGGGAAACAGCGAGCTAGCGGCTGGCGAGCGGCGGAACTGCGTCTGACGCAAGATACAGTTTCATCATTCAGATGAGAGTTCCTCAACAATATTTCTCTTGCTGGGTCACTTATTCTCGGACGATAATTTGTTGTACTCATTATTCGCTTATTTCCTCAGAGTCTTCGCGGGACAAATGAATAATACACGGGTTTGTTTGCTTGCTTCTTATTCAGGAAGTGCGAAGTTCGATCTCCAAGTTGGATTACCAAGCCTGTTATTTTTCACTTTTATTTGTTCCTTCAGAGAAAATGGACCTCTGCATATAACAGCCCACTTCATCTTCTGACTCCTGTGAGTTCAACAGATTCGAAACACAGAGGCAGAGATTCATATTATATCTGGATAGATATTCAGGCATGTCAATTGATGCCCACAGGAGCAAGCGCGCGATTTAGAGCCCAGGAGAGCCTGAGCGCTTCACAGCGGAAAGCAAAGAGACAGACGAAAGAGGTGGTATATGCCGCTTGGTCGAGCTATATTCAAGGATGGCCAGCACTGATTCAATAGATAAAGGGAAGAGAACTTATTAAAACTGTATCCGTGTTAATTTTTAGATTTGCCTGAGAAGTATAAGTGCATTATAAGAATGTAAGTTTTAATTTTAATGCTCATTTTTCACAAGTTTGATTTTTTTATTCAAAAGAAATATTTTCTCACTTTTCTTATAGAAAAGTGAAATTTTCAGGTATAGGCCTATTTATTTAGTAGCCTTACAGAATGTTTTCGTAAATCTAATATACCGTATATACGTATTACTGAAGACAGTGTATTGAAAATTTTGAAAAAATTCGCATGGAAATTGTTTGTAAGGAAATGAATTAACAAAGCAACTACTGTTACATCATAAGCAAAAGATACGTGCCTATGTGTTGTTAAATGTCAGCTCTACAGCTTCAGCAGATTTCGAGAAAATAATTTAATATTCTGATGATAGGAAGTTGCTCACAAATGTCACCTTAAAAGCATAATGCGATAAGAGTTTTGTTATGTAATATTTGTTACACTTAAAACAGATACAGTACCTAGGTAACATTGCTTTGTACTGTAATATTGTTTAGATTAGTTTATTGATTACTTTTGTAAGGCTAAAGATACTATCAATATAAATTCCAACTTATCATGTCATACTCAATCTCTTTCTTTGGAATATCACTTTCTTTATGAATGATGTGTTTCATCCACTTAATACAGTATAATATTATACTACTATGGAATTTAAGTGAATATTCCTTCTTAACTCTCTATTATGTTATTAAGATTTAAAACACAAGTGCAATATTAAGAAATCAGTGTTAGTACTTTTGTTTTACAGACAATATAGATAATATTAAACAGAAAGAAGCCATATAAAATAACGACATAAAATTTCACGTTCCGTTTGAAGTTTGTGCACCACTGTTTTCTGAATCCAACAGGTTGCTTATTCACATACACAACCCTTCCTCTTTCCATACTTAGCGCTTGCTGCCCGCGCACGACGTCATGGTCAGAAAAATGCGCTTGCTTTGACATCACTGGGATAGATAGACACACAGGTAGACAGATGGATATATACACAGACAGGGACAGATAGGTAGGTGGGTGAGCGAGTACGTAGGTGAGTAGGTAAGTAGGTGCTTGGGTGGATAGGTAGTAGGCATGTTATAGGTAGATAGGTGAATGAATAGGTTGTGGATAGATAACTTATTAGCCGGATGGATAGGTAGGTAGGTACTAAGTAGGAAGATGAGTAGACGGTAAATGGGTGGCAGATAGATGATGATTAGGAAGGTAGGTGGTATACAGGGTGGAAGTGAAATAACCCTGCAGAATTTCAGAGTGAATAGCTCATGTTGTATGTACCATATCGGTGGAAAGTTCATAGTTTTCCCCCAAATGTTTAACGCCCTCTTATTCGGTAACTGTTGCGAGTAGGATCGTGATTCTTGCCCATATCGATAGAAAATCTAATAAAGAATGATTAATCCCTCTGGCGTATTTCAATAGCGTGGACGGTTTTCATGTAAATTTAATTAAGGAAAAACTACTAATTTCAAGCCAATGAACGATGTGAGCAGATTGAAACGTCGTAGCGAGAAGGGAGGTTCGCTTAGAGAAACATTGACCTCTTATACTGCGTGTTCAGTTCAAAGTGTGTCATGGCTCGCTGTATGGCGTCATGTGGCTAGCCGATGAGGCTAGAGAATTCAATCTTCCTACACTTCCGCAAAGGCGTATTACCTATGTGCCAGAGAAGTTGCCTAGCAAATACGGCGTTCATTCTGAAGAGTACGTACCGATACGTACGGTAACGCCGGTATTGGCAGGAATGTGAACTGTTTGGAAACACGTACTGAGGTGAGTTTTTTTCTTACTGTCGGGATATGTGGAGAGGGTTAAGACGATTACTTACGTATTTGTTGACATTAACTTGGACGGTCAACATGGACACGGAGCATTTGATTTGTGCTTTGGAATGTTGCCGTACGCAACCTATGATAAATACCCTGCGTACGACTTGCCCGCGCAAAACACAGCTCGAAAGAGGTTATGGTAGCACACAGACCGTACAGACCGCCATCTGTTGCTACAACGCCCAAGTTATACCGTACACGTTCTCAAGTTCAGATTGAACGCCTCGAATAATAGGCAGCTTCTCTGACATAAAAGCTGAAACTAGCTTCAGATCGCTGACTCATAGCAGTGACGTCATGACACACTTTGAAATGAACACCCAGTATATCTGTAATATCAGAAGAAAGAAGACTGTTAGCGGCGATGTTGCCAGGCTGCTGAAACTTCCGACTTAATTTTCTAATTAACCGTGCATTTAATCACGAAACGTAATATAAGTTTTCTATTCCTTTAAGTGTACCCTATTGTCCCTTTCAATTTGCAGGATTATTTAACTTTCACTCAGTATATATAAATGGATGGATAGATAGGTACGTAAATAGATGTATGGGTAGTTAACTAGGTATCGGAACGTAAGAAAATGAGTGCATAGGTAGGTAGTAGATATGTAGGAGGTAGGTAGGTGCATGGATAGTTAGATATTTTTTAAGTAGATTTATGGATAAGTGGATAGGTGAATGTGTGGATAGAGACCTATTATGGATTGAAGAGGTACACTACCATTTCCACAGCATATACAGAGTGGAAGTAATATAACTGTGCAGATTTGAACAGCTTATTCCTCGGATAGAGTACAATAAACATTTTGATACCATATATCTGCATAGTGAATATGCAGACGTGCTTTCTGTTTATGGGTTTTGTGATGATAATGCATTGACTGCTGTTAAGGAATAGAGAACGTTTTCACAATCCATCTAGCTATGTGATTTCCCGTGTTTTCCGGATGTTATCTGAAACTGGCAGTAGGCCTATTCCAAGTGTTTCATTGAGATCTGTAAGAGAACCGGTATCTGTACCTGATATGAACTTATAGTTCATGGAATCCATAAGAAGGGCAACCTTAGTAATTTGTCTTGTATAATTATTTTATTTTCTTACTGAGTTTGTATTAATTATGAAGTAAACTTATTGGAACAGCACAAGGTGCAGCATTTTCAATAATGTATCATACAGTAGCGTGCAAATTAATCCGAACATGACATATTTTTACATTTTCTGTCATTGTTGGCCTCACAGCTGCTTATACCGCTTTAATTGACATCTGTAGTACGTGTAATTCCATTGTTGAAGATCTGTCATTATTTTTTTATAATATGTGACATTTTGCCTGTCGTTTTGTACTTATAAGCATTTCAGTTGTGTTGAAGACTTAATACTGCAATCCTGTGTACATTCTGTCGTCTTCACAAATGGATACAACTCCACGAAAACGGTCTAAAATTATAACATTAGCAGAGCATTCTTCTATGACACAGAGGCAAATTGCTGCAGAATGTCACATCGGTTTGGCTACTGTTAATTCGATCATAAAACGATACAGGGAGACTGGATCCATCACACCCCAGAAAAAAGGAAACTGTGGCCGGAAAAGGAAGACTTCACCTGCAGAAGATCGTTTAATTGTCAGGAAAAGTAAATTAAATCCTAGACTAACTGCTGTCGACTTAACCCGCGAGTTAATGGCTACCACTGGGGCGAATATTCACGTCACAACAGTGCGGCGTAGGCTTTTGGAAGCTGGACGAAGGGCTCGTAAGCCTATTAAGAAGCAACTGCTAACCCCTGTTATGTGCAAAAAAACGCTTAATGTGGGCAAAATTACATCAATACTGGACAGTGAATGACTGGAAGAATGTACTTTTTTCCGATGAGTCTCATTTCGAGGTCCACGGTCACCGTGTTTCTTACGTATGGAAAGGATCCGAAAAAGTAACAGCAGCTCATCTCCAACAAGCACCCAAATACCCCCCTAAAGTAATGTTTTGGATTTGTTTTACACATGAAGGGCCTGGAGCATTAATACCTATGAAGGGAATGATGAATTCTGACAAATATATTCACTTATTGGAAACCAGAATCGTAACCCAGCTGCAAATATCATTTCCGGATGGCAGATGTTTATTCCAACAAGACCTGGCACCATGCCATACGTCTCGAAAAACTACAGAATTCTTCAACAAGAAGAATATTCAGGTACTCCCCTGGCCAGGAAACTCACCCAACATCAACCCCATTGAGAACTTGTGGTCAATTTGCAAAAGAAGAATGCAAAAAATGGATTGTTCTACAAAGGAGAAGATGATTTCTGCCCTCATTGGTGTATGGTTTCGTGATGAAGAAATGAAGAATATTTGTGGGAAATTAGTGGAATCCATGCCAAATCGTCTCAGAGCTGTTATTAGGAACAAGGGAGGCCACATAGATTACTGAGGTATGTCTTAGATCCTTTTTTTTATCCCGTTTGATTGTTTTTGCATAAGTAATTACGTTGTTCGGATTAATTTGCACGCTACTGTACATATCACAATGTTCTAAAACATAATGCCTCTCTTCATTTAGAAGTTCGCTCATCAATAACTTCCGAGCTTTTACATTTTGAATACAGATATATTTGGTTAAATCGATGTAGATTAACCTAAACTACATTATCTTGAAGTATTTCGCATTCCTCCTGAGACATCCTGTATATATTTTTTTGCGAACATGATCACTTTTCAAGAGTATGGATCTTTACATCTATACATATAGCTTTAATTTGATTTCTTAAAAGCAAAATGTGTAGAGTAGCAAGAGTAATATATCTTGCAGCTGTCACGTTGTGCTCTTACTCTTCCACATGCAGTAGACTAGCATCTACTGTACTTGGCCTCTTCTAAGCTAGCTATGTGAAGGAAAGGTCTGAAAGAAAGAATTAATACTCTCAGTGATAACATGGCAGGAAATTGAGCGTTTTCTCTACGCTAAATTTACTTCCAAACGTCACTCGTGTTTGAAGTCTACTTAAAAGTAAGCGTGACGAACCTGGCGCATATTTTTCATTATGTTTCACGTATTATGTATTTCCTTCACAATGTGATATTACTTTTTATTTTTATCTTTTTACACTATTGCTTGGACATTTACTGCTCTATATTTATCCCTCACGTAATCTGATATTTTAGATGCTTTAGTTGCTTGTATCCTTAATATCGTTATTTTTGTTTCTATTCGCAGTAATATTTGCTACTAACTAATTGAACAGCATTATTGTTGTATTTATATTTTAGTATTAATTTGCATCTTAAGGGGTATCTACATACTGTAAATGATTTCACATTTCCAGTTGAGTTCTTCATATTAGGCTAGCAAGCAAACATCATGGGGCCAGATAAAAGAGTTATTTTTTTCTTCCACCATGTTAATAATGTCCAAACAAATGCTTATACACATTTTGGCCAATCGAGCGCAATTATGAGGGCCGTCCAGAAAGTAAGTTTCTCTGACGCCGTTTACAGGAAGAAAACAATTTCATTGAAAGTTTTATTGGAATAGATACAGATATTGTTGAAATATTTTTCAATATATTCTTCACCGGAAATGAGACATTTGTCATACCGTGGGATCAACTTTTATATCCCTGTGTCGTAGAAGTCTGCCGTCTGGAATCGGAACCAGTGTGACAGCCGTCTGCACTTCTCTGTTGAGTTAAAGTTATGTTTTATTTAACGACGCTCGCAACTGCAGAGGTTATATCAGCGTCGCCGGATGTGCCGGAATTTTGTCCCGCAGGAGTTCTTTTACATGCCAGTAAATCTACTGACATGAGCCTGTCGCATTTAAGCACACTTAAATGCCATCGACCTGGCCCGGGATCGAACCCGCAACCTTGGGCATAGAAGGCCAGCGCTATACTAACTTGCCAACCAGGTCGACCGGTCTCTGTTGATCCCACGATGTGAGAAGTGTCTCAATTCGGGTGGGAATTATGTTGAAAAATAGCTCAACAATTGCTGTATCTGTTCCAATAAATCTTTCCATGAAGTCCACACCTGTGGAGTAACGGTCAGCGCGTCTGGCTGCGAAACCAGGTGGCCCGGGTTCGATTCCCGGTCGGGGCAAGTTACCTGGTTGAGGTTTTTTCCGGGGTTTTCTCTCAACCCAATATGAACAAATGCTGGGTAACTTTCGGTGCTGGACCCCGGACCCATTTCACCGGCATTATCATCTTCATCTCATTCAGACGCTAAATAACCTAAGATGTTGATAAAGCGTCGTAAAATAACCTACTTTCCATGAAACTGTGTTTTCATCCTGTAAACGGCCCCAGGGAAACTTACTTTCTGAGGGGTCCTCGTGTGGCCAACATTTTTATAAACACTTGTTTTGACATTTTAATATGGCAGAAGAAAAAAAAAATAAATTTTTTATCAGCCCTCATGAGAATGTTTGCTTGTACCTAAGTTGTTTGGCAGTTAATTCAAATGTGCATGTCAGACAATGGAGATAATTCACGTTCACCTAAAAATCGCTATACCATTTGTATATACAAATAGTTTGATTTCTAGTTTCCCTAATTTATATCTCTTATCTGCCTTTTTATTCAATTTGTTGTCCTACCCATGGCGACATTGAAGAGAATAGGACTGTGGAATATTATACTTCTGTCGTATTCTCATCTCTACTGGTATATTCTCAGAAAATGATTATCAATTGTATTCTGTTTGTATTGTTTATATTAAGCGTTTTACAACTCTTATTTTACGAGGATCAATATGTCTCGCCTCCAGTATTCTCTGACGTCATTAATTTCATTTCTATCAGATGCTTCTATTTATTCAGTAAAACATATTAGCCTATATCAAAGTATTAAGAGTAAAGTTCGCAAATATGTATAAAACATGCATATGGACAGTAAACACATATGCGGCTGGAAGAAAAAATACTTAGAACAATATGGCAACAACTACACTGAAAATACGAGCCATTACAGGGTATACATCATCATCATCATCATCATCATCATCATCATCATCATCATCATCATCGTCATATAGAAAATCTTTGGACGTATTAATACGTTGTGATCTCAATAGATTCATGCCATCTCTTCAGAGATCTTCCCAGTGATCTCTTTCCTGTTCCGTAATTAAGGACTTGTTTTTGCCATCTGGAGTCAGACATTCTATCAATGTGGATCCTCAATTTTCTGTATAATATTCTTCTATAAAAGTGTGTATTGGACTTACTCTTAATTCCGCTGAAAAAAATTAACTTCATTTCTCGTCCAAAAGTGTTAATTTGCATCTTTGCGCAAGAATCTCATGATGTGTGTGCGTGCGTGCGTGCGTGCGGAGGAGGAGAAGGTCTGCTAACTTTATCTCTGCCAGAATAAATACAATTTATTACTATTATTAATATTACGGTACTATTAAATACGTACGTACGTATACTTACGCACGCACGCACGCACGTATGTATGTATGTATGTATGTATGTATGTATGTATGTATGTATGTATGTATGTATGTATGTATGTATGTATATATGTATGTATGTATGTATGTATGTGTATGTATGTATGTAATGATTTTCCTCTGCGTCTTTTCATCAGTTCATTCTTATGCGATTTTCCCAACTTTAGGATCATCAGTCAATCCCTGACAGATCTTCAACTATAGCAAGTACAGCACCATACGCGAAGGTCTTTTATTTATTCGTAACCCGTGGACGCGCCTTCTACTGGCAACGAAAATCGCCAGACCGAATAGAAAGGTACTTCAGCTTAAAATAATCGGCATATTGGATACGGATTAAGCCAAGTATCGAAGCGCATGTCAAGAGCACAGACGCTGCATATGGATCACAAGTATCTATATGTGCTGGGCATTGCCGAAATCCGATGAACTCTTCAGTTGAAACAAAATGATTGGCGTTCAAAAGTTGACCGTTTGGAGCGCGCGGGACAGTTAATTCTTAATAATCCATTGAAATCGGGTTATGATAGCCTGTAAAGGGATTGAATTGGCAATTGTTGACCTGTGTTTTATCTACGAGGACGAGACTTTTCTGTTCTCTGCCATACTGGAACAGAGATGGTGTCCACAAATTCACCATGTCTTCGAAATTAATTCCTCTGGGATAGCACTGAGATAGGGAGCACCACTATGTAAATTGTCTAGTCCAGAAAGAGTGGCTAACAGTTTGCATTGCAACATCTACACATTTGAACCAAAACGGAAATTATTGCTCAACTTGGACAAATTTTTTTAAGCCTGGGATCTTAGTTGTGGTAGGTAGCATAGTAATGTTGATGATGGTGCTGATGGTGGTGAAAATAATAATTCATGAATATTTTGAAGGAATTTTTATATTTCATTGTAGTCTTGACTCTGTGGTTAGCGTATTCATTTTTCATCCAAGCGGTCCGTGGTTGTATTTCCGGTGTACGTAAATTGTCCTTTGTCTATAGGAATGGGTTTTTGTCCCTCGTCATGATTCTATTATTTGTCTCCCGCCTGTATAACAATTCAGTCCTCTTAATTTTTAATTTTCAATATCACATTATTTTAAGTTTTAGTTTTGGCTAAGAATCTATTTTTAAAATTCAATGATTTGATTGATATAGTTTTAGAAATAACATCAAAAACACAATATCAGTAATTCACACCTCATTAAAAATAATTACATGTCTATCTAATTGGGAGACAATATAATATAGCACTACCTATGGTAAGATAAGATCGTACATCAGCGTCCCAGTTAAGATAGGCCTATTTAAAAGCCGGAAGATTGCGGATACTATTGCCGATGAGGTCATGGATTTTCTCCAATGATCTACTCCAAACCATGGCCCTGGTGTTTATTCATTCTCGAAGAAGTGAGTACCAGGGACATTTTCTTGGAAGGTAAAGGCGACCATCATGTAAGACTGATCCCTACTGCTTTTCAGTGCCAAATTTTTTAGACTATGCTAAAGTCGCGTATCCACGAAGCGAGGCATCCACGCGCAGCCACCTTTCGCGGTAGCCTCCCGTGTTATTTACTTCGCAGTTTTGTTCTTTTGGTAGCGAGGCAAGAACACGAGGCAACGTGAACAACAATTTAGTGCGCGGCAATTGAGGCAGTTAACGTCAGGTTGCGTGTCGACATCTTAACCAACGAACAGTCCACACGGAGCGAGTTAATCACTGCGAGGCACCTTTGATCGCATCCGAAAACGGACTGGAAATAACTCACGGATGAGGTCGTCGAGCACTACTGCGAGGCAAGGTATTCACTGAGCGAAGCAAGCTTCATGAGGCAGCTCCGCCAAGGTGCCTCGTTCTTTGGATAGGCTGCTTAAAGTCTTACAGAGCCTGCAATATGATAGCTCTGCTCCAGGTATGTTCATTCTCTGACTCCCGATTACGTTCTGTAATCGCAACCTTCGAATGTAGAGCGAGCTGTTCCTCGTTCGAAGCTCGACGGATGACTGCGGAAGGCAATTCAAGTACTTAGTAAACGCACGAACAGTGCGGGACAATGACAGTCAAAAGCTTCTGTAAGCAAACGATCATTCCGTACAGTGTGGGAGGAAGACTGTTTTTGTTGTGAAAACGTAATGTGTTTACTATGTTGTAAAGTATTGTCAGGAATACTACTGAGCAACATAAAACATACGCTCTGCCATCCAGAACATGCCGAAATGACAGGCAAGCTGTTTTCTGTAATATGTATTCATATATCAACTTTATTATGATGATGATGATGATGATGATGATTATTATTATTATTATTATTATTATTAGTACAATTATTGTTATTGTGGTGATTTTATTCGAACAAAAATACATGTTATGATAAAATAATTTTTCAGGAGTGCAACGTGCACTACAGTTTCAAGAATTGAAAGCAGTTCATGAAAGGCCAAACATTGAAGACAGTCGAACAATTCAGAGTCTACGTTTAGGAGCAAGTTGTGTAGTATGTTGGGAATTAGCTAAGGCACTAAAAACCCTTCACGGATGGTGAACTTATAAAGAAATCTACGGTGCCTGAACAAAATATAGTTAATTACATCTCCGTACTAGAACAGCTCAAATGTGAATTCACAGAACATAGATTTAAAGATTTTAGACGTATGGAAAGTGATATTAATCTTTTTGTTAATCATTTCATAGAAAATTTAGTACAATCCGTGAGAGTGCAGTTCCAGGACGAGTTAATTGATTTACAAAGTCATGTAGAATTTAGAACTAAATGCGGAGAATATGACTTGCCAGGCATAGAAGTATTAAAAAATGAACAAAACGCAATATCCCAAGATGAGCTTATTCGTTGTCACTCGAAATATGTGTGCAAACAATTAGTTTCGAGAATGAAGATTGCTAAATTCATAAATCCAAACATAGATCCCGATTAAGAGATGAGAATATTCTGTGCATTGCAGTAAATTCGTTGGAAATAGATTTCCGATTACTTGCAGAAAAGAATAGGCCTATACATGTTGAATGTGGAATATGAAAATAACATTATCTATGATATAATAGTATCATAACTGTATAAAATATAACAAATAATGTAATAAATGAATATTTCCTTTTTCAAATTCAGTTAATTATCCGTATTTAAGACAGTGAGAGCGATGCCACGGGCGGTGCTCTAATGTAGTTGCGGAGCCCAGTTCCAATACTGTTTGTGTTATGCAGTGCAGTATCATCCGTGTAATCGGCGCTTTTACAATTTTGAGCATACCTGCTCTGCTCTTTCAAGATAATAAGATAATATCAACCCGGACACGTAACAAGATTAACAGAACAGCCCGTGATGTGTTAAAGTAATTGTGGTAAACAAATAAAGAATAATGAATATTATTGCTATTGGCGGGGGAATATTTTGAATTGTTGCCCCGACCACATCACAGTATGTTGGATGATCATTTTATTGAGCTGACTGGCGGTCGAGTACCTCATGGAGTGATGTAAATGCGGCAATAGGGAAGAATCTTTGGAAATTAGGAATCGGAAATAATCTATACCGACATTGTGTTTGTTCATCAGAAATTGCAATTGGACTTGCCGGGAATTGAACGTCGTTCTTCGACATGGACAACACTTGTTATAGTTATTTGAATTTTGAAAAATAAATAAATTAAATAATGAAAAATGATGATTATAGAATATGGAAGATTACTATTGTTAGTACATCGAATGCAACTATTGATATAAATTAGTATTCTGGCTATTGCAGGACCAACAAAAGAAAATCATATCAAGCCCATTCATAACCAGATGTAAATGAAGCTACCAAGTTCCAATGTCGTCTTTTACTCGGTAGAACTTCATGTAATAAAAATAGAAACCCATAAGAAATGAATATTACTATTATTTGTGGTTCAGTTTTCACAGAATTTAAGAACTATCACGTGTCCTGATGGATCTGAATTTCGCAAACAGTTAGATTTGATCTATGATACAGTTCTAAATATTACTTTTACTAATATTAAATTCAGGTCTTGAGAGTTTTTGCTGGGAGGGATTATCGTGCTAACCACACGATACCTCCATTCTAGTTGGATGGTCGTTCACCTCTGTTTCGGCATGTGGACGTGAGGTCAGCAGCCGACTGGTCGGTCTTGGCCCTTCATGTGCTGTAGCGCCATGGATTTACTTTACTTTGCTCTTGATAGTTTGGTCTAATGAAAAACATACTTACTTACTTACTTACTGGCTTTTAAGGAACCCGGAGGTTCATTGCCGCCCTCACATAAGCCCGCCATTGGTCCCTATCCTGAGCAAAATTCATCCATTCTCTATCATCATATCCCACCTCCCTTAAATCCATTTTAATATTATCTTCCCATCTACGTCTCGGCCTCCCTAAAGGTCTTTTTCCCTCCGGCCTCCCAACTAACACTCTATATGCATTTCTGGATTCGCCCATACGTACTACATGCCCTGCCCATCTCAAACTTCTGGATTTAATGTTCTTAATTATGTCAGGTGAAGAATACAATGCGTGCAGTTCTGTGTTGTGTAACTTTCTCCATTCTCCTGTAACTTCATCCCTCTTAGCCCCAGATATTTTCCTAAGCACCTTATTCTCAAACACCCTTAACCTATGTTCCTCTCTCAAAGTGAGAGTCCAAGTTTCACAACCATACAGAACAACCGGTAATATAACTGTTTTATAAATTCTGACTTTCAGATTTTTCGACAGCAGACTGGATGATAAAATTTTCTCAACCGAATAATAACAGGCATTTCCCATATTTATTCTGTGTTTAATTTCCTCCCGAGTATCATTTATATTTGTTACTGTTGCTCCCACATATTTGAACTTCTCCACCTCTTCAAAAGATAAATCTCCAATTTTTATATTTCCATTTCGTACAATATTCTCGTCACGAGACATAATCATATACTTTGTAATGAAAAACATACAGTAGTAATTTACGTATGTAGTTAAAGCGTTGTTTATATAAACATTTAAATAAATAAATGAAAAACATACATTATTTATTTATTTAAATGTTTATATAAACAACGCTTTAACTACATACGTAAATTACTACTCGTGGCATGTTAATGTGGCAGTAATGTAGATGGTGGTGATGAAAAGGACTGGAATGAGGATGAGGGCGAGGACAACGATGGCGATGATAAAGGGGAAATTACCTTAATAATAATATATTTAAAACAAGAGAGTCTGTGGTACAACAGCCCATGAATATTAAAAACTACCATCCGATCAGGCGACTGCTGACCTCGCATGCACATGCTTCAGCAGAGGTGAACGATCATCCAAACAGTGCACGGATAAAGTGTAATCAGGAAGATGATTTCCCTCAGCCGTTGTAACTGGTTTTCGAAACCGGATTACCTAGCTAGTGTGACTTGGCCGCTCAAATTCATCATAATGCTGGGTCCCATACACTGGCCGAAATTTCATGAGAAAATTCCTTCCCCGTGAGAGCCTGAATCAGCGCGCATTCCGTAACGCGAGTTCAGGCATGATGCCTTAGATTAAGTATTAGACCACGACGCTACAGTGCGGGAGAAGACAATAGAGTCGCGAGTTATTTTATGGTCATATATCGTACTGTTTGGAAATGAAATGAAGCAACAGAATTTCGTAATATATGTATAGGTCTATGTAATTTAAGACGCAGAAAGTATGCATTCTTGATGACATGGAAGAAAATAAATAAAGATTCGGTCTTGTTCTATTCCTCACAGAATGTTCATAAAGGAAAGTAACGAGAAACTTAGGTACCGTGTAGTTTAAATTAATTATATATTTAATGTCTCTTTTCACTGTGAAAGTCCTGGAGAGAAGTGAAGAGGCTGGCCAGAAACCGTACAAAGTGGAAGCGTTTCATCAAAGCACTATGCTCCAGAGCAGTGGTTCCCAAAGTGGGGGTCGCTACCCTCTGTGGGGTCGTGTAAAGATCTGAGGGGGTCACGAGATGATTTACAAAATAAAAAAAAAGTATAGAAGTGTAGGTGAATGAAATCTGGACCCAAAGGATATGCTGGAGAGAAAGGAAGAGGAATTAGAAGGCAGAATAGGATAGATTAAGTCTGTTGTAACAGGACGTGTCGGGAAAGAAGAGGAATTCAGACGAAGAGCGAGAAGAAAGAAAAGGAGAACAAAAATTACACCTCAGTTCTCACAGAATCTGGCATAAAAGAAGAAGAGAATGTAGATGTCTAATTGCATTATAATTTCAATATTAGGGAATCAAGATGCAAATTGTGAATCCTCAAACGTAAATGAAGTAACCATTTTACATACCAGTTGTACACGGAAGAAATAGAAGTTTTTTAAAGCCATTACCGCCAGGCTTCCGTCCTGCATAACCACGTACCGGTTATAAAGGAGGAAATGATGCATTGCTGAACCCTCGCTTAGATGAAGGAACGTCAGAAAAAGTGGAGTAATTACATGATCAAATGCGGTCTGTTTCTTCACGAAGTTAGCTGATTACAAGGGAATGATGCCTAGGAGTGCAAACGTATTGGGGTTACAATCTCAACTTCCTGTCGGAGTGAATATGACAAACAAGGTGTCACTTCCGGTAACTGACCTCGTTTACTTTTACTTTCTTATTCAACAGTATATTCCGTCGCTGTGGATCAAGTGGTGGCGTTGCTGGATATAAGATCTTTATTCTGTTAGCGAGAGAGAATTGGTGTTTTATGTCCTTCACATGGACTAAGTAGTCGCATCTTTGTCTCAGACTAGGACGCTGGTCTTTCATTCAGAGATTCCCAGACTGATTATCCAGTGAAATTTTGTTCACAATATTTACGTCCACTAGTCTATAAATTTTCGTCCAGTTGAGATTTTAGTCCACACTAATTTTATATTCATAGCAATTTTGTCCACCTATTTATATTACTGCGATGTACCGAAGTATATTATGATATTTCCGTGCATGAATTTTTCTCTACTCCACCGATCCTGCACCACCTATTGATGTCAGCTTATGTCGTTCGTTGTTCGTTCGCTACATATGTACGCACCTTAATAGAGAAGGTGGTTTAAGACATATGTTAATATACTGGGTGTTCATTTCAAAGTGTATCATGACGTCACTGTTGTTGGGTCACCGATTTGAAGCGAGTTTCAGCTTATATGTCAGAGAAGTTGCCTATTATTTAAGGCGTTCTTCAATCTGAACTTGAGAACGTGTACGGTATAACTTGAATGTTGTATTTATTTTTTTTATTGGGTTATTTTACGACGCTGTATCAACATCTAGGTTATTTAACGTCTGAATGATATGAAGGTGATAATGCCGGTGAAATGAGTCCGGGGTCCAGCACCGAAAGTTATCTAGCATTTGCTCGTATTGGGTTGAGGGAAAATCCCGGAAAAAACCTCAACCAGGTAACTTTCCCCGACCGGGATTCGAACCCGGGCCACCTGGTTTCGCAGCCAGACGCGCTGACCGTTACTCCACAGGTGTGGACTTGAATGTTGTAGCAACAGATGGCGGTCTGTACGGTCTGTGTGCTACCATAACCTCTTTCGAACTGTGTTTTGCGCCGGCAAGTCGTACGCAGGGTATTTGTTATCATCGGTTGCGTACGGTAACATTCCACAACACATATCAAATGCTCCGTGTCCATGTTGACCGTCGAAGTTAATGTCAACAAATACGTAAGTAATCGTCTTAACCCTCTCCCCATATCCCGACAGTACGTATTTCCAAACAGTTCACATTCCTTCCACTACCGGCGTTACAGTACGTATCGGTACGTACTTTTCAGAATGAACGCCGTACTTGCTAGGCAACTTCTCTGACTCATAGGTTATACACCTCTGCGGAAGTGTAGGAAGATTGAATTCTCTAGGCTCATCGGCTAGCCACATGACTGCATACAGCGAGCCATGACTCACTTTGAACTGAACACCCAGTGCGGTCGTCCTTGCACTGCGCTAAATGAAAGTGGACAGTCCTTGCGGCTATGTTTGTTGAGATGTTTAAGAAGGATTGCAAATATTCGAACACATTATTTAACATGAAACTGCAAGAATCCATAACTTAATTGTCAAGAGAATGAAGTGTAAAATGACGACGGACTGTCTTGACACGAAGTAGGAGAATAAAAGCCTGAACTACGGTATGAATTATGCTAATTTTCACCGCTAGATTTTATTTCTGATTACTCTCGTACGGTTGTGATGAACATACTTACGATCTCCGACTTGAGGTGCTGGATCTTGCTGTGCAGAGAATCGAAGTGGAGTTGTGACGGTGTGGGGGCGAGGACCGGGGCAGATTCCTGGCTCCAGCGGGCCTGGCGGGATGCGTTGCGGAGTTGCCACTCGACGAAGAAGTGACGTGACTGAGGGACCGAGGAGCTTGCCATCGGCAGTGGCCATTCTATTCTACAAGCGCCGCCGCACCTGTTTGGACATAGAAGCACAAGCGCATTGCTTAGCGTAGGAGACGACGAGCTTTTGGTATCACCGATTTTGCTGATACTTGCTGGGATGCAAGTTAATGACGTAAAACAAAATACAGCAAAGCCAAATTATACAAAATTCATCCCCTTGCCCCCCCGGAGTAAACCCAAATCTTAATTCAACAAATCTTGATGTCCTTTCTGATATTTGGCAAGGCAATTTCCGCCAAAAACAGCAATGAATCCAGGGTTTTCTAGTCCTTAGAGCTGCAGACAGTTGCTCTACTGTACTAACTGAGCTTCCTGCTGTTATTGAGCTGTTATTTCACAAGTGTTCTTGGCTTATGGCATGAATATAATCTGAAACTCCGACATTTCCCCTAATTAACAAATTGACTAGGAGTCTTCTCACTATTAATCAATACCTACATCTAATCAGCTAATTGGTCTATTTACTATTCTGTTATCAGTACGACTTGAATTGTGGTCGGTGCGAGTTGGATCCAAACCGATATATCTTACAAGAAAAAACCTGCCACATCAAAGCGAAATACCACTTCAAAGTTCTTATGCGGTTAAATACTGCAAAATACAAGCGATTTGCATAAATTCATCTGACGCTACAAAATAGTTATTTTACGGTGCAAGTAGGCCTATTAAAAGTTACATCTTATTTTGTGAGTAAAGGAACGAGGTCGTGGGCCGGGTGTAGCAATCCTGTGAGAAAAATAAAACCATTTATAACATGTGTATTGTACACTGTTTTTTAGACAGCAGTTGGTCCGCCGTGGTATAGGGACAATATCACCGACCCCTCCGCTGCTGTATTGGCCCTCATTGTAACAGTAAATCATTATCGCAAGCAGTTTTATTAGTCAGTGGTAGAGATTGCACAGATTGAAATCCGAGTGATCCTAAAGGCTGGTCCACAATAAACCAGGAACGGAAACTACAACGAGAACGAGAACGGAAATAATGTTAAAATAAATGTATTTAAATGTGAGCATTCACAATAGTTCATTGTGAATGTTCAGATTTAAATATATGTATTTTAACAATTTTTCCGTTCTCGTTCTCGTTGTCGTTTCCGTTCCCGGTTTATTGTGAACCAGCCTTAATGCTTTATAGTTACATTTATTTCTTAATTGCTTCATATACTTACCAATGACTGTTATTTAAGAAATTTATTCAATTTGTGTACGTTTCTTAACCAAAAACAATATATTTTTTAAAAGTAGACCTGACATTGTTTCAGCCGCGTTATTGATCGGTTGCGATCGTTGTCATGGGAAGATACAGTAGTATTAACAAAATTTGAGACCGAATGAGCAGCGCTCGTGCTCGGTCGCAGTTCAGATATAATATTAAAATAAAAAATAATAATATAAATAAATAAGTAAAATAAAATAGGAACTAAAATATAATTACAGCGGCAATGGAATTATATAATATAATATTAACACTACAGAAGAATAATATCGCACGTGAAAAGTAGGACTAATATATATTTCAAAATTATAGAATACAAATATAATATAGGTTGATTAATTCATACACATGGGCTATACATTTATTTAATCAAATTGAAGATATTAACACATTTCTAATTTTCTTGTTATATGTTAGTGGGTTACATGTTAGAAGTTCTGGGTGTAATTTAGTTAAAGCATTGTACAACCGAGGGCCAAAATTTATGCTATGCTTTAGACCAGCAGATGTGAGACATTTAGGTTCTACTAATGTTGAATTAATATTTCGTCTTGTGTCATAATTGTGTGTCTGTAATACAAACTTATTACGATTTTTATGATAAAATTTTAACAGCGTATACTTATAAATTTGTTCAATATTAAATACATTAAATTCAGAATAAATTAATTTAGTTGGATAATCGAAACAATTAACATTCCGCGCAAACACTTCAAGGTCAGCGTTACAAATTCTTTTCGGACTAGTGCTAAAAACACTTTTCGCACGTTAATCTAAAGTTGTTATGTTTTAACACGGTTGTCTAGCGTTAAAAAATCTAGTTTTAAGAATGATTCTCTAAAAATGAATTATAAATGTTGAGTAAAATTGACCGATTTTCTGAGCACTTGAGTAGAATATTTATACTTGTATCAAATGCAAGTCTAATAATAATAATAATAATAATAATAATAATAATAATAATAATAATAGGTTGGCAAATTATAAAATACATTTTTCCTAGATTATTTTTCGACAAGAAATAGGACTGTTGGCCTGTGCCATCAACATGTGAACACGTCTTGCTATTTTGCTCCGGGTGTGCTGTATTTCTGTGGTCTCTAGTTTACATTTAATAGTGGTCTTCATCCATTCTTAGTGTAATATAATTTCATTACTCTTTACGGACATCTATACTGTACTTCTCTTCGTTCTCCGTATCTAAGAAGTTATATTCAACTTCTAATATTAAGGGGGGAGGGTGGCAACTTTGTTCATTTTTGATCAAAATCGCATTTTCGTTTTTATTTCCTGACAAGTGAATCAGCATTCTCTTATTTACATGCTGCTCTGCGGCGCTTGGAAGCACATAAAGTAGGCCTATGTCATAATTAAATGGCTGCATACTTGAATTTGAATTCCATGCAAACTTAGAAGCTGAGAAGCTGTTTTCTCATACTTTTTTTTAGCACATTTTGTTATGTTCAAAGTGTAAAGACTCTTACAATTTTGGTGCTCTTTTACTTGGTTATTTTATGACGCTGTATCAACTACTGGGTTATTTAGCGTCATGGAATTGGTGATAGCGAGATGATATTTGGCGAGATGAGCCCGAGGATTCGTCACACATTACCTGACATTCGCCTAACGGTTGGGGAAAACCTCGGAAAAATCCAACCAGGTAATGAGCCCAAGCGAGAATCGAACCCGCGCCCAAGCGCAGCTCCGGATCAGGAGGCAAGCGCCTCTGCCGACTGAGCTACGCCGGTGGCTCTGTGATCATGTGTAACGCAAGCAAAAAATGTAACTGCTAACATGAGAAACTAAATTGTTCGAAAGACAGATAATGTATAATAAGGAAGTGTGTGTCACCTTTGATGACACTGTGTATTGTATTTTGCTTTGTTGGACTGATGATAGACAGACATGCGACGAACTCCCGTGACGTTGCATCAGCCATGCTGATGAATTGCCCAATTCATTGTTGTTGTCGTATGTAATAGAAATTATTCTCAAGGTTTGGTCTGTGAAAGAGAGTATGTTCCTAAATTTACGTAATACCAAAGTTGTAACATTATTACTATTTTTTTTCCTACTAGCCACTGTCATAAATCTTATATTACTTTCTTAATCAACCTGAAATTAGGGAGGTTAAACAATATGTAATTGTTTGTAAGGAGAATAAAATAAGCATGCACGCATATTGGTGTTTCACAAAGGACAAATGTAGGATATATTTTTTTTCTGTTAATATAAATTACTTATTGAAATTTAAATTAGAAAACAACTTCTGGAGCTATTTATTCATATGCTGTTGATACAGTTCTGATTCTTTTTGTAGTTCAAATTGGAATGACACGTACGAAAAAGCCGTTAATTGTATGAAAATTGTTAAAGAAATAGTTAGACTCCAAGTTACTGTCTTTAAATATCTCTAAAACATCCCTAATAAATTTTTCATTGACCATAACTGGTATTCAAAATTTAAATTCTTAAGGTAATAACTCAATTGAAGTGCAAAACCCAGGTTGTTCACATATTTAGCAACGTTCATATCCCTCTTTGAATGTTTTTACAGAGGCGAAATAGTTAGGAACAATTACTTACTAGCATTTAAAATGGGATAAACACACTACATATTTGTGTAATAGATTACGATTCGTTCTTATTTGCCAATAAATGCATTGCATTCTGTTTATTTAGCTCTGATACAATCTGTAATTGAGTAAGGCATAATTATTTGGGGAGGCATTTCAAAGTCTAATTTCATTCCATTGTTTTAGTTCAAAAATGTATTATTAAGATTTGCTTAAATAAACATATGAATTCTCCAACTAAACATTTTTTTTTATTTTATGCTCGACCATGCCGAAATGTAATAATTATACACCTGGTAGTAGCCCTTTAATGCACCTCATTAAAGTACACCTATTCATTATAATTCAGTTGTTCAGCCAATGAGAAATCATCATTGTACCATTATAAAACCGCAAGTATCGATTATTCTCGGATATGCAATCGAAAGACAATTAGCGAAAAGTCACGGAGGCTGGAAATCCAATACTGTCGCAGAAGGTTATGTTCTGTTACTATAATAATTAGCGTTAATTGTAAATAATATTGAAATAAATTCAATTTGTCATCTCGTTTTTCAATGTCTAAATCAATTTCAAGGTTATATCAATAGACTATTAATGTTTATTTTACTCTCTAGATTATATCAAGGTCAATGGCATTTGTTCATCGGAAAAAATCAATACTTTCGCGTCTGCGCACATCTCACAATTCAGGTCAGTTCCGCTCCTCACTTACATAACCATAACATGAATACTTATGAATAATTTCAAGTTAGAAATATGGTCGAGCATAAAAAGTCGTATGATACATGCCTATAATGGTAATTAAGACGCTCGCATGAAAATTATGAAACTCGCTTGCGCTCTTTTCATAAACAAACATACTCGCGTCTTAATTACTACCATTAGGCTCGTTGCATAATGTACTATTAATGTATTAGAACTTGTGGAATTATATAAATGAATTTATTAGCTATTTTCTTTCACAAACATCAATTTATTTATGTGGCTCGTCCTTACCCTTATAAGCTACTCCCCTTTACAAGAAACAAAGTGTTACACAACGTCTGGTTGCAATCAGTTTTTGTTATGGTTGAAGCCTGTACCATATTTTATTTAAAATATTCCCTGCCACTTGTGAACTGAATATAGGCCTACGAGTGCTTAGGTTTAAGAAAGAAGCAATATATTTTATAGAAGATTTGACTAATTTATTTTTATTGTTATTCTTTACTAATTATAAAGTCCACCGCTTTGGAGTAACGGTTAGCATGTCTAAATATGATACGTGCGGGCCTGAGTTCAAATCCTGGTTGGGACATGTTACCTTGTTGAGGTTTTCTCCGAGTTTTTCCCTTAGCCCATAAAGAGCAAATGCTGGATAATTTTCGGCGCTGGACCCTCGATTCATTTCTCTGGCATTATCACCTTCATCTCACCCATACGCTAGATAAACATTGCACTCGAAAAAGCATCGTAAATTAAACCAATCAAAATTACAAATTATAACTAATAATTACTAAATTGTTCTACTGCATTTTACTGCATTTTGTTCATTATTTTATCCTTTACTAAGTAATTATAATTAATAATTAATCAAATGGTTCTACATTTTGTCTTTACAACTTTATCTTCAAGACAAATATTTATTTATGTTTTTGCTTTCGTAAATGTTTGCATCTATAGAACGGACTCCAGAGCACTAGCAATGTTTTTTCGGGATCCACTGTATTTTAAGGGAACGCACAGGTGAAATTACTAAATCTTACAGTTTTCATTTTTTTTCTCAAAAACCAAGGACACCAGAATAAAATTATGTGACACGTTTCCTTATTAAGATGCAATAAAGGGCAGGAATTTTTTTCAACGTGATTTTCTTTAATTTTCGACGTGTGGAACTATTTATATATAAATTAATTAAATTAATATATAAATGGTTCCACACGTCGAAAATTAAAGAAAATCACGTTGAAAAAAATTCCTGCCATTTATTTCATCTTTATAAGGAAACGTGTCACATAATTTTATTCTAGTGTCCTTGGTCTTTGAGAAAAAAAAAAATGAAAACTGTAAGATTTAGTAATTTCACCTGTGCGTTCCCTTAATGTGTGCATTTCTATGTGAACAAATTGTTATTATATAATTTTCAGTTTAAGCATTCAGTTGTATGAATTGTCAAATTTGTGTAAATTCGTCGACCGACATAATATTATATTATAATTTTCAAGATCATTCAATTTTGCATATAAATCCTATTAAAATGATGACACTTCAAACGAATATCTTCAAAGATATAATGGATGGGAAAGTATCACACAAGCAATAATTTCATACAGACTTACAGAATACAAATCAGTGCACAGTGGCTCGAAACGCAAATCTAACGGGATAAAACTAAATTTGATCACGCTCCTGAAAGTGCATTTTATTGATGAGATAGTATTGTAACTATACTAAACCTTCATAAACCATAATCTAAATTACAATATACAGCGTTATATCAGCACAACGTTATCTTGAAGTTGAACCTGCAGGCAGCTGACCTTGCATGTGTTGAGACAGTGTGAAAGAAAGAGGGGGGGGGGTGTTCCCAGAATGTGAAGAGCTAAATATTAAATTTCTATTGCAAGTTTTAGCTTGAGGTATGTGGCACGTTTTAACGTAACAGAAACTCGTGTGTGCATGTTGATGACCGACAATCATTAAAGAAAATGTAATAATTTTGTGTTTATTATGAATATTGATGCAGACATTAAAAAAAAACGGATCGGAACAAATCGACGAAACTTTTTTATGCCTTATAAGAACCCTTGAACTTCAAAACATTTAAGATGCGGTAACCAGCTGGTTTAAAAATGATAGTTTATTTAACGACGCTCGCAACTGCAGAGGTTATATCAGCGTCTGCATTGTGCCGGAATTTTGTACTTCACCAGTTCTGATAAGAAAAACACTAAAGTTTGCAGTAATATACTGAATTAGATGATGATATCACCCTTAAGAGAATGGTGACTTTGATTGATTTTCCCGTGAACTCTTCATATGTATTCATTTTGAATGGGACTTGTACACATAGCCTGAGATGCGAGTATGCATTTTTCTTAACGAATAATAACTATAAATCTTTTATATAGAACTCAAAAGAATTGTTACACATTAATAGAACATTCCTTGAAATTTCTTTTGGTATATAAATTGTTATTACTTGGTTGTTTTAAACAAAATGGAAATAAAATTTACATTTTTTTAATCCCGTAATCTTAGAAAAAAATACTATTTCTCACAAACCATAAATCTAATTGTTATAAACTTTAATTTTATTTGGAGATAACATTATAACACATTGTGTGCCACTATGAAGTTCACAGAATCAGTAAATATATTTGCATTTTTTTTCAAATGTTAGTAGGCCTACTAAAATAAAAATTCTTATTAAATGATATTTCTCAAGAATAACGGTTATTTGTCATATTCTAATCATTGTGGTTTAATCTGTACAAACTAGAGAGAACAATTTCATACAAATTGAACAAATGGTTTTTGAGAAATTATGTTTTCTGAAAATGCTTAGACAAATATGCAGATTTATTTAATTTTTTACTCACAATGAATGTTTAATTTACATTAAAAAAGAAACCCCATGGAACGCTCTATTAATGTAAAAGAGTTCCATGGATATTGTTAATTAAGGAAAACGCAGGCTAGGTGTATGAGTCCACTTGAATTAGGGACGCACGCAAGTCGGGGGCTATCGGGTTTGAACCACCCTCCTCCTTGAACTTAGAAAATGACATACATATGTTTAGAAATTAGTATTTTTTTATCCATAATCATTTTCCCATACCTAATTTTTCACTGTCAGAGTAACAAAATCTACATCAACATAAGCCATAGTCCCCCTAACCCTCCTTCGACACAATCCCTGTGCTTGGTGCTGCAGCAATTTCGAATTGTATCAATGCTATCTTTATTATAGGGAGACGTACCGCCTAGTACCGACCTTGTAATACAATTAAGCCGACACAATATGAAATATATCTTGTTCGTTAAAAGTGGATGGATGTGAAAAAAATACTTTTCAAAGATTTTATAAGGATATTAATAAATATACCGTAATAATAATAATAATAATAATAATAATAATAATAATAATAGTAATAATAATTATAATAATACACAATGTTTAAAATACCGATAATGTAAATTGTTAACAATTTTAATGATAACGCCCTTGACAAATTTCTGCGTACGCCACTGACTTGAATAATGCATAAAAATACCAATGCAGTGGAGCACACACCGAGAAGTTGACCGTTTTAAATGGTGGAGAATATAACGGTGGTTTATCCGTACAAGCTTGGATTGTTCTTTACGCACTTGCGATGAAGTATGGCTGTCTGAGGGGTTTAGCAGTTTTAATAACTCTAAGAGTAGGATACTTGAATATTAAATTAAGTACGAAACCTGAAACGTCGTATATTCTAACATTTCATCACCAATTGAAAACTTGTATACTAATTTCTCTCAAAGAGGCGGTGACATAACAGCGATGTAGTAACAGTGTAATGTTAGTAAGAGAGAAAGTTGAAATATTCTGACATATTCTGCTCAACAGTAATTTAGTTAATCATTAATCATGTAGAATTTGCTGAGTTTTGAATCGCAATATTTTTGTTGAGAAGCCATAGGTCAAGAGAGCAGCGGCAGGACTTTTTAATTAATGACGGTAAGAATCCAAGATTTGAAGTCGATAGACAGATGCAACTATAATGGGTGTCTGTACCGTCCCAAATGAGGAGAAGGGAATAAGTGGCAGATATCCAGAAGTTGAACACCGGCCTCTTTAGTTGACAGAACACCTTCGCGTCGGAAGGGCTAACCAAGAATCGAAGAGGACTTACGCTAGTCTGTGTGTGAAGCGCAGCTGTCCGGCTCATATCTGGGACGCACTCACTCGCAACACCAACACCGCACACAACTTGAACCGCACTGGCCCGAGACAAGTGAAAGCTGTAGCGACTCGTATAAAATTGCATCTTATTCAAGGATTTTTATTAAACCTACTGACGCTGCGGGCGAAGGCGGGGCGGTGAAAGGCAGAGTCCAGAGCGAGCCGGAGTGCAGGTGCCTCGCTCGCACCGCATTTTCTGGCTTTTGACGGGTTTCAGAAACTCCCGCACTTGATGGGTCTCCCTGTGCACCGAGTTCCTCCACACTTGCGGAATATCCCGTGTGACCTAGTTTCCTTTTTCGGGAACCTGCACCAAATGCCAGGCCGGTGCTTTGTTCTCATTCCAGCTCGCATACCACAAGCAGGCTGCATGCATGCATGCATGCATGCGTGCGTGCGTGTGTATGTACAATTGGTTTCCGTTTCTAGCACTTTCAGCCGCAGCTGTCGACTGATAAATTTCTACGAAAAGGACATGGCTTCGATTTCCGAAGGTCGACACTTCTACATTAGTATTCTTATTTTCATGTTTTAGAGATTGTATGAATCACTGTAATTGAAGCGTCCTCAGGTTGCGGATCGAGGAGACGGCCTCCAGATATGGAGGGTAGCTGCGAATATATTGAATAAGCAGTCGCGGACAGCCGATGAGGGGTGATCCTCCAGCTTGGGGGTTGGGCGAAGGGCTAACAACCCATCACCGTAAAAAACAGCTTGTTACGAATCGTTCAAATAAGCCTCGGAATGGGACTGATTCTCTGGCACGACCACAGCAAAGGAATACGGTTTTGAGATTTGGTACTTGGAATGTTACAAGTCTATATAGAACAGGAGGGGTATATTACCGGTTGTTCTTTATAGTTGTGAAACTTGGACTCTCACTTTGAGAGAGGAACATAGGTTAAGGGTGTTTGAGAATAAGGTGCTTAGGAAAATATTTGGGGCTAAGAGGGATGAAGTTACAGGAGAATGGAGAAAGTTACACAACGCAGAACTGCACGCATTGTATTCTTCACCTGACATAATTAGGAACATTAAATCCAGACGTTTGAGATGGGCAGGGCATGTAGCACGTATGGGCGAATCCAGAAATGCATATAGGGTGTTAGTTGGGAGGCCGGAGGGAAAAAGACCTTTAGGGAGGCCGAGACGTAGATGGGAAGATAATATTAAAATGGATTTGAGGGAGGTGAGATATGATGATAGAGACTGGATTAATCTTACTCAGGATAGGGACCAATGGCGGGCTTATGTGAGGGCGGCAATGAACCTCCGGGTTCCTTAAAAGCCAGTAAGTAAGTAAGTAAGTAAGTAACTACGTAAAGATGATTTTTTTTGGTCCTACAGAATTATTTGTTATGGTTATCAGTTAGCATTGGTTATTAATGGAGAAAAATTCGCTCCGGTGCCGGAGATCGAATCCGGGACCCCCAGTTCTGCACACTGGGCTCTCTAACCACTAAGTTACGCCGAGGCTCAATCCACAGCACCGGATCGAAAAAAAATCTTTACGTAGTTGGTTACTGAAGCTTGTGTCAATACATATGTCGAACATCGAGTAAAGGCTCACTCACAATGAAAATTAAACATAACGTAAGCGTACTTACTTACTGGCTTTTAAGGAACCCGGAGGTTCATTGCCGCCTTGACACAAGCCCGCCATTGGTCCCTATCCTGAGTAAGATTAATGCATTCTCTATCATCATATCCCACCTCCCTCAAATCCATTTTAATATTATCTTCCCATCTACGTCTCGGCCTCCCTAAAGGTCTTTTTCCCTCCGGCCTCCCAACTAACAGTCTATATGCATTTCTGGATTCGACCATACGTGCTACATGCCCTGCTCATCTCAAACGTCTGGATTTAATGTTCCTAATTATGTCAAGTGAAGAATACAATGCGTGCAGTTCTGTGTTGTGTAACTTTCTCCATTCTCCTGTAACTTCATCCCTCTTAGCCACAAATATTTTCCTAAGCAACTTATTCTCAAACACCCTTAACCTATCATAACGTAAGCGTTAACTTAAGAATATAAACGTTACGATAAAATCAAGATGTCATACCAAAATTCACGATGGGAACATAAACATAACAGCAAACATACTTGGTAACCACGGAAAGATAACAACGACGCCATTTCCTCATATTCTGTCGTATACTTCAGCGCCCCACAATTGTGTTCTGTTTGCAAATCACGTAAGCATAAGCATGGAAGTTTGGAGTTTGCAAACTTTCATGTTTACGTCTTACGGTAATTTTTATGTCAATGCTTATATGAATAATTGTGAATGATCCCATTTGGTAGCCTGGGCGCAAACTTCTGTGTTTATGTTACGGTTATGTTTAATTTTCATTGTGAATGGGCCTTTAGGCCACTAAGGGAAAATACCAAAGGAGAATGATTCGATCCGGTGCTGTGGATTGAGCCTTGGCGTAGCTCAGTGGTTAGAGCGCCTAGTACGTAGAACTGGAGGTCCGGGTTTGATCCCCGGCGCCAAATCGAATTTTTCTTCATGAATAAACATTCAGCAATTAAGCTCTCGCCTTGGCTTACACTCTTTGAAGATCACCACGATTAAAACACGATGAATTTTTAACACGATTGATAAAAGTACCGGTAATTCCATCACCAATATCCATATTGATAGGCGAAAAATATCAACTAATCCGTTATTTAACGACGCCTTTCCAACTATGAGGTTGTTGTGTTGGAACGACTATAGAATACATGCAAGTAGCTAATGTCCGTGCCGTAATGTAACTTCAAAGGAGTTGAAATTCATTGTAAATATAGCGACATTTCTGTCAGTTAATATTGTTTCCTTAGGTGAAGAAGATCGCTCCACATCACAGGAAGTAAAGGGAAGATATATCTGTCGTAATACATTTGGTAGTTTAATATTTGTTGGCATTTCACAGCTCCTCTTACATTGAAGTACTTTACTAACTTGATAAGGTAAAATGGATGGCTTGGGTTTTTCAAGTGTTACCTGAAAGACATCTCTAATGTCTCTCTATAATATCTGGAAGCTCAGTTCAGTGGTAGTTATAGAAATATATGTATTAACGGTGGTGGGAAATCGTACAAAATATGAAATATATGACGATTTTTAAGAGATGAAAGTGATACCAAAACAGGCATGGTTTAGGGAACGATATTTCATATTTTGCCTGCCTTGAACCACCCAGTGCTCTCTCCATTTAATCAGTGGCGGTTCCTCGGGGGAGGGAAGGGAGGAACGTCCTCCTCACATTTTTCTTCTTTTGAAAGTAAATACCAAATAAAATATGTGCCTTGATATTCAAGGAAGATTCGATAATTTTTAAGTTCACAGCTATAAGAAAACCTCGGTTGGTCGAGTTTTAAACGATGCGCGCTCATGTGCTGCTAGAAAACTGTGAGAAAGATGCGAGATTGTTTGTGTGGAGGAAAGTCAATCCATTCCTCCTTTACTGCAGTAAGCACACATAGACAACTGCGCACTAGCGGCCAGAGAAAGAAGCAGAGTTTTAAAGCGAGTAAATGAACAGAGAGGGAGGAGATCCTCCTCTGAATCAGCGCATAGGCGGGAAATAGAAACCGACTGGTCGTCCAGCAAACTCGCTACCGCTGCCATCTAACGATCTTGCATTCAACTAGACTTAACACATCTTGGAGGAGGCACAATAAAAACAGTTTTAACGCAACAGTATGAAAGACACCATATAAACTTTTTTTAAAATTATAAATCAAAAATATTATTCATTGCACTTTATATAAGCTACTATTCATGGTTTGAAACTTTCAAGGATATTTGAAAGTTAAAGTCGGGTTTATATAAAACAAAGAGGAAGTAGTTCTACGTTAGTATCGCAGATCTTTTTGGCCCCTGAAATTCACTTCCATTCATTGTGTACTAGACAGGGCAACAGCCAAGTTGTCAGTTTTGTATATTTTTAAAAAACTGAAATTGAAAGTAGTACTCCAAACTACAAATTATTTTTTAACATAAAAAAATGTATTGGCCACCAGCAACTTTGAACAATAATGGTAGTATGACTTTACAAGAACTGATAGTCTTCAAAAGCATATGATACTAAACTTTTAAAATGTACATGTGGCAACACAGACCACCCTCAACCTAAAATAAAAAAAGAAGGGTTGGAATAAGACTACCTTCAAAAAATAAATAAAATGAAAATATTCTTAATCTCCCAAAAGTACAATAGAGCATAATTGTTAAAATATTGGGTGGGTGGGTGCAGTGTTCTCGCTTTCCTCAGATTATTTTCCATTCCCATTTCCGCGGTTCCGATTACGTGTTAGTAGCTATAGTCTCTTCCATCACGTGTGATGCTGTAGTGTGCTCGAGAAATGCTGCGAGGTGAATTTCCTTGTAATTGTTAATTTGTGCAATTATTTAACAATGAATGGAAGTGAAAACATGATATATTTTGGAAAATTTAGGAAACTCAGCTTACAAGAACAGATTATTGCTATACAGAAGGGAAGACCAACCCCAACACTACCTGGTCTTACATGTATGCATGTTGGCTAATTTGTAGCACGTTTCATTCAAGAAGGTGTCATTTCGTCCTGTTACCTTCTTTCTTCCTCTTAAGAAATACGCAGGAGCCGCCACTGCATTTAATAGCTTTAAATGCGTCCAAATTCAAACGATCACTTCAAGCGTGTATTTCTTGTGATTGAAGGTGCCTTGACATTGGTGGAAAGAACTATAAGTCACGGTTCGAGTCCCGAGTCCCGAGTCGTGACGGACGGAACACACTTTGGTCTCGGATTCCGAACCTCGATGGCTATCTGAGATGTTGCTGTCGACATATGATCAAGGCGTGGCCTTGGGGCCGAGAGAGCATGCTTTATGGCTTTGTGCACCGGTGCTTTGCAATAAACATGCTCCATTTGTGAGTTCTGCTGTGTTACAATCTCTCTTTTGTTTCTAATAGAACCTAACCTTAATTTTACAACGTTATTCAACGTAGACGGGATTGGCTGACAATTTTGCTTATAGCTCTCTATCAAAGGCTGATATTACACTATCAAAGTACTTTGACAAAGGTACGATTTTGAGTATATTACACTACATAAAACATTTTGTCAAATATAACCTAAAATTAAGGAACGAGAGTCACCAGTCTCCAATTACAGATGAATAAACTAATATATAATTTTTTTAATCACAGATATTTAAAAATGAATGATGAACAGTAATGTGCATGTTTGTCTACAGTTATTTCAAAATATTACAATATCCATATTGCTAAACAAGAAACAGAAAAGGAAACACCTGTGGGTTAAACCATGTATTGCAAGACGTGACAAGAAAAGTATCCCTCAAAATTCATTAAAAAAAAGGTACAAAGCGAACACTTAAAAAGTTATATAAATTATTTGAGAATGAATTAAAATAATTTTCAGTTTTTTTAGACTTGTGCATCACTTCTGTACAGCAGTTATAACAGGCCTGCACAAGGTTTGCTCTCTCCGAGCCGGCTCAGCTCATGAGCGGAATGCAGGTATTAGCTGCGCTCTGTATAAGGGTGGACTGGAAGAAGGGGTGATCTCGTACAAAATGTTCACAAGGTGTTCATGAAATGAATTCCCGTTCAGTGTTTACAAAACTATCTTGCACTATTATTAATTAATAAAGAAATATTTATTTTACAGAAATAATAGAAATTCTATAGCTACTTAAATGTACAATATCATTTTGCTATATTTTTATTTATCAGTACATGAAAATGAGGTTTTATGCTGTTGTCAGCTGAAAGGAACTGTAGCCTACTGATCGTAATGTCTGCCTTTATGAAAGTTGATTATAGAAAACAGTTGCTCGCAAATATAAATGTTGAGCCAAACATAGCAATCGTTTTCACAGCCAGCCTGTGTAGTCGTGGATATTATTGCTAATGTTTAGTCTTGTAAAACTCAGCCAGGCTAGTAGTATTATTCAAACGATCTTTAGCCCTTAGGTCACATTGAAGATCAATAATTTCGAGCTGTAAATCGTTAAATGTTAAATGTTATGTCCCGTCTTTTAGATTCCTCCATACTGTACTGTAGCAGTAGATAAGCAACGTGAAACAGTTACTGAGAATAGGCCTACACACTGCACTCCACTAGATAACTGAGTGGTCGTTTCCCTCTCCTCTACCTATATCAAGTCTATGTCATTCTGATGTATCTTCCTCTACGTTTCGGCGAGCGGTAAACACCGCTCTCCCGCTCCGAAGGAGCGCGCGCGCTCGTTGAGCGCTGTTTGTGCAGGCCTGGGTTATAGTCTCTGCTACTTTTATATACACGTTTCGTGTTTTATTTATGTTTTTTTTGTAGTCCATGTTGTATGTTTTATAACATTTTACTTGCTTCATATTCTCATTATCAGCATTTTGGTCGTAGTAAACTTCGAACGGTCTGTAGTTCTTTATTTGAATCCAAGATAACATAATGATACTTATTCTAAAATAAATGTAAACTTTTTCATCATGACTTTGACTATTACACAGAATAACCTGACAAATGGAACGGATCAGTTCGCATCCAACCAATGTTGATTTCGTAAAGGTATTACGCACCTTGTGTGCTCACAAGTGGCTTTCGCATCAGTTCCGTAACGGCACTGCAGCTATTTCGCTACAAACGTACAGTAGCTGTTTCCTGTTTTTCCACTCGATTGTGAAACACGTTTTATGCAACAATTGTAAGCCTACACGTGTCAAGACACTTGAAACAACAGAAAGAGCTATGTGCTAGCTTCGTACCGGGTGTTTCACAATTATAGGTACAAATTTCAGAGGTGAATAGAGGACAATGAAACAAGGCAAAATCCTAATGAACATAGTTCCAAAAACCATTTGCCTCAGCGCATGGATCCTAAACCCTTAAATCATCATCATCATCATCATCATCATCATCGGAGTTCTGTTCTATTCCCGAGACTTCAACCAAGCCTATTTTCAATTTTTGGATATGATAGATGAAATGAGGTGAAGATGGAGAATGTTGGAGGAGTAAAACAGAACAAGAGAACACTACTGCTTAATACAACTTTACAGAAATTATTAATTTTTACCATGACAAAAATAAAAATTATACTGATAATATTATGAAACATACATTATTTCTCGCATTGAATATTGTGATTTACGAGTACATTGAGTAACAAAAAGATCGAAGAATTGTCTGATTGGTGCTAATTTATCTATCTCTGATCTTGCTGCTCTTGTTGACTTGTCATCGAACCGAAGACACTGAATCAGGCATCTAAAATGCTGCAAATTCTTTGTAGGTCTAAATATTTCATTTTGAATCTTGCGTACACTACTTTTAACACTTGAATATATCTAAGTAATTGATTAACTAGTGGACTTACTCGTGTTCACTATGTAAGTCTGTGCGGCTTACAGCTGTTTCGGTGCATCATCACACCATCTTCAGAGCCTACTAAATCTCGGCCAAGATCTAGTAGGCTCTGAAGATGGTGTGATGATGCACCGAAACAGCTGTAAGCCGCACAGACTTACATAATTAACACTAGTAAGTCTACTAGTTAATCAATTAAATATTTCAATTCCAGTTCTGTCATAGACCCATAAATCATCTAGATTAGTAGCCTTTTTGATTTCATTACACTAGCCATGAATAATATACTGTACCAATACAAGCTTTTATTTCTGATAATGTTGTTCTTTTGACTTTATATTTCTCATGGTCGCTGTAGTTCTGAGATACAGATCGTTATAGACCTATTTGTTAGTGTTTTCAACCAAAATCTGTAACATATCATCAGTAAAATAGAGCAGGAAACAATGTATAGGGCTTTTGCAGTTCTTCGACTCTTTCTCGCATATGGAAGATGTGTTCGTATATTAAATGCACTCACTCTTCTATTTTTAGGTGGCACTGCTGTGATCCATTTAGTTATTCCAGCCTTTCCCATCAAATGAATCATATCTTAATTCTCTTCATCAGAAGTACTATCAGTTTCAGCATCGTCCTCAGAATCTGTATTATGTTCACTGTCGCGCTGATGGTCTGACCACAAGTCACTCTTAATCAGGGTTGCCAGATAAAGGAATCGAAACCGTCGTACTAACTTATGAAAATTGTCGTACTTCAGCATAAAATTGTCGTATATTTCTCAACTTTCTAATATGTCCACCGCTATGTAGTAATGGTTAGCACGTCTGACTGTGAAACGAGCGGGCCAGCGTTCAAGTCCCAGATGAGACTAGTTATCTGGTTGACGTTGTTTCCGGGTTTTCCCTCAACCCATTAAGAGCAAATGTTGGTTAACTTTCGGCGCTGCAGTCATTTCGCTGACATCATCTTCATGTCATTAGGCAGTTGGTAAAGAATCACAAAATAAATATATCTTCCAGTAAATTTTAGTTGCAATTAAAATACTACTAATTATAGTTCACATCCACAATGACATTCAGCATTGAAACAAATCACCACCCATTTCTTCTTCATCAACACTGTCATCGCAGTAAAGCGTGCACGATGACGCTTGGTTAGAATCAATTTTCTTATATTTAAAGTCAGCAGAATTTGATCTTTGGCGGGCGCGGCGGCAGATAGGCTTATTTTAGTATCAATAAATGCGGCGGCTGAAAATTAATTCACAGTCGAATCAAACCCGACACCTCTATAATGTCGGCGTGTTTAGACTTCTTAATGCTACTGCTGTACTACTTGGTTGATAAAAGATTTTCTTTATCGAACAAACAAGGAAGTTAATAAAATTAAACTCGTATTATTTGATATAACTGCGCCGTCTACGTGAAATCTAAAGTTCAAGGTGACGACTTGCATAGCAAGCATAGTTACCAGATCGATTTTCAAAGCATTTCCGCCCCCCCCCCTTAAAAGCATGTTACTTTCATATTAGTCAAGAACATATTAAATGAAGAAAACTTTCTAAAAGGGACGAATTAACAATCAATTTTATTTTAATTATAGACCAACATTATAAGTTCCCAATTATTTTTTCCCTTTAGTGAAATAGTCGTACAAAATTGCGTACGACATAGAGTGCGGTCGTACCTCGTACAATTAGTCAAAATAGTCGTATGCGTACGACTATAGTCTTACGTATGGCAACCCTGCTCTTAATATTAGGTTCTTCCTCATCTTCAGTACCTTGAAGAAAAGGAGTTGTATGATCTGCTTCAGACACAACTAGCACACAATATCTCACTAGTACTGAAGGATTAAAAACTGTTACGTTGTTAGTCTAGTGGGGTGTACAACACTCAAGAATCGATATACTTCTCAAATTATCCATTGTTGTAGCAACCAGGCTGATTGAATGTCCATTGTTGTGACTTATGTTCTATAACAAGGACTGATGGCTATGTTAAAAAATACTAACCTTTTAAAAAATATGAGGAAGGGGCTTGTTAAATTTTCGTAGTAAAAATGTGTAGAAAACTTGAAAAATGGCAAAATAGTTGATTATATGCAATATTAATATCAAATATGCATTTTTCACCAAAACTGTTGAAATATGCACAATATGCAAATAAAATTGATCTTATTCCATCATTTTTCATTCGAAACGCGATATGAGTATTCTTTAAATATGATACAGGTATCGATGTAGGCATGCAATAGGGATATCTTATGCGAAATTTCACCGTTAGGTGGCAGGAGCGTTCCATGCGGGGTAACATGTTGTAGGGCTATATTATGCCATATGCTATAGTTGATTACGTTTCCCGCTTGTTGGTTTCCTGTGCGTGTCAAAATTATATTTACAATTATTTTGCAGAACCTAGTATAATTTAATATAATTCAGTATTTTCTTACCTCATAATTTAATTTAATTTACAATAAATAATAGCATAGGCCTAAACCTGTATCATATTGAGCGATTCCCCGAGATGGGTGGGGAAATCTGCAGTATGCAGAATATAGATACGAGTAAATTGAATGTTCATGAACCTAAACGAGAACTTTGAGAACGAGGTGCACGAATAAAAAAAAATAAGAACTATGTCGTAGGTGAATATAGCCCATTTAATCATTGATATTTAAGTACCGTAGGTACTCTAAAAACAAGATATGCAGCCACCAATGTGTTTCTTTATAGGGAAGGGATTATCGAGATTGAATTCCTCGTATTTTTTCTATGTTGCAGTAAGATGAAGTATAATGTTCGATAGGTTGATGTAATATGATCGCAGTAGTATCATGATTATTCATGTATTTTGTAGGTTCAGGACATGCAGTTTTGAATACTATGTTGGATGATTTTGAAAATTTGAAGTTAAAACACGGTTTTAATAATTAGTCTACAGTACATTAAAATCATTATTCACGAAATGGATTTCATTACGAATCGTCCTGGACAATGAACATCCCACTTTATAGAGAGTTTACTGCAGGCGTAACTTCGGAGACTTCTGCAACCACTCATATAAATTGAGGGAAAGAAGACAGAGGACGGACACTGGAAAGTTTCCTTTTCTCAATCGTACTATCAGGGACTGGAATGCTTTACCTGCAGACTTACTAAAGGCTTTACCAACAACCAAAAACGTATTTAAAAATAGGCTTAAGGACTTTACTAATAGACGATAATTATACACAGTATGTAAAGGATGTAAATTATATTTTGTTATTGAAGTGTTGTATCAGTGAAGAATTATGTTGTGTCAGTGAAGTGTGTTCTGCCAGTGAAACGTGTTCCTGTCAGGGAAGCTTTATAGTTTATAGTGGCAGTGCAAAGTATTTGAACAGTGAAATGTTTTTGAAATGTTAGTGAAATCAGGATAGAATCAGTGAAATGTGTCGTAGTTCCAGTGCAGTGAGTGAGTTGACAGCGAAATGAGTGTAATGTGGAAAGGTACTTGTGCAGATATGAACATATCATACTCGTGGGTTTTAGTTCGAACTTAGATTTAAGATACAAATTAGATTTATTTTAAATGTTAATTTAAGTGATAGTGCTTCATTTAATTTAGGATATTCCCTATTATTATTATTATTATTATTATTATTATTATTATTATTATTATTATTATTATTATTGTTAATTATTGGTATTATTATTAAGTGTATTTTTAATTAACAAGTTTATTATTGTCATTATTGAGTGTAATTAGTTACCACTGCCACCGGGTATATACCCATTGCAGTGTGAATAAATACATACATAGACTACATGCATACATACATACATACATACTGCATATAATCTAAGCTAACGTAGCTCGCTGTCGAGGTTGCATATATGTTTTTATTAATTTTTATTTTCCTTTCTCCAAAATGAAACTGTAGCCAGCAATTCATTACTTGAAGTAGTTACTTTTGTTTAATAACTAGCACTTTCGAGGCGCAATTTAATTAGTTGTTTTTTAAGGTTTAAAGCATATATTCAGAATATTTTGGGACCTGAATGAAGACAAAAAGGTTTTCCCTGGTTTTTACATGTAGGAACATAACAAAAATTTGGCATTTTGAGTTGTTTTAAAGAATGTTTAATATACTAATACACTACGTATATCCTAAATGTTTATATACCGAAAAACAAATGCACACGCAAAGCGCATCCCACAAAGTACACGTGCGCTATCTGTTGGTACTAGTTCAGGATATCCCTATTTGAGTAGTTGCTCACGCCACTGACATCGCGGGACTGCGTGCGTGCTTGCGTAGTCCGCGTCAACGCTCCTGCTGGCGGAGGTGATGCGTGCAGATCGGCGAGCTCCGCACTCGACAGCTGTCCTGAGCCAACCAAAACATACTATCCTAAGGCGATTAACTATTGATTCAGTGACTCAGTCGTCCGTATCAATATCGAGATTATATCGACTACCAAGCTGTGCGAGTTAAAACACCGTCCTCTTCCTTGCCCAGTCGCGCTTCAGTTTCCAATTTGTTGATCCTCCCACGAACCTCCTCGTTCCAAGAACTCCACTTTCCCTCCTCCCCTGCTACTTCGCTTCCCTTGTTCTCTTTCTACCTCTTTATGCCGTCATTTTCCTTACATAGTAGTAGCTGTTACTATATTGGACCTTGATATTATTATTATTATTATTATTATTATTATTATTATTATTATTATTATTATTATTATTCCATGTATTGTGGGTCCCTATCACCACGGCATGGCGCGTCCTCAGGTTGCGGATAGAGGAGACGGCCTCCAGATATGGAGGGTAGCTGCGAATATATTGAATAAGCAGTCGTGGACAGCCGATATGGGGTGGTCCTCCAGCTTGGGGGTTGGGCGAAGGGCTAACAACCCATCACCGTAAAAAAACAGCTTGTTACGTATCCCTATAATAAGCCTCGGAATAGGACTGATTCTCTGGCACGACCACAGCAAAGGAATAAATTCTTACAGGATCCAGTTGAGGAGAAGAGAGATAATTATTTCAATGAAAGACGGGAAGCAAGTCGTACACTTAGGAATAAAAAGAGAGGTTACTTGAAGGAAAAACTGAATGAGGTAGAAACAAATAGTAAGAATAAAAACATTCGAGATTTATATAAGGGTATAAAGGAATTTAAGAACGGATATCAGCCAAGGGTAAACGTGATCAAGGATGAGAATGGTGACTTGCTTGCAGACTCTCCATCAATCCTAAACAGATGGAAAAACTATTTTGCGCAACTACTAAATGTACATAGGCCAAATAGAAATGATCGGGACGAAATTGAAATACAAACTGCTGAGCCATTTATACCCGAACCCACGCTTTCAGAAGTCGAAATTGCTATAGAAAATCTGAAAAAGTACAAGTCTCCAGGTATCGATCAAATTCCAGCAGAATTAATACAAGAGGGTGGGAGTGCATTATATAACGAAATTTATAAACTTGTACTTGCTATTTGGGAAAAGGAAATTGTACCAGAACAATGGAAGGAGTCCATAATTGTACCTATTTTTAAAAAGGGGTACAAAACCAACTGTGGTAACTTTCGAGGAATATCACTTTTGTTGACGTCGTACAAAATTTTGTCCAATATTCTTTTGAGAAGATTAACTCCGTACGTAGATGAAATTATTGGGGATCATCAGTGCGGTTTTCGGCGTAATAGATCGACTATTGATCAGATTTTTTGTATTCGACAGATAATGGAGAAAAAATGGGAGTATAAGGGTACAGTACATCAGTTATTCATAGATTTCAAAAAGGCTTATGACTCTGTTAAGAGGGAAGCATTATATGATATTCTTATTGAATTTGGTATTCCCAAGAAACTAGTTCGATTAATTAAAATGTGTCTCAGTGAAACATACAGCAGAGTCCGTATAGGTCATTTTCTATCTGATGCTTTTCCAATTCACTGCGGGCTAAAGCAGGGAGATGCACTATCACCTTTACTTTTTAACTTCGCTCTAGAATATGCCATTAGGAAAGTTCAGGATAACAGGCAGGGTTTGGAATTGAACGGGTTACATCAGCTTCTTGTCTATGCGGATGACGTGAATATGTTAGGAGAAAATGCACAAACGATTAGGGAAAACACGGAAATTTTACTTGAAGCAAGTAGAGCGATCGGTTTGGAAGTAAATCCCGAAAAGACAAAGTATATGATTATGTCTCGTGACCAGAATATTGTACGAAATGGAAATATAAAAATTGGAGATTTATCCTTCGAAGAGGTGGAAAAATTCAAATATCTTGGAGCAACAGTAACAAATATAAATGACACTCGGGAGGAAATTAAACGCAGAATAAATATGGGAAATGCGTGTTATTATTCGGTTGAGAAGCTCTTATCATCCAGTCTGCTGTCGAAAAACCTGAAAGTTAGAATTTATAAAACAGTTATATTACCGGTTGTTCTTTATGGTTGTGAAACTTGGACTCTCACTCTGAGAGAGGAACATAGGTTAAGGGTGTTTGAGAATAAGGTGCTAAGGAAAATATTTGGGGCTACGCGGGATGAAGTTACAGGAGAATGGAGAAATTTACACAACACAGAACTGCACGCATTGTATTCTTCACCTGACATAATTAGGAACATTAAATCCAGACGTTTGAGATGGGCAGGGCATGTAGCACGTATGGGCGAATCCAGAAATGCATATAGAGTGTTAGTTGGGAGACCGGAGGGAAAAAGACCTTTAGGGAGGCCGAGACGTAGATGGGAGGATAATATTAAAATGGATTTGAGGGAGGTGGGGTGTGATGATAGAGACTGGATTAATCTTGCACAGGATAGGGACCGCTGGCGGGCTTATGTGAGGGCGGCAATGAACCTTCGGGTTCCTTAAAAGCCATTTGTAAGTAAGTAAGTATTATTATTATTATTATTATTATTATTATTATTTTCTCCATGTGGTGATACGTATATCTTTAGGGATATAATGGAGAAATTAATAATTTCTTTGTGTTCTTACAGTCTACCAATACTTTTATGTCGTGATATTAATATTTTTATGCTCGACCGTACCGAAATGTAGTAATTATACACCTGGTAGCAGTCCTTTAATGCATGTCATTAAAGTACACCTACTCATTAAAGTACAGGTGTTTTCAGCCAATGACAACTCAGTTTACAGGTGTTCAGCCAATAACAAGTCAGCTTTGTACCGTTATAAAACCGCAAGTATCGATTATTCTCGGATATGCAATCGAAAGGGAATTAGAGAAAAGTCACGGAGGCTGGAAATCCAATACTGCCGCAGAAGGTTATGTTCTGTTACTCTAATAATTAGCGTTAATTGTAAATAATATTCAAATAAATTCAATTTGTCATCTCGTTTTTCAATGTCGAATTCAATAATCAAGGTTATACCAAGTTTAACGGGATTACACAAGGTCAATGGCACTATTGTTCCTCGGAAAAAATCAATACTTTCGCGTCTGCGCACATCTCACAATTCACGACCTAGAACAAGGTCACTTCCGATCTTGTCAGATACAAATAAAATGTATACATCTGAATAATTAAATAAGTTAGAAATATGGTCGAGCATAAAAGTCGTATGAAACTCGCCTATAATGGTAATTAAGAAGCTCGTATGAATATTATGAAACTCGCTTGCGCTCGTTTCATAAACATCCATACTCGCTTCTTAATTACTATCATTATAGGCTCGTTGCATAATGTACTCATATAAATCGTTGAGATCTGTTAATTGCTTACGTTTACACAGAAAGCTTACTAGTGGTGAATCCTGTTTGGACAATGTTATTACTAAGGAGTGGATGTTGATGAAGTGTCATTGTTTTTCTTTGAACTATAAAACGATGGCCTTAAATGAAATAATTCATTGCATGCTATAACAAAACAAAATATGAAATTGTTATATATATTTATATTCCATTTGTTGCCACTTTTACCTTATAGGTATTTTTTTTTTTGGGGAGATGGGGTTTTTAAAAACCGTTTTCTCCTATTCTTATTGATATTTTTAGCATATTTAAAACTTTCGTATTATTTTCTAGCAATATTATATGCAAATCACAATTCCTAACTTTCCACTGCTCAATATTTTTCTTCACTAAAAAAACTGACCTTCAATCGGTGCTCATAGTGATTCAACAACGTGACAAAAAATGTGACTAGGACATACTTTATGACGAGAGTGAGGAACAGGGTGGTAATAATAATAATAATAATAATAATAATAATAATAATAATAATGATAGTAGTAGTAATAATATCAATAATAATAATAATAATAATAATAATAATAATAATAATAATAATACGTAAATAAGAACAATATATTTTGTAGTTTAGCATTGCTAATTATTTATCGAGTATGAGCCTGTAGAAAATCATTAGAAATACTTGTAGTTTTACAGACACTAGGTCACTGCAATAATAATAATAATAATAATAATAATAATAATAATAATAATAATAATAATAACAACATAAATAAGTACAATATATTTTGTAGTTTAGCATTGCTAATTATTTATCGAGTAGGAGCTTGTAGAAAATCATTAGAAATACTTGCAGTTTTACAGACACTAGGTCACTGCAATAATAATAATAATAATAATAATAATAATAATAATAATAATGATAATAATAATAACAACAACATAAATAAGTACAATATATTTTGTAGTTTAGCATTGCTAATTATTTATCGAGTAGGAGCTTGTAGAAAATCATTAGAAATACTTGTAGTTTTACAGACACTAGGTCACTGCAATAATAATAATAATAATAATAATAATAATAATAATAATAATAATAATAATATTAATGATGATAATAATAATAACAGTAATAATACATAAATAAGAACAATATATTTTTTAGTTTAACATTGCTAATTATTTATCGAGTATGAGCCTGTAGAAAATCATTAGAAAACTAGGTCACTGCAGTAATAATAATAATAATAATAATAATAATAATAATAATTTCAGAGACGTGTTCGGGCAAATCGCAACATAGCGAACGTAGAAGCTCCGCCCACGACCCCTTCCACTTTTTCCCTACTAGCTCATCAGACAATCTACGTGATAGGCGAGTGTTGTGTCGAATACACATTTCATGTGGGTGGGGATAACTTCCCCTACTGGCGTTCGCTATATTGCGATTTATCCACATGTTCTTTTGCACTACGATGTTTAACATAATAGGGAATTAATTTTATTTAATTGATTTTTTGACAATTTAATTTTTATCGTTAACATTCCACAAATAAATACATTTGCTTCCACTCAAAGCTGAAATACGCTGCAGCAGATAATGATCACGTCAAAGAGTAAGCAGTGTTTAACTTCTTATTTAGCCATCATGAGCCATCACGTAGCTCTACTTTGGAATAACTCGTAGCAGAAACGCTTGTTGACATTTATGAGGTCGTCAATTATAATTATACTGTATAGGCGTGGACTTGGCGACTACAGTTTACAACGAATCTCTCCACTTACATTTCACATTTCATTAATCAGTAAGACACGTCTGATTTGGAAGAACCTGTTCCGTAATTGAAGGGTTGATAGGAAAAACAACCCATGTCAGTTTTAGCCGAAAATGAGATATTGGTACTAATGGAAAGCTAAAATCATGTGGCGTCTGTGTATGCTTAAAATACAAGCAATATATTTATAAAGCATTGGGGTATTTATACCTATACTTTAAGTTTCTTATCCTTTTACATAACGAGATATAATGTTTTTTCGCTCCCCTGAAAAAAGTGTTTTTTTTTTGACATGGGTTGTTTTTCCTATCAACCCTTCAATTGTCACTGCAAGATTTGAAATGAATTGAATTTCGGGAGGGGGCACTACGACTCAGCATTGCGACCTTTCCAAAGTCTACTGGCGCATTTCCAAACCCACAGTAAAATTCCCTGTGTACCCAGGTTTTGAACAAGCAACCTACTCTGATCATGAAACGAGCGAGCCCGGGTTCAAATACTGGTTGGGACAAGTTACCTGGTTGGGATTTTTCCGGAGTTTTCCCTCTACCAATTGAAGCAGAATTGCTGGATAACTTTCGGTGTTGGACCTCGGACTCATTTCACCTTCATTAATTCGCATATCATCATCCATACCATAGCCCGGGAAGTTCACGGTGCAGCGTGCTGTACTTGTACAAGAGCGCGGCCGTTCGGCTACCCAGTCATTCACAGAATAGGAATGGTAAGCACAATAAGCCTCAGGTTGTCGCGCAAGCCTTCGGGTCCTCCTCCGTACAGGAGAGTGAGAGAGGAAAAGAGCCAGTCCCCTCCGTGCGTCGCTAGCCAGCGTTCGGGAAATGCTATGGAATGATGATAAAATGATGTAGATCCCTAATGCGGAGAAACGGGAGAACCTCGAGAAAACCCCAACCGCGACATTTCTCGTCAGGCCTGACAGAGACTCAAATCCGGAACTCCTGCGTGACAAGTTGAAGGTATGACCACTCAACCACCGCAGGCGATTTAGTAAGTCTTATTCATGTAGCCGCCTTTATTTTGATGGTAATGAATTTATTTACTTGCTGTTAAAGAAAGCATTCAATATTTTGTGAGTTGGTGGTATTCATCAAAACAATAATAATAAAACGAAGTCTAATAAATATGGGGACTAAAATTAATATATTTCGATATAAGAAGAGTACTTGTTCATCATCATCATCATCATCATCATCATCATCATCGGAGATGCTCAATGTGAATTCCATTCAAAAAAGATATCTAAATTTTCATATATATATATATATATATAATTTAATGTACCGAAGTACATATGATATTTCCATGCAGACATTCTGCGTCATCATACGACGAAATAGTAATGGAACAGAGAAAAATTCTCTCCGGCCCCGGGATTTGAACCCGGATTTTCAGCTCTACGTGCTGATGCTTTATCCACTAAGCCACACCGGATACCCACCCCGGCGTCGGACAGAATCGTCTCAGATTAAGTTCCAACTCTTGGGTTCCCTCTAGTGGCCGCCCTCTGCACTACGTCATAGATGTCTATGAAAGTAGGACTGAAGTCCACATATGTGCTGAGGTGCACTCGTTATGAGTGACTAGTTGGCCGGGATCAGACGGAATAAGCGCCGTCTTAAATCACGAAGTGATTTACGCATATCATATAATTTATTTAATGTACCGAAGTACATATGATATTTCCATGCAGATTTTCTGCGTCATCATACGATGAAAGAGTAATAGAACAGAGAAAATTTTTCTCCGGCGCCGGGATTTGAACCCGGGTTTTCAGCTCTACGTGCTTTATCCACTAAGCCACACCGGATACTCACCGGATCCCGGCCAACTAGTCACTCATAACGAGTGCACCTCAGCACATATGTGGACTTCAGTCCTACGTTCATAGACATCTGCTGTATGACGTAATGCAGAGGGCGGCCACTAGAGGGAACCCAAGAGTTGGAACTTAATCTGAGACGATTCTGTCCGACGCCGGGGTGGGTATCCGGTGTGGCTTAGTGGATAAAGCATCAGCACGTAGAGCTGAAAGCCCGGGTTCAAACCCCGGCGCCGGAGAGAATTTTTCTCTGTTCCATTACTCTTTCATCGTAAATTTTCAGAGGTGGTGGTACTCATGAAAGCAATAAAAAAGTCGAATAAACATGGGTCCTGAAATTAATATGTTCCAAGATCCCATCAACATCATAGTGGTAGCTCAATGTAATATCCATTAAAAATGAATATTCTGAAAAGTGCTAGTATTCTTCAGAATAAAAAAAATGTCTACTATGCATGGGTCCCAAAAATGAATTTTGTACGGAACAAGGGCTTTGAATTTGGTATAGTAAGACTAGAATACATTTTAATGTCAGCTCTTTGCTTATTTGTTATAGCAACATATTGGAAATGCAGTAAACAAATGGTAACAAGGTGTGAGTACCTATGACGTAGGTCGGAAGGATGTCTTACTATGAATGGAAATCGAATTGAACATATCCTACTTCGGAAGATAATAATTTTGGGATCAATGTTTATTAAATTTTTTCTCGTTTTTTTAATACTACCACCTCTCAGAATATTGAATGGAAATCACAATGAGCATCTCCTATTATGTTGATAAACAAGTAGGCTACTCATATGTCGGAAGATATTAATTTTGTCGACCATGTTTATTACATTTTGTTTTATTATTTTAGTGAATGTTACCGCCTCTCATAATATTGTAGGTTTTTAACACTGTATAGTTTGGATTCCGAAAAGTATTTCACTTGTTTCTTTCTTTAATTCTATTTCTCGGAGGACACGCTTAATATCAAGAGCCGGGTGTAATACAACCTATTGATTTATTGCGCTCGCCCTTATCTGGAAGTCAACCTACACTAAAATAGCCGGAAATGAGAAAGCCAATTTCCTTGAGAAGAAGTGAACAAATATATTAGAGATAGAAACAACGAGACTGGATTTTCTTACAAGGAACCGAATCAAGTAAAGATTTAGATCAGAAACAGTGGAGTGTACTAAACAGAGACGTAAACGCATGCAAAGGGCTCTACTTTAGAAGACAATAACATCGTACACTCATGGACAAAGTATGCGGTGCTCTAGGACCCTGATAGCTCAGTTCAAATCTCGGCAATGGAAGAGTTGTAAGTGTGGTGGGAAAATTCAAGGCTGAGAGTATTTGCTCAGGGTTTTTCCTCGTCATTTCACGAACATACTCCACAACTTCCCTTTCATTATGGTCTCCGTTTCATAAAAATATGGCGTCTTCTCCTATGTTTGCCTGAAGTCAGAACTCCCGTCCTCCGCAGTAGATGTTCCTTGCTGTTTGCACAGAGATTGGTAGATGGTAGTGGCTGTAAGTTTTAGACCAGCGGTCCTCAGCGCAGAGCACCCTGGGGCTAGCGTCTCTAATCCTCGGAAAACACAGTACACCATGGTGCATTCGTAGCTGCTAGCGGGTATGCTGTCTACCTCTTCCTGTTGCACACGGGACGGCACCGCTTACCCTTTGCACATTTCAGTGAGTGCTCACGACCACTGTTTTAGACGGCTATTAGTTCTGTATAAAGGGGCTCCGAAGGCTCAAGTTTGTTGATCTGCCTGGGATATGAAGACTGATAAATATACATATCTAAGTTACAGGATGACCAGAAATTACGTTCATTAAAGTGGTACATAGCATTCTACACTTCATATATTTAACATAAACATATGCCCAGAAACGCTGCGTTACCGTGCTAATAACAGTGAAAGAATCAGAACAAATACAACTTGGTATTTCACACAGTATATTTGTTATTTACACGGATAGTGGCACATTGCATTTCACAGTGGATGTTGGAAGTGCTCACCAGCACATTCAAAGCATAATCGAACTCTCTTGCATCATGATAATTGTATGTGTTCGAATGTGTTTAGCTCAATCCTGATCCCGATTTTCGCATCTACAATTTTCAGTCAGTAGGTGTTTCCGGGTTGCGTGACGTTGGGAGTACACAGTACCCTTCATGTGATCCCACACCTAGAAGTCACAGGGTGTCAGTCAGGCGAACGCACCGACCATGGGACATATCCATTTCGTCCAATCCGTCTGCCGGGATATGGTTTCATATTGTTTCAGACGACTGTCTCTCACACCAGTTGCTTGAGCAGCGTGTAGCGTGTCTCGTGTGTGCCCAACGCTGCTTGACGATTATTGCAGGTCCCCACTACGACCATCATTATAAATATATATATATATATATATATATATATATATATATATATATATATATATATATTTGTAAAACCATAAGAAATACAGAAAGAGGATCAATAGATTTTTATTCTTTATCTTCTTGTGTTTTATTACCAAATTTTCGTCGGCCTGGGTAGCGTAGTCGGTTAGCGCTGACCTTCTGTGCTCGAGGTGTGGGTTCGATCCCGGCCCAGGTCTTTAAGTGTGCTTAAATGCGACATGCTCATGTCAGTAGGTTTACTGGCATGTAAAAGAATTTCTGCGGGACAAAATTCCGGCACACCGGCGACGGTGATATAATCTCGGCAGTTGTGAGCGTCGTTAAGTAAACCATAATTTAAATACTTAACAAGAATAATGAATGTAGGAGAATAACAGGAAGAATGTGTTTCATCTATAGATATATGAAATTTATTTGAAGAAGAAACAACTCGTAGCTACAAGAAAATAAACATGAAACAATAATAAACAGGAGAACATAAGGATGAGAAAAATATGAGATAAAAAGGACAAAGTGAAATACAAAATTGATATTACACATAAGTAGCAGGAAAGATGAGCGTAGTTATGACATTCAAAGTTGGTAACAATTGAAGACCTCCCCGGAATAAGGATGTAACCAACAAAACTGTAATTCATGTTTCAGGAGAAAGGAAAATAATTTCAGGGCCATGTTTCATTAGGCCTATATTTGCTATCACAACTATTTGACTACCATTGAACTCAACCATTTATTGTTAAAAATGAATGCATTAACATTACTTTTCCACCTACAAAACATATTTAAAAAATCCGATATTACATCCTTTTTCCGGGGAGGTCTTCAGTTGTGAATATAGCATTATATTTTAAACGTTTCGCTAAAAATTGGGAGAAAAGAGTGCACTATATTTTAAAGCAGTTACGGAAATACACAAGAATATCTGTTATTTTACGTATTAATTTACTCGTATAAATTAATGTTATTCCTTCATTTTCTCATTATGTGAATTCATTTGATTTTAAAATGGCACGTTGAAATGTTGATTTTTAGTTATAGTCTTGATACAATTATTCGAGGATTAGCATTAAATAGTGGCTTAATTACAATAACGATCCAATAAATCGCTGCAATAATAAATGTCGGATAATACTAAATAATATAAATATATTCATACCAAGATTAATTATTATTCATTTTATTTTGTTAGTATTAAATTTACTATATCCGGCTGCGTTGAACGTAGAGTGGGGGTAATACTTTCTGTTCCAATGTCATTTACCGGGAGACCAGCAGGGTTCGAACACTTGGTCTTGGAGCAGCGAGTTATTCTTAGTAGCGCTGTTGAGGTAGAAGCATAGAGGGAAAGAGGCAAGAGCTAACCAGGTGGTGAGTAAACTGTATTAACTTAGTTCTTGTATAAAGCTTTGGTCCTAACTACTAAATTTATAAGTTTTCTGGAAATATTTTAATTTAGAAGCTAAAATAGTATGTAAAACCACCTCGCAATTATAACATATTGAAATGGACATCAAATTTGTGCAGTATGTTTGTCTTTTCATAGTCTGACCAATTCACTTTTTATTTAAGAAATTACAATTTTAAAATTTCACAATACATACGTTCTAAGTTAAAATTTTAATTTAAGCACCACATTAACATAAGCATATTTCTTTCACTTAATGATAAAATTGTGAATTGCATTGATTTATTTATGTCACTCAAATATGTGTCGTGCAAGAATATCTCCAATAGTTAATTCGATTTTAGTAATTTAAGGTAATTTTATTACAGTTCACAAATCGTCGGTTTACAAACAAAACACGTGAAGTCAAAAATATTACTTCTGAGAAAAAAGTGTATATAATGTAGGCGTACATAATGTATGTGTATAAATTTAGAATTGAAAAATTAAATACACATAAAGAGAAACAACTTACTAAATATAATATTTTGAGCAATCATTTTTGTCAAGACGCCTTTATCTCAGAGGTAATTTTTTTTTACTTAATGCGTTTTGCTTGTAAGCCGACGATATTCGTTACAAAACAACCTCCTTAATTTACAGAAGATGAGGCAGCAATGACCATAAAACATGCCTAATAACGAAATATGATTACATTATAACATTACAGTTTCAAACAACTGTTACATTTAGTGATTTTATAATTTTAATTTAAATCCAGACGTTTGAGACGGACATGGCATGTAGCATTTATGGATGAATCCAGAAATGCATATAGTATTAGCCGAAAGACCTGAGGAGGAAAAGATCTTTGGGGAGGCCGAGACGTAGATGGAAAGATAAAATTGAAATGGATTTGAGGGAGGTGTGATAGGGTGCTAGGGACTGGATTAATCTCGCTTAGGATAGGGGCCCGACTGCTGGCTTATGTGAGAACGTCAATGAACCTCCGGGTTCTTTAAAAATATTTGTGCGTAATTAAATCACCACCTTCTAATTTGCCTTGTAATTTGCAGTTTTTCTGTTTCATGGTATGAATCGTTGAGAAATTTTGAAAAGGAACGTGCTTCATTTCATATACAGTGGCTCCCACTAATATTCGGTTTGACTGGCATGTAAGATTAAAATAAATACACTAATTATTTTCAAAAAATTAATGAAAATAAAAATGTGCACTATAATAAACTTAAAAGTATATTCTCCGTTAAATTACATAGAATTACAACAAAATGAAAAAAATCTTCTCTGTTACATAAATAAAAAATTATAAACATTAATACATTATTTGTGATAGAACATAGTGCCTCATTAATATTCGGTTTGTTCAATTCAATATTTTGTTGAATACCCCTTTTGCCTCAAAACTATATTTAATCCATAGACTCTCTGCACTTCGTTTCAAGTTATTTCTCATAATGTCCAAATACAGATGCTGATCCATCTTTTTCTATGAAAACAAGTTCACCAAATCCAACTGCAGCCATACAATTCCATACCATGATGTTGCCCCCACCGTGTTTCACTGTTGACAACATATTTTTTTTTTCGAGATCTTCATTTTTCATACGCCACACATACTGTTGCCCATTCGACCCGAAGACGTTAAATTTGTTTTCATCAGCAAATATCAAATCGTCCCACCAGTTTTCCTCTTTATGGACATGTTCCCTTGCGATCTGAAGCCGCCTCCTTTTATTTATTTCATTTATGTAAGGTTTTCTCCTGCATACACTCCCATTAAACCCCTCTTTCCTCAAAACTCTTCGAATTGTTTCGGTAGCTACCTGCTTGCCAAACTCTTCACGAACACATGCTGCAAGTTTCGTTGCACTAAGTCGAGGATTTTCTTATATTTTCTTCAGGATGAAGCGTTCTTCACGTTCAGTTAATTTTTTTGGCTGCCCTTTTTTATTTTTTATTTTATTGGGTTATTTTACGACGCTGTTTCAACATCTAGGTTATTTAGCGTCTGAATGAAATGAAGGTGATAATGCCGGTGAAATGAGTCCGGGGTCCAGCACCCAAAGTTACCCAGCATTTGCTCGTATTGGGTTGAGGGAAAACCCCGGGAAAAACCTCAACCAGGTAACTTTCCCCGACCGGGATTCGAACCCGGGCCACCTGGTTTCGCGGCCAGACGCGCTGACCGTTACTCCACAGGTGTGGACGCCCTTTTTTTTTGGTATGGACTCGATTCCGCCTTCGTTTCTGTATCTTCTCACTATATCCCCAACTGTACTCTTACTCACACTAATATTTTGGCTATTTTTGCGTATTTTAACCCCTCTTCGTCATGATAGATCACAAAAGTTGTGTTGTTTCCTTTGCGACCCATTTGACGACCTGTAGGCCTAGACCAATCCAACCTCGCCTGGGTTGTGCACAACGTGTAGACAGAATGATTGCGCGTTCGCTATTGAAACCTACAATGATGTCAACAGAAAACGTGCATTAGATTGAAAGCAAATAAATCAAAACCGAATATTAAAGAGAGTGAACTTTGACGTTACTTACCGATTATTTGTTATTACATCGTAAATATTAAACTTTCGACGTAAATTCTTTAACGTTATGTACAAAGTGTTTAAATGATCTATCTGCAACGAAATGCAGGTTCGCTTGAACACAGAACAAAACAACAATAGCAAAATACTGTAAAATCAACCACGAACCGAATATTTATGGGAGCCACTGTATATAATCCAAATATTTAGTGACTCTTAAGATTTGATTCCTAAATGTTTCTAAAATATGATTGGTTTTAAAGTATGTTTGCGGATCTGTATAGAACATTTATACTCATTATTTAGAATCGACATTAGGCCAGCGCATCTCACAGTCGCCTTGTTTGACTCGACACAGTATTTAGACCAGCGGTGACCAAAGCTCGAGCTGCAGTGATTACATGCGACAGAGAGCCTATGAAGTGAGGAGACGGAGGAAAGTTACTTGGCATGAAAACTACAACCAGTGATGGTTCATGTACTAACATCGTGATCAATCCCGCGGATAAAAATCTCAAGTTTTGCTGTATCAGTAATGTCACTGCTGTCATAAAGAGCCAGTGAATAATATACGATTTTTCTTGCTTCTTTTTTTAACCTTCCTCGTGAATATAATCAGGAATATTTCTAAATTCTTCTCTCGTTACTTGGTTGAGAAATTCGTAGTTTTCAAAATTAAAAACTTCTTATGGACAAGTTATTTAAGGTATTTTAATCATTACTCTTTTGAGAAATTCTGTTCTATTAAAAGGCTTTAGACACGAGATATTTCAAACTCCATTAGGTGCTGACTTCCTTACATTTATTTATCTCATCTTTCTCTTCCAGGCGTTTAACAGTTCGTTGACACATAATATTGGATCAGTTTTTCTACAATATTATTATTAAATGAATAACTAGTAAATAGTTACCCTCTTCTAAAGATCAAGAAGATTAAAATATAGATAAAAACCTAATAATTTTATCCTTCTATGGAGAAGATCTAAAATATTAATATTCATGCACGTACAGAAGAATTATAGAAACACATACTTAGTAGTATTAGTAGTATTTATTTATTTAACCTGGTAGAGATAAGGCCGTCAGGCCTTCTCTGCCCCTCTACCAGGAGATTCCAACTACAATATCAACAATAAAATTACAATTAGTATTAAATTTACAATTACAATTACAAACAATATTACAATTAGTATTAAATTTACAATTACAATAAAATCAAAGTACGAAAAGATTACCTGAATAATTAAAGCTAGATAATTTATCATAGAGAAACAAAGAATATTTTATATTTACTGAATTACAAATTAAATCTAGAATAATACTAGAATACTTCGTGGTTAGTAATAATAATAATAATAATAATAATAATAATACATTATTCAGCGTGGCAATTAATGTTTCTATATACTCCTAATTGAACCGTTGAGCAACAGAATAACAAAAAGTTTTCCTTCTCATTCTTTACCAAACCACCTCTTACTGCTTGTAGAGACAGAGTTTGTAGAGCGACATGATACCGCCACTGCTTGTCTTCAGTACGTGAATGAAACACACAGAAATGCACAGGAAACTCCTCGTACCCGTTTGAATGTCTGCGATTGCACCATGTAATCACGACACCCGCTTTGGTCACCGCTGATTTAGACGCTCTTTGGTGGGGATTTAACATGGTGAAATGACATCGAGATTTACGTAGATTTTAGTTCGCAAATGTTATTCGCATTGAATAATCTAGCCAGAGTTGAGCCATTACGCGTAGAAATTTTTCTACCTACAGTACATATAGGAAATATTGTAGAATAGTGTAACACGCGTAACTAAAGTTTGTGTAATGTGTTATAAGAAGTTAATATAAATAAATACAAATACCAGCTAATCGGTCCAAGAGGGAATCTAATACACATCAGAGCGCAACTTCGGATCTGCAAGCAAAATATTTCGTTGTAGGCTAGATTTCGAAAGTTATTTTTCGACGCTTATATTTCTAACATATTTAATATATTAGAGCATGACGTATGAATAGGAAAATGTTCAGTTTCTGCTTTATATCTAAGAAAGACTATGGGGGACATAATTATTATTGTTGAGCGACTCGAGTGTTTGAACCCTACGTTTTTTTGGAGTGCTTTGTTTAGAATGGTGTGCATTTTTAGTGTAGACCAGGGCCGGGCATGAGAGCGGCTCCATTTAGTCTGCCAGAGCTGCTCTCGCTCCGCAAGGCACTTCAATTCCAAGCCAGAGCAGAACGCTCACGCAGTGGCGGACTCGCATTACAGCTACCTTCCCTGCATTAATATAACAAGAGCCACGGTTGTTCTAGTCATTCAGTTTGTCAGTACATAATAGATTATAAGGATATTACATCAATCCATTGCACATTACAGAATTTATAACACTGTTATTAATTTGATGAAATAAACTTCGCCCTATGCACACACACAAATCATTAGGCTTATTTACATAACCCATACGCACATACTGCAATCTCCTCACCACAGTTCTACGAGACAGGCGTATGGCTTCCATTTCCCCTACTTGCTGTGGACAGAGTTCATCTACCAATATAATTAAACATCGCTTGATGAAGTTGCCTTCGTTGAATGTTTTCAATTCCTTTCCAATTTCGTGGCAAATTTTGTAGCTAATTCTCATAGCCGATTCACTAAGTGCATTATTGTCATTCTGTTAATATATAATATAATATAATATAATATAATATAATATAATATAATATAATATAATATAATATAATATAATATAATATAATATAATATAATATAATATAATATGTGATGTGATATGACCATAAATTAACACAACTTAAAGAAAATGTTTCTCAGGTACATTATATTAGAGTATTTATTCGATATTTATATTGCATTATAAGTAATTATAGTACATTTAGTAATATATAATTTTAAATTATACAAATATTGTGATATATCATAGTATAGTATATTACAGTTCATGATATATAATGATATATGATATATCATGAACTGTAATATACTATAGTATGACATATCATAATACTTGTATAATTTAAAATTATATATTACTAAATGTATAATAACCTATAATGCAATGTAAATATCAAATAGATACTCTAATATAATGTGCCTGAGAAACATTTTCTTTAAGTTGTATTAATTTATGGCGTTCATTACCAACATATTTGTCTGTATGATTTGAGGCTTTCTCGGCGTTGGTTCGCTAATATGTTTTCGCGGGATATCAGCCGAGTTAAGATTTTGGAATGCTCCAAGCTTTCGACTGCTATCTCTGCAGCCATCTTCAGGGAAGTGATGTCCGAACGAAAATCGAAAAATCGAAGGAGAATTGGGAGGAAAATTTAAAAGGTACGCAAAACGCGTCCTTGCAAGGGGTTGGGGGCTGTACAAAACTAAATATGTGAGCTCCAAGCCTGTTGGCCACTAGTCTCACTCCGGGTTACGCTGCTCCCCTGAAGGAGCTCTAGAAAATTTTGAAGGGGAAGCCGAAATTGGACGTAACCTCTTAGGTACCACATACGCGAGGGGGGCTGAGATTGATCAATTGATCACGGAACGGGGCGAGGAGGAGTTGGCTGGTGTTTGCCGTTAGGATGGCAAGACGCCGTCATCTGTTGTTCGATGACAAAGCAGGTGAAGGCCGTCGGAAGAAGCGCCGTGAAATCTAAGCTGCAATTTGAGAGGTCCCTGTCCTTTCAATTTGCGACTTATTGAGTGACCTCGTATGTTTAATAGACTATTAATATTATCTGAACTAGGGCATACATAATTTATAATAAAGGTGGAATATATATGGGGAAGGGCATATAGGTCCGTGGCCCATTTCTTATAGGGCTCATCCCGACATTTGTCTTACGCCTGAGGAAAACCACGGAATACCTTAGGCAGGATGAGTTGTCTCATATAAGAGACTAGCCAATTTGGCTATTATGTAGGAGGTCATGAGCCTTGTTGATTTGTCTCAATTTCGAGACCAGCCATTTGGCTATATGATGGCTCAATTGCGAAGAGGGGGGAGAGATGTAATTGTTAATTTGGGAGATTCATGGGGATATGAGTGCAGGTCCGTGGCCCATTTCTTTTAGGGCTCATCCCGACATTTGTCTTAGCGCCTTAGGAAAACCACGGAAAAACCTTAGGCAGGATGAGTTGTCTCAATATCAGAGACTAGCCAGTTGGCTCTTAGGTTGAATGACTCTATGAATCGATGGATATATACTAGCCAATTGGCTCTATTAGATTTCCATCGATCAACAAAAGTAGATAATGTTATGGAGGGATTTTGTTTAGCCCAGTTAAGACAAGGCCATTTTACAGCGGTTGCACTATCCAAGGAGTCTCATGGAGTTGAGTCGTGGCTACCAAAACCTGGGAGTAACGATGTCCGAACAGAAAGTCGAAAGGTTATATAGATGTTAGGCTGTCTCAGGTGAAACGGGATTGGTTGGCGGATCGGCCAATCCGGGGCCGGGAATTGTCATCGCTCGTAAGCTCCGCCCCTCCCGGGATTCCTGCGTGAAGTTTGGCGGGCGGCGAGCCCTGTTCCGCCGGTTGGAATCGGTTGCCGTCCTCGGTCCGTGATCTTCATGACCTTGATTGTAAGAGGGCCTGAGTTGGTCTAAGGCCGGTGTCCGTGCCTGACTGAGCTGGAGTCCACTGTCTCTGTTAAAGTTGTTTTTCTCCAGCTTGATCTCTATGGCCTCCTTGATTGTACGATCCCAGTAGTGGCTTGATTTGTTAATGACCTTGGTGTGGTCAAACAGTATTTTATGCTCCTTTTCTATGCTGTGTTGCGCCACTGCAGATTTTTCCGGGTAATACAGCCTCAGGTTCCTCTTATGTTCTTTGATTCTGTCTTCTATTGTGCGGCCAGTCTGCCCTATGTATACTTCGCCACACTTGCATGGAATCTTGTAAATCCCTGGAGTCCTTAAGCCCTGACTGTCTTTAACCTGACGTAGATGACTCCGGATTTTGCTCTGTGGTTTATGGATGGTTTTGATATTTACCTTCTGGAGGATTCTGCTTATTTTGTGTGACATGCTCCCGCAGAATGGAATGAAAGCTTTCTTTGTCGGTTCTTGCTTGCTGTCTAAGTCTATTGTGTTACATCTCGTGGTAACTTGTTTGAGGGCTTTGTTGATGTCTCTCCGGCTGTAGTTGTTTTGTTGTAGTGTTCTACGAAGATGGTCCATTTCTGCAGGCAAGTTGTTGATATCGGAAATGACTATGACGCGATGTAGTAGACTAGTCAGGACGGACTTCTTCTGCGAAGGGTGGTGGAGGCTGAGTGCATTCAGGTACAGATCTGTGTGCGTCGGCTTTCTATACACGCCATGTCCGAGAGTATCATCTGCTTTCCTGTGTATGTGGATATCCAGGAACGGCAGTGAGCCCTCTGACTCCACCTCCATGGTGAACTGGATATTCGCGTGGATGCTGTTGAGATGTTGTAGGAACTCTTGTAGCTTGTCTTGTCCGTGCGGCCAGACCACGAAGGTGTCGTCTACGTAGACTCTTAGTACTTCGTGAACTTTGACATTTTTCTGCATGCAATTTATTAAAAGAAGCACTTACAAAATGGAATCACAAAATGAGGTAAGTTGGTTTTCGATTTGTTGAATAGTTTTATAATTTTAAACTTAATTTCCTTTTCATGTTAGTAACTTTTCTTTTTTTCTCTTTCAGGTCCTCGTCCACTGTCCCGTGCCTCATCGTGCGGGCGGAAATAACGAAGGATGGAAGTCGCATGTGTTAAGAGTAATTAATACTTGCCTATAGCGGTTTGTATCCTCCCACTGTTAAACGGACATGCTTGCAAATTTAAGATTTACATCGAGGAAATTTTTCACAACTGATCTATTGCAGAGAAAACAACATTGTTGGAATCTTGCAGTTTGGATTGCAAATTCGTAAGCGTAGATTTGATGGATTTTACATTAAGCACAAGAAATTTGTTTTGTTGTGGATCACTGGATTTTAATTTGCAAGCCACTGGTTGTAATAGGATAAAATATCAGCACTAAACTAAGTCTCTGGTCTCCTGGAACACATACCGGCGGCACAAAATTGATTTACTTATTCCTTAGGACTCGAATTTGAAATGTCACCATCGGCGTAGATCAGTCGGTAGCGCGTTTGCCTGCACTCGGTCGTGAGTTTGCCTGGATTCTTTCCGAGGTATTCCTCAGTGTATAGTGAGTATCATGTAAAGACGGGGAGAAACCTCGGCATCATTTTACAAATTCAATTGACGATAAATAACTTGCTAGTTGATACAGCGTCGTTAAGTAACCAATTTAAAATACCACTGCTTAATGCTGCTGCCTTGGTAGTAATTTGCTCTATTTTGACTAAGTGGGGCCCCTTGATAATTTTGGAATTCAGTTTTCACTTTCCACAAACTGTTGCCTAACATAAATGAGATACATTTTGAAATTTCAATTATCAGTGTCCGTAAGTGAACTTGACGAGAGTAATTTAAGTGCTGTATGTTTTAAATGTTGCAGGTTTTACTTGTGGTTACTGCTCGTCTGCGGGGAATTCGTACAACGCAGCCTCAAATAATATCAACACGCCACTGAAGTCTCGGACGACGCATGTAAATCCGCGCCGTCAAACTGCAGGTGTACAGTCCCACACAACGTGTGAAATATCATTGATTTTCAGGTTCATTCGACAACTAAAATATCAGCACGCCAGTGATATAATTACAGAAGTGTTTCAACGTCAGCTAACTCTGAACAAGAATTTAACTACATCTGATTGGTGAATGAAAATATCGACGGCTAAGAATCGATACCTCGCATCTACAAAAGTGGACATTTAGTTGAACTACATTATTATTTAGGTTAACTACATTATGTTCGTCTATTTTGGGAAAAATAATTTTAAAAATACTTTTTATTAATTTTGCAAATTTACAGATGTGAAGTATTATTTCTTAGCCATCGATATATTTGTTGTAGTTTAACGTATCTATTAAGATTACATTCCCTTGGCCTGGTTTGAAGGTGAACAAATGTAGGATGACAGGACATAGCATTATATCGAACAAAGGTTCGTCACCTGAAACAGTGAGACAAATATTTTTTAAAAGTGCATTATACTGATGTATATAATCTCTGGCATAGAAATTGAACTATTTTGAACACCAAAAATTAATTCTCAAGAATTCAACGTTACAATAATTGAGTTGCAAGTAGGATGTTGGTTTTTGCTGAAATTGCCTTCAAAACCAGTGCGGAAGTTTCAAGACCCCATAGTACTACCTACATGCTTAAGGCTCTAACAGTAAAAATTGCGCTTTTTTTAGATTTAAAAATTGTTTAAAAATGTTACAAAGTTTGCTAGTACTCCTCAATGATTAGGGAAATGATATTTTTCTAATTCCTGCTTTATACTTCGTTCTGTCTAGTTAATAATCGTATTTTTCGACTACATTAAGTTCAGATTTCTTTTATTGCGGTGAATATGAAGGCTACACGGAAAGAACGTGTTAAATTATTTTTCCTAAAATTTTCAGGAGAGCATTTCTGAACTTTAATGCACTCATGAGTAGACTTCGAAGTTCAGGCACATTTACTCCGAAGTACACACAGAATAATACAGGGTTTACAAAGCACCTGGCAAGGTACTCCCTCCCGTCACACACATTGTCAGTTAGATGGGGCTTTTGCAATACAGGCCCGAAAAAAATTAAAACTTCGCGTGAAGGACAAACGTAAATACAGGGACATCATTCTATTTTTACTCGCATTTTTATTGTACCTGCATTTCTGAATGTACTTCACTCTCACCCCTTCACTAATGTCCTTGCTCCCGTCACACACAAACTTACGGCCGCTATTGCATTCAAAGTCTTCAAGCAGTGAAGTAAACACTGCAGTGTATAGTGTGTTTCAGAAATATGGTTGCGTTTTCTATAGAAGAAACAACCTATATTAATAATATCGTACTAAAAATTATATTCAAGAAACGATAAATTCAATTTCAGAGAATATGCTTCAAAATGTTTTTAATAATATGCGTACTGAATTGAAGCCTGCATTGTAATGAACGGGAACCATTTTCAGCAACTTGTTTAAAAATTCAGATTAGCTTATTTTGAATTGAGGTGGCTAGAAGCAAAGGAATGCTAGTGACATTTGTAATAACATGAGTTAAGTGCATCCAGTGTAAGCAAAAGTATCTAAAATTTTAGTGGCAAAGGGATATTTTAATCGCATCACACATTAAAATTTAAATAAAAATTTCACCGATTTTACGAAAGCTTAAATATTTAAACACCATTTTCTCAAAAGTAACTTAACTGCACTTACAGCCCTTTACTTATGACCCCCTCAATTTAAATGCACTCTCTATATTGTATGTTAACATCAATAATTAATATGCTAAATAAAGTAGACATTACATAACGAACATAGCCGCCTGAAAAGTTGAGTTTTTGAAAAAAAAATGTTACTATACTGTATTTTGATGAATTCCGTAAAAGTGATGATCAAACTGAAAATCGTAATATCGTATTTCCCTACAACATAAATGGATACACTACTTTTCTGTCCTCCTATACCTAGTAAAATGATTTGTTTACATATTGCACTAGTGACATCAAACTCCTGTAATGGAAGGGGGCAACAGTGTTTCCGAGTATAGCCAGGTTAATGTTAAAAATGTTGGTAAAAATAAAGTGATGTCCCTGTATTATTAGAATACATTGCATTATCGTCTCTTTGGTGTAGAGACCTAATATTTCTCTTAGGTTTATAAAAAGTCATACAAGAAAATACTATTTTACAAACATTATTATTAATACAAATGATTATTATTATTACAAAATTAATAATAATAATAATAATAATAATAATAATAATAATGTATTATTAGAATATCAGAACACATATGTAAGTGTACATAAGTTAGGAAGGAAACGAAGTGACCTAATTAGAGCAATTATTATAAAATATGTCACAGAAATAGACTTGTCTGAGAATATTACTATAAAAGAAGCATTTACACAAAACATTTTAAAAATATGTTCCGTTTAATATAAATCTAACCCCCTTATAAGTAAAAGTCTTGTTCGGTGGGAGCATAGGGTACGAAAGACGAATATATTATACTTGAAATGAAAATAATTCAATCATTGTATTTAGTAAGAATCTATTGGTAAGAAGTCAAAATGTAAGTTTTGTAGATAAGAAAATCGAGTAAACTGAGAATCAAATGAATTAAAATTAATTGCCGGTATACTTACACAAGACACTTAAAATATACAGTAGGGCTATGCTAATTTAAATTACGTACGTCGAAATATCTCGTATTTCTAATTTGGATTTACACATTGATTTTTGAAATATATACCGGTACCTCAAAATCATGTGATTATAAACGTTTAATCCATAATTCCGTATTATTTTCCCAGAAATTGTGGCGCCTTTAGCCTTTTCAAATAAAATATACTTATTTCTACTTGTAAGGTTTTGCCTTGTAGAAGGAATTTAATAATTTATATTTTGAAATTGGTTCCAATTGAATTGTTATAGACATTGCAATGACTTCACGTTGTTCAAACTGTTCCAGCTTCAGTGCTAGTACGTACGAAACTTCAAACCAGTCGGTCGTAGACAGACAGCGCAGTGGATAGTTCCGATAAATGGAAAAAGTTAACAAAACCTAGCCTGTCCCCCCCCACCTACGCCAATACTCTATCAGTTAACCTAAACTCGAAGTCTACTCATAAGCATTATGAATTTACATCTGATTTATTTTAAGTTGCTACGTTAAAATGCAGGTCTTTTGCCATTCTGATTTACTAGAAAGATAGTTTACTTTGAGTTGGCAGATGGGACCAAAAAACAAAAATAAATAAAAGACTTTGCATGTTCTTTTCGTGGACCCTTCATATGTCTTGTTAGTCTAAAACATGTTTGTCATTTAATGGTAAACTTAATATCTGAATTGCGATCTAAAAACTAGAACATTTTCTTCCGTAATTCATTTCAATCCTCTTCAGAAATTTGCATTTATGTTGACTTAATGTTACATCTGTTTTTAGCACCAAGATTTTGTTCAACGTGTAACATTTATGCTGTAGTCAAATGAATGTCAGCTGTCATCAACACAGTGCACCCCCGGGCTAGCGTCTCTTACCCGCGGATAAGACATTCTACTGGTTTATATCCGTGGCTGTTGGCGGGTATGCTCTCTCCCTCTTCCTGCTGCACGACGGGGCATATTGCGATACATCGCTTACCCGTTACTCCTTTCAGCGAGTGCTGACTACCACTTGAATATGTCGACGAAAAATTAAAATTGTGATGTCAGTTTCTTAGTAAAGGCAGTGAGTTAAGTCACCCTATTGTGACGTTTGTTGCTTAGAAACGAATCATTCAAATGAAACACAGTATCCTATTGTAAATAATTGTACGAATTCTTTAAAAGCTAAATATCGCAATAACGCCCAACGTTTCACTACAAAAAAGAGTAATGAGAATAATAGGAGTCAAATCTAGGGAATCGTGTAGGACTATTTAAAAAAAACTACAAATAATGCCCATGGCTTGTCAGTATATTTTTTCATTAATAATCTTCCTCGTATGTAATCGTGAAAACTTTGTAAGTAGTTCAACAGTTCATAGCAGAAATACGAGTTAAAAAAATGACTTTCATACCCCATCGGCAAGTCTATCGTACTCTCAAAAATGGAGTGCGTTATATGGCAGTAAAAACTTCTAATAGCCTCCCTGTTGATATAAAAAAATGAAACTCAAACCATAAGATTATTTAGGGCCAAATTAAAGAAGTACCTAATTTCTCACGCCTTCTATTCTGTAGGTGAATTCATGACATTCAATAACGCTTCATGAAATTGATACTAAAACTATTTTTGTACTAGTAGTCTATATTGTAAACCTCTTCTGTATATATTTCAACTAGATTGTGACTATAAATTAAGACTTTATAGTAGTATTAAGTTTTTTGACTTGTTCTATTTTCTAGCAGTGAAGCAATGTATGAATACTATGGAATGTTAATAAATACAATACAATACGAAGTAAATATTTTATGTAGAGCAAACCCATTATCTATTTTAGAGGTGTGCTTATACATACGGAAGCCAGATAGCTATATTTGTTTCCACAATGAGTAAAATATATATCGGTAAGTTATAATACTCAATTTGATATTTGTCTACACACAACTACAATATGAAGAGGAAAGCAATTGCTTATGGCTTTATCTAGTAAGATAAAAAAATAATACACACACACGTTCATATTCTCATTAATAGTTGTCAGCACTGCTACATAGCTACTTAAATGAGCCAATATTTCAAAGCCAAGAGCAATCCCGTGAAATGATGGAAAATTCAGTGTAGTCATTTCCCCATATCGATGACTAAGAAGAAGTGATGCCTTATATCTACTTCGGATTGGAAAACTGTTGTGTGGCAGATCTAGAACAGCCTATATCAGTCTAAAGCCCTTGAATGGATCATAATCGTAAACATGAAGATGAGCAACTGCATAGTTAGAAATGAGATAGCCTATAACATTGAAATTAGTAAATAGAAAAGCATACAGAAAATTAGGTAATTGTCAAGTGGGTTTGTATGGAAGGTAATGTTTAAAATGAAAAAAAAAATAGAAAAAGCTGCACTCATAATAGGATGTAATTCCTACAGCGTTATTATGGATCCTCTTACAAATATTTAAATGGTTTAATTCCGTAGTTATTAATGTTTAATAAATTGCCTTAGAAGATCGATATTGTTGGTTATAATAGATTTAAAGATACACTACATAAATGGCTGGTAAATCAATTTTGTTCTGTAAGTAATATTTTTTATTCATATTAGTATATCAGTATATTATCTTTATATTGTTTATTGGTAATCACTTTTGTGTGTTCATGGTATACCTCTTATTTGTACATAAGTTTTGATGTTACTTGTTGCTGTATTTTGTAATTTTTATGTGACTGTCCATAGCGTTTATTTTGACGGTCGTGACTGTAATAAATAATCCGAATAATAATAAAGTATTTTGTAAATGTTCAGTTACTTATTATGATACTAGCGAGCGGTGTAAGGGGACTAACTGAGATCCTTCTGAGAAATTAATCCGGGAGAGGAATTAAACGTAATAATATAACATCATTTTGGTCGTTTGTGAGATATTCGTACAAATAAAAGTGAGCAGATGACAAATTTGCAATACGTGTCCACGTGACAGTAGCAATTGAACCGCGAAATTATGTACGTAACTGCACGAAATTTTCAGTAGTCTAACGCGCCAGAGGTGCATTGGTGGCTATGCATTTCTTCGACACTTTAGTCCAACCTCCGTCTTGCTTCTGCCGTCACAGAATGCATAGTTGCCACGTCTTCCTGTCACAAACTTTGTTACTGATCGTCAATGAAATTGCAGCCAAGCTCTCAATGTTACTCTGCAAACAAAGGACACATTTGTTAGTATTTTGTTCTAGAATATCACCAACATCACCTCTTCAACGTCTCCCATTTTTCAGGAATACGCATTTCAAAACTCAGTTAAAAATGCAACTTACCTTAAAAAAAGGACCACATTGATATTATACTTTTATGTTAAACTCTGTATTCTCATTCACCTCTCAAAAGGACCTTATTTAGTCCCTTTTCACATGCATATTTTCAACTATTACGTTACAAACCATTCTCAGCCGACTGAGCTACGCCGGTGGTATTATAGAATTGGGGTATGAGTGAAATTGTGTCATATTTTGTTCAAAAATCAATTTTTATTTAAAGTTTAAAAATACTACAATACAGAATTTTTCGAGAAATGCCATAGTTTTTATCTCGACGCCATTTTAAGCACATTGCGGCCATATTTAACTTTCTAAATTGTAGCGTTTAAATGAAAAGTATACACCCCATTTCTCGCAGTCCTCGCATACTATTTTCAGTGTGTTTGCATGTACAAAAAATTCCCCCGCAATGCAATTCTTCTTTGAGTTTAATGAAACGTTCAGGAATGTTGTTCAAAGTGTTAAGGTTTGGCGTCAGTCTGGATTTTATGTCTGGTTCTGTAATTTCTTTGCCAAGCCCAAGTAGAACATTTCTCCTTGCCCTTTCCTTTCTAGTTTTCTCATTGGGTAACAATTCAATATAAACGCATTCATAGAAGGCATTTCTACCATGTCAAAAATATGGTGAGAGCTATTACACGATATAGCTCTTTTTGCTGAGTACTCTCGAAGTGTCTGCTCCTGATTTCGTTTCATTACAAAATAAAATAAATTCTGGTTTCTTCTTGCCATAGGAGCTGATGTTGAATCCAATTCCTGATGCTCTGTAGAAGATAAGAGAATAACATCCTTATTTTTTTACGCAGGATACTACGAGGGCGTTATTCACAGAGACAAAATACCATAAACCCATAATTTTTACTTATAACTTTGAAAACAGGTCTGACAACTCCTGGATTGAAATGTCCGTTGGTTCTTGTTTTAAAAGAACACCATAAATTACTGAACTTTAAAAATATCGATTATAAAATTATAACTCGCAATCTGTATGGAATTATTTTTGATTCGAACTAATAAAAACAGTAATATTAGATTAATCCATAAAACTTAATAAAATATATCAAATTATATAATAATAGCATATCTACAATAAGAAGCTCTTATGTATAGTATATTTTTCTAACTGATTTTAATAAATGTTTAAAGCCTGAGGTCTCAGATGATCTCAAGGACTTAAACAAGACTTAAACAAGCAAAGGAGCTCAATACGGAACAGAATCTGGAAAGGAGCTAAAAAATCATTGGGCTTTCCAGAAAACATTAAACTAATTATATTTGTTTCCTAACAGAACTGTCAATCGAAGAGGCACCTTCATCTCTCGGGCATCATTGAGGACTCCACATACGGAGGCTGTGATGTGGCAGATAAACCGTCTATTCGCATCATGGGTAAGTGTGAGAATTATTCTGCAATAATATTTAAACATCTCGGCCAATAAAACTGAGTGAGTATTCTGAGATCTCTGAAAAGCATAATTTCTTTATCACAGCCACGTGCCTGATGGATTAGGAGCACTGGATAGTTATAGGTTTGATAAGAACGCTTGTAAAAAGCAATATTTCAAACCTTCTTATTTTTAATGTTACTGAAGATAATTAAATGAAACTTTAACAAAATATAAAGCAAGTTAAGAATCATTGAATGGATATAGCAAGCAATACATTTGTTCACCAGGTTTATTTATGAACAAAAAGAAAAAAAAAAAAAATATATATATATATATTTTTTTTTTCCAGACGCCGAATTTTGATTCCTTTCGTTTTGCACATTTATGTGCACTTTTCTCAGACACTTTTGATATGTACACTTTTCTCGGACTCATTTGACTTACGACTGCCAAATATATATATTTTGCGGTAAAAAATTTGTGACAATTTAAACCTGAAGTTTGATCAAATAGATACATATTAGTTGAAGGAAGAAATAATTATACGATGAAAAAGTAATGGAACGGAGAAAAATTCTCTCCGGCGCCGGGATTTGAACCCGGGTTTTCAGCTCTACGTGCTGATGCTTTATCCATTAAGCCACACCGGATACCACCCCGGCGTCGGACAGAATCGTCTCAGATTAAGTTCCAACTCTTGGGTTCCCTCTAGTGGCCGCCCTCTGCACTACATCATAGATGTCTATGAACGTAGGACCGAAGTCCACACATGTGCTGAGGTGCACTCGTTATGAGTGACTAGTTCCGGCGCCGGAGAGAATTTTTCTCCGTTCCATTACTCTTTCATCGTATGATGACGCAGAATATCTGCATGGAAATATCATATGTACTTCGGTACATTAAAATAATATATATGATATGCGTAAATCACTTCGTGATTTAAGACGGCGCTTATTCCGTCGGATCCCGGCCAAACTAGTCACTCATAACGAGTGCACCTCAGCAGATGTGTGGACTTCGGTCCTACGTTCATAGACATCTATGACGTAGTGCAGAGGGCGGCCACTAGAGGGTACCCAAGAGTTGGAACTTAATCTGAGACGATTCTGTCCGACGCCGGGGTGGTATCCGGTGTGGCTTAGTGGATAAAGCATCAGCACGTAGAGCTGAAAACCCGGGTTCAAATCCCGGCGCCGGAGAGAATTTTTCTCTGTTCCATTACTCTTTCATCGTATGATGACGCAGAATATCTGCATGGAAATATCATATGTACTTCGGTACATTAAAATAATATATAGAAATAATTATATCATGTTCAGGAATCGTTAGCTATTTGTAATAAAGTAATAATGTTTTTCTTGAAAATTTACAGTAGAGTTTTATCAAGTTATGTCAAATAGTTCTTGAAGAATTTGCACCTAAATGTGTGTGTGCAAAAAGTTAGATTTCCTATGAGAAAAAAAGATTATTTTTTATAACTAAACCCGTTAAAATTATTGCTTGCTATATACATTAAATTATTATTCAATTTATTTATGTTGTGGTAAAATTTCATTGATTTATTTTTAGTGATAGGCTATTAAAAATATAAAATTTTTAAAATATTGTAATTGACAATTGCTCGAAATAAGCTAATGTCCTTAAGGGGAGGCAGAGGTGAAATTTTCGAACAAAACTGAAGAAAAAATGAAAATTTGTTTTTTTCCAATTTTATTATCTTTATTTTGATATTCCGATGTTAGTTTTTGATTTTGTGCCCTTAAAAGTATGAAATTAAAACCAAGATAACTGTATTACTATATTATTCCCATAATAAACTAATACTTATCATTATTTATATACCTTCTCTGAACATATAAATAAAAAGAAATATTGAAAATTTCTTACAATATGGCGCATGGAGCATTTTATATCAAACGATATAAAGTTTTATAAAATAATTAATATTTACAGAACTATTGTACTTAGAAAGTTGAAACTTGGTATGTCCATTACTAATAGCATACTTAGTATCCATGATCAATTTCAAACAAATCGGATACATTTTGTGGATTTTGAAATATTTACCTCTGCCTCCCCTTAAGTAGGAATTAACACATTACACGTCAGGTCGCAGTGCTCGGTCGGTTGTACAACTCTTTTCCACAAATATAAATACAAAACATAATAAACACATTTGAGGCTGCGATACTATCCTTCTGCCATCGTTTGTGGATCTTCTAACATTCACGTCATCCGCATAGACAAGAAGCTGATGTAACCCGTTCAATTCCAAACCCTCTCTGTTATCCTGAACTTTCCTAATGGCATATTCTAGAGCGAAAAAAAGTACAGTACTTATATAAAATACATTTCTTCACAATTCAATGCACCGAATTACAAAGTACATTTCCAGCGTATCAAAGAAAAGTATCTCCTATTTTTACTCAAAATAACTTTTTTCAAGAAACGCTTTGAAATATTGTTGAAAGGGATGTTGGCATCTACTAAGATTATACACAAATCTCGATGAAATTCTTTTTGAATTTCTATGTCTGATTTTGATATTGAAGGCCAGTTTTGACTGTATAATTAAATACAGTATTTTTCATGTACCTTTTGCTATTACATTGCTTTTGAAAGAATCGAGTTCTATCTGTCCTTGTACTTTTTTAACAGTTTGGAAAATTCAGTGTTTTTTTTTTTCTTTAATAAGAAAATATTCCTTTCCGAACTTCTCTATAAGTTCGTTCTGAAGAGAACGTTGGTGCTCTTAATTTTCGAACCCATAGCCTTTGTCCCTTTTGACGAATTCAGCTGCTCTTTCCTGCACCCATTTTAGGGCGTCTATTTGATAGTTTCCCGGTAAATTGCTCCATATTCCTTAGTAGTGTGAATGATAAAAACAGCGAAATTAAGACTAACACAATAGTAATATGCGTTACAAGAGCGGTATGTTGAAGTTTTCATGTTCGAGGAAAAGTTTGAAAAAGCGAAACGTAGTTGAGTACATTATTTTGTGCGAAGATCGTTTATTACATACCTGAAAGAGGAATTTCTAATTAGTTGCAATGAAATCTCCATCTTGGTTTCTGTTCAATGACGGCAAATTTGCAAAACAAAAATATCTATCTTCAACATTGTTGCTTTAAAATGTTTTCTGTGTTTACTATACTCCAGCAGGCCGTGATATACGTCTGTCTTTCTTTTCCCCCAGTCTATGATGAGTCTGGAATTTTGTTGATTTTTTCACGGCTTCCTTAATGTTACTTGCGTCACGAATTCAGTAACTTTAGTGGAGTTGTAGAGTTTACTTAATTTTTGCAAATATTTAAAAACAATAATTAACAGTGCAATTTAGGTGAAATTGCAGTGGTAAGTTTCCAATTTATAATTATTACTGTATTGAACGTCTCTAAAAATAATAAGTTAAAAGCCTAAAGCAGTAAAATCAATATGTCACTTAAGCGGTAAGAAGAGAGAAATTGTTATGTGTGTTAGGTTGGGAATACTGAATGTGGAATTTTAGACTTTCCGCGGATTGGTTTTGTGCGGAAACCAAGCAAATACGCATGATCTCGCACAAAATACATTTCTTCACAATTCAATGCACCGAATTACAAAGTACATTTCCAACGTATCAAAGAAAAGTATCTCCTACTTTTACTGAAAATAACTTTTTTCAAGAAACTCTTTGAAATATTGTTGAAAGGGATGTTGGCATCTACTAGCATTATACACAAATCTCGATGAAATTCTTTTTGATGTTCTATGTCTGATTTTGATATTGAAGGCCAGTTTTGACTGTATAATTAAATACAGTATTTTTCATGTACCTTTTGCTATTACACTGCTTTTGAAAGAATCGAGTTCTATCTGTCCTTGTACTTTTTTAACAGTTTGCAAAATTCAGTGTTTTTTTTTTCTTTAATGAGAAAATATTCCTTTCCGAACGTCTCTATATGTTCGTTCTGAAGAGAACTTTGGTGCTCTTAATTTTCGAACCCATAGCCTTTGTCCCTTTTGACGAATTCTGCTGCTTTTTTCTGCACCCATTTTAGGGTGTCCATTTGATAGTTTCCCGGTAAGCTGCTCTATATTCCTGAGTAGTGTCAATGACTAAAACAGCGAAATTAAGACTAACACAAAATATTTATGTATAAGTAATCAAATAGATAATAATGGACGTACGAGTGATCTATGCTATATCTTTGGACCTGTCGCTTCTCTTGTTAGTTGTCACTTAATAACACGTTATCTGACATGTAAAACTGCATGCTTGTGTAAGGGCGGTGCATTTACATAAGGAAAGCAAGGACTGTCGCGCTCAGAACTGGTTTTCGTTATTCATTTTGTATATAAGCGACTTGCTGTGTAAGAAATGCCAGCTGGAAACCGTGTCAAGATCCAAGCGACGAAATGCCGTGCATACATACTCTTATGAACTAGAGATGCAGGCAAAATATCTGTTTTATTACGTTAAAAGTAATGCAGTGAAATATGGGGGACTCAATATAGCGTCGTGTTCTGCTCATTCCTAGGATTGACTTAATATTCATTTAATAATGAACAACCTATAACTTATCCCACATGTAAAGCAATTATATTTGGTATGGCAGGAATTTGGTTTTAAAATATTCATGCATTCACAGTCGGTCCAGACAATTTTGTAATTTGTGTGACGTAATCCACAGAGCCATTCTGATGGATTACTAATGGGATCAGGCATTACGTGTTGCATAGCCATTTCTGTATTCGAATTGCCGAATTATTATGAGTTTTTAAGGCTGTGACATCTGCATTTCTAGGAAACGGTCCAGTATACAGGGACATCATTTTATTTTTACTAACATTTTTAATATTAACCTGTCTATACTTTTAGAGAACCGGAAACACCGCTTGCTCCCCCCTCCAAGACTGGAGTTCGATGATACTGGCGTAAAACACAAATCACTCTACTAGGTATAGGAAGGAAGAAAAGTAGATAATCCATTTACGTAAACTAGGAAATATCGCGATTTTGAGTTTGATAATTTTCATTAGGTTTTTCTTTAATCAAAGTACAGTACTGTATTAAGAATAAGTGTTTTTACTCACGAAGTGAGTTATCCATGCGAACGTATTCATTATGCAGTGTATATTATACTGTCTACAGCACATTAGCGTACAATATAGTGAAAGAAGTTAAATTTAAAAATAATCATAATATGAATATTTAAACACAATTTTGAAAATGGTGGCCGTTCATTTCGATACAGGCTTCAGTTCTTTTGTGCATATTATCGCACTATAGACTGTTGCATCTAATTCCAATTGCCAGTTTCGTCTTTCGTACTAGTAACTGATGTTGAAATAGTTCTGTACCTACTCTACGTACTGTGAATTCAATCTTCACTTCTGCCCGACCCGAAAATATAAAATTACTCAGACATGCTATCTACTGTCCGTCCAAGTGGTTATGCCGCAGGATTGTAGAAAGGGAGGAAATCACGTGACAGTTAATTACTTAACGAGACCCTTTTATTTAAGTTAAATTAAACAGCTGTATAATATTACGTAAACGTCCAATTCCTAAGAGAAATTAATGTTTTCAGAAAAGAGCTAAGACAGCCCAGCTTTTACAGAGGGGCGAGCAGAAGCAGGTGGGGGAAATCGGGATGCGACGTAGGCAAACGGACAGTACCTGTGCGAAAATATGATTCAATATTGAAAGCTCTTTCGTCACTGGAAAATGCGAACATATTTCTGGAACGTATTATACTCAGTAACTCAGTACTGCTTACTATCTGCGGTCTTGGTTCTGTGTGGAGTTGGAACTTCCTTAGTAGAAGGAGTGGGAGTGAAGTACATTCAAAAACTCAGGTACAATAAAAATTGAAGTAAAAATAAATTGATGTCCCTGTACAAATATCTACTACATAATTATTGTTTTCCTGATAAATAATTTTCTACAATACTTAGATGACCGGTCCTTAATAACTAGAAACAACTCCTTTGATGTTACGATGATGATGATGATAATTCTTATTATAATTATTATCTTTATAATAATAATAATAATACGGTAATATTTTATTATTATTATTATTATTATTATTATTATTATTATTAAAAGTAAATCCGTGGCGCTACAGCTCATGAAGGGTAAGACCGACAAGCCGGTTTCTGGCCTCACGTCCACATGCCGAAGCAGAGGTGGACGATCATCCAACCAGAATGGTATTGTGTGGTTAGCACGATGATTCCCCCAGCAGTTTTAGCTGGTTTTCGAAACCGAATTTTCGCTGCCTATCATAGTTCCCAAAGTGCATCACGATGCTGGATGGGCACCGGCCCCATACAACTGGCCGAAATTTCGTGAGAAAATTTCTTCCCCCATGAGGAGTCGAACCAGCGCGCATTCCGTAACGCGATTCCAAGGCAGGATGTCTCAGGCCACGATGCCACGGTGCGGGACAATTATTATTATTATTATAACTATAATTATAATGGTAATAATTAGTATAATAATTATTATTTCTATAATTTTATTTATTATAATTATAATTATTATAATAAATATATAATAATAATTATTATAATTACAATTATCATTATTATTGAATTTAAATTTATTAATTTATAATTATAAAATTTCATTATTTGAGCATGAATCTTGGAGCTTCATGAATGTATTGGGGATAACGTCGTCGTTCGTTGTATTAGTGATCGTGTGTCATAAGATTTTGCTATGTAAATTACGTACTTATAATAATGAAAGTAATAACTTAATCAGAGAAATGAACTACTGAAGTTGTTTAAAGTTCAATGAACGAATGAAGAACTGCAACGACTGATTAAAGAGTAATGTACGTATTAAGAAATGAATGGCTTTAAGTAATGCACCAATTTCACAGCCAGCATTCTTCGTGCTACTTTTCAGGCCAGGAAGCACTTTCACAGTGGTCAATTTTCTGTATTTTTAACCAATGTGCGTAATCCGTTTCAAGCCATTAAGTAGACTTGTTCATATCGAGAAGTAATGACCTCGTCCTGGAAGGTTTCTCGTTTGAAATGGCTTTTTCAGATTAAATTCTAAAACCACTCTTTCCTTTGCCAAATATGCTATCATTATTACCGTCCAACTAGAATTCGTATATTATTTTTCATTGTCAGGTGAATATTACTATTCATCGGTTATTTCAATGCCGCTCAATAATGTAGGCCTACTAGAATATTTAAGGTGAAGCGATTAGGTGATAGATGGTATTTGATGGGATGAGGCAGAGGATTTACTATGGCTTACCTAATAATTCGCCATATGGAGTAAAATTTGGTTATAACGAACTCCAATATAACTAAATATTCAGTATTACGGAATTATGCTCTGTCTCCTGCCTTTTCTCCATATAATTTAATGTTAAAATATTTAAATTTAACAAATTTTTTTATGGGAAAAAAAAATCATTTTAACGAAATAAACATTTCGTTCCATTGCTGAAAAATCTATTTTTAACGAAACATATTTTGAATATAGGGTATAATTCGTCGACAAGCAGGGGAATATTTTATATAATAATAATAATAATAATAATAATAATAATAATAATAATAATAATAATAATAATGCAACTGCGTAGTGGTCATGTGGCTATTAAATAGGCTGTCTAGCTAATATAGTAGGCTGTCTACTATGAAGCAGATGTCTCTGAATTTTGTGTTAGTTTCTTCATGCAATTGTTCCCTTATCGTTTTTGTTTCCTTGTTACGGCCGTCGACTGTTTCCATCGTACAGTACCACGCACTACTACCCTTCAAGTGATTGGCTCATTGCACACACTCCGTACTCACTTAACTTCAAAGATTAGGGACTAAAGGCTGGTTCACAATAAACCGGGAACGAGAACCAGAATGAAAAGGAGAAGCAGAGGACGTGAATATGAAAATTTTTGATTCATAATAAACCGAGAACATAGACGACTATGCATATCGATATGCATGTCAATAACGATATGTAAAGTCGATATTACGCATTCTCATGTTATTTGTGTATAATTGACCAATGGGGTTCTCTCATGAGTGCAAGGCAGCCAACATAAACACAGGTTAACCAACTTCGAAATTTCAACTGAAACATTTTATTAGGTATGGTACTATAAATATGCCCATGCATCTTATTATCACAACCTATTTTAAGTCTACCATAACGTTAAATAATTGCAGAAGAAACATTTGTAATATAACAAAAATGAACACAAGAATAGTTATGAATTGAAGCGTGAATATGTAGTGTGTAATACAACCAATACATTAATAAAATATGATTCACTTACGATCGGTGTTCAAAGATGCAGCTATTGAAAGCCACGCATTCTCCTTCATTTTCTCATTTTTATACGACTCCCGCCGCTTAACGTAAACGTGAGGATTTTCCTCAACACTCAATATTAGAATCTCATCAAATAAAACTTGCTACATGATGCACAGCACAGAACAAAATAATGCATAGGTTATGTCACGGTCTTCTTGCTACAAAATATATGATGACAAAATAGCTTTTAGATGGCAATAGAATGAATCTAGTGGGCTGTGATCGGAAACGTGAACGTCAAAGTTGAAACTTGGCCAACTCTCCGTTCCCGATCCTGGGCTCCGGCAAGCTTTTCGTTAATGGTGAATGCTCACATTTAAATGAACAGATTTTAACAATTTTACCGTTTTCGTTTTCGTTCCGATTCTTGTTTCCGGTTTATTGTGAACCAGCCTTAAGATTCCGGTCTCTAGATATAACGAAATTTCACTATAACGGGACCAGCAGACAAACACATCTACCGCCTGAGCTACGCCGGAGGATTTCCTATCCGTGGGGAAAAGTACGAGAGTCAATGGTAGTACTTCTTTTCTAGCAAATTGTACGATGATACAATTCACATACTCTTCATTTGATGAAACTTTTAACAATTTGCCAAGTAGGCCTATTAAGGAGACACTATACTGAAATTTCCAATTCCATATTTCCACATATTTAATCAGTAACTACCATACTTACGAAGCTAGATTTACCAAATTTTGATCGCTAGTATATCTGGTTAATAATGAAAAATATACAAAATTTCATTCGCCTATGTTGAATCGCTTTATATAAAATGTCCCTTGCACCACAATTTACATTATTTTTAACTTCTATTCACTTTATATGGATTCTTATAATATACATGGGATCAAAACTTATTATAGGGTTTTGCTGTAAAATTAATCTGTAAATAACTAGAATTTTTTATTATAAAAAATAAAAAATAAAAAATACAGATATTAATAATCATAAAAGAATTCCTAGTAATTTACCGATTCACTGTGCAGAAAAAGCCAAAATTAATGTTCGTTTCAATGCATATAAAGAATCGTGTAAATGAATATAAGTTAACAATAATGTAAATTGTGGCACAAGGGACTTCTCATATAAAGGCGATAGAATATTTTATTAAGATATTAATAAAATGCAAATCACTTACTATAGAGAGATGAAATTTTATACATATGAAGAGTCCACTGCAAGAATGATGGATGTCATTTGGAATACATTTTGCAGGAGAAGCAATTGAAAGTTTGAAATGCTTAGCGCTCAAAGCTTAACTGTGATTTTCCGATCATTACTGGACAATGACTATCAGTGTTAATGCCATATAGGCTAACTCTCTATGTACATTCTATATGTCTTAAGCTATGCATTGACAGTATTGGTTCATTTTCGACAAGAAAATGACATCCATCATTCTTGCAGTGGACTCTTCATATGTTGTTAACCAAATACAGTACACCAATGATAAATGTTTCGCGAATTTAGCTTTAAAACATGGAATTTAGTAATTTCAGTACAGTGTTCTCTTAACTTTACGTTATTTCTTTAAGACTTCATTTCTTTACTTCAGAGAATGAAAAGTAAATTCTGGTTAATATATTATTAAATTGAGTGGCAATTGAGTTGCGTGTTTAAAGGAGATGCATTTTAGACAGCTCATACAGTTATTAGATACTGCAAATAAAAGTTTCAATAGTAAAATTCCCGGATGTAGACTTCGCTGGAAATCGGGTAATCTGGTCTCGAAATGTTTTATGTGTACGTAACTCGTTGGTGGTATGAGAACGCATATAAAAACTGCGAATTAATCTGACGCAACGTGGAACGAAATAAAATGGAGGCGTGGACATGGCCCATATGTGGTGTTTCCATAGAGGCAGCACAAGCGCTTCGAAATAGTCGTTCTGTTTTCCCGTGGACGGACGGATGTCACCTGGTACAATTCACAGGTTCCGTACACAGTGAACGCAAAAAATATTTGTGTTGCATACAGTTCGAAGATATAAACATTACTGAAAGTATAAAAGCCAAGCAGAGCAAAATTGTGAAAAACAATATGAAATTAGCACACTACCATTTTCATTGGGTTGCCTTACAAGAGTAGGACTTCAGACGTATAGTACGTTCACGAGCCCGTTTTGCTCCCTATATAGAGCGTAAAAAAGCATTCAATATTCTGAGGAGTGGTAGTATTCGTCAGAACAAGAAAATGGGTCTAATAAACATGAGTCCTAAAATTAATTATTATCTTTCGAGACATGAGTACTTGTTCATCAACATTTTAGGAAATGCTCAATATAATTTCCAATTAAGAGTAATTCATCCTTCTGCCCTACGTCTTAGGAACTCATACCTTGTTATAATAATAATAATAATAATAATAATAATAATAATAATAATAATCCGTGGCGCTACAACCTTTTAAGGGCCCAGACCGACTAGCCGGGTGCTGGCCTCACGTTCACATGCCGAAGCAGAGGTGAACGATCATCCAACTAGTATGGAGATATATATGCTTGACTTTCAGCCTAAACTAATAAATAAGGACAACAAACTCAACTACACAAAATTTCTGGGACTTTTTATAGACGCCAGTTTAACATGGGATAAGCACATCGAGTACATATGCACAAAGCTATCAAGAGTTTTATATTTGCTAAAGAAATTAACGACTTGCGTTCCTCAAAATTATTTAAGATGTGCCTACTTTTCTTTCTTTCAGTCGATAATTCGATATGCCCTAATTTTCTGGGGAAATGGGACCAAAATTGGAAGCGTCTTGATTTTACAAAAAAGGCCATTAGAATTTTATGTAAATCAAATTATCTGGAACATTGTCGGCCACTTTTCAGACAATCACGGATTTTAACAATCATAAATTTGTATATATATGATATAGTACTTTACACTAGACTAAATATCGACAATTACTCATTAGTGGCCAATATACATGATCATGAAATTAGAAATAGTGAACAAATTAATATTCCATATTGTAGATTACACAAGAGCAATACAAACTTTTTAATTATGGGGATGAAATTATATAATAAGCTCCCCAGTTAATATTATAAATTACCAATCAATAGTTTCAAAACTAGATTTTACAATTGGTTATTAAATAATCCTTTTTATTCTGTTGCTGAGTTTTTCAACACAAATTTGTATGAAATTGTATTTTAATAAATAAGTTTTAATTGCAATTTAGTTAGTTATCTTCAATTTAAAAGTTTCAAATTATTTCGTGTTTTGATTGTATTACTTAAGTTTCACTGTTTCTGTTATTAGTGTTTTTAAATGTATTTATATGTTTTTTTTAATGTATTCTGACGAAGCCTAAAACTGTATGTCTAATGGCCAAATAAATTGAATTGAATTGGATATAGTAGCACGATGAACCCTGCAGCCGTTATAGCTGGCTTTCGTAACAGAATTTCGCTACCTATCATCACGCATCAAGCTGCTGAGTGAGTACCGGTCCAATACACTGGTCGAAATTTCATGACGAAATGTTTTCCTTTATGAGGATTCGAACCAGAGCGCGTTCCGTAACGCGAGTACTAGACAGGATGCCTTAGACCACAATGATACGGCTCCTTATATGATGACATAATATATGTCGAACATGGAGTAAGGTCACATAGGGAAAAATCAAAAGAGAAAGATCCGATTCTCTGCTGTGGATTTAACCTCAGCGTAGCTCGGTGGTAGAACACCCAGTGCGTAAAACTGGGGATCGTAGGTTCGATCCCCGTCGCCGGAGCGAAATTTTCTCCGTTATTTACAAATAAAATTAAACTTAGTTAAATACCGTTTGAAAAATACATCTTGGTTCCGCTGCCCCTTCAAATCACTCTCTGACCTTCAAAGGACCGCGGACCACAGGTTGGGAACTGCGGTCGCCTGTACTCGCATTGAGGAATGAGCGCTTGTTTTGTCCTTATGGGGAACGAATTTTCTCATGAAATTTCGGCCACTGTATGGAACCGGTGATCATCCATCATCCGATGAATTTGGGAAGCTACGATAGGTAGCGAAATTCCGTTTTGAAAACCAGTTATAACTGAGGAGGTTTTTAATCGTGCTTACCACACGTAACCCCCAATCGGTTGCATGATCTGTCACCTCTGCCTAGGCATGTGACGTGAGGTCAGCATTCGGCTGGTCGACATTGGTCCTTCATGGTCTGTCCAGCCACATGTTATGCATAGCAAGAGTTCTCCAACCCAGTGAAGTTCAGGAGTACTGCATGTAATGTAACTGTAATTGTAAAGATATGCAGTATAGCTTTTCAATAATAGTAATATACGTTACAAGAGTGGTATGTTGACGTTTTCATGGTCGAGGAAAAGGTTGAAAAAGCGAAACGTAGTTGAGAACATGAAATCAAACATACCGCTCGTGTATCGTACATTATTTTGTGCGAAGATCGTTTATTACATACCTGAAAGACGAATTTCTAATTAGTTGCAATGAAATATCCATCTTGGTTTCTGTTTAATGACGGCAACTTCGAAAAACCAAAATATCTTTCTTCAACATTGTTGCTATAAAATGTTTTCTGTGTTTACTATAGGCCTACTCCAGCAGGCCGTGATATACGTCTGTCTTTTTTTTCCCCCCAGTCTATAAATGCGAACTTAAAACAAACGGTAAGGTTATGTAATGATTTATTTTTCATTATAGTATTTTAACAATATTATTTATATAACATATTGCAGTAATAACATCGGCATCTGGAATCTTGTTGATTTTTTTCACGGCTTCCTTAATGTTACTTTTATCAGGAATGCAATAAGTTTCGTGGAGTAGTAGACTTTACTTGATTTTTGCAAATATTTAAAAACAATAATTAACATTGCAATTTAGGTGAAATTGCAGTGGTAAGTTTCCAATTTATAATTATTACTATGTTAAACGTCTCTAAAAATAATATGTTAAAAGCCTAAAGCAGTAAAATGAATGTCGCGCTTAAGCGGTAAGAAGAGGGAAATTGTTATGTGTGTTACGTTGGGAATACTGAATGTGGTATTTCACACTAACCGCGTATTGGTTCTGTGCTGAAAACAAGCAAATACGCACGATCTCGCACAAAGATATTTTACTTATTCTTCTCTTTTACATTTTAATCTAAAAACTATGGCTGGGGACGGAGCGGTTCGGTTCGGAGCAGTTACAATGACGTCATTACTCGGTTGAACCGAGTACAGTACAGAGTACAAATTTGTGGCGGCAGATTTAAAATTTAGATAGATTGAGTCGATTTTAGAACGTGCTTTGAAAGTGAAACCAAGCTTGTTTTAAAAGCGTTGTAGTAAAGCGCTTTCGCTTTGCCGATTGACGAGAAAAAAGTGCTTCTCTTCGTTGCAAAATGGCGGTTGCAAATTTTATTTGCGTGGTTACAACTATTTGCGGAGTTATTTTGTATGAAAGGCCTATTTAACTTTCAGTATTGTTATATATGACAGACGAAATAAAATTGATAAAACAATTTATAATACTAACAGCTAATAAATTAACATGTGAGGTAAACGTTAAACGATGTAGCTAATTAAAAAAGAAGATAGAAAGAAACGGGCTCCATGAAGCGCTGCCTAAAACGCTTAAAAATAACACACAGAATTATTTACTATTACGGAAATTGGATAAAATAATCAATAAAACGTGGAATCTTAATCTGAAGAACATAATGCTTATTTATTTTATAACATTACTAGCCTTCAATACAACCATGTTCTCTTTGGTGAAGAGTAATATTATTGACTATTACACTCTTACTACGTCATACTACTTTTGACCAATAAAACGGTACGAAAGGACGTATTTCAACCAATCATGGCTGCTTATCGCACAATTTTATCGCGTCCCTAGCATTTGTTTCTTTGTTTGCCAACATTTGAAACTGCGCTGGTCTGGACGTAAAAAAAAATATATAGGCCTATATATATAATTACAAACCACTCCAATCGATGCACAGCAGTTTCAAATATCACTCGCATTGGCATTCAAGAACAAGAATTAATCAAAATCACTGATCATACCTATGCATCTTCTGAAATCCGATTTACAAATAAATGAAGAGCACCATTCGGAAATCCTGAATAAGTTGAATACACCATGTAGGCCTAAATCAACGAGTTCCACTTCTATTACGCACACGTCCAATATAACATCAATTGAACCACCAACCACATTCAAATTTGAAAATTGTACATTCAATAATTATTCCTTTTAAAATTATTCATTCGGAAATCCTGAATAAGTTGAATACACCATGTAGGCCTAAATCAACGAGTTCCACTTCTATTACGCACACGTCCAATATAACATCAATTGAACCACCAACCACATTCAAATTTGAAAATTGTACATTCAATAATTATTCCTTTTAAAATTATTCATTCGGAAATCCTGAATAAGTTGAATACACCATGTAGGCCTAAATCAACGAGTTCCACTTCTATTACGCACACGTCCAATATAACATCAATTGAACCACCAACCACATTCAAATTTGAAAATTGTACATTCAATAATTATTCCTTTTAAAATTATTCATGTTTATTTTTTATATCATCGTCGTTAAATAAAACTTTTCTAACACTTGTGATATATTAGTTAGGTTATGTTATAGCTTCTGCTATAGGCCTATGATATTATGGATAGTCACGTATCAGAGATTGTTTAATATTAAGATTTATTGAAAATCATCTATCAAGTGACGTTGATTACTGGGATTCGGATAATTGAAGTGGAATGCAACTGTCTTAATAAAAATGAAACAATCAACAAAGCCTTCTTGACTAGCAACAGTCCACAGAGTTCAATGATGATTCCATAGTTGGCACAACTGATACCGGTAACAAGAAATATCATCATAAAACACTACTGCCATCTAGCGTAATGTTGAGATGGTACAATAATACATTTGAAGACAGTTGTATTTTCGTAAGCCAATTAATATTTTATTGTACACTTTGTTACTTCTAATCTTTATATAGCCTACTTTCTTCTAATCGTGTAATAGTCAATTAAATCCCACTCGAGTTTTGATTTTCTCTAGATAAATCAAAACCTCTAGTGAGATTACTGTTGATAAATTAAAGTAATTAGGTAACATAATTCGTAGAAATAAATACAAATAAAATGATGACTGTTGAGGTAACACAAATCCAATAAACACAAATAGAAGAAAAACATAATGCACTTCTTTCTTTAACATATTTTAATATTGATCAAACACTCTTATATGATGATAATAATAATTAATATTATTATTATTATTAGTATTATTATTATTATTATTATTTACAGTAATATGTTCAGATTCAGTGTTCATTAGGCCCACTTGACGGATAAGGAAATAATTTGTCCTGCAGCAGATAATATTTAAGTACAACAGTACCTACGTTGTTGTCTGCTACAATTAAATAAAACACGAGAACTCTGTTTGAACGTTTGAACTGGCCGGTAACGGCTACGGTTAACCGAGTAACTTCGGCGCTCAGCTGTCAAGCACATAAACCGATAGAACCGAGTAACTCAACGGATCTACTCGCTCCGTCCCAGCTCTACTAAAAACATTATTCAACGTTAACCTGGGGACGTGGCACCCCTGTCAATTCTTTCTCTTCAGTTTTCATTTGTTTGTTGCGAGATTTATAATTTATAGAGATCATAATTCATGTCTTAGTGTGAAGCACTCCGAAACGGGGCGAGTGTGTCTTTTGTTGCCTATTGCACTTGCTAGTCAATATTCTGTGATCCAAACCATTCCTCATTGCTATACAGGCAGCATAATATAACCTGAGTTATGAACTGCCAAGTTCTGGACAGATTGATTGATTGTTTGGCGTGATTTTTATGTCATTTTGTGGTTAATGGAATGTCTAGATAAGGGTGAAAATCAACTCATTCATGTCATCAGGACGCGATTTTGTGATCATTCAAGTGTCAAAATAATTGTAAAGGGACAATCATTATGAGATTCATTCTAACTCCTTTCCGGTAATGTGTGACCACATTTGATATACTTTCATGACATTTTGGGAACGGAAACAACTCTGCTGGAATATCACGCGTATGTAAATACTAGCTGTGGCCCTTAGATTGATGTTCGATGCCCAGTGAAATGTATGAGAATTCTAAGTCTCATTGAGCTTGTAACTCGTATTAGATTTTTTATTATTTTATTTTATGTCATCAATAAGATTGTAAAAGTATAGCAGCGGCGTAGCTTAGGCGGCAACGATTTGGACTCGTAACCAGAGACTGCGCTTCGTCATGGGTTCGAATACCGCGTGGGAAGATTACCTGGGTAGTTTCTTTTCGAAGTTTTTCACTAGAGATGGGTTTTGGTGGGAATAGGAAGGGCGCATGTGCAATCAGTTACGGCGCGACTGGGAAAGGAGTGAATGATTTCGTTGTATTACAAAGAGAAAAAAACAGACAGGATTTGGGGTAGTAAGGTGACGTCACAGCGTAACAAACTCAAAATCTTTGTGTACATAACTTCGTAGCAGAAACAAAAACACGGAATATTAAGTTAGTCTTGAAACAGTAATGTTTTAGATTAATTTTTATATCGAAAATGATTAAAAGCAAGAAAACTACATCCAGATAGATGACGGAGTAGGCACATCCGACTGGCTACCGCAGACGAACGGCATCCTCCAAAGAGACCCGCTCAGCCCGATACTGTTTAATGTCCTAACACATGATATCATGAAAGGAATGGAAGGAGTAAGTACGTACATCTACGCCGACGACATGGCCATCGCAGCGACAGACTTAGACAATATACAATCAGCACTAGACACGCTAAGCAAATGGGCGGAACGAAACGACATCAAGATAAACGAAGAGAAGACGGAACTGGTAGTGTTCAGGAAAGGAGGAAGACTCGCCGAAGAAGAAAATGTAAAATGCAATGGCAAACAACTCAAAAGGACAAGCGATTTTAAATATCTAGGAATCACAATTCAGACGACTGGGAAAAGTTTCAGGCTACACATAAGATCGAGAGTAATGGCGGCCACAAGAGCCATGAATGAAATTAGGAACATCACACAATTATCGATCAGCACAGCTATGGACCTGTTCCGGATAAAGATATTACCCGTCCTGACGTATGGCCTAGAATCAGTGGGAGAATACCTCACATACAAACAGATGGAAGAACTAGAGCGGGTGAAAGCTAGGTATTTGAAGAGAGCTCTAGGACTACCACAGAGCGCAAGATCGAGACTAGTGTACGAACTAACCAGAGAGACCTTTTTGATAGAGGACCTAAGGTGCGAAATAATGCTCCCAGCGAACGACGCCTACAAACGACTCCTACAAGATCTGCAAGAGAAGAAAACCAGCATACCGGAGGAATTCTACGCAACGTGTGCGATGCAAGATAGGACATGGACGGAAGCTAATCATGAAATGAGACACTTGACGACAAGATTGGCAACCCATGGCTTCCACCACTAGGTGTGCGGCAACAAGATTTACTACGAACCAAATGATAAGTGTGTGTGTGTGTTTTATGCTTAGAACTATGTGACAGATATCATATTTGAATAATTTCAAGGGAAAAATTGTTCCGGGGGCGGGTATCGATCCCGGAACAATTTTTCCCTTGAAATTATTCAAATCTGCTTTACAGGAAGCTTTACCTGAAAGATTAAATTTGCAGATATCATATTATCAAGTGTAAGAAGAGACAGCTTATAGTAAAGACAAGTAACGTTTCTTACCCCATGCACGGTGTGTGCGCATTTCAACTTATTATTATTAAAAGCAAGATTTTATGAATATACAAATATAAACACAAAGCTAAACATTTTCTTCGGCTGTACTTGAGGTATGCTATTAAGGTTCTCTGAATTACATTTTAAATAACAATGAAACAGCACAAACTGATCCTTCGTTACTTCATAGTGTTGTCTATAAATTTCTGTTTTTTCTTGTTTATTTTTGCTGTGTGATGGTCATATCGCTCAATTTATGCATTTGCATAATATATTCGTTAATTTTATATGATATTGAGTTCACAAAATTAAAAGAAATATATATTCTTTGAACTTCATTGTAGTGATTATTTTTTGTCAATGAGAAAGAAGAAAAGTGCTCCTACTGCAGTGAAATGAAACCCTATCAGCTTACTTCCATACCATACCTAGATTAGTTTTTGGGGGTTGCTTGCTGGACGTTGAGGAGGTAGGACGTGTTTGGTCAGTGTCTACGACAGTGTTCAGTGCAGTGGTTAGGGGTATACGAAGTAATGGAGGAGCGCAGGAAGTTGGTAGAAGAACTTACGAAAGATGTGAAGCAAGGGTTTGAAAAGTGTAACGCTATTGGAAAAATTCAAGACATTGAGACATTTTTGCACTTTGTGGTTAGGGGGCTGGAGTGTCTGGAGAGGAAGATGGACTATTTGGAGAATCAGAGTCGTAGAAACAATATCGTAATATACGGTGGGGATGAAGAGAACAGAGAAAGATGGGAGGAAACGAAAGATTTGGTTCGGCGTGTCGTGGCACAAATCGGCATCGATCTCGTGTACAGTGACATTGATTAGGACAAGCGCTATATTCGTAGCAGAACACTTAAATGACATTGACATTTGGGGCATTTAAAGAACTCAGGTTGCTTATTAAATTCTTTGTACTATATTTCATGGATAATATAATTTCCAAACTTCTACATCTAAGTTATATTAAAATTAACGGCTGTCATTCTTGATATTAATAGTAATATACGTCACAAGAGCGGTATGTTGACGTTTTCATGGTCGAGGAAAAGATTGAAAAAGCGAAACATATTTGAGCTTTTTTAATTTCCGAGAACATGAAAACAAACATACCGCTCGTGTATCGTACATTATTTTGTGCGAAGATCGTTTATTACATACCTGAAAGACGAATTTCTAATTAGTTGCAATGAAATCTCCATGTTGGTTTCTGTTTAATGACGGCAACTTCGGAAAACCAAAATATCCTTCTTCAACATTGTTGCTATAAAATGTTTTCTGTGTGATATACGTCTGTCTTTCCCCCCCCCAGCCTATAAATGCGAACTTAAAACAAACGGTAAGGTTATGTAATGATTTATTTTTCATTTTAATATTTTAACAATATTATTTATATAACATATTGCAGTAATAACATCGGCATCTGGAATCTTCTTGATTTTTTCACGGCTTCCTTAATGTTACTTGTATCAGGAATGCAATAAGTTTCGTGGAGTAGAAGACTTTACTTATTTTTTGCAAATATTTAAAAACAATAATTAACATTGCAATTTAGGTGAAATTGCAGTGGTAAGTTTCCAATTTATAATTATTACTAAGTTAAACGTCTCTAAAAATAATATGTTAAAAGCCTAAAGCAGTAAAATGAATGTCGCGCTTAAGCGGTAAGAAGAGGGAAATTGTTATGTGTGTTACGTTGGGAATACTGAATGTGGTATTTCACACTTACCGCGTATTGGTTCTGTGCGGAAAACAAGCAAATACGCACGATCTCGCACAAAAGATATTACATATAAACTAAGCCACTGTCTTTCCTGTACGGTACTTAAATTCATACATCAAACATTTTCGGAAATAGGTCCAAATTAAACTTGACACATTTTACATACGTACTATAGCCTACCCTTTCACATATTAGGCCCATTTTTATTATTAATATAATTTTTAATTAACTGTTATGCATTACTTTTGAAGTGACCCTCGTATAATCTGAGTACTGAGTCTTGTATGTAATGTTTATTGAATTATATAAATAAATAACATTTGTAATCTCAGCTGAAGAAATCACACAGGTCGCAGGACGAAGGAATGAGACGGAGGTATGGAGATCGCTGAAGAAATTGCACATGGGCCCTTATGTGGGAAACAACATCTCGCCAGAGGCATGGAAGAGCCACTTCCAGGGGGTATACGAGGGGGTGGGGAATTACGTGGTGTAGACTTCAATTTTCATTCAGTGCTGCAAGTACCAGAAATTGATACACAGTATTAGATGCCGAACTTACGACTGACGAGGTGACGATGTATAAAGATGTATAAAAAATAAGTTCAACGAAGGTAACACATTCTTTCTCATATGTTTAAAGTGCTTCGATACAATCCAGTTCTTTCGTTATGTTAAGAATAATATTACCATTTACAGTTTATTTTCTTGAATTATTATTCACAAAACATACTTACAAATCTGACTTCAGATCCTTCAACAGAAGCCAACAATCAAAATCAACCTTCGATATTAAATGTCTTGAACCAAAATTTAATTTCGGAACCCTGTGTTATTTAACACTTAAATGGATCAGATTCAAATGAATTATATAGCACAATAAGATTTCTTTTTATAAAGTAGATAGTGTTAGCTTAAGAATAAAGTAAGTTGTATAAAATCATAAAATAACATCGATTCAACAGTATTAATCCCCTTAAGTGAAAAAATACAATCCAATCGGACACACAAGCCGACCGAATAAAAAGATTTCCTATCGTTCGTTTCGCTCAACTCAGTGCACCAGGCATTGTGTCTCCCGGAAAATTCAATCAGTTTGTCGATAATAGAACACTACATGTGATTTCCCTGTCCGTCCAGTAGTTTGTGACGGATAATTATAGTGAATGTTGTGAAGCTGGCGGCATTGCCAATATTGTTGCATTTAAACACCCCTGAGACTCGGCTGGGCAGCAACGCATTGTTCTTTCCAACCGGTCTGTCCCCGCGGCTCGTTCCGATTATTGCATTTGCAGTTTGCTACATTACAACAAAACAACTCCAAAAAATTTGCACGAAAATGTCAATAATTTAAACGTAGAATTTATTTGGAGTAATTTTTATTTAGTGAGAAATACCTAAATTATTGGAATTATGTACACACAGTACACTGGAGCCTCAATTTTAGGCAGGGAAAATGTCTGGTTTATCCTTATAAGGCAGTAGGAGGTGGGGAGTAAGATGAGGTATTCGTATATAGTTGTCTTTTGTCGGGTGTTTCGTATTGAGCGCAACCACGCTTAAAAGAAAAAATAAATTCGTACTCGATGAAAACTAAGTTCTCTGTGATAGAGAGTGCTATTCATAGACATTTCGCTAGCCCGCGCTACGAGCGTGCTAAACTAGCCTCGGCTATCGACTGATTACTTGTACAGGATTCATATCATATCATATCGCTAACACTAGTTTATGAATACGAAAGACGTTAGTTCGCTGATCATGCGCCGGAAGCCCGCGCTAAGAATGTCTATGAATACGGCCCAGAGAGACTAAAGAAAGGTGAAAGTGTGGCTAGTTTAGCTACAGAACTATCCATACCAGAAAGTACATTAGCGAAGTAGAAGAGGAGTATTACTGGCAACAGTGATTTTGATGTTATTTCCAGTTCAATTCTTGAAAATAAAAGAACAGTAAAGAGACCAACTATAAACAATGGACAGATTATGCTCTTTCTTTGCTGTCTCTGAAAATAATAAGCGTGCTATGTTACGTCATGCTGCAGGAAACATAATTTCGCCTGACATAAGAAGGTTGGTGTTGGCAAAATCTAGAAAAAACGCTTCTGTATTATACAAGAAGTCAGGAATAATTTAAATTTGTTTCTAGAAATGTTCTGTTAATATAATAACTACATTATTAAGTGTGTAAGTTACATAGCAATTAATTAGATAGGCCTCATTATCTAAAACCTCTAAGATAAAAAATATACTATGTTTATTATTTGTTGCAATCCTATTATTTCATTTTTCCGAATGCACAATGTAATTTCTCTCACTTTTGTATTGAGTTTAAAACAGGAAAACAGTGTTTTTATAATAGTTGGATTATTACATAATTATATAAAAATTAATTATATTCTAGCTATAATCTGAACCTATATAAGTTAAGGAGAAGCTATGTTTATTATTTATTGTAGCCTACCATTTTATAATTCATTGCATTTATTAGAGAGGTACGCTCTGCAAAACGGATTCTGATTTCTTGTTGTCTTGTATGAATGTAACACGTTGTCTATTATTTAAAAACAGTTTAATTCATCTTGCAGGCCACTTAACTTTGCTCAACCCTGCTTATTCTCTGCTGCTGCCTGCAGAATGGATTCATTGCAACCGTCTGCGTGCTCTTGATCTTGACATGGCTGTCTTAAGATCATCGGTGAATCCGTCTTTTTTCTCATCTATCAAAATATATAACGTCATTGGTCTTTGTTTTGATAAGTTTCTGATGGCAGTTTAATTTATAAAGCATACGATCACTAATGAGCTTTTCGAACATAAATTCGTCATTTTACTAAAGTATTTATTGTGATAGCTTCATTGTGTTAGTTGGTAATATTACGAACGCGTGGATATCAATTTGATGCATATATTTCTAGTGGCTTCTGAACAGTGACGTGCGGTGGCCCAAATGATTACCCAAGCAGCCGCGTAGTCAAATTTCTTTTCCTTCTTACTATTTATAATTGATTAAAATATTTATAATATTACTAATTATAAAAATACATTGGTATTTAGTACCATTTTTTTTACAAAATCTATAACATTAGGCCTACTGCAACTACTGCCTAAAATTAAAAAAAAAATACTGTTATAAAATACTACTCTAAGTATTAGTAAGTCGTGACGAGTTATTGCATCTTGTTGGGAAAACATGTGGTAATCGTCGACCCAGAAATTCATCAAGAAATTTTGTGCGCTTTGATGACTCGGAAGAAAACGCTGCAAGCCCAGAAAGAGTAGCAAAAAATGTACGGCATTCAGGAATACTTGAAGCATCTTGGGACAGTGCTAAATATAAACAGTGTGCATAGCGGTGAACAAAGAGAGCTTGTGGAAAAGGAGCCTTAATATTAGCTTGACACCGTGTAATTAAGAGGCCATCACTGCACTTCCATCGTAGCTCTGTGCGACAAGATTCTTACTGCAGTTTGAAAAGTCTTGAATATGTCTTAAAAATAATATCAGAATGTGCTGCCTCTGTTTTGTCCTCACTCACATCACGGAGGCTCACAAACCGCTCTACCACCCTTCCTTCAATCGTATATCGATAAACGAGAGAAAAATGTGATTTATTCGAGACGTCAGTTGTCTCATCAGCTAATATGGCAAAAAAATCATATTTCTGTAATTGCTGTTTAATTTCCTTATTAAGTGCACTGGCAACAGATTCAATTAAATCATTTTGAATACGATTTGATACATCTTTGAATACTGTAGATGTCTCCAAATGTTTTTTTAGAAGAGGGTCGTACTGGGCGGTATAGTCCAAAAGTTCTAAATAATTACCGCAGTTGTTGGACATTTTCGACTTACCGTTTCCTCTAAATGAAAGTTCCAGTTTTGCAAGTAAACAAATGGCGTTTATAAGCCTTTTCAGAATGTCTCTATTGCGTGTTACCTTTTTAATATGTAGAATAATACTTTGTTGTGTTTGGTCACTTAGCTGAGTTTCAATATGCACAGTTCCAAAAGTCGTGAGTGCGTTAGAAGCACGAATATGTGCAATAGCAACATCATGATCCTGTATTGCTTTAGTTAAATTACTGTATTTAGCTTTTGTTTCTGAATTAAATTATTATTATTATTATTATTATTATTATTATTATTATTATTATTATTATTATTATTATTATCACCAGGCATAATCAAAACTTTTTATTGCACTTATATGCACGTACACAATGTAACTAAAAAGTACTGGTACAAACAAACGCGAGAGAAACAGTACGTTTTACACTCTTCTTCTTCTTCTTCGTTCTCTTTCTTGGCCTCGGGTTCAATTCAATGATCCCATGTAGCCAGCTAAATTCTCTAATGTAAAATTGTATTCTCTTATGTACTGAATAAATAGCACCGAAGTACCGCACCGACCGGTGACTAACTATTTAAAAAAAACATGAATGAGTTGTGGATGATAAACGATGACAGTGAACACGTCTGCACTTCACGGAGACAGACCGATGACTCCTTTTACACTCATTCGACTTCGCGCACACAGCCAGCCCAGGCAGGCTACCGGCTGCTTGGGGTATTACGCATTTACTACTGTCTCGTGAGGCGTCCCTCATTGATTAGAAGTTATGATGACGTGGGTTGTCATGGCAATGTCCATGCTAACCTGCATTCTGCACTGGTGGCACGCACTCTGCCACCTCGGGACAGCAGTATGTGCATTGTACATGCCCCATCGCGCGACTTACAATTAACAAAACCTATTCAGAAACATTTCAGGACTTTATGATTAAATAAACAGAAAGTTTGGCTAAACGAGCGTTGAGCGGATTCCGCCGATTTTGGAATAGGTTAGGTTAGTTTAGGCTTTTATGATCCCGTCAAGATGAAGGTGAAAGCGATTGAGTGTGACTTTTTGTTTTTTATGTTGGCAGTTCAAGTACGTCGGTGTCTATTCCAAAATCGGCGGAATCCGCTTAACGCTCGTTTCGCCGAAAGTTTAATCATGGATTTACGTAGATATCGTGATTCTTATAATCAATCAGTGCTGCCCAAGCCGTGCTTGGGTTGCTTGGGTGGACTGCACGTCACTGCAGCGAATAGGGATTATATAGAATGGACACTTCGTGTCGGTACCTTTGATGTAGCCGGACTGATTTCAATGACCTTCAAGCCAGCTAAAGCGTGAGATTCTGCTTTCTCCCTAGAGTTGGCGCTCACATCACACCAGCTAGCAGTCGACACAGCAGAAATATAACACACATAATTGATATATCTAGGCACATTATGTACTCAAATAAAATAAATTGGATCCATAAAATAATTAATCCGTCATTAACTGTAATGTTTAGACTCTAGAGTACCTTTATAATGAGAGTTGAGGCGTTGAACCCAACAACAATTAAAATATGTAATGATTTGATAGCGCTGAAAATGGAAAAACAAAACTCTTACGAGAAGTAAAACCATATACCTATATTATATTATATACAAATATTAAACGAATTCGATACTTAATTTTATAATGTATTATATTATTTTATAATATAATTTATGATATCTGAAATATAAAATATTATTATTACAACTAGTTTGTCACTGAGAAATAAGGAAAAGCTGTTAACTTGAATTTATTTGAAGCAAAGCGTTACTGCATTATGCAATAAGGTAGGCGATGTTTGGATCCCGTGTCTCAACTCTATTCTCAATTATTATCTTAGCGTATGCTCGATTACACTAACCTCTAGCGCTTGAAAGTGGAACTATACGCTGGCGCACAGAGAAACAAAACACAGGAAAATTCGCTCAGTGTCCATTCTTTATAATCCCTATTCGCTGGTCACTGCTTCTGAATGTGGTTACTTAAGTTATCTGTGTCTGAACGCGGGCTTTAAGTGGAGCGAGTGAACTTCTCGTTGTGATGTGTAACAGCTCTTACATATTTGTCTTATTTAATATAATTTCCTATATTAGAATCTGAACGAGAACCAGTGAAAAATATAATTTAAAGTATTACAAGAAATGTAGATAAGAAATTCAAGAAATACTCAAAGGTATGTAACAACATTTCTTTTTATAATTGTGAGGTTATTTGTTGACCATTTTGAACGGCACATTTCTAAGTTATTCTGTTGATGAATTAATCAACATGAGTGACATGATTATGTGGATTTTCATTATTCTGATTTATACATTAAAATGAGCTACTGGTATAGAATACTTCACTGATAATATTATTTTGTACTTCCTAATATTAATTAACAAAAGAGAAACGATGTTACTTTGTACAATTTTATTATTTCCGTGATTTTTTACACTTCGCCACAACCGGTATATAGGTACAGGTACTCCCAGACATACGTGTACACTAGGAGTTGAGCTTGTCTCCATTAAAAATAATAGAGCTGGATGAGATTGTGTGTGTTATATTTTCTTGAGAGTTTTATCTACTTGTCTTACTACATGCACCATGGAGCAATGACAAGTCGTGTTATTTCTGTAATTATCAACCGATTACTGTTAAATTATCGCGATATCCTAAACTGTGAATAGCTTTGCAATAGTCATTGTACCGTAATTGGGAAGAATCCTTCAATACCAGTTGATAGTACTACCCATTTATTTGCATCAAAAAAAGAAAAATAATAAAATATTAAATATTTTTCATGATTTAGGTCATTCCAGTTTAGTTTTCTAAATTCAGTAGTCCAGTATTAAAAACGGATATGCAGTAGGCCTAAGCTTTCAGCGTAATCTTTCAGTATAGCCATTTGTAATCATAAAGCATTTTTTGTTAGTTTATAAACTTAATTTTTGGTACAGTGGACATCCTCTCAAAAAGGATTCTTAATTTATGTTCAGCTTATTTAGTTACCAAAAATAATACCAATATGATGCATATAAAAAGTAATGGCAACTATGAGAAACTATTTTTTTTAATTTTATTGACATAAAGTGAAAATGAATAAGTTGAAAAACAGACCATTGTGTTTATGAATTTATCCATAAAGGAATATGACGATTGATTTGACGAGAAGTGGATAAGTTATAAATTTAAAATGCTAGTTCTTAAACAATAAAATAAAATTTGGTAAAACAGCAAGGAAATACAGCAGTTAAGTATGTTTAGAAAATTTATATTTTGATTTTAATACAAGAAATAAATCAGAACTCCATGTACCCTTTTGGTCTCAGCTGTTATAAGAAAGAAGTTAATTGTCTTAAAGCTTTGAAGGGCCAAATGAAAATGTTTAGAACAGGATTAACAAAGATTTTCATTGTCGTACTTTTTACTCAGCTGATGAACTCTTACGCTTAAATTAAAGTAATTTACTTGTTTAATATTTATGTAGTATATATTTTTAATATATTTTTTTATTGTTCAACATCTCTAAGCTTCAATGCTGATGTAAGATGTAGAGTACAGTACATGGAAAAGAAGAAGAGATCATCCACACGATCACGATTCACACTTCAGACTGTGTTTACTGAAGACTTTAATATTTTTCTGCACCAAACATAGAAATAAATAAATATCGTATCATTGACGTCCAAAGTGTTTACTCAATAACATCTCACTTCTTAATTCATAGGAATAAATTCAAAGTTCAGGTCTTGTGCTATTTGTTTTCTTTTCTTTGTGACTGGATCAATTCCTATGATAAGTATGCAGTGCAGGCAATTTCCTGCAATTATATATCTCCTTTTATTGTAGGCCTACTTGTAAACCTGAGCATAATTGTTTTGCGCGTCCTAATTTTGAAATGTAATTGATCTGTATATTTTGAATTCCCTTTCGTTTCCTCCTCCCTAATCATAATAAATCAGTCTTTCCCAGCCATTTTAACTTTCCTTGCTTCCTAAAAACTTCATGATGCTCATGTCTCTGAAGAATATTGCCAATACTACGCTGTCTTTCTCAATCAAATCGAATGTCCACTTGAAGGAAAACGTTAAATTATTTTCCTGGTGTTTGAAGAATAACTCAAATGTGATTTTTTTTTCCACAAAATGCCAAAGTATAAACTTTTTTGTTTGGTTCTTCATATCCAAGTACTAATAAACAGAGAATTCAAAGATCTTTGTTATTGAATCCAGTAAAACAATTCAATTCTTTTCTTGAGCGATTTTCTACCTTCAATTTAGCCTAGCTGTAAATGTATACAGACGTGGACAAATTATTAGACTAAATTAATTATATGTGCAACGAAGCTATATTTATCGGTAGAAATAATGAACAAAAATGTATTTTACACAGATATAATGAACAGAAAATTGAGTCTTGAGGTTACTAATATTTTGTGAACATTCCCTTATTCTTTATTAACACGTTGATTTTGTCAGGGATGCTGGAAACCAAAGTTTGACACTTTCTTTGAATATCAGCATCATTTAGCCAGCTTATCAGACAGTGCTTAAATGAGTCCATGTTTTGTTGTAAGCCTCTTTTTGTTCACTTTCTTCTTCGGTATAGATCAGAGATTTTCAACTTCGTTCATGTCCGGTCTTCTTGCAGGCCATGGGAGAATATCTTCTGCAGTATATAATTAAAACACCATTAGTACCAACATAGTCAGAAAAAATATACTTAACCATTGGAAAAATATACCAGAAGATGTAAACAATCATATTTACAACAATAGAGACTGTGGGAATTATACTGATAGTTGATATGACAAATTATATTATGTTTCCAAGAAAACGTTTTGGTCTAATAATTTTTCCACGTCTGTATATAACGTCAGGGGTCAGGACTCAGTTTATTGCTTGAAATTCATGTAACTATTGTCAAATAATTATAACAGTTAAGTTCCCTTGCATAATAAGTAGCTTGATAACTCAGACCAGATAGTCTACCATTCATTTGACAGTTAAATGACAACAACAAAATGCCACTTTCTTTATTCCAAGTCTCCAAAAAAATATCTGACAAGATTTTTTTTTATGATTTCATAATTCAGTAATTGACCTGTATCATTTTAATTCTTTTTTATTTCAAGCCATCGCTAATTGAAGAGTCCACTGCAAGAATGATGGTTGTCATTTGGAATACATTTTGCAGGAGAAGCAATTGAAAGTTTGAAATGCTTAGCGCTCAAAGCTTAACTGTGATTTTCCGATCATTACTGGACAATGACTATCAGTGTTAATGCCACATAACTCTATGTACATTCTATATGTCTTAAGCTATGCATTGACAGTCTTGGTTCATTTTCGACAAGAAAGGACATCCATCATTCTTACAGGGGACTCTTCAATTATAAAGAAGTCTTATTCATCTGTACTAGAGCAAGAAAATTTGTATTGACATTAAAGTACCACTTTCACTCCAAGACTTTCGGAAACACAACCGTTATACATCGAACAGATGTTGACAATATTGAACTGATATGGTTAGTACGTTCTTCCACTTCTCCTGCCTTAGAAATGGGACTGTATAGCCTTTAGAATTTATCGACCAGTGATTTAATCTTGTATTTCAAAAGCTTCTCTTTTGTAAATCTACCTCCGTTTTGAATAGGACATCATTTCTCATCAATATGGAAAGGTTAAACACAACCATTAGACCTACTCCATGTTTTGCAATGAAAACAGAAAGAAAATATCTGCAAATTTTCAAGCTGTTCCCTGCCATTTCCTGAACAGTGCATTGAAATGTTATCAATTGAGGGGTTCAGAAGCAAAGAGGTATAGGTACAGTTTATCTACTTTTAAATAAATGCGATTGACAGTTTTTATGCTTTCGTAAATTCCGTAAAGTTTTAATTTAAATTTTAAATTGTGATGTTGTTAAAATAAATGTTAAGTAACTTTATGCTCGACCATGCCGAAATGTACTAATTATACACCTGGTAGCAGTCCTTTAATGCATGTCATTAAAGTACACCTACTCATTAAAGTACAGGTCTTCAGCCAATGATAACTCAGCTTACATGTGTTCAGCCAATGACAAGTCAGCTTTGTACCGTTATAAAACCACAAGTATCGATTATTCTCGGATATGCAATCGAAAGAGAATTAGCGAAAAGTCACGGAGGCTGGAAATCCAATACTGTCGCAGAAGGTTATGTTCTGTTACTATAATAATAAGCGTTAATTGTAAATAATATTCAAATAAATTCACTTTGTCATCTCGTTTTTCAATGTCGAATTCAATAATCAAGGTTATAATATTATAATATTATCAAGTTTAACGGGACTACGTCAAGGTCAATGACATTATTGTTCCTCGGAAAAAATCAATACTTTCGCGTCTGCGCACATCTCACAATTCACGACCTAGAACAAGGTCACTTCCGATCTTGTCAGTTACAAATAAAATGTATACATCTGAATACCGGTAATTTCAAGTTAGAAATATGGTCGAGCATAAAAAGTCGTATGAAACTCGCCTATAATGGTAATTAAGAAGCTCGTATGAAAATTATGAAACTCGCTTGCGCTCGTTTCATAAATATCCATACTCGATTCTTAATTACTATCATTATAGGCTCGTTGCATAATGTACTATTATAGAACTGTCTGTTACCCTTCACAAGTGAAGACATTATTTATATTAAGAAAAAATACCACTAATTACTGTGCACTTGTACCCGTTTCCTTCTAAATATTCAGAGGTGGCAAGGATTTGCTTTAATAATTAATTACAATAGAATTCAGACCGTTATGGTTATATTAGTCTTCTGAGGAAGACATCGTTTTAATAGTTATATTCCATTATTTCGATTTAAATCTTTGCAACATTTGTATCGCTTGAGCTAATTTTAATCAGTTTGCGAACGATTGGATCAAATCTAATTTGAAGGTTTCACAATGGCAAATAGAACTGAGACACAGTATACAGAGAGATATATTCCTAATTTGCATAGAGTCTTCCATTTAGCTCGATTTCATTTATGCCGTACATTTAGGTGGACACATCACTTACACAACATTAAATCCATAATTCTGTTAGTAAACGATAATAATCCGATACACATGGGCTGCACCAATATGTACCTTTCGCATAAATATTACTGAAACACAATTGAGTGTCAGATGCAGCGATGTGAAATGGGAGTAATTGACAGTAATTTACACATTTTGAAACATGAATTTCTATGACTTGCTTTTATCTTCAATGATTTTATTGACATAATGATTCCTGCCTATTGACCGTGCTGTATAAAATTCAGTGGATTTCACTTGTGATTCTCATAACACACAGTTAAATTCAACACCGATGCAATCAAAATTAATTGGATCGTGATAGTGAAGATACTAGTGTTAGACCACTAACACTAATTTAACCTTCTCTTTAAACATTTCGAGGAAGCAAACTGTTTTGTAAAACATAAAATCCGTTGCATATTTCATTTAGTGAGTTTGTGTTGTATAATTCATACACCGAGAATGTAGTGATTAATTAGCGTTCCGTATGTAATTGTAGCCATCACGGAACAGCAGAAGGTATTCATTAATTTTGAATGTGTTTCCTATTCTATTTTAAACGCATGAATACTGTACATGTTTGAAAGTAAACCTACTTACTACTATGTCTAGAATTTAGTGATCGTCGACCTGGTTAGTGAGTTGGCATAGCGCTGGCCTTCTATGCCCAAGGTTGCGGGTTCGATCCCGGGCCAGGTCGATGGTATTTATGTGTGCTTAAATGCGACAGGCTCATGTCAGTAGATTTACTGGCATGTAAAAGAACTCCTGCGGGACAAAATTCCGGCACATCCGGCGACGCTGATATAACCTCTGCAGTTGAATTGTTTACGCCTTAAATTTAATTAACTTACTTGTTTTGTATTATACATATAGCTCAACTGATGAATGATCGTTTGCGTTTGTAAATTTAATAATTTGATTGGCTATGTATTGTATACTTTTAGTAGAGCCATCGATGTAGCTCAGTCGGCAGACTCGCTGGGCTGCTGATCCGGAGCTGGGGTTCGGGCTTGGGTTGGATACCCCTTTGGTCTTTGGTTTCTTCCGAGGTTTTCCACAGCCGTGGGACTGAACCGGATGGTCTATGACGAGTCCTTGGCATCAACCCCTTTGATTTGATTACCTGGTTGGGTTTTTCCGAGGTTTTCCCCAACCAAAAGGCAAATGCCGGGTAATATTTTGGCGAATCCTCGGACCTCACCTCATCTCACTACATCTCGCCAAAATATTGTAAAAAAAATTGCACAAAATTGTAAAAATTGTAGAAAATTACTAAATTGTAAAACTATAAAAATTTGTAAAAATTGTAATTGTAATATTGTAAACTTTTGACTTGTTCCACATCTTAAAGCTTCATTGCTCATGTAAGATCTATGGAATAAAATAAATGAATGAATGCGAGCGTCGTTAAATAAAACATATTTATTTATTTATTTATTTATTTATTTATTTATTAGTGATCTGTATACTTTTGTACTAGTTTTTCACATTTTGTGTCATAGAATATGGCTCAATTGGACCACTGTTTTAGTTATTATCTGCTTAAACATAAATAATTTTAATTTATTTGAATAAATTAAGATATTTTCTTAGGTTTCTCGCCATCATTCTGCGTTATTTTGTATTTAGTATTTATATCCATGAATTTCGTTTTTTATAAGTAGGTTTTGTGCCGATTTCCTTTCTCTCTTCATATTATGCGAAGTACGAAATAAAGGTGTATATATAACTTCTAATAAAAGTATTATGCTTCATGTTCGTCATTTTCAAACAAAATGACTCTTACATATCCAATACGAAAAAAATAAAAACAGATCAAATAGTTCAGAATAAATCGTGGTAGTCAAGCAAAGACGCCATATCCATGACGAAAACTGCTTTATTCAGTATAAATGATGCCGAAAACGGGTGTCACCGGGAAAAATCTAGATTTTTTTTGCAGTATCACTATACTTTCTATTCTACTTCGTTTAATTGTTATTTCGATTAAGTGAAACGCATTTTCTCTTTATGTAGGATTTAAGATTATAAAATTTGTTCTGGACCATCAGATTGCAAGGTCAAAGTCGAGTAATAGCGAGTGAGATTAATGCGTAAAATTGCAGACTACACACTTTTGGACAGAAAAAGAAATGCATTTATTTTAGCAGAATTATGAGTGAATCCAACACACATTTTTCTAGGAGAATATGAAAAATGGAGGAACCCCCGAGACAGAATTCCCGAATCTAGGTGGCCAAGACACGTTCTTGGTTACCGAGGATCATCAGATCCAACACTTGCCTGGATGAGGAGGATCATTATGATATTGCCTAAGTTTTTAGAATTTTCCGGAGTTTTACCACGACTGTGATTCACAATCACATCCATCGGGCACACTTTTGCCGAGTGTGCTATTCTGTCGGAAGGTGACAGATCTGTCGTGGGGAGATGATAGGGTGATTGATGTGTGAAAAGTAATTATGAAGGGAAAATGAATGGCAGAGAGTAGGTTCGTGACCCTTGAAATTGGTACTACCTCAGCATCCGCCTGGAAGGATTTGGGAAATCTTGAGAAACCCAAGTAAGGATAGCTGCCCCTAGGATCGAGCCCCGGACTTTCCGAATGAAAGTTGAGAATTATAAATAGTACGCCAACATGCTCGGTTATTTTTAAATTACTTTTTTATTTATTACAGAGCACTACCACATCTAATCTCCACGAGTAGTATTGAAGACAACTTACAGAAGTTCCTCTATCCGAAAAAGGTAATAATAATATGAATTTCACTCTGGATATTTAAAACAATGTTTTCTGAATTAAAAATGTTTTTCTTCGCAATGTAATGATAGTAGTGGTAGTTAATTTAACGATGATTACATCTATAAGTAGAGTTTATCTAGCGTCGAAATAAAACGTGGGCAACAAATAAAATAATGAAAATTGTCAAAAAGTGGCTTCATGCAAATTTAATTTCCTTAAATGTCACGAAATCAAAGTTAATTCCCTTTTTATTAAACGTAACCGATATTCGAGAAGTACATTCGAATTTCAGTCTCAACATTAATAAACATCCCTCTTATTCGCCATGATTTACAAATTGTAATTGTCCATAAATATTTATAGGTAATATTCTTTATCAATATAGAAGATGGCATAAACATATAGCTTACTTATGTAATAGGTTCCATAAAATCTTATAAATGTCATTCTCTGAAATTATGCGCAACTGAGTGCGCTCCTAGTATAATGGCAGTTGACACTAGACATATACGTCAACATATATGCCTAACTTGGAGTAAGGCCAAAAAGGGAAACACTGAAGGAGGAATGTTCGATCCTGTGCTGTGGATTGAATTCGGCGTAGCTCAGTGGTCAGAGCGCTTGGTACGTAGAACCAAGGACCCGGGTTCGATCCCCGGCGCCGGAGCGAATTTTTCTCCTCAAATATTAATTATCTAACGGTTTACTTTTGTACTTTATTATTTTTTAACGTTTCAAGCAGGACATGGAGTTATTAGTTCGGAATCAAGCTGCAGTTCTAGTTAGCTACAAAGTCGCATACTTAATTACAATAGAATGCAGACCGTTCTCTGAAGGACCATCCGTGAAACAGTTCTTGCGAATAACTGCTGAAACAGGAGAAGCTGCCAAATTTAACATGACCAACCTCTCAGCTCGAACTGTGACTCTCCATATAGAACAACTTAGTTCAGATGTTTAACGGCAATTATCATTAACTTATGGATGAAAGAATTCATACCAATTTCTAACGACAATTGTCATTAAGAATGAAGGAATTCATTGTATTTTCTAACGGCAATTACCACTAAAGACGAAAGAATTCATAGCAACTTCTAACGGCAATTGAGGGCTTTTCCGGAAGAAAGGCGGATAGACCTATACGCCCTTCTTCGCGAAAACGGTTTAAAATGTAGTGAATAATATAGTAGCGAAAATTTGTTTTGATTGTACTGTACATACCTGCAGGACAGGGCTGCGTGCGTGTATAACATTTTAATCAGGTGCGTTTTAAAATCTTAGATTGCATGTATCTCAATTCGCCATATTGACGTATACGCCCTTTTTCCGGCAAACCCCTCAATTATCATAACACTTTTTATATCCTTCGACGAAAGTACGGATATTTCATTTTCATTCGAGGCTTGTATCAATTCTTTGTGTGACGGAAAAATTTTTAGATATCAACATTATTATTAGTAACTTATGATTTCGTTATTGCATAATACTTTATATATGGTTGGAAAATTGAAATAAAATGATTGCGTAACGTGCTCTTCACTGCATCTTCTGTTACTGCACGTTCTGCAAAACATAGGCCTATCGCTTCATCAAAACTTTTTAAGATCACAGGCCCACCACTGCTAGTCTTCAGGTGACGTAAAGAGCTCACTTGGTCCTCACAAAACCCGCTGCTTCCCGCGACTATCCACTTTACATACCCGCGTGCATGTTAGCCTTTATGAAACCCGACAGAGGGCTTTAAAGGGCGACGTAGTTGCCATGGTTTCCTCTGGGAGGGAAGTAAAACTGAGAAGCCCGTGTCATAGGTTTATGGCACGAAAATATCCCTCTCTCTCATAGGGAGTTTCTGAAAAATTTCATGGGTCGTATACCTCTCAATAGTAATATACGTTACAAGAGCGGTGTGTTGACGTTTCCATATTCGAGGAAAAGATTGAAAAAGCGAAACGTAGTTGAGCTTTTTTAATTTCCGAGAACATGAAAACAAACATACCGCTCGTGTATCGTACATTATTTTGTGCGAAGATCGTTTATTACATACCTGAAAGACGAATTTCTAATTAGTTGCAATGAAATATCCATCTTGGTTTCTGTTTAATGACAACTTCGGAAAATCAAAATATCTTTCTTCAACATTGTTGCTATAAAATGTTTTCTGTGTTTACTATACTCCAGCAGGCCGTGATATACGTCTGTCTTTTTTTTTCCCCCAGTCTATAAATGCGAACTTAAAACAAACGGTAAGGTTATGTAATGATTTATTTTTCATTTTAATATTTTAACAATAATATATATATAACATATTGCAGTAATAATATCCGCATCTGGAATCTTGTTGATTTTTTCACGGTTTCCTTAATGTTACTTGTATCAGGAATGCAATAAGTTTCGTGGAGTAATAGACTTTACTTCATTTTTGCAAATATTAAAAAACAATAATTAACATTGCAATTTAGGTGAAATTGCAGTGGTAAGTTTCCAATTTATAATTATTACTATGTTAAACGTCTCTATAAATAATATGTTAAAAGTCTAAAGCAGTAAAATGAATGTCGCGCTTAAGCGGTAAGAAGAGGGAAATTGTTATGTGTGTTACGTTGGGAATACTGAATGTGGTATTTCACACTTACCGCGTATTGGTTCTGTGAGGAAAACAAGCAAATACGCACGATCTCGCACAAAATAATTTTTACGCTTACTCTGTAGTTGAAAGCGTAATTAAATATACTATTCCTGCTGCTGCACTTGGCTCGCGGCCCACGGAGTACAGCCACGCCGAGATTGAATGTCCTCTGTGGTTGATAGCGTGCAAAGCTTGAGAATCCTTGGGCAAACTAATTTCTAGTCTTACAGAGCAGTCGCTCTTCTAGAATCTCACATCAGGAGTGTCGAGTGTCTCGCCCATAGCAGTTGTTCTGCGCAAATACTTGCTCCGTGTCCACAATGGTAATTCAACAGACCACGAAAATATTCTTTATATAACGGCAATAAAAAGTGGTTTCTAAGGCCCAAGTGGTTTTGTTTGTGCTTTTTTGCAGATGTAAAACACTATTTCCGTAATATAATCTGTCATCATCAGTTATGGAGGAAGGTACATTTCTCGACAAGATATTTGGAATTAGAAAATATACGTCATATGACTTATGTAATTAAATTTAAGCATAGAACCTTCTGTCCTGATTAACTATGTTAATCTATTTTGTTACTTTTCGCAATTCATATCAGAATTCTATATTCAATTTTAGTTATGTAATTGCAGTACTGAAATGAATACTCTCAGAGACAAAAAATAAATAGCTCATTTTAAAATTAAGAGATTTTTATTTAAATACAATATACTATTGATGCTGAGACTGAACAGGAAGCGAAGAAGGAACTGGTTGGGTCATTGGCTGAGAAGAAACTGCCTACTGAAGGATGCACTGGAAGGAATGGTGAACGGGAGAACAGTTCGGAGCAGAAGAAGATATCAGATGATAGACGGCGTTATGATATATGGATCATATGCGAAAACTAAGAGAAAGGCAGAAAATAGAAAATATTGGAGAATGCTGGATTTCCAGTGAAAGACCTGCCCTTGATCAGAAAACTATGAATGATTGACACAATCCGTTCGACTTTATATAGTTATGAGTGATGAAGTTTTTTTTTTCGGTCATCTAATTATGACTGGATGTGTAATTCCTTTCTTATCTTAACTTCCTTTCAAAATTATGGGTAAAAATATTAATTGTCATTGCGGCTCAAAACGTAGCCTATGAGTTTCGTGATCATAATTTTTTCCATCGTTGTACTGCTTCTCTTCTGCTTTGTTGGTGGTGAATATTGATTTTGTCATTTTAACATCAAATTCGTTTGTAAAAATGCTGTTGAGAGCAGAAGAATTTTTGGAAGCAGTTGTCCTTATTGATGACCACAGTTTGCGCTGTGCTGCTGCCGTAGGTTCACCGCAAGTGTAAGAAGGTTCATAGAAACATAAACGTGGATCTGGCCGAAAACGGAAAACTACAGCCAGTAATGACCGACCGATTTATAGTGCTGCATATTTTAAGAAAAAGTCGCACAACCGCGGAGGAAGCTCGAAATCGACTCCAAAGTTGTGATAGTTGTCAACATAAGCGTAAGGACAGTTCAAAGTTTCTAGGTGAACTAGCTTTAAAATCATGCAGACAGATCCAGCATTGACCCCAGACCATCGAGAAGCCCGTCTTGGACTTGCCAGTGAACATGCGGAATGGACAAAGAAGTGGAACAAAGTACTGTTCTCCGATGAATCCAGGTTCTCCCGATGATCGCCAGACGACAGTGAGAGAAGAGTTTGGGAGCGTTACGCAGCGTGTGCTTTTTCCGACAGGCATTGAACTGTTATCATTTTCATTTTATCAATTTTTAAGTGAGCGATTTGTTTTGCATCTCTGTGTAGAATCTATATAGAATTTAGCTATTAGAATCACTCAAACATCTCAGATTTGAATTGGATAGTGCAGGCCTGCAGAACTGTAGCTCTTGAGAGCGACCGCTTTCCTCCCCTCTTTTACTCCACCCATCTTTTCTACCTGTGCGGTCACGGCGTTCTAGTTACTCTCGGCTGCATCAACATTCATTCTCGGGGCGGAAGTCGATCATCCCCAATAGAAATGGAGTGAGGCTGACGTCATAGTTCCCCTACTTTGCGAGTTTTGCAGGCCTGGGATAGTGCAAGAAAGCAGGTGCTTAGGAGGATGAGGAGGAGAAGAAGAAGAAGAGAAAATATGTATTAAATTCAATTTAGCTTAAATAACACCATAGGAGAGAATTGCAGGGTGGGAACGACATCGTAGGGGAGGTGTGGAATTTCTAGTGTAACATCTACTGTCCATAAAAACGACGAAAATATTGCAATATAAATTGGAGTCTGAATATGTCCAGAAATGTACCTACTAGTTTGGTAGGTTCTCCGTTGTTTTCCCCTCGTCATTTCACCAAGATTGTCCACAGTTCTCCTTTCACTATAATCTCAGTGTCGGAAAATAGGGCAGCACTTGTGTTGTTTGTGTGTGTGCTTGCGTCCCCCAAGATGGTGTTTCGCAGTTTGCTCAGTGAGTGTTTTGTGTGAATTATTTCATTGTATGCGATAGAAACGTGGACATTATGCAGAAGTGGAGAGAAACGTCTACTCGCAATTGAAATGTGGATATGGAGAACAATGGAGCGTTTGAAATGGATAGACAAAATAAGAAATACAACTATGCTACAGAGTGGGAGAAAAAATAACAATGCTGAAACTGATCAGGAAGAGAAAAAGAAATTGGCTTGATCATTGGCTAAAAAGAAACTTCCTACTGAAAGATGCACTGGAAGGAATGGTGAGCGAGAAAGAAGTTCGGCGCAGAAGATATCAGATGACAAAGAACATAAATGTACCGGTATGGATCGTATGAGGAGATTAAAGGCTGGTTCACAGTAAACCGGAAACGAGAATCGGAACGAAAACGAAAACGGTAAAATTGTTAAAATGTATACATTTAAATGTGAGCATTCACAATTAACGAAAAGCTTGCCGGAGCCCAGGATCGGGAACGGAGAGTTGGCCAAGTTTCAACTTTGGCCTTCACATTTCCGATCACAGGCCACTAGATTCATTCTATTGCCATCTAAAAGCTATTTTGTCGTCGTATATTTTGTAGCATGAAGACCGTGACATAACCTATGCATTATTATGTTCTGTGCTCTGCATCATGGAGCAAGTTTTATTTGCTGAGATTCTAATATTGAAATCTTCACATTTACGATAAGCGGCGCGCCTCGTATAAAGATGAGAAAATGGAGTATACGTGGCTTTCAATAGCTGCATCTTTGAACACCGATCGGAAGCAAATCATATTTTATTACTGTATTGGTTGTATTACACACTACATATTCACGCTTCAATTCAATAACTACTGTTGTGTTCATTTTTGTTCTATTACAAGTGTTTCTTCTGTAATTATTTTACGTTATGGTAGACTTAAAATAGGTTGTGATAATAAAGATGCATGGGCATATTTATAGTACCTTACCTAATGAAATGTTTCAGTTGAAATTTCGAAGTTGGTTAACCTGTGTTTATCTTGGCTGCCTTGTACTCATGAGAGAACGCCATTGGTCAATTATACACAAATAACATGAGAATGCGTAATATCGACTTTACATATCGTTATTGACATGCATATCGATATGCATAGTCGTCTACGTTCTCGGTTTATTGTGAATCAAAAATTTTCATATTCACGTCCTCTGCTTCTCGTTTTCATTCTGGTTCTCGTTCCCGGTTTATTGTGAACCAGTCTTAAGAGGAGGTGAACAATAAGGACGATTGGGGAATGCTAAGTTTGCAGTGAAGGACCTTCCCCTTGGGGACAAAAAGCTATGAACTACTTCACCATACCGTTTAAGTCCTGCTGTGAAAATTGAATTAATGTGATCTCTTATTTCTAATGTGAGGAACTGAATTAATATGGAATGTTTCTGCTGTTAATTGAACTAGCACTGTTTTTATTTGTGCTGCGAAAAATTGGAATAATGTGATCTCTCAGTTCTGTAAACAACTGGATCGTTTTGGTATTTGTTATGCTGTCAAGAATTGAAATAACATAGGCTTTCATTTCTGCTGTAAAGAATAATTTAATTAGTGTTGACTTTGAATTGTGTGAAAAATTGTATCACCTAAGTATTTGTTCTGCTGCTAAGAATTGAATTAACATAAGTGTTTCAGGTGTGCTGTGAAGAATTGAATTGAATTATGTGACTTTCAGATCTGCTTAGAGAACTGAATTCGCGTTGGCTTTCAATTCTGCTGTGAAGAATTGAATCAATGTGGTTTCAGTGCGTTCTGCTATGAATACCCATAATTAGTACAATCTTTCAGTTCAACCACGAAGATTTTGTTAATGTGGCCTTTTTGTTCTGCTCATACAGTGGCTCCCATAAATATTCGGTTCGTGATTGATTTTACAGTATTTTGCTATTGTTGTTTTATTCTGTGTTCAAGCGAACCTGCATTTCCTTGCAAATACATTATTTAAACACTTTGTACATAACGTTAAATAATTTACATCGAAAGTTTAATATTCACGATGTAATAACAAATAATCGGCAAGTACCATCAAAGTTCACTCTCTTTAATATTCGGTTTTGATTTCTATGCTTTCAATCTAATGCACGTTTTCCGTTGACATCATTGTAGAGTTCAGTAGCGAACGTGCAATCATTCTGTCTACACGTTGTGCACAACCCTGGCGAGGATGGATTAGTATACAGGTCGTCAAATCGGTCGCAAAGGAAACAACACAACTTTTGTGATCTATCATGACGAAGAGGGGCTAAAATACACAAAAATAGCCAAAATATTAGTGTGAATAAGAATACAGTTGGGGCTATAGTGGGAAGAGACAGAAACGAAGGCAGAATCGAGTCCATACCACAGAAAGGGCAGCCAAAAAAATTAACTGAACGAGAAGACCATTCCATCCTGAAGAAAATAAAAGAAAATCTTCGACTAAATGCAACGAAACTTGCAGCATGTGTTCTTGAGGAGTTTAGCAAGCAGGTAGGTGCCGAAATAATTCGAAGAGATTTGAGGAAAAAGTGGTTTAATGGGAGAGTATGTAGGACAAAACCTTACATAAATGAAATAAATAAAAGGATGCGGCTTCAGTTCGCAAGGGAACATGTCCACAAAGAGAAAAACTGGTGGGACGTTGTGATGTTTGCTGATGAAAGCAAATTTAACGTCTTCGGGTCGGATGGACAACAGTACGTGTGGTATAAGAAAAATGAAGATCTCGGAAAAAAAGAATCTGTTGCGAACAATGAAACACGGTGTGGGCAACGTCATGGTATGGAATTGTATGGATGCAGGTGGAGTTGGTGAACTTGTTTTCGTAGAAAAAGAATGGATCAGCATGTGTATTTGGACATTATTAGAAATAATTTAAAATGAAATGGAGAGAGCTAGGGATTAAAGACAGTTTCAAGTACTATCAGGACAATGATCCTAAACACACAGCTGTAAAAGTGCATTTATGGCTTCTATACAACTGTCCGAACCCCAGCACAATCACCGGATTTAAATCCGATTGAGATTCTGTGGAAGAACCTTAATCGCAATATCAGACAAATTTCTATCACTTCCAAGACAGAACTGAAACGGAGATTAACGGAAGAATGGAGGAAAATTAGTCCCCAATTTACTACGAAGTTATCCAGGAGCATGCCAAGGCGTTTGAGGGCTATTTTGAGGCAAAAGGGGTGTTCAACAAAATACTGAATTGAACAAACCGAATATTAATGGGGCACTATGTTCTATCAGAAATAATGTAATAATTTTTATAACTTTTATTATGCAACAGAGAAGATGTTTTTCATTTTGTTGTAATTCTATGTAATTTTACGGAGAGTATAATTTTAAGTTTATTATAGTGCACATTTTTACTTTCACTAATTTTTTTGAAAATAACTAGTGTATTTATTTTAATCTTACATGCCAGTCAAACCGAATATTAATGGGAGCCACTGTAAGTACGCGTTTAACATTCTTGTTTAGATAGTGGGCAGTGTTAAAAGTGAAAGGTTATTATGTATGTGGTGTATACACTTTGTATCAGCAATGATCATGTAGGCGTGCTTTGCTGTGGAACTTCACTTTTAAAGACAACTACCAGCCCACATCAGCAATCACATTCGTCCACGTCTTAGGAATTTTTTCCTCTGCACTGGACCGGTTTATGTTGATCGAGGCAAGATCCAGTCTTATTGTGACGTAATTTGGTTTTTGCTACACCTGCTCACGGTAATTAGTAATGTGCAGATGTATGCTTGAAAGTACATTAATTACCCATTGCAAAGTGTTTCGTGAACTGGTACAAGAAAGCAGTTTTCTGACGTAGCAAAATACCCGTCCGGCCTAGAAAATATTACTGCTCGAAGGTGCGAATAGAATGAACACTTAACACACGTAATTAGATGTAATTGAACGTGAATTATCTAAGTACTGTTGTGCAAGATTTATGGGTTTTTGCAGCGTGTGTACAGCAGAAATAGGCCTACTCCAAGTTTCGAAGGTCGGAGAGGAGTACGGTTGCCAACTTTTTTTTTTTTTTTTTTTGAAGAAAATACGGGAGATTACGGAATCGACAAAATTTCATACAGAAAATTGACAAATTATTCCGTTCAGTTACTAAAAAAACAACTTTACTTTATATTTCGCCAGCTAGGCTTAAATAAGAATATTTTGAGACCGATTTTGTCTCGCGTAATAGTTGAATTAGACTACAGCTTGCAGCGCTGATTTGATTAGATGTGTCGTGCTCCTGTTTCTAACGTGTTCGATTATTGTTCACGAGATAAAGCATTGTGAATATTCAAATTTCAGTCCTTTGAATAAATTTCATATTATGTACTTCTAAACTCTTTTTCACTTTGATAAAATATGTCTATTTCTTTTAGAAATCGCAATTTAAATATTCGAAACTCTATAAACAGGAGATATAAGAAACATTGATTTTTACTTTTTGGATAAAAAAATATAACTATTATGAAACAGGATGTATCTAGAATCTAGATGCGTTTTGTTTATTGTGAGAATAATTTTATCTTGCCCATAAGGTGGTTTTAAATAAATATTTAGTTATTAAATTCACGTGACAGTATATTTTGTACTCAGTGCTATCACAGTCTAGTATATACAGTCACGAAGCTCAATAGGTAGTAAATATGCATCCATAGATAGTTGCTAACTACTAGGATCGCTAATATCGCCTCATTACAGACAATGCGAATTGGTACCGGCACAGTCTACTTTTCCTAGCACCCTCACAACTCAAGCTTCTTGACTGTATATACTAGACTGTGAAGCTATTGTCATTGTTCAGTGCCTAAAAGAATAAGCAGAGGCAAACACACGAAACGGAGTGGGGAGACGAGTTAGAGCTCATCGTTTCAAGCGAAGCTACATATACTGTCATCCTCTGAGGAGTTTAGTGCTGAGAGGAATGCGGTTCCGACTAGTCTAGCGCGGTACTGGTGTAGGAGGGAACAGTGACAGCGGCAGTCTGGAAGGAAGTACAATCATACTGAAAACATTCGCCCAATTTAAGAGAGCAGTATGCCTATTAATTTTCTAACGTCTTTTTGGCGAGATAGAGAATTGTAGAACATTTTTATTATTTATTATTTATTTATTTATGTATTTATTTGTTTGTTTGTTCATTTTGTTTATTTATTTATTTATTTATTTATTCTGGTGAAGTTAAGGCCATCACACCACCAGAAATACAAATACAATAAAATAAATAAAAAGAAAAATCATAATACAACTACAATAATATAAATGAAAAGAAGAATCATACTATAAAATTCAGTGATTAGTAGAATTGAATTAAATTAGTAAAGTAATCAATTTAAATATACTGTACTGCTGAACTCACTTGAGAAGTAAAACTATTTAAGTTGTATTTTAAGATATTACCATCAAATGATTTTCGCATGCCATTATAGGAATCTGTTTTTCACGATACCAATCACACATATTCTAAAATTCCAATAGAATAAAACCAAAAACTTTTCCGCAGCATGTTTCCTTAAAAATGACTTGTAACAGTGAAATATTTAACAGGAGTAATTCATATAATATTAACATAGCTAACATCAGGGAGACGTTTGAGCAAAAATTGGAACAATATATTTAATATATTGTGACAGCTACACCGGGGTTCGAACGCGTGTCCGTTGGTCCCTTAGGTGTGGCGGCGAGAGGAGCGTCTGGATGCTGAGAGGGTAGAGGGGCGGTGTACTACTGCGACTCGCGAGGAGAGGTTGCGCGCGCATCTGGTGCTTGCCGAGAATTGAAGGAAGCAAACTGCTACGTGCGGAGTGAAGGGGGGGACGGACCCTCCCGAATCTTCCAGAAGTCCGTCAGAAGTGGAGATATCCAGATACTTCGAGAGGACACCCGTAGAAATTTCTCGTAACTATGGTTTAGTTATAAAAGAAGAAACGCAAGTGAAATTCAGTCAGTCAGTAAGCCAGTCTTGTGTAGCAGTGAGGCCAGCTTCGAGACCAGAGCGCGACTTGAGTTGTGTCCGTAACTGTGGAGCCTGAAGCCCGGAGTTCGAGTGCAGTGGACCGCAGTTGGGGGACCTGAGTTCGAAGTTCAGCGGATCGTCTCTGAAGGTCTGTGGTTCGAGATTCTGTGAACGCGAGTGACTGAGCTAGAAGAACTAGCCAAGACAAACGAGCTGTGAACTGAGAACTGACCGTTCTGTGTTGTAAATAGTGCTTTGTAAATATTAGTTAATATTAACAGTTCATTGTTGTTCGTAATAGTCCAAGTAAATTGTCATTGTCTGTGGAGTGCACTAACGAATACTGTGTTACTGTGTAGAAAGTGAAGAGTTATTGTTAAGATAATAAAATTACATTGTTGTTGAGTTGAAATAAATTTACATTATTAATAACAAAACCATATAGACCTAGGTAAACAATATGTATATGAAATATTCACAAACTACTACAAACTGAAGACTGTATATTTTTGGACGATTAATACTTCCCACTCCGCTCGGCTCGGCTTGGCTGTAGCAACAAAAGAATCTACCTGCACCCCCCCCCCGCACCGATGGCAAGAATACCTCCGGTCCCAGCACTAAACTCGTCGGAGGAAGACAGTACTTTCGTGCGATCCATGTATGCCTAACTTGTACTCAAAATAACCAAACGCAGGACTCTAGTCATAACCGTTTCGGATGAGAACCAGTTACGCATACGTCAAATAAGCACACTGTTTTCCTTACATATTGCAAGCACGCAGAACATGAATCTGTCCATCACTAATATGATATAACCAGGTTTTCCACCCTAGTGCCACTCCATATTTTTTATGATTGATTTTTCACCAAAAGTGCAAATATTAAGAGATAGTCTTGTTTATATCAGTGAATTTCAAGGTTCATATAACATTTCTTACTTATCTTATTCAGAGTTTTAAAATTCATTTTTAAAGTTAATGAGTTATGATTGTTCTTATCCGGGTGTGCAACTTAAAACTCTTAAGATACCTACGTGCATATTTGTTAAAGCAGTCCTAAACAGATGAACGGATCGTCAATTTACGTCTCTTACTTGGAAAAATGTTCGTCTCTTGAGATCTGTAACACGAGAGAAAATGCATTTACCGTTTTCGTGCCTGTGATAATCGTTTTAATCATAGGCCTAGCCATCATAAAATGTAAAAATACGTCTTAATAGATTGTTCCATATCGAAGAGGGGTAGCTGAGTTTCTTCGTTAGAAGATTTTTCTGGTTGAAACGATCGTGGTTAGTTCGACTATGAGCTTTGCCTTAGGGATTTAATATACACATTTGTCCTAACATGTTATTGTATCAGCAGAAATAAACGATTAAAATAAACGAGGGAATAGAACGTGTTTAAATAATTTCAATATGTAACTTTTTTAAAATGAAAACTTTGAATAAGAAACAAAATGTTCAGTTTGATGATGTTCTAATAACATTTCAGTTTATACACTGAATTATCTTAACATGTTAATACAAGAAAGTTGGTTCCATTTATCAGTGTTTTCTGTGTTAGCCGGTTCGCTTATTCGTTCGACATAAAGTGTATTATTGTTTTGTGCCATTCACGAACATGGTACGACTTGCATGCGAAGCAGCAAAAGCAAAAATTATTACTTTTCCACCTTTTTAACCTCAATGTAATTTTCTTTATCCCGGTAATATTGAATATTTTGTGTGAATGTTTACAATGTTCGCTTTCCAGGAATTTTGCAGTCGTGTGTGTTTGCATACGGATTTGTGAGTGACTAACTGAATAGCGACAGTGAGCGTTTGTTAGTATTGGCATATCAGCGTACATATTAAAAAGAAAGAAAAATGTTTAAAATACATGTCACATTCACGAAAAAAAAATTGAGTTCATAGTGTTGCATAGCAAATACAGTGCGCTTGTAGCTCGGCCGGACCGTTCCGCGGCGGCCTTGGATTGGGTGAAGATTGGCGCGCATGCCGCCAGAGTTACACGTAAACGACCGGCAAGTCATGGGTACGGAACACTAACTACTCTACTAAAATTAGGCTTACCTGGATCACAACAGATGTTGAAAGTGATGACCTTCAACTCGAACACATTCCCTATATCTTCGAAAACAATTCTGGTTCACTCGCAAAAGCTCATGTTGACTGATTGCCTGTATTTCTCTCGTGATGTTGTCCTTCAATTCTTGTAACGTGTGCGGATTTCATGCGTACACATTATTCTTTAACGTTCCCCATAAATAAAAATCGCATGGAGATAGGTCAGGGGACGATTCAACAAGGCTCATGACAACAATCACCTCCTACATAATAGTCAAATTGGCTAGTCTCTTATATGAGACAACTCATCGTGCCTAAGGTATTCCGTGGTTTTCCTAAGGCGTAAGACAAATTTCGGGATGAGCCCTATAAGGAATGGGCCACGGACCTATATGCCCTTCCCCGTATGTATTCCCCTTTTCTTGTAAAGGACGTATGCCCTAGTTCAGGACCTCTAAATTGTCTATTAAATGTACGAGGTCACTCAATTAGTTGCAATTTGAAAGGACAGGGACCTCTCAAATTGCAGATTTAGAATTCACGGCGCCTCTTCCGACGGCCTTCACATGCCTTGTCATCGAACAGATGACAGCGTCTTGCCATCCTAACGGCAAACAACAGCCAACTCCTCCTCGCCCCGTCCTGTGATCACTTGATCAAATCTCCGTCCCTCTCGCGTATGTGGTACCTAAGAGGTTACGCCCAATTTCGGCATCCCCTTCAACATTTTCTAGAGCTCCTTCAGTAGAGCAGCGTAACCCGAAGTGAGACTAGTGGCCAACAGGCTTGGAACTCACATATTTAGTTTTGTACAGCCCCCAACCCCTTGCAAGGACGCGTTTTGCGTACCTATTAAATTTGTCCTCCCAATTCTCTTTCGATTTTTCGATTTTCGATTTTCGAGGTCAGGGGAACGAGGTGGTCACAATCCTCGACTAATTATTCTGTCACCAAACACACTTCGCAATTCACGCATAGAATTTGCAGCGGTGTGCGCTGTAGCTGAATCCTGTTGAAACAAGCCACTCAATCGTTCATTTCTTGTTATTTGCGGAAAAAAAAATATTTAAAATTAAAGTTATATAAACGTGTGAATCAACTGTTGTGTCGAAAAATATGGGACCGATAATTCTACTCGCATTCACTGCACACAAAACCCCAACCTTTGCAGCGTGGTGAGGAACTTCATGAATAATATGGGGATTTTCGGTAGCCCAGTATCTATTGTTCTGAGTAGAAACGTGACCGTGAAGATGAAACCACGCTTCATCAGTGAAGAACGTTAAAAGTGGGTCCACGTCGCCATTATCAACGGACTGCACAAACCAATTGCAATAATTAACCCTACTTACAGGATCTTGTGGTTGTAAAGCATGAACTACAGTTACCCTCTATGGCTTAACATTCAGAAGTTTCGTTGCCACAAAAGCTGTCGTCTTGGAAATGTTAACCTCTTGTGCTAAACGTCGCAGTGATTTGCAGGGTGAGTGCTCTAACCGGTCACCTACTTCTTCAAGCTTCTCTTCTGTCAGTACACGGCGTTGTTGAACACGTTTCTTGTTCAAAAAAGATCCTGTACGTCTGACTATTGACAAGGTCATGAATAGTTGATCTTCTAGGAATTCGAACACCTGCAAACCGATTTTCAAATTCTCTTCGACACCTTCTTGCAGAAGAGTATTTCACATACGCGTCATGGAGAAAAATACGTTGTTCTAAAGTGTACTCAAGCATTATTAACAGACACTTTATCACCACGAGACAACACAATTTTACTCACAGCACGCGCACAGACGTCTTAGAGGCTGAGTAGTATAAATAAGATTGTTGTACACAAAACACAACTCCCATTTTTTTACTCCCATTTCCGTAACTACCCATAGATCTATAAATGTTTTGAGGTAAATTCTACAGCTGTAAATATATATTCGACCGGAGGTTTAATTACATACGATAATTAGTGCCTTAAACATAACTGTTTGGAAGCCTAAATGTCGACGTTTTTCAGTTTGTTACATGTTCTTGTTAAAAATGATTATGCAAAATTTTTTACAGTGAACTGGGAGGAAACAGGCATTTTTGTCGATGTTTTAAATATCTGTTAAAATTATTAAATTGTTTTTACGGGTGCGCTTGGGAGACGAGCGTTCCGCGGATCGATCCTCGTTGTGGGAGGAGATATATCTTCATTCCACAGGACTGGCTATTTGCCGCTTGTCTTTTATTATATCCTGTGACGTCTCCGCCGTGGCCCAGATCGTTCTGACTACACGATTAGGGTGGCCCTTATGTGACGGAGTCTAGCATTAGTCCTAGGAAGGATCCAGAACGTCTGGATGATGTGGAGTCTCAATCAGAAGAAAATTATTTTTATGTGAAACATTCACCACTGAGTTCACTTTCAGTTACTCGATATGAGCAAAATTCCTTATATAAGGTGGGTGCTCCTGTTATGGCCATGTTCCTGATATGGCCACCCCGCTATTGTGAGTTAGTTAACCAAAAATTCCGCTAAATTGCAGCAGCATCATCCAGTGAAAGGTCTTCCTGGTATGTCACTTGATCGTTTTCCATCCAGTCAGGTTGAGCAATATGGCGTCAGTTGCCTGTTTTGCGGTTTTCATGTAATCTCTTCTTATTTTTCTCTGGTAAGTCTCCTTTGTTTTATGCATGTTTCTCAAAGACTTGTTCATGAAAGCCATAGCACTCCATTCAGTTTTTAATGTTCTGTTGATTGGTGTTGTCGTTGTTGGCGTATCTTTTACGAGTTATTCATAATCAAACGATTTTCGTGAAAGCTTACCTGCTCTTGATATGGCCATATTAAATGCACCATGACCCATATAAAGTTCATTTCACTTCTATTTTTTCACCTGACAAATTTACATGCCTTATAGCTGGGATTACGCAAAAATTTTGTATTTTAAGAAAAAAACTTAATTTTTTAATGGAAAAACCTGTTTTGACTACACTTTTGAATTATAAAAAATTATTAAGTGTCATGTTTATTCATTTTACACCAAAAATATTTAATTTTAGCACAACTGCGCTATCAAACTGAAAACAATCACGGTTTGTAGAACATGGAACAAGGGTGGCCATATCATGTGCACGTGTTCCTGATATGGCCACTAGGTAGACTTTTGGAAATTGGAACTTTTTGGACAATTAAAGCTATTTTTATGGGGAAAGGAAATTGTATTAAGAAAGTCCATTAGACTGAGAACGAGTAAGAAAAAAGTGGTTTACATTTTTTTTCAAAATGGCGGCTAGAAAAATTCTCAAACCTTGGCATGGCCATATCAGGGACACCTACCTTATGAAGACAAATCACAGTAGGCCTACAGAATTGGAAAAACAGATAAACAGCATTTACAAAACTACTTGTTCCATATTATAAATAATTTATAAGTATTGTTTGAATGTATTTCCGCAGAGATATGGAAATCAAGTTTCACAGCTTCTAAATACTTCGTCTTTAATACTTCGTGTAATGAGAAACTAAAGATGAAGTAAGCGATGTCAGGCTGTACAATTTGACTTCGTTCACCATTTGCTCATTTGTCTGATGTTAAAAACCTTCTCCTCAGCATTCCATTTCAAATATTTGTTCTCTGTGAGGAGTCAGACGCGATGATATCGCATAAGCCAGGATTCAGCCTTGTTATATAGCAGATCAATCCAGCTCAGAGCCCTCAAATCTTTCTCTCTCAGATCCATCTAATCCTTTGTAAGACGGGCTTCCTTTCTAATGCAAACGCCAAAAATCGAGTTTTTCTGCACTCAAAGCAAAACTGTGTCTGGTCTCTGTGGCAGGCATTTTTCATTTGAAGGAAAAGTGACTCGAGAGATAGAAATGCATAAATTTCAAGTGCTTCAATCTCTTACACAAGTGTTAAAACTTACCAACTTACCTAGCTCTATGTAGCACTTTAAACTTTCTGTGTAGTTACTTGTTGAGTTAACCTCTAGTCTAGATTAAATGAAGGATGTTGGTTTTTGGTTTGTACCCACACGTAAGTCCTGACCAGAGCTATGAAGTTGGTCCCAAAACTGTTGAGTTAAATGAGCTTCGACTATATCTCTACCGAATGAAAGGTAATAGCGCATCTCTCAATGTCAGTAAACTAGAACGACAAACATGTACAGTCGGGTGGTAACCAAACATGTGCTCCAATCGTCCACAGCCTTAGAACAAGAAAATAATAAGCGAATAATATAAAAAACAATAATTTGTAATTATAAACGTCGTAACTCCCAAACTGAAATAATTTACCCATACATATAAAAATAAGATACAAAGTATACAATTATAGCCTCATGAACATTTTCATTTTATCGAAAGAAATATTCCTTTCTATGTTCAGAAAGAAAACAAGATTTGTACTCTGAAAATATACGTTCTACGTCACAAGATGTTACTGGAGCAATTCTGAAATATGATATGGTATGTCTTACTATCCTCACGCGAACAACTATATCACTGTCCTTCGCAAGTCTCTCGTGGCTCCGACTTAAAGAACGTAGAACTTTACACTCTTTGTCTTTACTCTTTCGAATTCTGCACACTTCAACACCAAATTACCTTTCGTCTCGTTTCTCTTATCTATACTCTAACCACGACGTAAATACCAGATCACTTATCTGTGGCACGCTAAGTATACCTCTTCATAGAATATCTTGTTATTCATCATCTTTTACAATATCCACCTCGCGTCAATGGAATTCGTTGTCACAAAGTATTAGGGGCTGCAAGACAACAGCTTAAACGATAACCTTATTAGCATTTCACTCCAATCATACTGATTTAAACGATCACTGACTACATTGTTACTTTTTTCTTTAGACATCATCCTGATTGTGCTGTATTTTAATTGTCTCGTAATAATCTCTTTCTATTATCTAATATTATTTGAAATATATTAACATTCTATGTATTTTAGTTTAATTCTGCTACACAGTTTATTTCAGTGTTTAATTAATAGTTCATAGTATTTTGTTGTTTAATTTGTAAATAACTTTTGTATACATGTAACTCTCATCTAAATCAAATTGTTGAATTCTTTGTAAGTTCATGCATATGTATATACACTTTTTGCTGGTTGAGTGGAAGAGAAGGCCTTACGGCCTTAACTCTGCCAGCTAAAATAAATCATTATTATTATTATTATTATTATTATTATTATTATTTTGTGAATCTAATAGTGTACCTCGTATGTGGCACATAATATCTGTAGTGGTCGGCAAAAGTGGCACAAGTCAAAAATGTTAATTTCACAGGAGAAGGAAAAACCTGTTTTCACACTGGTTTATGTCCATTTGATTTTCTTCTGTATTAATTATTCTAATGTGAGAAATACTTATGTCTCTTTTCCCGTAAATTGTCAATAAATTAATACATTTTTTTTTGTGGAAACTGACTTATGCCACTTTCCCCAAGCATTCCAGATATTAAACCCATAATTGTTTTCAATTGAGTTTCTCTTTCCATTGGTACTATTTTAATGCACCTCAGATTCATAGAACGTAAATTACATGTGTTCGAAATCGGAAAGTTTTTCTATAGAAGCCTTGCATTGTCTGGTCTACAGTATTTTCAATTGATTTAGACTTGGAGAGAGAATTACGTAAATATTAGGTATTGATGTACCTACTAGAGGCTCATCTTGATATTCGGTCGGTTTTTATTTCAGTATGTCCAGTATGGAAACCGTAAACCAGTAGACGCATTAATATTTTATTACACATGACACAATCATGTATGCCTATGCGTTTAACTGAAATTTGCTCTATGAAGTTCTAAAATATCAGGTCACAACGCCATTTCTATATTTCATCACTTCTTTTTGGGGGCTATTTTAATTGGTACACCAGCTAACAGAACGTAGCAGCATGATTGTACTTCATCGCGGTTGCGCTTCTCCAATACAGACTATGTTTGTTATCCTCAAGCTGCTTATCCAGGAAGGGAAGCTGTCACGCTTGGCCGTCTCTCGCGGCAGCCTCGCGATTTTGTTCTTTTGGTTTCGAGATAAGAAGGCAAAACAGTTTGAGCCACCAGTTAATGCGCGAAAATTGAAGTGTGATGACATCTTTACCAGCCAACAGTTCCCACGAAGCGAGTTAATCACTACGAGGCATCTTTGATCGCTTCCAAAAAAGACTGGATTTGGCTCACGGGTGAGGCGGCATCATGAGGAAGCCTCGCTTCGTGGATACGCGTCTTTAGGGTACACGGAAAAAAAATTGCCGATTGCATTATTTCTTCAGATATTGTGTTATTGGCACCATCTGGACATTATAAGAATTTTCATTTGGTCAATTCAAAGTAGGAAATAAAGAGCTCATCCTAAGACATAATACATTTGAAATCTTTCCGTACAGGGAAGAATAGACTCATTATACTGACTATTACACTTTTACTACGTCACACTACTTTTGACCAATAAAACGGTACGAAAGGACGTCTTTCAACCAATCATGGCTGCTTATCGCACAATTTTATCGGGTCCCTAGCATTTGTTTAATTTTATCGCGCCCCTAGCATTTGTTTATTTTTATCACTACCCTAGCATTTGTTTCTTTGTTTGCCAACATTTCAAACTGTTCTGGTCTGGACGTCAAAAAACAGAAAATTACAAACCACTCCAGTCGATGCACAGCACTTTCAAATATGACTCGCATTGGCATTCAAGAGCAAGAATTAATAAAGATCACTGGTCATAGCTATGCATCTTCCCTGAAATAAATGAAGAGCACCATTCGGAAACCCTGAATAAGTTGAGGGATACACCATGTACATCAACGAGTTCACTTCTTTTACGCACACGTCCAATATAACATCAACTGAACCACCAACCATTAAACCATTCAAATTTGAAAATTGTACTTTCAATAATTGTTTCTTTTAAAATCATTCATGTTTATTTTTTATGTCATCATCGTTAATTAAAACGTTTCTTGTTTATTTCATCATCCCTAATTAAAACTTTTCTAACATTTGTTTATATTATTTAGGTTATGTTATAGCTTCTGCTATATGATATTATGGATAGTCACGTATCAGAGATTGTTTAATACTAAGATTTATTGAAAATCATCTGTCAAGTGACGTTGATTACTGGGATCGATATAATTGAAGTGGAATGTAACTGTTTTAATAAGAATGAAAATGAATCAACAAAGCTTTCTTGACCAGTAACCCACCACAGAGTTCAATGATGATTCCATAGTTGGCACAACTGATAACAAGAAAATAGCTAACCATAACACACTACTGCCATCTACTAGCGTAATATTTGTAATGTTGAGATGGTACAAATTTGAAGACAGTTTTGTATTTTCGTAAGTCAATTAATATTTTATTGTATTGGAGTACTTCGTTACTTCTAATGTTTATATACTTTCTTCTAATCGTGTAATAGTCAATTAAATCCCACTCGAGTTTTGATTTTCTCTAGATAAATCAAAACCTCTAGTGAGATTACTGTTGATTAAAATGCTCTCCTGTAAATACGAGAAAATATAATGAGACTCTTTTCTTCCTGTACCCTTCCTTTGTGATTGTCAGTTGAGTGGGCGTAAAAGTATTTTACTAGATCAAGGAATTGCTGTTATCCACCATGCAAAGAGCGTTCTATAGAGGAATTAAAAATTGATGAATATAAGGAGAAGTACTGTAGGAGATACGGTAAAACGAAAGGAAAGAGAATTAAGTCAAAGTTTACAGCCGAAGTTATAAAACAGATAGATAACATCGAAATTGATGTCAATGCTATTCAGAAATGGAGACGAAGAGTAACACAAGAACATCCTGCATTAATGAAATGAGGAAGAAATGTGGGGGTACAGTTTGTGATTGTATTTTTAATAGAGACAAAAACTGCTGGAATTAAGGTTCATTAGCATATAAAAACGAATTTTGTTTGGGTAAGGTGAAAGTTTATTTATATCGCGCAAACCAAATGAATAGCTGAAAAATTAAAACTCTAAAATGCATTTGAAATGTTGTTGCAGTTTGGAATAAATCTACAGCTGGTTTGAGAGAGATTACTTTCATTGAATGAAACATTTAAGGGAGAATATTATCTGATGGATCTTAAAGTAAATATTCTCAACACTGTAAAATATATTGGGGAAAATCTAAAGAAAACGTTACGCATTTATCAAGATGTTAACATCGAGCACAAGTTACGACGTTGTGCCTCTGACTGCTTTATAGCTATTGCAATGTTACAGAAACACCACTCAGGTCCTTGATCTCTACCTAACGAAGCCTTCAGAAATTTAACTTGATTCATTATGAAATATAAGAGGAAGAAAAAAAATACTGAACTTATTCTGGATGTAAAAGATGAATTTAATTATGTTAATGTCATTAGAGGAAATAGGCCTACCGTCCCGAAAAGGGTATTGCAGGAAATAGCAATTACTGAATTTTGATTAATTATTTAGTGAGCAAATTTCTATAAGTTAATTTGGTGATAAAGAACTAAACTGCATATTATTGATTACATTTTGTATTCGTAGATTAAATGAAGTCTCCCAGATTTATGAATATTAATGTGACTTGCCGTAAATAAACAGCACACATTTTTTTTATAAAATATTGTTCTTTATTGAGTAAATGAAATTATGATAAAGGTAATTTTTCATATTTTCTATGCAACTTTTCCTTTGATACATGTTTTGTAAGCGAAATTTTAAATTAATCTTTAGACTATCTGTTTCAACTTTACTTTCAAAACATTGAAAATGTCCAGATAAAAATCGCGTGTTGAATTTGTGCTGTATTTCATAAACACACAGAATAAATCTAAAAGTTATGAGAGCGTGACCATATGACTGTTATTTTATTAAACTGTTAGCAAACGGAACATCTTCAACTTCCTGGAAGTGGAAACTCTGGTGCTGTTACAGATAAACGCCACGTACAACTTCTCCGTTCAGAGAGAGACGAGTTCATTGTCATTCTCTTCATATACCGGTTACAAAATAAAATCCCCAAAATAGAAGAGTACGTAAATAAATGAAAATGAATATTCGTTGTGGTATCAAACAGATTTTGTTTTAGCGTTTTATTTCTCGTGTACCAAACAAATTTCAGTTCCTCAACTTTAAAACTATACAAATTAAAGGAAGAAAATATTGTATGCTGAAAAACAAATTTAAATATTTTCCGAGGAATACAAATTTTCAGCCTCTGTGGTATTAAAAATTGGTTTTAGTGTGTGTGTCTGCAACGATCGCTTCTAAACTGCTCGTCGGATTTCTTTAATTTTAATTGTCTAGGAGTCCTTTATTCTTGTATGGTACTCGTTAAATGTAGTAATTTTAGTAAACATTTCTGCGCTGAATCAGGAATACACCGGCACGTGGAATACATAACCCATTTTCGGGAATGAAAGTACTATTATTGTGTCGGTTTCCATGTCTTATTTTCGTTTCGGTTTAAAAATGGAGAGTAGGGATCTATGATAACAAAGTCATTAAGTGTATGCAGGTGGTTACAATTAAAGTGACGCTACTCACAGTGTCCCAGTGTGGACTGTAATGAGCGTATGATAGTGATATTTGGTAGATATACTAATAAGATAGGCTAATACTGAAGGAATTTACGCCAGAAACAAAATTAGTTAAAATTTTCGCGAACAAATGCAAATGTGGCGCTGCAAAAGCAATCAACACATGGAAATGGTATAAAATATATAGGAATAGGACCTAGACAGAAAAGGTAAAGCACATGAGAAAACTGTAATGTTAACAAATCCATTATTAAGTGGTTACAAAACGTTTTCAATTTGTCCACTGGAGACATCAGCGACAAGCTGCATCCTTAAAACGACGTGATCAACAGTTGCTCACAACAGTTCTGGTGGAATCTGAGAGACATGTCGCCGTATGCTGGCCTTGAGATCAGGCAGAAACCTGATAGACGCGATCTTTCAGATATCCCCATAGCCAGAAGTCACATGGATTCAACTGAGGGGATCTTGCAGGTCAAGGATTTGGAAAGCTTCTGAAGATAATGCGTTCATCAATGAATGTTGCACAAAGCAGACGTTTCACTTGGCGAGGGATATGTGGTGTTGCCTCGTCTGGCATAAAAAGTGGTCTCAACATAGTAACTTTCTTACAAGGCAGGAATCACTGCACAAGGATGTCCTCATATCGGGCAGACGTCACGGTACTCCTAACACGTCTTCGGGGTGTAATCTTCTCAAAGAAAAACGGACCAAGAACAAAGGTGCTTGTGAATCCACACCAGACCGTCACGTACTGTACTCAGAATGGAATGACTGTTCATTCATCACACGCGGTTTAGCCGAACTACATATGCGACAGTTCTGCGTACTCACTGTTCCTTCAAGTGTAAAATGTGCTTCATTAGTCCACAGAATATTCCCCGGCCACAGGTTATCAATTCCATCCTCGTCAAGAATCGAATGGCAAAACCAAGACGTTGCTGCGGATCATGAAGTTTCAGTTGCTGCACAATCTAGAGCAGGCCTGCACAAGGTTTGCGCTCTCCGAGCCGGCTCACAGCTCATGAGCGGAATGCAGATATTAGCTGCGCTCTGTATAAGGGTGGACTGGAAGAAGGGGTGATCTCGTACAAAATATACATAAAATGAAGTACTATTACGAGTGTTTATGAAATGAATTCCCGTTCAGTGTTTGCAAAACTATCTTGGACTATTATTAATTAATAAAGAAATATTTATTTTACAGAAGTAATAGAAATTCTATAGCTACTTAAATGTATAATATCATTTTGTTATATTTCTATTTATCAGTACATCAAAACGAGGTTTTATGCTGTTGGCAGCTGAAAGGAACAGTAGCCTACTGATCGTAATGAAACATCAGTTACAGATGTTCGATGTCTGCCTTTATTAAAGTTGATTATAGAAAACAGTTGCTCACAAATATAAATGTTGAGCCAAACATAGCAATCATTTTCACAGCCAGCCTGTGTAGTCGTGGATATTATTGCTAATGTTTAGTCTTGTAAAACTCAACTAGGCTAGTAGTATTATTCAAACGATCTTTAGCTCTTAGGTCACACTGAAGATCAGTAAGTTCGAGCTGTAAATCGTTAAATGTTAAATGTTATGTTCCGTCTTTTGGATTCCTCCATACTGTACTGTAGCAGTAGGTAAGCAACGTTAAACAGTTACTGAGAATAGGCTTACACACTGCACTCCACTAGATAACTGAGTGGTCGTTTCCGTCTCCTCTACCTATAGCAAGTCTATGTCATTCTGACGTATTTTCCTTCGTTTCAGCGAGCGGTAAACACCGCTCTCCCTCTCCGAAGGAGCGCGTGCGTCGTTGAGCGCTGTTTGTGCAGGCCTAGTCTAGAGTCTTGTAAGGGTACCAGTGGAAAACGCACCGCAGGGATTTTCGAAATGTTGACCATGGATAGACAATTCACATGACATCACTCGAGCACTTGTTGCGGAATTTGGGGCACGTGCTGCATTGTCAGCTACAGCCGTGGTAACAACTGCCTTCCTCTCCCTGATGCCACACACAGCTCACCTGTTCTCGAATTTCTTTATCGTCTTTGGCCCATTTGTTGACAGGAGTCCTCCTCTTCTCAGTCCATTCAGGCGGCGGTGTTCCCTGAATGCAGCACTGCTATTGCTGCCATTATGTTAAAACTAAGAGCGCACGGTCTTTCCTCTTAACAGCTATAGTGTATTCCTCACGGTATGCCAAATGACGTCTGGCACGTACAATTTGTACAGCCTCAAATTTTCGTCTGGTGGCGAAAATTGTAACTAATTTTGTTATTCGCGTAAATCGCTTCCGCGTTCTCTTATTAGCATATATCTACCAAATATCACTGCCGTACGCGCATTACAATCCACGCTGGGACACTGTAAGTAGAGTGAGTTTAATTACGAGTATAACCAACTGGTATTTTCTGTTCTTATGAAACGACATTCCGAAAGTAGTTCCAGCTCACAAAAATTGAAGGGCTTGGCAGAATAAGGGTCTAGCCCATTCTTTCATTTTTTTGCAAAATATGATAGCCGGTTCCGTCTAGTGCGTATATTTACGAGTTTTTTTTTGCCGTGGAATATGCCAGTTCCAAAATTGAAGTAGGCCTTTACTTTCATGGCACCGGTAGACGTAAGGCGTTCGTTTTCTTCCTACAAGCTTGTGTTACTTACTTACTTACAAATGGCTTTTAAGGAACCCGGAGGTTCATTGCCGCCCTCACATAAGCCCGCCATCGGTCCCTATCCTGTGCAAGATTAATCCAGTCTCTATCATCATATCCCACCTCCCTCAAATCCATTTTAATATTATCATCCCATCTACGTCTCGGCCTCCCTAAAGGTCTTTTTCCCTCCGGTCTTCCAACTAACACACTATATGCATTTCTGGATTCGCCCATACGTGCTACATGCCCTGCCCATCTCAAACGTCTGGATTTAATGTTCCTAATTATGTCAGGTGAAGAATACAATGCGTGCAGTTCTGCGTTGTGTAACTTTCTCCATTCTCCTGTAACTTCATCCCGCTTAGCCCCAAATATTTTCCTAAGCACCTTATTCTCAAACAACCTTAACCTATGTTTCTCTCTCAGAGTGAGAGTCCAAGTTTCACAACCATACAGAAGAACCGGTAATATAACTGTTTTATAAATACTAACTTTCAGATTTTTGACAAGCTTGTGTTAACAAACAAAAATGTATATTCTCTCTCGGAGATTTGGAGATGTTACTGGTTTTGTATTGCGAGTGCAGTTATGGAAAGTAGCCTATATTTAGTTAAAATGATTTAATCTCGGTGTAAATTCAGAGAATGAAATAATGCCTCAGTTTTTCATCATCACTCCGTAATTGCATTTCATTTTATTATGCACCTATTTATAGAGCTAGAGAAATACACTATCGTTAAGGCTATTTCTGAAAGACAAGATTTTTTATAAGACACTTGATACTCAACTAATAACAGTAGGCGTAGGAAATACTTATTAATTTTGAGTGAGATGTGATGAAAAGTCATAGTAGATATGACTTTTAGAGCCTATTTTTAATTTTATAGACCTTTTCATAATTTTATTAAGCCTAATTTAGATATCTAGAGTCTTTGTTTTAGATCCTAAAAATTCGAAATCTAGTCATGGTTATTGTTACTGCAGCGGATAATGTATATTTTTAGGGAAAATAAATTTTTGTGACTTGTTAAGGGAAATAATTGACTTTGCCTTTGAGAGTACTGTATTATAAGTTGAAGTAACTGACCTTAATTACCGTAAATTATCTGAGTTAATAAATACTAAATTGGATTGAAACTATAACACAACATTATTTATTTACAAGGGCTGTTGAAACTGTACTGGTATGAAATATGAGAAGAAATAATCGAATATATGTTGCCCTCTGAACCCCTTTACTCTTTTCTCATTTCATAATGTCCAAAACGTGTAGGCTATGCAAGGTAAAACAAGCAAAATCTGCAGAGAGAATTGTTGAACTCTGTCTGTGACGTGACCCCGAGGGTGAATATTTTATAATAAAGCGTGCGTCTGCCTGGATGAAGTTTTCATGAGACGTTGATGGTTTAAATAAAACCTAAAGGGAAATAAGAGATAAAAGTGTTTAATTTCTTACTTTCCTATAATATGAGACTATAAAAAGGACGATAATGATATAATAGCTAAATTTACTGGACGTAATTCAAAATTATGTAGGTGGAATTAAAGTACCTTAATTAAATATTCACACATTTGGTTAAAACATTAAGTATCCAGGGAGGGAACATTTTTTATTCTTGTTGGGACAAATTGCGCGCGTACATAGAGACAGGGAAATAAAATTTTAATGCTCTGTTGGAACTAGTGCTGCTACTATTTCCTCTGTCAGTTGCTGTTAGTGCTGGGATTACTACCATTTCTGCTAGTGCTGCTACTACGGGGACAGTTACAAAAGTAAGGTACACTTGGAAGAAAATAAAAATGATATTCTTCTCCTTATATTTACACGTATGTACCAAAATGAAGCTTATTACCTCGTTATTTTAACACAATTTCAAAGACTTCAAATATTTCCCCAACGTGACACTAGCTACAAAATAGTCTGTGTCTAAGAACTTTCGCCTCTGCCTTTTAATCAGTTCCTGGTACCACTTTCCACCTCCCCATAAGATGAAAAAAATTTCTGGAAAATACATTTTTTCATCTTCCCGAAAGCATGGAAATCAAAGAGTTTAAGATCAAGATTATGAGGGTATACACGGTAATTAAAAAAAAAGTATATAGCCTAGGCCTATGTTCACGACAAGAGCTTTCCATATATAGAAGGTAAAGGTTACTGAGAAAAAGAGATTCAAATCGGTTGATCTCTTCAATGAGAACAAATAATTTTGTTAAAATGAAGCTCTGCCCGACATACGGGAAGCTGTAAATCCAAAATATGAAGGATTACTTTTCAAGAGTGTCGAAATTTTTTTATAACTCCATGTATTGAGAACAAGTCAAGGAATTCAGAGAGATTTTTTAGAGAGTCCTCCTCACTGTCCGTACTATGTATGCTCTGATTTTGCCTTGCAATAATTGTTTGGGAAAATAAAAACAAAGTTCAGTAAATGTATTTTAATCTCAGATGAGAAGTGAAACCATAACTTTACTTACTTTTATTGAAATGGTATTTTGAAGTAGTGTCCTGTTGTAATACATGATTAAGTATGATTGGGAATTATGTTTAAAATCAATCGGAAATAAGTTCCATTTTGATATATAATGAAAACGAATAAAAATGGTCTTTTTCTTGTCTTCTTAAAAACACTAAGGCTGCTGTTACCATTACCGTTGTTAGTCTACTAGAGGATGGCGGAAGATAGATTGACACATTGAAAACTTTCATAGAAATTTCATTTCTTGCAATAACATAATAAATGTTGTGTATGTACTGTACATTTATCAGACTTTGGAAAGATTTATTTATGAGAGTATGTACTCAATATGTCTACCATTTTGATTCAGAACGTCTTGAAGTCGCGCGTGCTCCCACACACTCGCACACTCACACACATACACAAATTTCAGACTATCGTCGATACAAGTCTTAATCAGTTTCGTTGTACAACTGCACAATTTTGACTCTCATTTCAAGAAGTGTCTTGAGGTGTTGTTGGAAACAACTTTTCATTCAAGAACCCCCATAAGAAGAAATCACAAGGGTTCAAGTCTGGACTAAGAGGTGGCCAAAACTGACTTCATTTGTGGCATTCTGGTTAACGATGCGATGTCACTCGAAGGCCGAAAATGGTGTGTAGGAAATCCAATACGATATTAGCGGTGTGTGCGGTGGCACCGTCCTGCACAAACCATTGACTTTGTTTCCACACTTGCTGGTGACCGTGTTGGCTGTTGTTACAGTCAGTTTTCCTGAATTTTTTTTTATTTTTTTTTTATCGTGTGTTTAGTGTGGATAGTTGTGTGTCCAGATTATAATTTATGTGTTTAGTTTGCATAGTTTTTTTGTGGATGTATAGTTTGCATAATTTATATGTTTAGACTGTTTAGTTTTTCGTCTTTAGTTGGTATAGTTTTTTATGTATTTAGTTTGTAAGTGTATAGTGTAAGCTCTCTTGGACTTGGCTCCCCAAGTGTAGTAGACCTTCAGCTCATCCTACACTCCTGTAGGAGGCCGTTGCCCTTCAGGCTTTTCGTATTTCGTATACTTCCTGCAGCATCATAGTACTTTCTCTTTATGCGACGAATAATGAGAAAGTGAAAATTAAAGAAATATTTCGTTCTCCCTAATAAGCCATTGTCGACACAGGGAGTGGAAAGCAAATACATTCGTCTATTGAGCAATATTTATAGACAAAACTTTGCTAAGGTAAGAACAGAAATAGAAGGCCAATCATTTCGTCTAGAACGCGGAGTACGACAAGGTGACCCAATCTCTCCCAAACTCTTTACAAGCGTTTTGGAAAATGTATTCAGAAAAATGAACTGGAACAAGCAACAGGAAATAAACATAAACGGAAGACACCTAACAGACCTAAGATTCGCGGACGACGTAGTCCTGTTCGCAAAACACCAGAAGAACTACAGTCAATGTTCCAACAACTCTGTACACAAAGCAAAACCGCAGGTCTATCAATGAACATGACAAAAACACAGCTGATGACAGACAAGAAATCCCCATCTCAATTGACGGAACAACGCTACCATATGCAACGGAATACACATACCTAGGCCAACTAATTTCCTTTAAAGACAAGACTGGAAAAGAAATAAGAAGAAGAATATCCTTAGCTTGGAAATCCTTCTGGTCCCTCCAGTTCATACTCCTGGACAAGACAATCAACAGAAGACTCAAATTCGAAGTACTACAAACCTGCGTCTACCCAACACTACTTTATGGATGAAAAGCATGGTCGACAACAAACAGACAGATGAATGCGCTAGAAATATGCCAAAGGAAAATGGAACGAAAGATATTGGGAATAACTATGAGAGACAGAATTTCCAATGAGTCGCTGTCCCAAATGGCATCAACAACAAACGTCACACAAAGAGCAAACAAATTGAAGTGGAAGTGGGGAGGCCACATCGCGCGGATGAAAGACGAAAGATGGACATACAGAGCCACCATGTGGGACCCGCGCACAGGAGACCGGCACAGAGGCAGACCAAGGAAGAGGTGGGCAGACTTCTACACAACACAAGCAGGTCAGCAATGGTCCAGAATAGCAAGAAGCAGGGGAACATGGAGAACAATTGGAAGTCGACTACCAATGAAGACAGTGCCAGCCACAAACAACATTCCAAGTTGACTCAGTGAAAGTGCATTCAATATAATAAAAGTGTTAGTGAAATCAAATTAACCAAAGTGACAGCGAAATCAACTCCAACCAGACAAAGAAACACTAGACACAACCTAACGCGGAGTAGCTCACCGCGTTAGTGAAACAGAGCTACTCTCTAGCAGGAGGCCTTTGCCCTTCAAGGGACACATTAGGCTATTATTATTATTGTTATTATTATTATTATTATTATTATTATTATTATTATTATTAATATTAATATTATTAATAAGCCAGCCCCACATCCTGGAACGTGTGTATCTTTCGACAGTGACGAAATATGGTAACTGTATCAGCCGTCCAGGGCGGTAGGAAGACCGAATGTCTTAACAAAATTGATTACTCTTCGATATTCCCTATAAGTAGATGTGGAGTGAGTGCACAGCTCCTCCCATGCAAATAGAAGCCGGAACGTGACTGGGTGCGTCCTGGACGTGAACGGGAGGTGTCACGGACGATTGGGGCAAGGCCAGGGCGGAACCTGTGCGGCACAACTTGGGGTCACCCGGACCCAGGAAGGAAGGCACGGCTTTACTCTCCCGATACAAGAAAGGAAGGAAAGAATTTTGATGTTGCAAATTTTATTTTGAAACGCAAACTGGAATACTGTACGCGATTTCGGCATTACTATATGCAGTTTTAGTACTCGCAATTACTTTGCTGTTCGTTGTGAATGATTTTGATATCGATATTTTGTTATTAATTTATATAATTTAATTACACGAAATATAAAAAAATCAGGAGTAACGTCCTGTGGAGTAACGGTCAGCGCGTCTGGCCGCGAAACCAGGTGGCCCGGGTTCGATTCCCGGTCGGGACAAGTTACCTGGTTGAAGTTTTTTCCGGGGTTTTCCCTCAACCCAATTTGAGCAAATGCTGGGTAACTTTCGGTGCTGGACCCCGGACTCATTTCACCGACATTATCACCTTAAACTTATTCAGACGCTAAATAACTTAAGATGTTGATAAAGCGTCGTAAAATAACCTACTAAAAAAAAAGGAACACCCGTATGAGCAAAGCTCGTTTTCTAGTGTAATTTTATTTAATAAAGAAATACAAAAAGGAGAGTTTATATATACAAGGTGATTCACAAGGAGTTACCGCTACTTACGGAGCTTATTTCCGAAAACATTCTAAGCAATATATATATATATATATATATATATATATTGCTTAGCATGCTTACGGTGCTTATTTCCGAAAACATTCTAAGCAATGTATATATATATATTTTGCTTAGAATGTTTTCGGAAATAAGCTCCGTAAGTAGCGGTGTGTATATATATATATATATATATATATGTATATATATATATATATATATATATATATATATATATATACATGCATCTAATCCGCTATGACGTGAACAATGATTGATGAAATAAATAAATAAATATATATATAAACATGGGTCCTATTAGCAATATTTTCGGAGTTACATTATTTTGAAGTTGTTTGTAAAATAGCCATTTTTCTTTATTTTTAAGGGAACCCGAATCACGCAAGTAAAATGGGTAGGCATTGTATACACACATTTAAACTTAAAAAAGAAAATAATAATTTTAGTTTAAGTCGCTTTGCAAGTATTCACGAACACATACAAGATTTTTTTTGCAGTAATAATTTCTTAATCCTACATAATATAACATTTCTTATATTATTAATATTTCTAATTTCTAGAGGCAATTTGTTATAAAACTTAACATGCATAACATGATGAATCTGTAAACTTGATCGATATCTGAACCACGGAACAACAGAAATTATGTTTATCTCTAATATTGTGAAGCGCAACTCAACATAGTGGTTATAGTCGTTTTTGAACTTCTCACAGTTGCCAAGAAAGATTTTTTACATCGATAGCATTGGAAATTAGAGGAATTTCATTCTTGTCAGGCTGATTTGCTGAAGTTATATTGTGTTGATACTACACCTATTTGTTGTAATCAATTCATAATTTATCCAGTATAGTACGGTGACTGTGATAACGAAAATATTCTCTTTAAGGACAAAGCATGTGGCAACAAAGGATTTTCTGCTCTCATCGACGCTCGTAGGAGCTTCAGTGTTGCATTTTACGTTGAAAATTCAAGCAAATTAGATTGAGAACTATATATTTCCAACAACTATCCCCTCATTCCCTCCCCCCATTTTTTGCTGTCTGCACTGTTAGCGGAATTTGTGACATACTTAAGAAAATTTCTCGAAGTGGCTGCTTAATATAAAATAATATTCTTTGCTATGTCTCTTTCGATTTGAGAAGCTTTCGTCATCCAGTCTCCTCTCAAAAAAGCTTAACGTGTTAGAATTTATAAAAGAGTTATATTACCTGTTCTGTATGGTTTTGAAACTTGAATTCTCATTTTGAGAGAGGAAGAGGTTAAGGGTGTTCGAGAATAAGGTTCCTAGGAAAATATTTGAGTATAAGAGGGATGAAGTTAGAGGAGAATGGAGAAAGCCACACAACGTAGAACTGCACGCATTGTATTCTTCACTGACATAATTAGGAATATTGAATCCAGACGTTTGAGATGGGCAGGGCATGTAGCACGTATGAGCAAATCCAGAAACGCAAATAGAGTGTTAGTTGGGAGACCGGAGGGAAAGGGATCTTTGGGTAGGCCGACGGATAATATTACAATGGATTTGAGGGAGGAGGGGAATGATTGTAGAGACTGGATTAATACTGCTCAAGATAGGGGTCGATGGCGGTATTATGTGAGGGCGGCAATTAACTTCCGGGTTCCTTAAAAGCCATAAGTAAGTATGTCTCTCTCGATTATTTTTTTTTACAAATAAAAGGTAAAAGTACTCCCGTACATGCCATGAGACACATGGGGACATGGAGGTAATGCTTATTGCAGTCTTTGACCTCGACAGTAGACTAAAATAATGTGGTCGACATCACTCTCCGACCGCCTTTTTAACCTATGGAAGGAACTGGTACTCAATTTCATATGAGGCTGAGTTAACCTCGGGGTCGTTCTGGAAGTTTTATTACGAAAAATCCCGTCGCCATCGGGATCGAACCCCGTATCTTCCAGTCCGTAGCCAGCTACTCTACCAACTGATCTACCTGGCCGCCATTTTAAAATGAACTCCGAAAATATGTTCTTCACACATGCATATGTATACAGTAAATATATTTGGCAGTTGTAGCACTTGAAATGAAATCTAAAGGAGTAAACTGATACTCCTACTCCACAACATGATGGTGCTGTTATTGTGGTACACTGTATTGTTCTGGAGTAGCTGAGTAAAAATACGGAAGCGCAACTCTGCAAAGTAGGATCCGTTGAAGAGAATCACTTCCGAATGCAATTCAGGCAATTACCGCAGATGCAACCTCTTTGGTTGCGAGGAAGAAGGCCAAGCGTTGTACAAATTGTTCTCTCTAAAGGGAAGGAACACAACCGCCTCTATTTCTGTGGCTGGGTTAACGACTTCCCGCCCCTTGAGCCCGCTCACCACCCTGCCAAGTATAAGTGAACAGGGTAAAAATTGAATGAGCTAGTCCAGAGTAGAAATAAGATATTTTGGCTTTTGCGGGAATATTCGTAGCAGCGATTTTAGAGTAATTGGTGTGCGAATATATTTTCTACAATATATTCTTCAATACGAATTAAAGCTTGGAATTGGCTCGGTTGTGAAGTTGTTCCACTTGTTTGATTGGTTGATGGACTGCCTGTTCGCCTAACTGTAGGCTATTAGCATTTGCAGAATTTCACTTCATAACTACTGTTTTTTTAACATTAAATTTTAATGGAACTACAATACAGTAACTTTACAGTTGGTTTTAACAATAGTTAAGTTAGTATTTGCGTTACAAGTGTTAACAATGTTTTTTTTTTGCCTAGTGATGTTTGCGAAATGAGGCCGCAGAAACCTACCAACAAAATAACATACATTGATTAAAGTTCTCGTTAACACTTTGTTAAAAACATAACTGAACATCGCAGAGCCAAAATCAGCAGTGGTTCAAGAGACACTGAAGACGACGACAAATAGCGTCGAAACGGGCCGTCTGTCGAAGGTAAATACCTTTTTAACAATTTTAACACTTTTAACGTGTGACAGAGTAAATTTTATGAAAATAACATAATTTTCAGCATGGTTGTCATACTGTTTTCAGACACCCGTTCTTCGATGCTGATATAGAGACAATTTCTCCGACTTCTCCACTGCTGCAATAGTGAAGCTTCATCACATTGACAATAAACAATTGGTAAATGACTTGGCTTGGATTGTCTCGTTTTTTCTTTTTCATGGCTGAGACCTGGAGGGTCCGTACTCTTAGGTACGGTTTGGCCCCTTGTTAGCCCTTATATGCGATGACTGCCCATGTGATGAAAAGGATAAATGTTCATCTTCACTCTTGTTAAAAAAAAAGGCTCTTGTGCAGACGCTTGCATTGCGCTTTTTTGACAATGCCGACATTTTACTGATTGACCATTCCAGCGGCAAAGAAACGAAACTTCAACGTGCTGATAATTTGTGTATACATTTTGTAAGCAATGTCCACAAACTTGATCATATTACCCCATCCTTTGAAGCAATAGTTTGGCTTAAACTAGATAAAAGAAGACATTTACATTCACTTCTTCTCTTCGAAATCTTGAAATCTTCTATGCTTTCGTTCCTGTCGTCTCGCTTCACTTACCTTTCTTCCCATCGTAATTTGAACACAAGTTCTCGCAATGAAACAATACTATCCCATCGCACTTCCTCATACACAACCTGTTTCACAGTAGCCCTGCTAAAACACTGGAATTCGCTATCTGCTAGTATCAGGGGCTGTCGAAATAAAACTGATTTCAAACGGAAACTTACTAGGGACTTAGTAGTTCAGGTACTTTCAGATATGACTTGTAAATAGTTATATTATTCTAGCATAAAATAGGCCTATTTCAATCTCCAGTAATTTCAGCACTGTATAATTATTAGGTTTAATTATTTGTACTTCAGTAAAACATTCTTTCTTTGTTCTTAACTTCTACAATAATTTGTCTAGCCTGTATTAATCAGACAATATTTTAGTACTTTGGTTTTTATTATACTGTAATTATAATTTTAATTGTATTCTTAATATTGTAGTTGTCATCCCCTGGCAGAGGGAAAGAGAAGGCCTAATGCCCTTATCTCTACCAGGTTAAATAATAAATACTAAATAAATAGAGCGAGGTCCCGTTTCGCGAATGAGTAGCATGATAAGCCCCAGGGGCCTGGCGCCTCAATCCCTTCCTGATCAGCCGACGCTGTCAGGGGGGCCATTCTGCCTCGGCCCCCCCATAAAGCCAGGTCCCGTCCGCACACGAGTGGCCTGATAAGTCCCAGGGGCCCGAAGCCCCAAGCCCTTTCCTATATTAGCATCGGAATCCAGTACTACACCCAGACTTCACTCTAACCTATTTTAACTATTGTAGATGATAGATGAAATGAGGGGAGGTGGAGAGAGTTGGTGGAATGATAGAGGGAAACTGGAGTTCACCGAGAAAAACCCCTCTGCAACGAGAGCATTCAACTGTAGGTCGAGGGGTCCCCAGTTCCAACTCGAGTGCTTCTAATCTTTTATAAATTACATTTAATTGTTAATTGTTTCATATAGTTATCAGTAAAAGTCGGCCTGGTTGCCGCAGTTGGTATAGCGCTGGCCTCCTATGCCCGAGGTTGCGGGTTCGATCCCGGGCCAGTCGATGGTATTTAAGCGTGCTTAAATGCTACAGGCTTCTGTCAGTAGATTTACTGGCATGTAAAAGAACTCTTGCGGGACAAAATTCAATCTCATTAGAGGTTTTGATTTTATCGATAAATCTGCGAGTGGAAAACGGTAGATTTATCTAGAGAAAGTCAGAACTCGAGTGGGATTTAGTTCACTATTACACGATTAGAAGAAAGTATATGAATATTAGAAAAAATAAAGTACTCTAATACGTACAAGAAAATATTGACTTAATAAAATACTAAACTGTCTTGAAAATGTATTATTGTACCGTCTCATCATTATAAATGTTCCGCTAGATGGCAATAGTGTGTTATGATCAGCTGTAGTTGTGCCAACTGCACAATCTTCATTGAACTCTATGGACGATTACTAGTCAAGAAGGCTTTGTTGATTCAGTTTAACTTTTATTTAAACAGTTGCATTCCACTTCAATAAATTATCAATATGTAGTATACAATCTCTGATACGTGACTATCCATAATCTCATACAGCAGAAGCTATAACACAATCTAAATAATATAAACAAGATAAATGATAGAAAAGTTTTAATTAAGGGTGATTAAATGAACATGAATCATTTTAAAGGGTGTAATTATTGAAAATACAATGTTGGCAAACAAAGAAACAAATGCTAGGGAGGTGATAAAAATTGTAGGTTAAAAAGCCATGATTGGTTGAAGCATGTCGTTGCGTACCGTTTTATTGGTCAAAAGTAGTATGACATAGTAAAATTGCAATAGTCATTAAATATTTGACATATTTCTCAATATTTTACTTCTTTACCGTGTTCCAAATAATAACTCATTTTTGTAGCTGCTAATTCAATGCATCTCTCTCTTTCAGGCGAAACAGTTAAAATAAGTTATTAATACAATAATTGCATGTGTGAATTGTATTATTTATATATTATTTATTGTATTACTGTATTTTTGTTACTATTGCTGCATTGTGCTTTTGTGTTACCTTTTATTATATATTTGAAGTTATTTATGTTGCAAATACAGGAAATCTGTTCTAAATAAAAAAAATAGTAACTTAAATGAAGCCTCACACTGCGTAATACTCAAATAAGAAGATGAAAATTTAGTTTTCTGGATTGCACATAAAGGAATTTCTTTGTATTCCTAAAATGTAAGACAGTTGATTTAAAGTAATATTTTTATTCTATGTTGAAGTAACTCGTAAATCGGTGCTCCTAGTTCACAATATTTCGCAATCGCGTTGGAGCGTAATTTTGGATTTTCTACTTCTTTATGATTAGTTTCCGACCGGAAGATGTTGGCCGTTAATGCATAACATTTTTATACGGGCAAGAAATGTAATGTTGGAACACAATGGAATGAAAAAAGCTCTGTGAGTTACCGCACTGTACCTCTGAACAGGGGCATTGTTCAGTTATTCTCCTTTTGTCGGCAACAAAAGTCGTTTAATTTTTACTTGGCCGACTATTCGTCCCTTCTATGTGCAGATTTCTCGCGTATTTACACTGTTGTGAACGCTGTTGTTTTGTTCTTAGGCCACACTACACAGTGTTCACAAATTCATACCGCCATACCCCTGTTGATGAAAGAACTGAATTGCGTAGTAGTGTGCTATTCCCTGTACGTGAGTTACTACAGACGTGGACAAATTATTAGACTAAAACGTTTTTCTTGGAAACATAATATAATTCGTCTTATCAACTATCAGTATAATTCACAGAGTCTCTATTGTTGTAAATACTGGGTGTTCATTTCAAAGTGTGTCATGACGTCACTGTTGTTGGGTCACCGATTTGAAGCGAGTTTCAGCTTATATGTTAGAGAAGTTGCCTATTATTTAAGGCGTTCTTCAATCTGAACTTGAGAACGTGTACGGTATAACTTGAACGTCGTAGCAACAGATGGCGGTCTGTACGGTCTGTGTGCTACCATAACCTCTTTCGAACTGTGTTTTGCGCCGGCAAGTCGTACGCAGGGTATTTGTTATCATCGGTTGCGTACGGTAACATTCCACAACACAAATCAAATGCTCCGTGTCTATGTTGACCGTCGAAGTTAATGTCAACAAATACGTAAGTAATCGTCTTAACCCTCTCCCCATATCCCGACAGTACCTATTTCCAAACAGTTCACATTCCTGCCACTACCGGCGTTACCGTACGTATCGGTACGTACTCTTCAGAATGAACTCCGTACTTGCTAGGCAACTTCTCTGCCTCATAGGTTATACACCTCTGCGGAAGTGTAGGAAGATTGAATTCTCTAGGCTCATCGACTAGCCACATGACGGCATACAGCGAGCCATGACACATTTTGAACTGAACACCCAGTATGATTGTTTACATCTTCTGGTATATTTTTCCATTGGTTAAGTATATTTTGTTTGACTGTGTTGGCACTACTGATGTTTTAATTATATACTGTAAAAGATATTCAACAGTTTGTTTTCCCATGGCCTGCAAGAAGACCGGACATGAACAAAATTGAAAATCTGTGTTCTATACTGTAGAAGAAAGTGAATAAAAAGAGGTTTACAACAAAACATGGACTCATTTAAGCACTGTCTGATATCTGGCTAAATGATGCTGATATTCAAAGAAAGTGTCAAACTTTGGTTTTCAGCATCCCTGACAAAATCAACGTGTTAATAAAAAATAAGGGAATGCTCACAAAATATTAGTAACCTCCAGACTCAATTTTCTGTTCATTATTTCAGTGCAAAATACATTTTTGTTCATTATTTCTGCCGATAAATACAGCTTTGTTGCACATATAGTTAATTTGGTCTAATAATTTGTCAACGTCTGTACATCATCTCTTCATTATTTTCATGATGAAGAAACAACCAGATCACGTCTTGAAACCCATACCATTGAAGTTTAAAGGAAAAGTCACTGCAATCCTTTGTCTATATCGTCCAGAGTTCCCTTTGCTTTTAAGTGTACTAGAAAGCCAGTCTTCGGAATCTGTTTTCCATTGTTTGAGTTTTGTCCAATACTTTTTTATGATTTTGTATGTCCACCAATAATGTACAGTACACATTTTTCTCATTTAAGATAATTTGTTTGGTAGCCGAATCATTTCGGACGTAATGATCTTTTTTGTAGTCTTACCTCTGCGATTTCTACAGAGACAGCCATTTACAATTTGAGAGCGGGTATAGCGTATGTCAATACAATAAGTTACCGGAATTTATGTCACCACCTCTAGCAGAAACTATGTCAACATTACGGAGAACAGCACGTGACCATCCAGTACCATTAGCCATTCTGGCTCGTTGGCTCAGTGTAATCTTAGGTAGGCCTACAGAATCTTGTAGGAGTAATTGTTTTCAGAATAAGAGCTCTGTGAAACAAGTTACAAAGTGCATTCGCAAATTTTCTAACAATTTATTGTACCGTAGAAGAGGGTAAAGTCGATCAAAATTTTGCAATTTTTTAATGATATTAAGGTTATGCAATGGAGCAAAGTTCCTCAGAAACTAGCATTTTGTCGTCATATCCTTCACTGATGAAGACATGTTACAAGAATTGAATTACAATCTATAAAAAACTGTTTTTTTTAATTTGACTTGTGATCGAAGTTACCTGCTTAAATAGGGTAAAGTCGATCACCATTGAATTTTTAGTTTAAGATCAATTTTAAAATATTGCGGAGTAAAATCGATCACTGTTTATGTTTTTAAAAACCAAATTAAGTGTATTACATATATTTTATTTGTTATAAGAGGTGTAAAAACAATAATAATCTTCAATATATGCCTATAGCATTATATAGTGTATCTTTTGTTACTGTGATCATACTATTCGATACAATTAGGCCTATAGGTCTCCACTGTACAATCGTGACTATGATTGCCAACTTATAAAACATAAAAACACATTTTAATACTTCACATACCAACAAACAAAGATTTAAGAATTCAAAATTTATATTGAAATACCACCCTTCAATTATAATCTAAAATGCAATTCAACATTGCTTAAGTTTATATCAGATGTTATTTGAAATCTTCCCCTCCTCATGTCACTTCAGAAACTACGTTGTTCCCATAGTCAGGTACAGAGGGGTGTACAAAATATGTTCCTTTGGCAGTGCTTCTCTTACGCAAGAAATTCACCATAATTTCGTCTTCCTCTTTCCCCACTGTCCCATCAATATAAGCTATACTGTGACACTTTTCTGTTTATAAGTGTTAGTTGGAGGTATTTCGGTGAACAATTTATTATTCCTGCTGGTCCTATCTGTTTCGAGTAGGTCGATGGCATGATCGACTTAACCCTACAAAGGTACAAGTTTTCTTAAAATAATAAGTTTCAATGCTAACATTTACGAACTGCAAAACTGTTATTTCAGGATACAATCTCAACGAAAAGTACTTACGTATACTTCCTGTCTCCTTTCACTGCTGACTATAATTTAGAGTTTGTAAGACTTTGTTTTCATTTAAGAGAAAAAGTTGAAAATAACAATTTTCACTTCAACGGTAATTACACAGTGTTCCCATTGTTGGCATTCGCAGGCTTATTGTTGTCCCTCTCGCTTACATTTACAATGTAAGGCAATGAAGTCAGCATAACAAAATTTTAACAGGTAACTGAGAAAATATATAATTTTCAATAAAAAATCGCAGATGATCGATTTTACTCCCATTGATTGACTTTACCCACTTCTACGGTAAGAACTCCTAAATTTTCTACACTACTTTTAGCAGTTAGCAGTGTGGCTTCATTCGATAGGCCTATATATTGTTCTCCCTGTTCTATTTCATGGTCTATTTTATGATGGAATTTATATACAAGGTAGTAAATAGTTCCATTGTTGTCTTGCTATATGTTAAAATCGCTAAAGAAAAGAAACAGAAAGTCCAGAAAAACAAACATTTTTAGAAAGTTTTGAAGAATAAAGAATTAATGGCAGTCCACCAAATTCACTAAACATATTAATAACTTCATCTACATCTTCTGGCCATCGTACAAGTCCGTTGAAGAGTACTATACTTTTTACTATACGGTACTTTTAATTATTCTACAGTCCACTGCGATGGAGTAACGACTAACACGTCTGATCATGAAACTAGCGGGCCCGGGTTCAAATCCTGGTTGGAACAAGTTACCTGGTTGAGGTTTTTCCAGGGGTTTTCCCTCAACCCAGTAAGAGCAAATGCTGGGTAACTTCCGACCCTGGACTCATCTCGCTAGCATTATCGTCATCTAACTCAGAGGCTAATAACCGTAGCAGTTGATAAAACGTCGTAAAATAACCAACTAAAACATCCTACATCTTACATGTAGTTGCTTTTAAAACCCCATTCATATCTGCAATGCTGTGATGTGCTCCAGTACCTAATCAAGGAAAAGCGATTTGTAATTTGTTCTTTTGGCGTTAGATACCTATTCGTTCAAATATTACGGCCTAAAATGGTTCAATGGCAGTAAATAATTGGTTGAATATTATCAGCGGTTAGGCGGTACCTTTCATTATATTTACATGTCTCTTGCATAAAAGTATTACCTTTTCTAGGTCTGAAACTTTTTGGACGTCTTACAATAATATTTTCTTCATTACTAGATGAGTACTACAGGACCTACTTACTTACTGGCTTTTAAGGAACCCGGAGGTTCATTGCCGCCCTCACATAAGCCCACCATTGGTCCCTATCCTGAGCAAGATTAATCCAGTCTCTACCATCATATCCCACCTCCCTCAAATCCATTTTAATATTATCTTCCCATCTATGTCTCGGCCTCCCTAAAGGTCTTTTTCCCTCCGGCCTCCCAACTAACGCTCTAAATGCATTTCTGGATTCGCCCATACGTGCTACATGTCCTGCCCATCTCAAACGTCTGGATTTTATGTCAGGTGAAGAATAAAATACGTGCAGCTCTCCGTTGTGTAACTTTCTCCATTAACTTCAGCCCTCTTAGCCCCAAATATTTTCCTAAGAATCTCATTCTCAATCACCCTTAATCTCTGTTCCTCTCTCAAAGTGAGAGTCCAAGTTTGACAACCATAAAGAACAACCGGTAATATAACTGTTTTATAAATTCTAACTTTCAGATTTTTTGACAGAAGACTAGATGGCAAAAGCTTCTCAACCGAATAATAACACGCATTTCCCATATTTATTCTGCGTTTAATTTCCTCCCGAGTGTCATTTATATTTGTTACTGTTGCTCCAAGATATTTGAATTTTTCCACCTCTTCGAAAGATAAATCTCCAATTTTTATAGTTCCATTTCGTACAATACAGGACTACAATTATTTTCAAAATAAATTCACAGTATTACTCTTAAATATATTCTCCTGGTTACATCAGTCTCTACTAACTGATGAAATGTACTACTAATTAGAAATGTAAATTAATTTTACTCATATTTTAAGGAGTAACATTGTTGCTACGCTGCTAAAAATATCCCTACATAAGAGTCCAAACTGCTAACTACTATTTTACACTTTTTTTTTAAGTTTCTAGTCTTAGTAGTCTAAATATTATGAGTCTACATTACTCATAAGTAGACTGCTGAGTAACGGTTAGCTCGTCTGGCCGCGAAACCAGGTGACCCGGGTTCGATTCCCGGTTGGGGCAAGTTACCTGGTTGAGTTTTTTTTCGGGGTTTTTCCTCAACCCGATATGAGCAAATGCTGGGTAACTTTCGGTGCTGGACCCCGGACTCATTTCACTAGCATTATCACCATCTCATTCAGACGCTAAATAACCTGAGATGTTGATACAGCGTCGTAAAATAACCTACTAAAAAAGTAGACTGCTAGTTCTAAGAAACAGATCTCAGGTATTTAAATATCTGTCTTCCAGATCCATAGATCCATCACCAACAATATCGACTGTGTCTATGGCAGTTGAAGTTCGTATGCCGTCCTTTTATTAGCCCAGTCCGAGTGTTGCAGCTTTGAGAGAACATAGTTTCTATGATCGTATACTTAAGTTAGCGCCCAGTGCAGTAATTTCCATTTTGTTTGGGCGAGGTTTATTGAATTTTGGTGATTTGGTGAAGCGCTGGCCGACTTCGTGCGCGTGCAGGCAGGCACTGTAATTAGGTCTGGTCGGAGCTAGCTGGCTAGCTGGCCGGTACTCCATTATCCGGGCGATGTTGCTGCTCTCTGTTCATTCTCTTGCTCTGCTATTCTATCCTGTCCCATGGGAAATTTCACCACGCATCGGTCAATTTGCCTTGACGCGGGTGGTGTTACTCCATACCTCCTCCCCCACTTCTGCTCCGTGCGATGCTCTGGTTATGCGGCGGCGTCGGCGTCGCGTAGCGTCGTGTTGCATATCGCCGTCCTCTCCGACCCATATAAAACACGGACATTTGTTTACTTACCTTACACAGGGTGCTTCACAATGAAACGGCTGACATATAACTGAAATAGTAATATACGTTACAAGAGCGGTATGTTGACGTTTTCATGTTCGAGGAAAAGATTGAAAAAGCGAAACGTAGTTGAGTTTTTTTTTAATTTCCGAGAACATGAAAACAAACATACCGCTCGTGTATCGTACATTATTTTGTGCGATGATCGTTTATTACATACCTGAAAGACGAATTTCTAATTAGTTGCAATGAAATCTCCATGATGGTTTCTCTTTAATGACGGCAACTTCGGAAAACCAAAATATCTTTCTTCAACTATGTTTCTATGTTTTCTGTGTTTACTGTACTCCAGCAGGCCGTGATATACGTCTGTCTTTTTTTCCCCCCAGTCTATAAATGTGAATTTAAAAGAAACGGCAAAGTTATGTAATGATTTATTTTTCATTTTAATATTTTAACAATATTATTTATATAACATATTGCAGTAATAATATCGGCATCTGCAATCTTGTTGATTTTTTCACGGCTTCCTTAATGTTACTTGTATCAGGAATGCAATAAGTTTCGTGGAGTAGTAGACTTTACTTAATTTTTGCAAATATTTAAAAACAATAATTAACATTGCAATTTAGGTGAAATTGCAGTGGTAAGTTTCCAATTTATAATTATTACTATGTTAAACATCTCTAAAAATAATATGTTAAAAGCCTAAAGCAGTAAAATGAATGTCGCGCTTAAGCGGTAAGAAGAGGGAAATTGTTATGTGTGTTACGTTGGGAATACTGAATGTGGTATTTCACACTTACCGCGTATTGGTTCTGTGCGGAAAACAAGCAAATACGCACGATCTCGCACAAAGATATTTTATTGCATACTCCACCGCGTTTCAATCACTTGTGATATGTAACACAGTCTAGTATAAACAGTCACGAAGCTTTAGTTTATGAGGGTACTAGCAACGATAGACTGTGCAGGTACTATTTCGCATTGTCTGTAATGAGGCGATAGTAGCGATCCTAGTGGTTAGCAACTATCTATGGATGCATATTTACTACGTATTGAGCTTCGTGACTGTATATACTAGACCATGGGCGGCCGAAAGGATCTTCTGCGCCGAATCACTTGCAAGACGCTACTTGCATAAACTCATGGCCTCGGGTGAGAGGGTTGAAGATGTGGGTAGCGACAGGTTAACTAGAACAGTGGCGGGTTTATTGCACGCTGGACATCATTGGGGAAGTTCGTGTACTTTCACTTTATGCAAAATCACAATTCGTTAATTAATACAGATAAGTACATAAACTATAGACGTTGGAACAGTATGGTAACTACTCGTACTATAAACCATTGGGGAAGTTCGTGTACTTTCACTTCATGCAAAATCATAATTTGTTTATTTAATACAAATAAAAATACAAATAAATACATAAACTATAGACGTTGGAATAGTATAACTACTCGTACTATAAACCATTGGGGAAGTTCGTGTATTTCACTTGATGCAAAATCATAATTTGTTATTTAATACAATTAAAAATACAAATAAATACATAAACTATAGACGTTGGAACAGTATAACTACTCGTACTATAAACCATTGGGGAAGTTCGTGTATTTCACTTGATGCAAAATCACAATTTGTTAATTAATACAAATAAAAATACAAATAAATACATAAACTATAGACGTTGGAACAGTATGATAACTACTCGTACTATAAACCACCGGGGAAGTTCGTGTATTTCACTTGATGCAAAATCACAATTATTTGTTAATTAATACAAATAAAAATACAAATAAATACATAAACTATAGACGTTGGAACAGTATAATTACTCGTACTATAAACCATTGGGGAAGTTCGTGTATTTCACTTGATGCAAAATCATAATTTGTTATTTAATACAAATAAAAATAAAAATAAATACATAAACTATAGACGTTGGAACAGTATAACTACTCGTACTATAAACCAACGGGGAAGTTCGTGTATTTCACTTGATGCAGAATCACAATTATTTGTTAATTAATACAAATAAAAATACAAATAAATACATAAACTATAGACGTTGGAACAGTATAACTACTCGTACTATAAACCAACGGGGAAGTTCGTGTATTTCACTTGATGCAGAATCACAATTATTTGTTAATTAATACAAATAAAAATACAAATAAATACATAAACTATAGACGTTGGAACAGTATAACTACTCGTACTATAAACCATTAAATAGATTCAAAACACTTTGGAAATAAACAATTATTAGGAACTACAATTCTCTTGTAAATTGAAATTAAATACATAATGAATTAATGATCATTAGTCTGATGTTCCCCCATCCACAAGGCCGGAGCTATCAATGACGTTTCTGTGACGTTTGGCAAACACACTGTTCTCTCCTCTCCCCCTACCGTACAATGACGCGAGGGTTGCAGGGAAGGGGTGAGTTATGTGTCCCGGGTTATGACGTGTGTTTCAATTGTAGTACAGTTTTGCATCCCTGCTATAAGCAGTAACATGAGCTACTGCCAAGAAGTCAAAAGGAGGATAGCAATGGCAAAGGAAGCTTTTAATAGAAAGAGGCGCATCTTCTGCGGACCTCTGGAAAAAAAACTAAGTTAGAGACTAGTGAAGTGCTTTGTGTGGAGTGTAGCATTGTATGGAGCAGAGGTATGGACATTACGACGAAGTGAAGAGAAGGGACTAGAAACACTTAAAATTTCGATGCGGAGAAGAATGAATCGTGTGAAATGGACAGACAGAATAAGAAATGAAGCTGTGTTGGAAAGAGTGAATGAAGGAAGAATAATCCTGAAAGTGATCAGGAAGAGAATAAGGAATTGGCTGGATCACTGTCTGAAAAGAAACTGCCTACTGAAGGATGCACTGGAAGGAATGGTGAACAGGAGAAAAAAATATCAAATAATAGGTGACATTAAGATATATGGATCGTATGCGGAGAGTTAAGAGGAAGGTAGAAAATAGGAAATGCTGGAGAATTATGGGTTTGCAGTGAAAGACTTGCCCTTGGGCAGAACACTATTAATGAATATATATATATACATACACACAACTTTATTACACAACTTTTAACACTATATCACTTCGGAATATGTATTATAACACGAGAAAGACATATAATACATATTCCAAACGGATTACATATACATATATATATATATATATATATATAACACGAACAATTATAATAATGTTATGAAATCTTGTAGCTATAACAATAAAAATTTTATTAATTTTAAAGGACTGAGGTAGTTCTATCTGGACGATGTTTTTTTGGTGGGTTATTTTACGACACTTTATCAACATCTTAGGTGAAGGTGATAATGCCGGTGAAATGAGTCCGGGGTCCAGCACTGATAGTTACCCAGCATTTGCTCATATTGGGTTGAGGGAAAGTCCCAGAAAAATCTCAACCACGTAACTTGCCCCGACTGGGAATCGAACCCGGACCACCTGGTTTCGCGGCGAGACGCGCTAACCGTTCCTCCATAGGTGTAGACTGGACAATGTTAAGTTCAATTTTTGTGAGGGACATTTTCAGAAAAAAATCATTATGCTTAATTTTTTTTTATTTTTGTTTATTTATTTATTTATTTTTTTTTTCAGATTTTGTGGGTCTTACTTAAAATTTTAACGAGGATTTTAAGAGTATTGAGTTTTTTTAGAGAGTGGAAAAAGGGTCAGTTTGGACTTCTCCATTGCTGGTGAAATGTAGAAAAATTCGATGCTTCGAAATGCGGTACTGGCGGTTCTGTATACAAAGCAGCTGGGAAAAGTCTACGTCACATATGCATTCGTGCCGCTTTTGGCAGGTTTTCAAATCGAGAACATTGAACAAAATGACAAGTATGACAGTCCTTTTGAAAAGAAAATCCACTGTGTATAAAAGTAACAGGATACAATGAGACGCCCACATCTACATATTTCTTTAAATGATTTTTCACACATATACTCGTATAGGCTGCAAAACTACATAAACACTATATCGACTTTAAGATTAAACTTCTAACATTATACAGGGACATCATTTTATTTTTACTTTAATTTTTATTGTACCTGAGTTTTTGAATGTACTTCACTCCCACCCCTTGTACTAATGAAGTTCAAACTGTCCTCACAGAACCAAGGCCGCATATAGTAAGCAGTACTGAGTTAGTGAGTATAGTATGTTCCAGAAAAATATTCGCGTTTTCCAGTGACGAAAGAGCTTTCAATATTGAATATATTTTCGCACAGGTACTGTCGTCCGTTTGCCTACGTCGCATCTCGATTCCCCCCATCTGCTTCTGCTCGCCCCTCTGTAAAGATTAGTGGCTGGGCTGTCTTAGCTCTTCTCTGAAAACATTAATTTCTGTTAGGAATTGGATGTCTACGTAATATTATACAACTGTTTAAAATAACTTAAGTAATTAACTGTCACGTGATTTCCTTCCTTTCTACGATCCTGCGGCATAACCACTTGGACGGACAGTAGATAGCATGTTTGAGCAATTTTATCTGTGCAGTCGGGCAGAAGTGAAGATTGAATTTACAGTACCTAAGGTACTCTTTTATAGAGTAGATACAGAATTATTTCAACATGAGTTACTAGTACGAAGGACGAAACTGGTAATTGGAATTAGATGCAATAGTCTATAGTGCGATAATATGCACAAAAGAACTGAAGACTGTATCGAAATGGACGGTCACCATTTTCAAACATTATTTTAAATATCCATATTAAGATTATTTTTCAATTTAACTTCATTCTCTATATTGTGCGCTAATGTACTGTAGACAGTATAATATACATATACATTGCATAATGAATACGTCCACATAGACAGCTCAGTTCGTGAGTAAAAACATTCATTTTTAATACTGTACTGTATTTTGATTAAACAAAAACCCAATGAAAATGATCAAGCTCAAAATTGCGATATTTCCTAGTTTACGTAAATGGATGAACTAGTTTCCTTCCCTCCCATACCTAGTAAAGTGATTTTTTTGTATATTACGCCAGTATCATTGAACTCCAGTCGTGGAAGGGGGTAGCAAACGGTATTTCTGGTTCTCAACCGTTAATCCAAAGGTATAGCCAGGTTAATATTAAAAATGTTAGTAAAAATAAAATGATGTCTTTGTACAATAAGAAGCGAAATATTAGAGCATTGAGAAAATAGCCTTATCGAAGTGCCTTAAAATCAAATTTAAAAAGATATTTGTCTAAAAAAATTCTCAGTTCCTCTTCCCTATGTCATATTTCCATGTGTCTTGTTATTTCAGCCCTTCTTTCTGATGTCCACTCTGAATAAATTCCAGTTAAGGAAATGTGTAAAACAAGTAAAATCTGCTAACTGATTATTAATTAGTAGGGCTAAGGCTTCATTAAATGTAATGTTTATCACTTTATATATTTTTTGTTATTTATTTAATTTAAGATAACCATATTATGTTGTGTGTATTATATTCCTCAATATTTCTTTATAATTTTATTATATGGTGGCGCAATTTAGCATCCTTTAAAATGTCTGTTTTTTCTCTGCACTCTCCCACAACTAATTTCATTCCTATGTCCATTCTAAGTTTGCTAATTAAAGTCTGTGTGATGTATCTTGTCTCACTGTGGAAAGAGAGAGAAAGGAGATATGTCTTACTTCGTCTGTATTGTTATGGCGATGGGGGAGTGGAGCGATGCCGTCCATCCATCCAGTGGCGGAAGGGACTAGTTAATACAGCGATGTCAGACAGAGCCTAAACGGAGCGGAGCTCTCCAGTATAACTCGTTGCGTGCTCCGGTGCTTCCACAGACATAAGCAAGTTCACGCTCCTACTGGACGTCTCTAGCTCCACAACTGGTTTCGGAGCTTACAACTCTGACACTACTGAGTTAATACATTCTGTAGCACAAAATAAAATAACAAAGTACCTCTCTTCGTACTGTGTAGTTCCGTCACTGAGCTTGTCTTTCAAGAAACTGAGTTCCGATAGCCTGTACAATAACAAGGTTTTGAAAGGAATCCTGAAAATTTACAACCCTCCTATAATCTCCACCCTCATTTCAAGGGACTTGGTTTTATTGCTACTGAGACAAGATAAACCTTACCAGGATACTAATAGATATTGATTAGGGGGCAAGGTGAAATTTTTACGATAATCCAAAGAGAGTTAAAGTATTTATTTAAACTTGACACAAACGAACGGAAGTTACGTATTCAGCGAAAATATGCTGTTCGTTGTAGACACTTTCAGAAACTAAGAAAAAGCAATATAATCAATTGAAGCTGCGAGATGCGAGACAGAACAAATCCACATTTCGGCCAAATTGAGTTAAGCACAGAAACGTGTTCCTTGCATATGAGTTGCAAAATAACATACATTTCCCACCACAAGACCTTTTTTTTATGTATGACTTTAGAAATGGTGTGTAGCAAAAGAACTCAACATATGTTCTTTTGCTGCTCATTTATCTATCTGCAATGAAGCGCGCATGTGTTGCAAAAGCACATAACTACTTGTTTCTTTAATTTATCGCTTAGAGCGCTGTGTGTTCAGTGAAATTAAGGACCCCAAACCAATACCTATAGGCCTCCGTGACAAAATAGTAATATACGTTACAAGAGCGGTATGTTGACGTTTTCATGGTCGAGGAAAAGATTGAAAAAGCTAAACGTAGTTGAGCTTTTTTAATTTCCGAGAACATGAAAACAAACATACCGCTCGTGTATCGTACATTATTTTGTGCGAAGATTGTTTATTACATACCTGAAAGACGAATTTCTAATTAGTTGCAATGAAATCTCCATGTTGGTTTCTGTTTAATGACGGCAACTTCGGAACACCAAAATATCATTCTTCAACATTGTTGCTATAAAATGTTTTCTGTGTTTACTATACTCCAGCAGGCCGTGATATACGTCTGTCTTTTTTTTTCCCCAGTCTATAAATGCGAACATAAAACAAACGGTAAGGTTATGTAATGATTTATTTTTCATTTTAATATTTTAACAATATTATTTATATAACATATTGCAGTAATAACATCGGCATCTGGAATCTTGTTGATTTTTTCACGGCTTCCTTAATGTTACTTTTATCAGGAATGCAATAAGTTTCGTGGAGTAGTAGGCTTTACTTAATTTTTGCAAATATTTAAAAACAGTAATTAACATAGCAATTTAGGTGAAATTGCAGTGGTAATTTTCCAATTTATAATTATTACTATGTTAAGCGTCTCTAAAAATAATATGCTAAAAGCCTAAAGCAGTAACATGAATGTCGCGCTTAAGCGGTAAGAAGAGGGAAATTGTTATGTGTGTTACGTTGGGAATACTGAATGTGGTATTTCACACTTACCGCGTATTGGTTCTGTGCGGAAAACAAGCAAATACGTACGATCTCGCACAAATATTAAATTCGGTGTGACATCGTACAAGAGTATCCAATACAGTGACAACATTACGAGAATTACAACATCGGCTTCGGCCAGCAATATTTTAAGCGACGCATTCCATTTCAAGACAAAAGTCTTCATTCAGCATACCAGAATGAAATACCAGTAAAGCAAACTAAGGCAAAAGACATTTCTAAATAATATAGAAAGCATATCAGTAGAGCTTAAAGCTGTATTTCAAAGTATCTTAAATAAATATGTGAATGGTGAAGAATAGCACTTACAGTGAAAGTGAACTATGGGACACTGATGAGTAAGGAAAGCTTTGTAATTATGTTATATTTATACTCGTTTATGTACAAAATATGCATCAGTAAGTTTATTAATTTTTTATTTATTTTTTTTAATTTAAAATAATATAAAGAGAAATATAAGTCTATTTATTGAGTTGTAGAGCAATACAATTCCACAACTTTTCAAATTTATTTACAAATTAACTATGTGTAGCAAGGAAATGGCACTTTACCAGCACCATACCTACTGTAAACTGCAACACTGCTAAAGATATTATTAATCTGTTCAGCATACATGAAACAATATAAAAATATCTACAGGGACATCATTTTATTTTTACTAAAATTTTTAATATTAACCTGGCTATACCTTTGGATCAACGCCGTTTGCTACCCCCTTCCACAACTGGAGTTCGATGATACTGGCGTAATATAGAAACAAATCACTTTACTAGGTATAGGAGGGAAGAAAAGTAGTTCATCCATTTACGTAAACTAGGAAATATCGCGCTTTTGAGTTTGATCATTTTCGTTAGGTTTTTCTTTAATCAAAATACAGTACAGTATTAACAATGAGTGTTTTTACTCACGAACTGCGCTGTCCATGTGAACGTATTCATTATGCAGTGTATATTATACTGTCTACAGCACATTAGCGTACAATATAGAGAATGAAGTTAAATTGAAAAATAATCATAATATGGATATTTAAACACATTTTTGAAAATGGTGACCGTTCATTTCGATACAGATTTAAGTTCTAATGTGCACATTATAGACTATTGTACCTAATCCCAATTAACAGTTTCGTTCTTCGTACTAGTAACTCATTTTGAAATAATTCTGTACCTACTTTATAGAAGAGTACCTTACGTACTGTAAATTCAATCTTCACTTCTGCCCGACCCAATAATCATTGATGTTAAATAATTATTAGAAAATGTGTATAATTCTTCAATTATTGATTTTCTAATAATTCACAGATAAAATTACTCAGACATACTATCTACTGTCCGTCCAAGTGGTTATGTCGTAGGGTCGTAGAAAGGGAGGAAATCACGTGACAGTTAATTATTTAACGAGGCCTATTTATTTAAGTTATTTTAATCAGTTGTATAATATTACGTAGACGTCCAATTCCTAACAGAAATTAATGTTCTCAGAAAAGAGCTAAGTCAGCCCAGCCACTAGCTGGCGAATAAAAGCTGGTGGGGGAAACCGTCATGCGACGTAGGCAAATGGACGACAGTACCTGTGCGAAAATGATTCAATATTGAAAGCTCTTTCGTCACTGAAAAACGCGAACATATTTTTGGAACGCATTGTTTACTATGACCGTAAGGCTACTATGACTGTATATGCGGTCTTGGATCTGTGTGGAGGACGGTTGAACTTCATTAGTAGAAGGGGTGGGAGTGAAGTACATTGAAAAACTCAAGTACAATAAAAATTGAAATAAAAATAAAATGATGTCCCTGTATTTTCTCAAAATAAGAAAAACTGAAGTTATGACGTTTTGCATCTCATGGCTTCACTTACTATACGCCACTTTAAAATCACGCTTTTTAGTAACGGATAATCCACAGAACGGTAAATCGAGAGAAAGATATTCGATGTTCTACTGTACTTCAAGAACTCTTTGTTGCGGATACTTCCCCCTTTCGGTATTCTGCAGTGGAATAGCATCTGCAACTGTGTGGGATGTTTTCGCGCTGCAATGCCTGACGGAGCCGAGAGCGTCGCGAATTCTTATAAATGATTGCGTGCTTATCGCAGTGTCAGCTATTACATGCGCGTGTCAAGGACCGCCTGGCTGTCGAGGATACGCAGGAATTGATTATTATCGACTGCTATAATGACAGGAATGACGGGCGTCTGACATGCCTGTGAGAGAGAGGAGAGGAGAGGAGAGGAGAGGAGAGCTTTTCGCTCAGAATGCTTCTAAACAGGCCACGGCTGTTGTGTATAAAATTATTTGTATCTGGAATTATAGTAGGCCTACGATTTAACTATCGTCTTGCAGGAAGGGTTTGGAACTTCAGTGAGATCAGTCCAGAAGACCTCTGTGTTTTTGCCCTTTCTGCAGAAGAAGTTATTAAAATCTTCCTGTGTTTCACAAATTGTTTAATTTTTTCGGGTAAGATTACAGAGGACTTCACTTCGATTGAAGACGAGATGATTCTTCTGTCTCATATGTTTCTCTTGTGTTGTTTTTGAGTGTCTCCTTACTGAAATGACACCAACTTTGTTAACAAATTATGTACGTGTATTATAGTTTTCGATTCACTAGCAAAATCATAAGGATGTTAATTTTCTGACGTGGTCATAAATAAAATGTCCATTAATACAGTGCGCGGCATATATAACTTACCGGAATTATAACCGGTCGTAACGCGTGTCTAGTGGGGAGATCAGACCGCTCTCTCACATGGGAGGATAGCGAATCGGCGGTGAATGGTGGTGATTTAGGCCTACTAAGTCCCTTACAAATATTGCGTTCGTAAAATTTAATAAGAAATCATTATGTTGAGTTTACCCATTATTAAATCTTATGTTTAAAATTACTTCCACCTTTCTGGATGCAAGAATCGCATCAGGGAAACTTGCAGATACTCAGGAAAGAATAGGCCTACAGCTAAGTCCAAGGAAATCTTCACGCCAATGTCTCAAAGATCAGCATGAAGTGCACTCAAATTGCAGCACTTACATTTTTATAGTGACAGTGGTTCTTCGGTTACAGCAAGGAGATCCAGCTAATTGATTGAATTTTTGTAAATGGAAGATGCACTCTGTTCGTTTGTGACTTTTATCTGTGGGGGAATTTAAAACAAGAAGTATAGGCTATGTGTGTGAACAAGTCATACACTCTTGAAGAGCTGGAGAATGAAATCAAGCGAATACTGAGTGAATTCACAAATACAGAGTTGCAGATGGTGCTTCAGGAATTTATACAACGATGCGATCCTTTCATCCAGAAAGATGGGCATTATTTTCGACATGTGTTTTGATTAAAGATAAGATCAAAATAACGTTTTTTTATTAGATCTTACCGGCGCATTATTTGTACGGGACTGCAGGCCTAATCATCGCCATTCGTTGTCGATTCGTTTTCCTTCCATGCGAGAGAGCGGTCTGATCTCTCCATAAATAGTATAAATATGCGCGTTGGGACCGGTTATATTGCCGGTAAGTTGTAAATGAAAGTTTTCATGAATTTTTACATTGTATGTATATATGTGTCAATGTGTGTGTTCTTTTGCTTGCAGACTATGGAGATCCTTCACACATACAACACCCGGATGAAGATTTGATATGATTGAGGGAAACTTTTCAATCCTGGAGATACCCCACAAACTCAGGTAGGCTCCTAACGGTTACTGGATATTACATGACGCCCTTAGTAGTGCGTCGCAATTTAAATTGCTACCGATAGGTGTAATAAATATCCCCGGATGGCGACATGTCTCCCTCAAGTCGTTCTCAGTCTACCATCTGGAATAATCCTGTGGATGCTAGCGGATGCCGTCTTTGACCCTGCACGGTCTTGAGGAATTTACAGAGACGCAGTAGTCTGAGTTTTCATCTCAACCACCATACATATGCACTTACGCCAAAACAATTATAATATGAAATGAAAAGAACGGTAGGCTGAAATGGAGTGTATTGTTGGAATATTAGTTTGTAAAGTTAACTGTAACGGATGAATCTCTGGAAGAACCCTTATTCTTTCATGTTGTCCATCACAAGTATCATTCCGTTGAGCTCCAAACATCGGACTCGTGTTCTCGGAATTATACAAAGGCTTTACAGTATTTTTTTTATTTAGTCACAGTGCGTTACAATGTTGAATAACACAATTGATCTCTGGCCATTTAGCTATCATTCACATGTCAACAAACTTGTACATACATATGTAGGTCTACTTACATTTCATACACATATACAGTACGTGCTCATATTTTAAAAGTTATTTTACATTTAATTTAAGTTGTTTATTTTCCGCATTCGCTTTTCTCATACTTTACAAAATTATGTTCCTAAGGATTTTAGTATCTGTTCATGTGTAATTCTTGATATTATGTCTAACACAATTGAAGGGTACAGAGAAAAAACGAACAGTCACAGTTTTCTTAAGGGTGATGTCATCATCTAATTCAGTATATTACTGCATATTTTATTGCTGTTCCCAATTAAAAAGTAGGAAAGGATGATTGTATACGTAGTGATAATTCTCCTTTGCCAGTTTTGATAAGAAAAACACAAAAATTTTGCAATAATATACTAAATTAAATGTTGTCGTCAATCTTATGAGAATTGTGACTCTGTTCGTTTTTTCTCTGTACCCTTCAATTTTATTACTAAAATGTAGCCATTGTTTTTCGTAAAAAAACTGCGTTCAATACAATCTGTCTTTACTCATGTCAACACTATATTGTGCTTTATATTTTCTTTTTCGCCACATAATATCTGTCAATCCTATTACCACAAAAACCTTTCAAATTCCGCACTTCTAACTTAATCCCTGCAAAAAACAATTCTAACATTTGTGTCGCATATCGTTATACAGGATGTTCAAAAATGGTAGAATGTGAAAGGAAATATCGTAGGAAGTAAAGTGGGACCAGATAGGTACGACCAACACAATTAAATGTTTCGAAAAGTTGTCATATAGAAATGGGGTAAATATTATTACTTAGAAAGAAATGTTTATGCAGAAGTCATGAGTTGTGCAGGCTTTATAACAGGAATTCGAAAGTGCTTCCCTCCATGTGGAAGTAGGCTGCTGCACTGCGGGCGACACCTCCCTGGACGTGACGTAGGCATTAACATCTTCGGCGATCCAGACCTGTTCTTGTTCTGTCGTGCTCCTCCCCCTCTCACGTGGTAGGTATTAGGTTACGTTAAGTTTCGGCTTTCCCCATTCTCCAATATTCCTGCAATGGAACGCCGAAAATCGTAGTGAGACAGCGGGCCATGTCACGAGATGACGTTTTTTCAGACTCATCTCCCAATAGGCAATTCTTTCGACGCAAGATAACAATCTCGCTGTTGATTAATCACCCAGGCTATGCCATATGAAATCGATCAGTAAAAAACCTCGCAATTTTATACTCTAATTTTTTCCCTATTTATACAAGGTTTTCGTATTATTGAGCGACAAATTTAGCGTATTTTATAAAAACAAGCCTCTTTCAGCGCTCAGAACTCTGGAACCATTTACTGCAGAACATTGAACGGGAGCTCATTTTGAAGCTGACATTTGGTAGGTTATGTTAAGAAGTAACCCTTATTTTTATTTTACACAGAGAGACAGATAATCTGATTTTACTTACTTTTAGGCTTTTTGCCAATTTGTAAAAATGTAAAAAAATATTGAGAAAAAACCTTGCATTATTAAGAGGGATTCGGCATTGTTTGCTTAGTGGTATGGCAATAAGTTTCGAGGGTATTAAATAGATTATTTTCACACGCCTGGACTTGAACGGCGCAGTACCGCACGCACTGGCCGAGAGCTGAAAATAAGCGAGCGTTGGGCGTCATTTTACTCCTGTGTTTATGAAAACTTGTGATAAAGCTAGCCCAGCTATGCGCTACTAGACGAAACACCACATGTTTGTCTCCTGGCCTTGCTTGTCTCGGCTAGCTCCCGTCTCACAGTCAGCTGGTTAGTTCACGCGCTTACTGTTTATTTTATTTATTTGATATTTTCAAAACTTTCTTTCTCAATATACCATCAGTAAAAAATGTGTTTATTTGTACTTTCAATGCGGAATGTAACTACATATTTTTTAAATATTTTTTCCTAGGCAAAGGCGTCTTAATGAGGAAAAATCTAAATTTCTCCATTTCCATAAAAAGTAAGAAAATCTGTTTATATATCAATATAAACTTTAGTTTCTCAGCATCAAAATAAACCATGATTTTGATGATTGGGTGAAGGGGTTTCGGAGCTACAACAGCTTAAAATTGTTAATTTTATGAAAATACGATAAATTTAAATATTTTAAATTTAAGCACTATAAAGTTCTGATGCCTCAAACTTTGCACAGAGCATTCTATCACAGTTCTCTACATAAAAAAATTCATTTTTTTTTTTTTTGAAATTGTAAGGTCAATTTTCTCTATATTTCGGTCGATTTGAGATGGAATAGCTCATCCGCAAATAACATACTGTACACAAGTTCAGGTACGGAATTGTAACATATCATTGAATGGTCATCCATTTCTAGTTACTCTAGAGACACGTGTCATGAGGGAAGAGGCTGATGTATTGTTTCGAAACGTTTGAATCATTTTCATTTCAGTGAAATATTTCTCGTCTCCAAGCCAGTTGCACCAGACTGCATACTTCTACTGCTCCCTCCGTTAACAACAATGTGATTCGAAGCTTTGCACATGACATTTCTAGACAACTGTCTGCACTCTGCTCAAACATTGGTATTTCGCCATTGAATTACGCACCAAATTCGATACTGAATCTGCTAGTAATTGAAATATGTATTCCTGTCTAATCGTTTCACAGTAATTTAATTTCACGTGTGACCGAGAGAATGGCTACTTGTTTTTTTGTTATCATTCAACGTGAAATAACTTGCCTATTTCTAGTTGACAGAGAATGTTATGGAAATGAGTGCAAACATTTGACAGGTGATAGATAAAATCAATACGAATTGAAAATTCCTGTGAAAAATTTACTTTACCGGTTTGTCCAGTATATTGAATTAGCATGTTTCTCGTACGATTACACCATTTAATCACCTGAAAGATTAGGCTGTCCTCGAAAAGATTCTGTGTGTCTGCCTTCTGAGTAGACCCATCTACTATTAATGTTCTCAATTAATTTACCTGGGAATGCTTCAGCTGTATCACAAAAATACTCCTTTGTTTAAATGTGGTGTTTTGACGTGAATACGTCTTTACTGTAGGCACAAACGAAAAGGTTGTGGCATTATAGACCTATGTGCAACAGGAGCAGTGATGTGCAGAGATCAGTGCACCCGCAGTAGTATTACTGTCGGGCTTTGCAACAAGAAGCAGTGACTTCATGTACTGAAGGAATAAATGTATAGGACGAATCCATATAATGCGATAAAATTATCGTAAAAACAAATAAAAGCATAGGACGAATCCATCTAATATGAGGGGCTATTCAAAAACGGAAGCAACATTAGTAGGTCTAAGTATTTCTCCGTCACAGTAGATACGAACATGAATTGAGCAGAATACATGCGTGCTTATCATTTACGGAAAATAACTCAAGAAAGTGAAAAGAATAAAAGAGAAACAATCGATTGCGAAAGAGTGGCAAACCTACACGTTCTCCTTGTAGAGCAAAGCTTGTTGTAACATAAAGCATGGAATTGCGATAGATGCTGGAACTTCTATTAATATCAGTGTATCTTGTTTTCCATTATTTTGTAAACACCAAATTGGGAGAAAAACAGACATTTCGATTTGTTGCTGTATGACGAGTAGATTGCAAGTTTGCAAATGTATTGCTTGTTGCACATGCATGAACGAGCTTCGTCCATCTGCACAGATAGACTTTATATACTCTAGTAAACAAGACCGGGCCTGCGGCAGGGTACAGGGATATAGGGAAGCGACATTCGCCCCAGACAGCAGTCATTACTTTGGCAGTTAATAGTAGCGCACGTTACTCACAGCACATGTGATCACTGACCGGTTGGAACGAGCGGTGTTTTGTAACTCTCACAGGTATTACTCGACCGAGGCGAGTGGAGCCGCGGGCGTAATGTGAACTATCGCGATGGCGTATTACGAACTCAGGAGAAGTACAAGTGGCGCTCCGGGCCGCAGGACTCCACTGGCCTCGGTCGAATAATATTAGATGTAGCTTCGTAACAGGTCTTTTTGTTCTCGTTTACAAGGAGATTGCTTACTCCGCGATATTAGTACACTGGAGTTCAAAGATAGCTGAACCCCTGTTCAAAATTGTATCCCCTCTAATGATTGACAAAACACAGAGATTAATATTTAATTTAAATAATATTCATAACAATCTACGCTGTGAATCTGTGAAGCTATTGGGAATGTATATAGAGTTCAAGTTAAAATGGAGTGATTATAGTGCTTACGTTAGCAAAAGGGTATCCAAAGTGTTAATTTTGTTGAGAAGTCTAGTGGATAAAATGTCTCTGTATTTTATGCGAAATACTTATTTTGTTCTATTTGAAAATATTTTTCGCCATGGCCTTTTTCTTTATGGTAATAATTCCTTTTTAAATGAAATTTTTTTATTGCAGAAGAAAGCTTTAAGAAAATTAACAAAATTTTCGTATAGAGCGTCGTGTAAACCTCTGTTTATTAAAAAAAAAAGATTGACAGTTTTCAACTTAAGACTTATATATTTATGAAGTTTTAGTGTATATTAAGAAGAATGAAGAATGTTATTCACTTAGAAATGAAATACGTAATTAGTAATTACGAAACAAGGAATGTTCTTACTTCTAATGTACCGTTGCATAGATTGCATTACTACTCAGAATAGTTACGTACATACCGGTTTAAAGATTTTTAATGTGCTGCCTGTAAAATATGTTAGACATTTGAGAATTCTAGTATTCAAACAGAAAATTAAACAATGGTTGCCAGACCATTTTATTCTCTAAATGAATGTTTTAAATTTAAGTTTGATTTTTAAGCCACTGTTGTTTTGACTAAGCCTATTGTATTGTTTAATATTTAAGAGTCATTAAAATTATTATTATTATTATTATTATTATTATTATTATTATTATTATTATTATTATTAGGAGAAAATACACAAACGATTAGGGAAAACACGGAAATTTTACTTGAAGCAAGTAAAGCGATTGGTTTGGAAGTAAATCCCGAAAAGACAAAGTATGTGATTATGTCTCGTGATCAGAATATTGTACGAAATGGAAATATAAAAATTGGAGATTTATCCTTCGAAGAGGTGGAAAAATTCAAATATCTTGGAGCAACAGTAACAAATATAAATGACACTCGGGAGGAAATTAAACGCAGAATAAATATGGGAAATGCGTGTTATTATTCGGTTGAGAAGCTCTTATCATCCAGTTTGCTGTCCAAAAATCTGAAAGTTAGAATTTATAAAACAGTTATATTACCGGTTGTTCTGTGTGGTTGTGAAACTTGGACTCTCACTCTGAGAGAGGAACATAGGTTAAAGGTGTTTGAGAATAAGGTTCTTAGGAAAATATTTGGGGCTAAGCGGGATGAAGTTACAGGAGAATGGAGAAAGTTACACAACACAGAACTGCATGCATTGTATTCTTCACCTGACATAATTAGGAACTTAAAATCCAGACGTTTGAGATGGGTAGGGCATGTAGCACGTATGGGCGAATGCAGAAATGCATATAGAGTGTTAGTTGGGAGACCGGAGGGAAAAAGACCTTTAGGGAGGCCGAGACGTAGATGGCAGGATAATATTAAAATGGATTTGAGGGAGGTGGGGTGTGATGATAGAGACTGGATTAATCTTGCACAGAATAGGGACCGATGGCGGGCCTATGTGAGGGGGGCAATGAACCTTCGGATTCCTTAAAAGCCATTTGTAAGTAAGTATTATTATTATTATTATTATTATTATTATTATCGTTATTATTATTATAAAAAGCACGAAGTTTAGCAGGAAATCGCTTATATAGTCAATTACGAGAATAATTCATACTTAATCTACAGCATCATTTTCCGCAACACTTTTTTTATCTGGTCCAATAGTACTGTTGCCTATTAAGAACTAGCGAAACTATTCCAAAGTTTGTCCATTTTTTATATCTTTGGTTCTGACTTATCCCGTGGTTAGAAAGTTCGCTTACACGATCAGAAAATTCTAGGTCAGATATCTTTGAACACCAGTGTACGACGGCTAATTCAAGGCCATAGGAAACCGGGGCCGAAAGATAGAAACCGCTTCAGTAAATGTAACTTCTCCATATATTCTCTCCTTTCGTTGTACAAAATCTAACAAGTGATTCCAAAAGGAAAGAGCGCAAAAAGCTGATTCCGAATTTTACTGTATGGACTAATCACGATCTTAGATATGGGAAGTGTGCGCCAGAGATCAATATGCATTTGTGACTGAAGGATGCTTTGACATGGCGCATGCCATCTCATGATGCAATGTCAATGCTGATTCGAGATATTACGCATATGTATTTTTTTATCGTTTCAGTCAGTATATCTGCAGTGACATTAAGTTGAAGCTTGGAAGCTCCTGCAAATGTTTCAAAGTGCCCGCCACTATTTTTGGCTTCTACAGTGTAATATCCTTATATGTTTTATAATATCTGAATAATTTCTATACCACGCACATTAGAAATACTTAACTGTAAATTTATTAAATTTATATACAAAATAGGTATTCAGAATTTATTTCTAGTTAGGTTTAATGAATAGGTATAACACTTTTCACATTTTAAAACTTGAGTTTTCTTTATTTATTACTTCAAAGTCCAGCATTGTTTTCTATTCGCCCATTTATAAGGCACGTATGTATTTACTATCTTAATTTCAGAATGTATTCAGAAGTGGCATAACACTGTTGCAATTTTGATAAGTATTCCTAATTCTTCCTCAGTATATCATGCAAATAAGAAATTTATAGAATTAAAGGGGGTTTAAAAATACGGTTCATTAATATTAAGTGACCTTGTGTTCAGATGATGGACGCATACAGTGTCCCAGACTGATCTGAGCAACTGCAATACGCAAATCGTGTTTCCTTTTCGTTCTCGGAATGTGTTGTCTAGTATGAAGAAATAAAACGGAATGAGTTATAAGTGAAGTTGTTAAGTCACGTCGTAAAGCGACACTTCTTTATTAAAACTTGGCGATAAATTTGAAAAACATTCCGAGGACTGACCCATTTACACCGCGGCGCGGGCCGGCATGTCTTGGTCTCCAGACAGTTGGGCGGAAGGAATTCCGACACACAGCTGCGTTATATCACGTTTTGCCTGCCTAGACGGACTCAGTCTCTTCTGTACATTCTTGTCAAATTTCCTAGCTCCATGTCATAATCGATTTTCACGATATTACTAAGGCGTATCATTCTTTAAATGCAAGCTTTTAACACCCTCACGCTGACTGCAGTGCCTCGCTTCAGCTAGAAACTTTGACGTTGTAGTTTTAATGTGAAATTATCCCTTACTACGTCATAGAGGGATTTAAAATAGTGTAGAAATAAAAGTGGGGGAAGATATAACGGAAATACTTTCTGAAACAGTTTCGAAAATGGAGCAATAACGAAGTAGTGAAATAACATTAGTTCTGAGCGGGCAGGAAAATGATTTGTGGGGTCCAAATTCCACCTCTGTTACGGTTTTGGTTAATGTTACTTTTTGGTAATGTTGCCACATCTTTATTATTATACGAGGTGCATCCAGAAAGTAAGTTTCCCTATTAAAAAAAAGAACACATACTTTCAGGAAAACATTTATTGGCAACAGGTACAGCAATGTTTCAGCTATTTTTCAACATATCCACCATCAGAATTGAGACACTTGTCGTATCGTGGGATCAACTTTTGTATCCCTCTCTCGTAGAACTCTGCCGCCTGTGAATGGAACCACCGTGTGACAGACGTCTTCAGCTCTTTGTCGTTGCCAAAACGCTCACCGGAGGACAGGAATTTCTTGAGGTGCAATAAAACGTGAAAATCGCTGGGAGCAAGATCAGGACTGTAGAATGGATGATCAAACAACTCCAGCCAAATTCCGTCAAAACAGCTGCTGTGCGCCGAGCCGTATGTGGACGAGCATTGTCATGGAGGAGCACAACAACTGCAGAAAGCATTCCACGCCTCTTGTTTTGAATGGCACGTCGCAATTTTCGCAGTGTTTCACAGTAACGGTGAGCGTTCACTGTTTCACCTCTTGGAAGAAAGTCAATGAGCAGAATGCCCTTCCTGTCCCAGAACACCGTGCACATCACTTTCCGTACCGACAGCGTCTGTTTAAATTTCGTCCTGACCGGAGATCCACTATGCCGCCAATGCATTGACTGCTGCTTGGTTTCCGGGGTGAAGTGCGAAATCCAAGTCTCATCGCCCGTGACGATCCTGTCGAGGAACTTGTCACCGTCATCATGATACCGTTGCAGAAATGTCAGTGCTGCTCCTAAACGTTGCATTTTGTGTTCGGGTGTCAGGTTTTTCGGCACCCACCTGGCACACACCTATTTGAACGGCAGGTGCTTAGTGACAATCTCATGCAACAAGGATCTCGATATCTGCGGAAAATGCCTGCTCGGCTCCGTAATCGTGAAGCGACGGTTCTCCATGATGCACTGCTTCACCAGCTCAACACGATCATCATTGATGAGGGACAGTCGCCCACTGCGCTCTTCATCATGGACACTTTGACGACCTTCGGAAAACTGCCTACACCAGCGACCCACCATCTGCTTACTCATGATGTTCGGCCCATAGACCTGACAGAGCTGCCGATGAATTTCAATTGGCGCAATGCTTTGTACATTAAATAACTTTATAACCGACCGAACCTCGCAGGCGGCGGGAGAAGAAATAAGAGCTTCCATTTCGGACCACTGCTGCCACGCTACTGGCACCAGGCGGGACCGTCCAGCTGGCATATGATTGATACGTCATAGATCTTTTACGCATGCGCAATTGACACGGCTAATTACGTTTACTTTCAAGGGAAAAAATCGGGAAACTTACTTTCTGGATGCGCCTCGTAAGTACTTCTGAAGGGGAAGGATTTACCTTAGTGCTACTTACATTTCAGAGTATCGTTCTACGCTGACCCACAGCTAGGCACCCAGCTCGCTACGCTAAGGTTCACCGAGTATCCAGATTTCGAGCAGATTTCCGGTTGCCCAAGGGTATCCGTGCGCGAGCGTTTTACAGAGAAACAGTAATATGGTCGGTCGTATCCAACTGTCACCAACAATATCCTATTCATCCTGAGATCATTTCCTTTTTGTTACGAAATGAAGTTCTCCGGTACTCAAGGTCGGAAGTTTATCAAAGAACTGGCAATTCTTTATTGTAAAAGGGAAACTGCCTAGAATGTTCACAATGTGTAAATAGGAAATAATTAAATACATATTCTTTTAATTACAAAATACACTTTGCATTGACCGGATTCAGCGTGTTCGGTGAATGCGAGATACAAGAATAACGAAGTTAGCACTGCATTACAAACCATCAGGAAGAATAAACGTGAGAACTATGAGCAACTGGATTCAGCCACTGTGAAGATTGAAGAGACAAATGTCTAATTTCTGGAAGCCAGGAGAAGAAGATGATGATGTTGATGGATAGAAGTGTAGAAAGATATAGTTAGGGACCGGTTTTTTGGTGAAATACAATAGGTGATTTCGGTGTTAAATCTGCGAATATTTCGGTGGGTGTTACATCAAATAAGTTGTCAATTAAGTGTATTATGTTATGTTCAACAGTAATCTCACTAGAGGTTTTGATTTCTTTAGAGAAAATGAAAATTCGAGTGGGAATTAATCTACTTTTACACTATTAGAAGAAAATGTATACAAATTAGAAGAAATAAAGTACTCTAATACAATAAAATATTGACTTCCTAAAATTCTATTTGGCTTCACCAAAACGTTTGAACGTAGCCGCCATTTTCAGTTGACTGTCTATGGTGTAAACAAATGACGATCGCAAAGCATGTTTTATAGTAACGTAAAGAATTTACAGTTTGAAATGTTTGCAAACAAAGAAACAAATGGTAGAGAGGTGATAAAATAGAAGAAAGTATATAAAGATTAGAAGAAATAAAGTACTCTAATGCAATAAAATATATATTAATTGACTTACTAAAATTCTATTTCACTAATGTTACTTTCACAAAAACCTTTGAACGGAGCCACCATTTTCAGTCGACTATCTATGCGGGAAACAAATGACGATCGCAAAGCATGTTTTATAATATCGTAGAGAATTTGCAGTTTGAATTTTGGCAAACAAAGAAACAAATACTAGAGAAGTGATAAAAGCAAACAAAATCTAGGAAAGCGATAAAATTAAACAAATGTTAGAGAAGTGGTAAAATTGTACGATAAGCAGCCATGATTGGTTGAAAGATTTCCTTTCGTACCGTTTTATTGGTCAAAAGTAGTATGACGTAGTAAAAGTGTAATAGTCGATATAAAACTTTGTTACTTCTTTCTTTTTCCTTACACATAGGCTACCTCATATCAGCATTACCAAAATATTAGGTCTAAACTAAGTACGATTTTTACTCTCTCCGCACGAGGATTTGTGGAACAGTCAGTGAGTTCTTTTGAGTACTCAGAAATGCTCCTCTCACTGTACACATTCGATATAGGAAACCAATCTACCTGCAAACAATTTACATCAAATCCATTGCGGTGTTCTTCTAGTCCACAAAAATCCTCTTTGCATCAAAATATAGCCTCCGGTGCATAGCAAGTAGCAAAGATATACGAATATTTTTAGCTCTGTAATTTTCATTACAGTCGACTACAGGAAGCGATCTTTTTTCCGAAAGTTATAGATACTGTAAATTTAAATGTACAGTAAGCCCTACATAATACCCGCAGAGAAAATACAGAAATATTGAAGTTACCAAGCGACTGACAAATGAACTGAAACAAACTTCACAAACATACTCTTACCAATTCTGAATAAAATGTTCGTGCACGTTTTGTGTCTTTTCGCGATAAAATTGAAAATTTGATGGTTATTGACATATTTCGTACAGTGATTCAAATTTCAAGTTATTTCGCGAGTTTTTTTGCACAAATATAGCTAGTATTTTAGGTACCTAGAAGGGTAAATGCAATAAAAGGAGTAGGCTAATTGAGGAGCGTTTTTGCAAAAGTCGATAGATGCAGAAATTTTCGATAGTGAGTTACATACGGATATCGTATGTTTTCTACCTCCGGAATCGATCTATGAAATCAGATTTACCAAAACTTAATTCATACCGTATGTAGAGACTACCAAACCTTCCTTTTTTTTTCAAAACTCGATAGATCCTGTCACTTAGTGTAATTTCTGTAAAATCTTGATTTCTGCATCTATCGACTTTTGCAAAAACGCTCCTCAATTGTCCCAGTCAAGACAGGGGATCGATCTTGAGTTCGGGGAATTCTGATGATTGTTGCTTTCTGAGGCATTTTTTAGCATAACTTGTAAATTCCTTAACAGTTTCATACGATGAATTCTGAAAACTTTGAGTGTATCATTTCAGTAAAAGAGACGTATTTTTAAGTCACGTTCGTCTTGCACTTCGCGAAGTCTAATTTCACGCGCGAATTTTCTCAAAGTGTTGCCTGTGCTTCCGCATGTATATGTTCACACACATTATCACAATCCTTTGTGGAATGACGCAAGTGCTTCTCACACTTCACGTATTCGCGATGCCGCCATGATTGCATAGTTGGGGTGGGGAACTTGGGAAACATGACATCGGTTCGATGTCAAATACCAAATTTCTCTACGGAGCTTCATGTGGAAAATCAACAATGCATGTCCGATGTCCACCTTACACGCTTGTAACTGAGTCGATGTTCGAATTTTGATTATGATGTAACATTTCATAAAATTAGATAGTATCTGTTTATTAGCGATCATTAAATACACACATTATTAGTGAAATTGTTTTAATTGCAATTAAGTATTTTGCGGTGTGTGAGAATAAATAGGCCAAGCATGTAAAATATTATTCATCATTGGTGTATACCAGTGATGTCAAAGCAAGCGCATTTTTCTGACCTTGACGTCGTGCGCGGCAGCAAGCGCTAGGCCTAAGTATGGAAAGAGGAAAGGTTGTGTAGCTGTATTAATAAGCAACCTGTTGGATTAAGAAAATAGTTGTGCACAAACTTCAAACTTATGTCGTTATTTTTATATGGCTTCTTTCTGTTTAATATTATCTATATTGTCTGTAAAATAAAAGAACTAACACTGATTTCTTATTATTGCACTTGTGTTTTAAATCTTAATAACATAATAGAGAGTTAAGAAGGAATATTCTCTTAAATTCCATAGTAGTATAATATTAGGCCTATACTGTATTAAGTGGATGAAACAACACATTCATAAAGAAAGTGATATTCCAAAGAAAGAGATTGAGTATGACATGATAAGTTGGAATTTATATTGATGGTATCTTTAGCCTTACAAAAGTAATCAATAAACTAATCAAAACAATATTACAGTAAAAAGGAAAGTTACCTAGGTACTGTATCTGTTTTAAGTGTAACTAATATTACATAACAAAACTCTTATCGCATTATGCTTTTAAGGTGACATTTGTGAGCAACATCCTATCATCAGAATATTAAATTATTTTCTCGAAATGTGCTGAACCTATAGAGCTGACATTTTTACAACACATGAGCACGTATCTTTTGCTTATGATGTAACAGTAGTTGCTTTGTTAATTCAGTTCCTTACAAACAATTTCAATGCGAATATTTTTAAAATTTTCAAAACACTGTCTTCAGTAATACGTATATACGGTATATTAGATTTACGAAAACATTCTGTAAGGCTACTAAATAAATAGGCCTATACCTGAAAATTTCACTTTTCTATACGAAAAGTCGAGCAAATATTTCTTTTGAATAAAAAAATCAAACTTGTGAAAATTGAGCATTAAAATTAAAACTTACATTCTTATAATGCACTTATACTTCTCAGGCAAATCTAAAAATTAACATGGATACAGTTTTAAAAAGTTCTCTTCCCTTTATGTATTGAATCAGTGCTGGCCATCCCTGAATATAGCTCGATCAAGCGGCATATACTAACTCTTTCGTCTGTATCTTTCCTTTCCGCTGTAAAGCGCTCAGGCTCTCCTGGGCTCTAAAGCGCGCGCTTGTTCCTGTGGGAATCAATTGACATGCCTGGCGTATACGATACTTCATCATCATCATCATCATCGTCGTCGTCGTCGTCGTCTACACCATGCACGAAATTAGACCATTTCAGTCTCAGCTAAACAGGATCTAGAAGTCTTTCCTGTGAACATCATGGAGCCTATTCTACAAACGTATGATGTGCATTATAAATTACTGGTGAACGATTTTGTAAAGTATGGAGTTGTATCTTTCTGTTCCACGAAATAATTAAAGTACGTTGTACATTACTAATGAATCGCTACTAGTGACGTCATATCAATAAACCTACTACGTTATAACATGGAACAGCTGGTTATCTTTGTATTTCATTCATCGAATTAGGTTATGTTTGTTTCTTTAATCGTAATGCATTTTAATGTATGTTATACAGCAAAGATTCAAAGATTCTATGAATTTCGTAACCCTGCAATACTATTTATTTTCGTTTACTTATTTAATAATGAAAAAAATACTTACAATCATCGTGTTCTTCCGCGATCTCCACATAATACTCCTTTATAGTTTCCTATATTAGCCAACAGATGCCACTAATAACGATCTCCGACCTCAAACTTAATTGTTACGAAATTACAAACACTGGAAAATTATTGAAATAGTGTCAAAGGAGATGAAATTGTTTCTTTTGAAGGAAATAGAAGCAAGAAAAGATATCCTATGACACATATTTATCAAAATATATCTTAATATGAAATAAATATATTTAAATCGCATTAGTACATGTATTAGTCTCTTTTCATTGGTAGAGAACACTTGACAATTCACTAGTAAGTTACAAATACTAGTACTTTTGTGGAACACAATTATGAAATTTCATTGGTAATATGTAAGTATGGAGTGGTAAAGTACTACTACAGAAAAATCTTTAGTGGAATAGAAACTTTAGTATTTTTACCACTTACTAGAGAATTTAAAACACCATACCTTTGTGGAATAGGGCCGTGGTCTTCGTAGTCCTTGTGGGTGAATGTGAGAATTCTTTGGTATTCTGTTTAGTGACATTCTGGATGCATGTTGGAACCATCTTTCTCGATATGAAGGTAGTTTGTCTTCCAGTGACTATCTGTAGTTCTTATAAACTATCTTCGTTCCTCCAATGATCAAGCAAAGTACATCCAACAGTTGGTCTCACATATCTCATTTCTGCAGTTCATAATTTGCTTATCTCTTTCTTTTAAGGAACTAAATTTCACTTCCGTAAATTAGAGTTGGAAGAACAAGAGTACTATATTATTTTAGTCTGTTATGCTTCTGTACTAGTTTTTGTTTTACAGTAGAGTTTAATAGTTCTAATATTTGTGAAAACTTTGCAAGTTTTTTTTTTCAGTTTCTCCTTCATAAGTAATACTGAATCCTAAGTATGGGAAATTGTTTACTTGTTCTGTAAACATATTCCCGATTACGATAGTTATTGTGTTCAAATAAAATGATAAAATCAAAATTTTTATGTATGTTGAAAGGGAAGTGTGACATTAAAAAAAACATTGGGAAGTAGGACTAATTTACTAGCTGTGAAGAAATTTAAAACTAGGTTAAAATAAAATATTATGGTTAACCTAATACCTTCATATTTCACCAAATAAAAACATTGATTGTCCCCAATACAACCTCAGATGTGAAGAAATATGCCTACAGTTGTTTTCTTTGCGATGCCTGTAAGATGGTTTTAATTACTTCCGATATTATGACGACAGAGAAATTTCATGGCAAGCAGGAGTTTAATTCTGATATGAGTGAGAAATGGCCAATGGATTTTCACTTAGCGTAAATATACCATGAAGTTCCCCGGATTTATTTTTCTTTAGAAAAAAAAATAACATTAGCAACATTTGTCGGCTTATCCTAGTTTCAGTCTGAGAATCTGGAATCTAAGAAATTTTTGCGTGTTCAGTCACAGATAATATTGAGTTGTTCCTTTTTCTTAGTCAATTAATTTCATAAGGCATTTCTTTGAAACAGCGAATGCCGACATACAAATTGCTAAGTTGTCATGGTATGTCTTGGAACATAATAAAATGAGCAAGTTTACTGCATCACATACGATCTCTCTTCTGTAGAGTTGATCTTCGAAGGACAACTTACAATGACGGCTCACAGTGGTTCAGATCGCGAACAAAAATAATGTATTCAATTCTATAGATTAATTATAATTTCCTTTTATAACATTGTGAAAATAAAATATACTTTAAACAAATATTTCAGGTGTGTCCAATTTACAGCGTATAAATAAAATTACAAAGGACGGTATTAACGTAAAACAAATAGGCTACAGTGGATTCCATGTAATGTCCTGCGGTTAGCAGGACCAGCTGCGTATTAGGATCAAGCTTAGACGAACAAATGCGTAATACACTTCAATATACCCTACTCAAGAAAAGTTTTGCACCACCAGGAGTTTGGTTCAAAACAAGTTCTGCACCATCTCAATTTTTGGTGAAAGTTTGTGGATCACAGTTGACACACCTTATGAAAACAAAACACAAATTTTACTTTACAAACAATTAATAAAAAAAAGGAAATTAGCTGGAAAGTGTTTCTATGATAATCATCGAAAATTTATTCCTGAATATCATGTAAACAGTCTCACTAATAATCTTTGAAATACCTACAGTAGAATTTATTTTTATTTTAATCTATAAATTAAAGCTAATTTTTTTATTTTATAAGGTCAAGATTATTTAAAATAAATTCTGTTCAACTAATGCTTCTAGAGTGATTTTTACAAGTATGAAATACAGTTGCAAGCAAAATTTCAGTGCAATATCTAAACAAATTGCGAGTTATCAGATAAACAATATTAATATGCATAAGTTACAGGTGCCATTTTGTATTGATAATTTCCCGTAACCGAGTTTACATCTCAAATTCTCATATGATATAATGGAGTTTACACTTTTCACAGACCATAAAAATTGTTTTTTTTTTCCTTTATCAAACTAAACACACAAACTTCATATACAAACTCAGTACAGAAACTGCAACTGCAAAAGTACAGTGGTCGAAACAGAAGACTGGCCCCTATTGTAATCGAATTACCAGATTTTAGAAAGAGGAGAAGATAGTTGCGCTCTCACTTGCACACAGTGTAGACATGGCTATTTTATAAGGAATGAGGGGACGAATCCCAGAAAAGTATGTATTTCATAGGCCAGGAAGATGAGCTGATAACAAGGTAGAAGTTTTCTTGGAAAACCATAAAACTTAATAAGGGTTTCACATTGTGTTTCAACTTTCAATAGAGGTAGAATAGGTCACTGTCCTCATACCTCCATCTCTTTCTGAAGTGTTTGTGCAAAGATTTTCCCTACGCTACCTGCTTTGCAGTTAGAAAATAACAGCATTATTGTGCTTTTAGGTAAGCAATTTCCGAGAGAGCAATATTGTCATAATTTTTAGTACGAGTTTGTATTAACAAAATAACAATTAATATCACTTACAACCGATTAATTTTAATCGACTCGACTATTCGATTAAATATTTATGATCGATTAATCTTACAACAGAAATTTATCGATTAATCGATTAAATCCCACAACAGTACTAATTTGGTCGTATCTTCAGTGTTGCCAACTAATACCAGATTCACCAAAGAGGGTAAAATTACAATGTCATGTACTATATTAATATAATAATAATAATAATAATAATAATAATAATAATAATATACGTAGTATTAACAATAACTATGTCTTGCTTATTTACTTATTTACCACATCTCATCTTTATGTTGGGAGGTGTTTTCTGAACGGTACAATAATTTATGAAAGAGTAGGCATATATATTCTCCTCCTGGATCTCTCCCACATCATGATGTAATTAGTAGATTAGTATGATCCAATATTAAAACGTATTTTATCTGACAACACGAAATTCATTGCTTTGACCAAATCGTTTACGATTCACGAGACCTAACCCAAAAATGTATATTATTTGATCATGTGAAATGAATAGTATAAACTCCGAAAACCGAATGATACTTTGAAATGCATGCTTAAGAATACTTACTCCTAATAATTTTGCTATTCTAATTATAATTGCTGTCTCCGTGCGCACAATTCCTTCTTCATTACTACCTTTCTTTAGTTCATTATACATATGAACTATACATTCCTGAAGCATACTCTGAATGGCACACGCTTTCTTCTTGGAGGAGTCACAGCCATGCTATTTCCTCTCTTTGACATTGATGTAATGAAAATCTGAACACAAAAGAAATTAATTAAAATATGAAATGGCATTTCTATCGATCACCCAAGTGCATGTATCACAACCAGTGAGCTCTATACTAAACTGAGACACCACCGCAATGCTCTTTCCTGTCTGAAAGCGTGACTGTAGACGCCATGTTGGTGAGGGTATTGCTCTCTCTTTCTAACTAATGTGTTTCAATGAGTCTTTCGTGAGGCTCATGTTGCACATGCGCAGTAAACAATAAACATACCGTTATTGTGTACGATAGCATTCACTGCAAGAGAAACAAGGACAACACTCTGTTAGAAAGAGATAGCAATACGCTCAGGCGCTCAGCATTCGCGTCACGCTTTTAAAGCAATGAGTGGTGCCTCCAGTTCAGTATAGAGCTCACTGATCACAACGTATGTTATATTTATTTACACTTATCTGACTATAATCTTATTATAACCACAGCGCAACACATAGGCCTAGCTATTATGTAACCTATTAATATTAACACTTATTTATTAATTATTAGCATGTTAAAATCTCACTAGATTCCAATAATCGGCTCAGATATCTAGAAAAATTTGAATTTTCAGAATTTGCACTACTGAAAACTGCTGTCACTGCTGTCAACATAACAGATAGAAAATCACTACCAGTTGTAATATTTGAGGCTATCAAATGCAAAACTCGCCTTATCCAGGTAAAGTGATTTGTCAGAAAACAGGAAAACCCGTTATGGATATGGACAGTTTTGCATTTGATAGTAGTTTTCTGAGCTCTGTGGAAGAGGAATTAGACAAGATTTGCACAAACCGACTATATCAGTAGGCCTATATAGAGAGCTGCAAGAAATACAACATCCCATAGTATCGAAATTCGAAACGAAGTTGCCAAAAGAAAATTCAACCTTAAAACTATAAAATAACCATAATCCACTAGTATATGTACGAGTAGTAATGAGAAAATAATGTTTAGGTTTTACCCTTAGGGTATTAAGTAAGCTGATCCGGACTATAGACACGGCGGAAACGTAATTGCCGTGATAAGTTCTCAATTAATATTTGAAATCATGCAATTTAAGATTAAAGGCTAATAGAATTACATTAGCTTTCCGTATTGATGCTGATTTAAGCAAAGTAAATTTTTCGATTTCTCAAAGGGATACTTGTTGCATCTGAGTCATGAATAATAAAGAGCAGATTATACATGAATGGTGCAGTAAGAAACGCGCGCGAACCACTCTAAAAAGCTCTAATTGTGTGTTCTCGCAATGCTTTGAACCAGGCTCATCGACGTGGAAAGCAATTCGGCTAACTTACAACACTGAATGGCAAGTCGGTCTAGATTTCGTGCCACGTATATTTTATTTGAATAATGTTCAGGTATATGATACTCAAGGACTCGTTAAACGAGAAACGAGGGACATGTTTTGTGCTCTTCTTATGGAATGGCATAGCGCTGGATCTGACTGTAATCTCTTTATCGTCCCATATTTTCCAAAGAAGACAGCCTACAACACCAGTCAGCGATTAAATTGCTTGGATAATGTTCAAAATAGCCTGAAGAAGCTACTGGATGGCCATACAAACATCTGGGTATTTCCTTGTTTTTGTGGCTACGCTCATGATCAATATTCCGTGTGGAGACCAGCGGTTCCCTCGAAGGAGGACTTGGAAACGGAACCCCACAAAGAAATTGCTGCTCGTTCTTCAGTAACAATAACTTACGTGATGTGTAACCTGGAATACGATGCCGCATTTTAGGATCCGTGTAGATTAAAATATACTAATACATTAGATAAGATCCAAAAACGACAGCTTAATCTATGTCAAAATACTAATACATTAGATAAGATCCAAAAACGACAGCTTAATATATGTCACAATACTAATACATTAGATAAGATCCAAAAACGACAGCTTAATCTATGTCAAAATACTAATACATTAGATAAGATCCAAAAACGACAGCTTAATATATGTCAAAATACTAATACATTAGATAAGATCCAAAAACGACAGCTTAATCTATGTCAAAATACTAATACATTAGATAAGATCTAAAAACGACAGCTTAATCTATGTCAAAATACTAATACATTAGATAAGATCCAAAAACGACAGCTTAATATATGTCAAAATACTAATACATTAGATAAGATCCAAAAACGACAGCTTAATATATGTCAAAATACTAATACATTAGATAAGATCCAAAAACGACAGCTTAATCTATGTCAAAATACTAATACATTAGATAAGATCCAAAAACGACAGCTTAATATATGTCAAAATACTAATACATTAGATAAGATCCAAAAACGACAGCTTGATCTATGTCAAAATACTAATACATTAGATAAGATACAAAAACGACAGCTTAATCTATGTCAAAATACTAATACATTAGATAAGATCCAAAAACGACAGCTTAATATATGTCAAAATACTAATACATTAGATAAGATCCAAAAACGACAGCTTAATCTATGTCAAAATACTAATACATTATATAAGATCCAAAAAAGACAGCTTAATATATGTCACAATACTAATACATTAGATAAGATCCAAAAACGACAGCTTAATCTATGTCAAAATACTAATACATTAGATAAGATCCAAAAACGACAGCTTAATCTATGTCAAAATACTAATACATTAGATAAGATAAAAAAACGACAGCTTAATCTATGTCAAAATACTAATACATTAGATAAGATCCAAAAACGACAGCTTAATCTATGTCAAAATACTAATACATTAGATAAGATACAAAAACGACAGCCCAATCTATGTCAAAATACTAATACATTAGATAAGATACAAAAACGACAGCTTAATCTATGTCAAAATACTAATACATTAGATAAGATCCAAAAACGACAGCTTAATCTATGTCAAAATACTAATACATGAGATAAGATCCAAAAACGACAGCTTAATCTATGTCAAAATAATGATACATTGGAATGGGACACACACGCAGGAAGGAGAACACAAGCTCGAGGATGTGCACTGTTCAAAACGTACAGAGGGGAGCTTGTCTGGAGAAAAAAGTAAAATACAATGACCAATTTATTAAAACAAATTATCATTCTCACAAAATAAACTCTAGGAAACAGAGGACGGGTATGGGAAAATTTTTAATTTCTATACCAAATTATCAGGAACTGGAATGCTTTACCTGAAAAATTAACAGACTTTTCCAGGAAGCAATAAGGTATTCATAAATGGGCTTAAAACTAAAACAGACAGTGTTGTATGTTTTTCTTTTTATAAATAAGGAAATTACATAAATACTGTTAGAGATTTTAACTATTGTGATACCGAAGTGTGCAGTGCAGTGAATGAGGTGGGAGTAAAAGCGAATTATTATCTTTGCTAAATGTACGCGTGAACGTATGGATTATTTTATAAATCTATCAAGATCTATCGAGTTTAATAGCCTTGGTGACAGAGTGCCTTGAAATTAGGAGGTCCGGGATCAATCCCCTAGGATTTTGAATTATTGTAACAGCGAATAGTGTTGTGGTAATGAAATTGTAATGTTACTCGGACAATAAAACGTTTTTGAAGCGACAATAAAAAATGTTGTAATGACAGTGAAAGGAGTCATAGTGTCAGTGTATTGAGTGAAATGAGAGTAAAACGAATGTGACGAATGATTATAAATGTAAAATATACGTGTGCATATATGACTAATATAAATCCGATTTATGTATACAGTATATGTATTGAGTTCTGCACAGCGTGAGAGTCTCGGAGAGAATGCCTTGCAATCAGTAGGTTTGGGGTTCGAACTTCCGAGGCAAGCAATCCTAATTGAAGTATGTTTGTGGTCTCCCTGAGTCACACAAGACAGGGAAAGTATCTCAGAATATGAGCCACGACAGCTAAGTTTTTTTTATTTATAATTGCAAAATATTTAAATATGTAGGCTACACACAAGACTCCTATAGTGATAAGTGTTTAGATTTGTGGTATATTTTTATTCTTACTTTCTTGTTAACGGTATCTGTAAATGCAACCGGAGGAAAACTATTAATTAATCAATCAATTCATTCATTATTAATTAATATAATTAATTCATTCGACTTCAAAGAAGTTAAATGATCATAAATTCAACTTTCGTCTTAAACGGTCCCACACGTAAACGAAAAGGAGTGTTAAGAAGTTGACACATACTTTCTCACTTTATGTTTAGGGTATTGCAACAGTTCACTTTCTTTTATTGCGAATTAACTTTTAGTGATCAATTTCTTGAACCGTTATTCAAAAGATAATCCCACTGGTGTAGCTAAGGTGTAAGAAAGAGTGTCAATATCGGTTTGACAACTGCGGTAGACATCATCAGTGCCAGTCGTCCCTGGCACGCTGAGGCGATCACTACGCTCTAGACTGCCTCGCCACACGACGCGTCTTCCTGATGTCACTTTATCTTTTGACTGGAGAGCTGTTCTATGATCTGAGCAACTCCACTGAAGCTGTGATGATATGTTCTATGCACTTGAGTAATCCTAAATGTTCCAAGATTTGTACCAATTCGTGGTCTTTAGAATAAATTAAATTGTCTGTTTTGTATGTTTACTTAATGTTCAAAGAGGAATTTGTGCACATTATTTTTATAGATTACATATATATTCTTCAGTTAACTCTCCGAAAACAGGTTGGAACCTCTTAGTGACACAAGTAAGACTTCACTCGTGAGGCAACTAAGCCAGGAAACAATGGTTTAAACTGGCCACCTTACCCCATTACCTCCTCACGAGTGATGTCTTATTGGTGTCACTTAGAATTTTCAAACTGTCTTCGGACAGTAGTGGCAAAAAAAAAACCGCACCGACCCTTGTAGCTGATTTCAGATTCTTGTGCACAGTGGCAGCACGATAGACTGGTAACTAAGACTTTCGTGGTTCGAATCCTGCCTGGGAAGGAACCTTTTTTTTGTTCCTTATTCAAATTTATTCCCAATACTTTTCGATTGCAGCGATATTTTACTACTTAATTAACTTATTATTCCCAGAACATGAATTTTACCAGCTTATTTTCTAATAGCTTTCGAAATGGGCTACGTCAGCAGTCGAAACTACAACAATTTCAACAGATTACTCGCTAGCTTGTGAATGCGGGCGTGGCATGCGCAGTGGCTCATTTCGGGGACTTTGATTATTCCGTCGGTACGGTTTCTTTTGCCACTACTGTACACTGACGTAGTAGAATGTAGGAAAAGATGCCATTCTTAAGTGCCAGTATATTTCGCTACCACCATCTGTTATCTTAATTTTCAATAACAATCTTTAATGGTATTTCAGATACTAATTGATATCCTGAAGTTTGAACTTTTGAGAAATTTTCGAAATAGTAGTTTCGCTGGGGCTGCTATTCGTCACGAAAAGGTGGTACATTTCTTAATTTATACACCAAAGGATATTGCCTGATATTAATTTTTCTTGTTCCTGGAAGTTATCTTTAAAATATTTGTTCTTCTTCCGCATCTTACGCTCTTTGCGGCTCCCTTATTTGATCCAGACTTCGCTTTGTTGGTCGAGTAATATTCCTTGCACTATTGCTCATGTACTCGCAATCTTAATGTCTTATCAACATCCTTCTTGTACAGAGGTTGGTACAGTGGTACATTTGTCACGTCGGTAGTTTTGTCTGTCTCTGGAATAGTATAATCTGATGAGTTTCAATTTTATTACAAGCAAAATAATTTAGTAATATTGACCTTTTTACGGTCATTCACTCTAAAGCAGCCGCGGCGAAAATGCGACTCACGAGCACATTGTGGCTCGCAGTGCTTTTCTCTCGCTTCCTACCTACAACCCCCCACCCTCTTACTCACTGGAGTGAAACTCCTTTCTATTTGTATTTGTCTCGGACCTGCGAGTGGCGTATCGTCGCAATATCTCTCTCGAAACCATGTACCTCTATAAAAAACGAAAGTTTCAAGTAGGATAGGAGGATGCATTCTTTTGTTTACAATATGATGAAAATATTAAATGTATGATTTGTTCACAAATATTACTAGGAAAACGGTTGTATAACATAAAACGGCATTATAAGTTACTACATGTTACTGATGAAACATTAAAAGGTTAAGTATTATTATTATTATTATTATTATTATTATTATTATTATCATCTCTGTACGTCGATTCTTTTACAGCAGATGTACGAATAATGCGGTTAGATTTTCAATTTAAACTCACAGATTTACAATGTGACGTTAAATGAAAGCTAGAAGTAAGGACTTGACAGATATTGAACTTTTCAAATCTTTGGAAAAAAATAAATATTTGAAGCTTCATTCTTTCGCTTGCTCTTTTGAAGCCATGTTCGCTGTAACTTACGTTTGTGAAAAATTATTTTCAACAATGAAAATAGTAAAAATCAAATTTAGATCACGACTGACAGACAAATACCTTCGTGATCAACTACGATTGGCAGTAAGTGACATAATTCCTGATTTTGAAACTTTGTCGCAGAGACATTTTGAAGACAGTTAATTTTAGGTTGTGATAATGTGTCCTATGTTTTCTTGTTCATTTCTTTCTTCGTTACACGTCCTAAACACTAACTTCCCCTTCGGTTGTCCGCCTCCCTCCATAGGTGCTATGCACGTTGCAGCTTACACAGTGGCTCGGCGCACCATGGCCTTTTCGCCACGGCTGCTCTAAAGAGAAGAACTCTTCCACTACTTTCCATGGGGCTGCTTGAACTGTAGAACCATTCTAAAAGTTCTGGCATTAAAATCGCTTCCCCCTCCTCGGGATCGAACTTGTGCATTCCCAGTCCGAGGACGGTTGTTCTACTTCCTGATAAGAGCATACATGTTGCGATTTTGCGGAGTAGGACTATACCGTGTTCCCACCTCAAAGTACAAAATAATTGGAGTGGCAAAAACAAATGCCAGGAAAAAGTTTGAAAGTCTATTAAAGTGTGATAACGACGGGGCAGCCCAGCGGCGCTTCCCTGAACCTCTCCCGCATATTAATGTATGGAAATGCATGCAAATGCGGTAGCGAACGAAGTAGGCTAGGTCCCAGCCAGCAACCAACTCCCGGCAAGAGCACACAACTGCATGGAGCTGGAGGAATGTGCTCTGTCAATATATATAGTGCCAAATACGTCATTTCCGGTTTGTTACCACTGTGTTGAAGGACTTTAATAATCTGGCAAAAATTTGTAGGCTATACAAGTAAGTTAGAATGATGCTCATCTACTTCAATTGTGTAGTTATTGCGAATTTAAATTGCAAATTGATATTAATTTACGCGAAAGTTGTAATAAATGCTAATAATAGAAATAGTGAATGCAAATACTTAACTTGACATTGGCTAAGGTTATTTTTACTTGGTTATTATTTGACGACGTTGTATCAACTACTAGGTTATTCAGCGTCGATGGATTGGTGATAGCGAGAATGTATTTGGCGCAATGAGACCGATGATTCGCCATAGATTACCTGACATTCGCCTTACGGTTGAGGAAAATCTCGGAAAAAATCTAACCAGTTAATCAGACCAAGCGGGAATCGAACCCGTGGCCGAACGAAACTCTGGATCGGCAGGCAAGCGCCTTAGCCTATTGAGCTACGCCGGTGGCAGCAGCACTAGTAGCAGTAGCATAAAATTTATTCTTACGATAATAACAGTAAAAATAATAGTGATAATAATAATAATAATAATAATAATAATAATAATAATAATAATAATAATAATAGCAGCAGTAGTAATAGTATGCAGTGATTAGAAAATGCCAACAATAATTTCCAGTGTGAGTTTCCGTTATTCTCTAGTTTAGAGAATTTTAGAATGTTGTAGTATTTAAAAGGTTTTCACTCGTAATTCATTCAGAAAAGTGACTCGCACTTAGAGAGCCCGGCCCCTTATACATTGCATGCATACATACATACATACATACATACATACATACATACATACATACATACATACATACATACATACATACATAGACACATATTTATTTACTTACATACACACTTACTACGGGGTACTAGTTAAGGTGTTAGGTACAGCTTACAGCAGTAATATTTTTGGAAATATTTAACTTTTTTCCCCTCCATTACTGTATCTTGCACAATAATGAAAATTGGTATGTGTAAAACACTGTCCTTCTACTATATGAAACAATATTTTTACGATTAAAAAATTATATATTTTTTTCAAAATTCAAAATAGTGGCAGTTTTTTTGTGCAGTGATGAAGCGTTTCTCTCATAACTCATAAACGTGTTAAGTTTTTAATGTTTTCTCTCTGTTATTTTATTGCTGAAACTCATGTTTACAATATCATGCTCTTTCAACTATATTCCTTAATAAATGATATTTTTTTTATTTTGTGTTAGAATAAAATACTGATATTTGAACATTTTTTAAAAAGAATTTATTTTTTATCACACAATCTAGCAAAGGTAGAGAAGTGTTCTTGAACCATATTGTAGATATGACATGTATAAATACACACAAAAAATTTGATCAGAGAATGTTGGATAGTTTTTTTAGTTATGTGGGAAACGCTTCATCACTGCACAGTGAACTGAATTTTGATAAAAGAAAATGTATTTTTTTTTTCAAATCTTAACAATATTTTTTCATATAGTAGAAGGACAGTGTTTTACATCTACTAATTTTCATTTTGTACAAGATACAGTAATGGAGGGAAAAATGTTCAATATTTCCAAAATTTTACTTGCTGTTAGTTGTACCTAACCCCTTAAATGAATCGAGTATTTTTAAATCAAGGAATTCCGCACTGCTCATGCTCCGAACTGAAAGCTTTGGTTCATATAATACCAAGATGTCCGTTTTCCTGTTTAAATATTAAGCCTACATATCTATGCTGAGGAGGAAATAAACATGAGAGGTTACTATTTAAAATAAATATACAAATATAGAAACGTAAAAGTGCAGTGCTTAAAAAAAAGAAACGAAAGCAAACCTGAAATATGGATAAAAGTCGGGCGAACTCTACCATGTTATAAAAATTACATTTGTGCGAGATCGTGCGTATTTGCTTGTTTCCCGCATAGAACCAATACGCGGTAAGTGTGAAATACCACATTCAGTATTCCCAACGTAACACACATAACAATTTCCCTCTTCTTACCGCTTAAGCGCGACATTCATTTTACTGCTGTAGGCTTTTAACATATTATTTTTAGAGACGTTTAACATAGTAATAATTATAAATTGGAAACTTACCACTGCAATTTCACCTAAATTGTAATGTTAATTATTGTTTTTAAATATTTGCAAAAATTAAGTAAAGTCTACTACTCCACGAAACTTATTGCATTCCTGATACAAGTAACATTAAGGAAGCCGTGAAAAAATCAACAAGATTCCAGATGCCGATGTTATTACTGCAATATGTTATATAAATACTATTGTTAAAATATTAAAATGAAAAATAAATCATTACATAACCTTACCGTTTGTTTTAAGTTCGCATTTATAGACTGGGGGGAAAAAAAGACAAACGTATATCACGGCCTGCTGGAGTATAGTAAACACAGAAAACATTTTATATCAAAAATGTTGAAGAAAGATATTTTGGTTTCCGAAGTTGCCGTCATTAAACAGAAACCAAGATGGATATTTCATTGCAACTAATTAGAAATTCGTCTTTCAGGTATGTAATAAACGATCTTCGCACAAAATAATGTACGATACACGAGCGGTTTGTTTGTTTTCATGTTCTCGGAAATTAAAAAAGCTCAACTACGTTTCGCTTTTTCAATCTTTTCCTCGACCATGAAAACGTCAACATACCGCTCTTGTAACGTATATTACTATTCCCGTGCATGAAGCGTAGTGGTTAAATGGTTTAAAGCGTATGTCTCTAGATCACGGAATCGGCGGTTCGGATTCCACGAGATCAGTTATGTTATATATTTTTAAATATATAAATAATAGAGACGTTAGTGGATTTTGTAACGTTGAGGGACACGGGAGATCCCCGGGAGAATCCTCATTCTCCGACTTTGTCCACTGCATGTAGCGTTCTGTTGAAGTCTATGGATCGAACCCTAATTTGCGTAATAATCTGTCTCTTTAGCACTGAGCTGCAGGAACAGAGAGAAAAACTTAGACTCGGCACGATCATAAGTTTAAGTTTCAATATATAGAATTAGAAACCAGTACTTGTTGACTGTTTCGGAACGTAGGAAATTGATGGAGATGGTCCCTTTGGAAAACTCAGATATTCATTTTCTAGAAGGCAACTGTATCTCTGATAATTAAAATTCTGGGATGGTGCTTTGAGTGCTTTTCCGTAGTTTTTCCTCCAGTATTTGTTGTAATAGAAAAAGGTGTTTTCACGTACAGACGCGCTGTCTATATATTCTTTCCACCAAGTGTGAGAAGTAGTAAACCACATAATCAATCTTCAGTGAATTTTAATATAACGCGCCATAAAAGCGAAAATGTCATTAAAGGACATTAATATGCCTGTCTGATGAAATTATATAACATTCCTTGTTTTCTTCTATCCCGGACGCAGTATTTTATGCCCGTAGCATATTATCATCTTATTCATATAAGTCACTTCGTCAAAACATCTGCTATGGCTTAATATAGCATCGGAAGTATCCCAGTGGAATGCTCCTATATAGAAGTTTGTTTCATAATTGTGTAATATTTGTGTTAATATGCCAACATTTAATGGTTTTTGTTTAAATGGATTTTTTCCAATAGAAATAAGATAAATAATATCTTCACTTTTACTAGAATTATTAAACCTTGATTTCCCCTAGTCTCTACCAGTTTCTTTAGCGGAGTTCCTATGTCAAATCCTATACAGCGTGTTTCAGTGAACATGAAACTTAAAAGTTTAAAAGGGTGCCTAGAAATCTATTTTGGAAAAGCGACACACATCCGGGAAATTAAAAGCAGGCGTGATATGTTATATTCTAGGCTGAAGATAATTCTCATTCCATCGCGATTTAGAAAGGAATGTACCACACGTAGTAATATGGGCTGGGATGACAGCACGTCATTTATCTGGATTTTATTTGTGTACAGCATAGTGGTGGACGCACAGACCCATTATGGACACATAATTTGTAATCGAATCATTCGATGCAAAACAGTATGACGAAAAACATCAACAACCTCAATTTTTCCATAATTGCATATTTAGCTTCCAATCCCGTATACCTGCATGGATCATATACAAAATTATGTTTCCATATGCTCTCGTATAAATATTGTGGAGAGTTAACATTCTTTGTTTGCAGCAAACATTTTTTTTTTTTACTTTCTCCGGTCATAAGAATAATCATAAATAAATTTATAGGGTGTCATTAGAATGCGCTTGAAGAGTCCCATTAAACCGTCTTTTTGGGACAGTTACGGAAATTGTACCTAAATGAATAAAATATGTATTTTAATTCCATGTCAAAAATGAATATGTTGAACTAAACAGTAAATGACAATATATTAATTACGTATTTTCTTCAAGGTGTAAAAAATTTTGTAATGGAATCTTTAAATATAAGTTAGTTATACAGGGTGGAAGTGAAATAAACCTGCAGATTTTCGAAGCGAATAGCTCATGTCGTATGCAACAAAAAAGTGTAACACCATATTGGTTGAAAGTCTATAGTTTTCTAAAAAAAAAAAATTTCCAAATTACGAAGACCCTCTTATTTTGTAACTATTGAGAGTAGGATCATGATTTTTGTCTATATCGATAGAAAATATAACAAATAATCATTTATCCCTCTGACAAATTTCAATAGTGTGGACGGTTTTCGTGTAAATTTATTTTAAAACCCACTAATTTGAAGCCACTGAACGATGCGGCCATCTTGCAACATTGTGATCAGAAAGGAAGATGGAACGTAGTTCACTAAGGCAGACAGATCTGAGTTCGTTAACTTCTCACTTCTGTATTACGGGAAGAAAGAGGCGGCGATGTTTCCAGACTGCTGAAACTTCCAACTCAATAAAATTTTCTAATTATCCGTGCATTTAATCACAAGACGAACGTAATGTAAGTTTTCTAATCATTTGTGTACCCTATCGTCCCTTTCAATCTGCAGGATTATTTCACTTTCAATCTGTATATTAAAACAACTCAACGCATAAAAGCAGACACTGTCTATAGCGCAATGACTACTGTCTGTCAATGCTGAAAACGTCTGCTGTGATACTCGGTGCGTGAGTGGAATATCATCAACGCGTGACGCAATACATGGCACGCGAATTTCAACCTTAAGCGCAACCTTCAAACATATTGTTTATGCAATATTTCCCTCATTTTTCTCTTTCCCTTCAAGGAATTTTGAGTGTTAGGTTAAGAGTGTATTTATCTGATCGTAAAGAAAAAGGTACAATCGAGAAAAATATGTATTTGATTTGAATGTATCAATATTTCTTTATTTCATAGTCAGTTTTAATGCATACTTAAAGTGGAAATCCTTAATAACTTAACAAAACTTGCACTGGCGCAGGATTTGTGTTGGTTCCATGAAAGCGTATGATTTTCAGAATATTTTTAACAATAACTTTAATGTTAACTCCCCGAATATTATTTCATCCTCATTGCAGTTAAAGCATTGATTATATGAATTTCATGTTAGGCTCTTAATTTATATTCTATTATATTTGTATATAAGGTTAATGAAGATATTGAATGACCCAATTAAAATAATATTACCAATAAATATTATTAAATTAATATAAGGGATACTGAGATTTCTCGGTTACCGTATATAATGTTACGTGACGTAATTATTGTGTTTGTGGAAGATTTCTCTCGGCCTCTGACTGAAAGAATTGAAAAAAAAAAACACACGAACACGCGAGATATACAAAAACTTTATTAACCATATCCTCTCGAATTGAATCCATTTGGAATCGCTAACATTTCTGTAATCTCTAACTCCGCCCTGAGCACGAGTTCTACTCTTTCAGGGGCGAGCTAAAGTTTTTCTGTATATATTATATTTTATTTACAATTATTAGCAAAATAATAAATAAATAAATGAATGAATGACTGAATAAATAAATGAATAAATAAATAAATAAATAAATAAATAAATATGATTTGCCTGACGATTACGTTTGGTATCCACAGAAGTACATAGTTTTGTTCTATACCGATAGAGTGCAGCACTCTTCAGTTCCTTGGCCAGCTGTTATTAGGAAGAGGATTGCTTTGTTCTTTTGTTTCTCCTTAGTGTCTCTATGACCTTATGAACCCATAATTGTGGAAAATACAAAACAAATTCAAGTCAAAAAGGATTAATGATACATTTTTTATAAACGAACTCCCGACGTTTTAAAAACGAAACCGGCGTATTACTTTACTTCTAGGCCGTACTAGAAGGTAATTTTTGTTAATTAAATTTTGTCGTTCCCTATTCCTGTGTGTTCTTCGCAGTTAATAACTGATAGTAGAAAAAATATTTAAAAATTCAAGTTTTCAATTTGTCTTTATTTATTTCAGAAATTTAGGAAATGTTGAATATTAATCGCAAGAGGAAATTGAGCCTGTTAGAGTGCCTTCTGATGTAGATTGCATTTACTCCAGTGCTTTCAACTCGATGTTACTTCTGATGTAATGTAGTGTAAGCAAAATGTTTAATCTATTTTCATTTGTGTACAAAAATTGCTTTTAATCACGTACAATTATTTTGCATATCGCATCTATGGGTATGGTCAGTCAACGAGGAACTTTATATTCTATTTGCATGAAAATGAGGAAATTTCAGCAGTGCCGGAGAGTATAGAAGAAAAAGGATATAAAAGCAACTGCATCCGTTTTAATATGTATATGGAAAGTAACGAACTAATTGGATTAAAGACGGGATGCCCAAACAACATTCAAACCTACTTCATTTTGAGGCCTAATTTCACATTATGGAAGTATCACATTTTACACAATTTATTTACATTTCTCATCATACGTAATTTAGAAGAGTGTCTTAATTTGAAAACAATCTTTGTCTAGATTTTCACAGAAATATTGATCCTGAACGTATCTTCAGACTATGGAATATTACTGTAGCTTTTCCTTCTATTACAAGGTAATAAAGGTAACAAAAGTTACTATTTGAAACATCGGTGTTGAAAATGGTAAATGCATTTAGGCTACATAGATACATTATTATTGTTATTATTATTGTTTTGCACATTGGTGGCGTCCATTAGTTTAATTTTTTTAACACTTCCCATAATAAATAAATAATAAGAATAAATATGGGAAATGCGTGTTATTATTCGGTTGAGAAGCTCTTATCATCCAGTCTGCTGTCGAAAAATCTGAAAGTTAGAATTTATAAAACAGTTATATTACCGGTTCTTCTGTATGGTTGTGAAACTTGGACTCTCACTCTGAGAGAGGAACATAGGTTCAGGGTGTTTGAGAATAAGGTGCTAAGGAAAATATTTGGGGCTAAGCGGGATGAAGTTACAGGAGAATGGAGAAAGTTACACAACACAGAACTGCACGCATTGTATTCTTCACCTGACATAATTAGGAACATTAAATCCAGACGTTTGAGATGGGCAGGGCATGTAGCACGTATGGGCGAATCCAGAAATGCATATAGAGTGTTAGTTGGGAGACCGGAGGGAAAAAGACCTTTAGGGAGGCCGAGACGTAGATGGGAGGATAATATTAAAATGGATTTGAGGGAGGTGGGGTATGATGATAGAGACTGGATTAATCTTGCACAGGATAGGGACCGCTGGCGGGCTTATGTGAGGGCGGCAATGAACCTTCGGGTTCCTTAAAAGCCATTTGTAAGTAAGTAAACACTTCCCATTAAATAGATTAACTGATATATTATTTAGACTCCTTTGTTATTGAAGGGCCGATTTCACCAACATGTTGCTAATCCACAATTAGCTATTGTCATTTTACTTAAATATGGACGTTAAATCATATTTAATTCGTTTACATTTCACCAAACTAATACGCATTAAAAATAAAGTCATATATTGATATATGAGGCCTCACAGTCACATATAGATACCTATTAACGAAGATAAATTCGTTCCAGCACCGGGAAACGAACCCAGGACCTCACAGCTTTGCTCGCTGAGCGCTCTTTTCATCTGATGATACAAAGGAGGAATGTTCGGCCTGCACCGTGAATCAAGTCTCGGCATAGCTCAGATGGAAAGAGCGCTCAGCGTGCAAAGCTGAGAGGTTCTGGGTTTGATTCCCGGTGCCGGAACAAATTTTTCTCCTATAATAGGTAAAGTGAATTAATTTATTTCCCAATTAAGTAATCATGCCTTCGGAATCTAGTAAAATCGTAATTTCGAAGTTCGTGTGCCTTGTTAATGTAAGCAGTGACCTTAATAGTGACTTCATTTGTCAATCATCCTAAAATGGGCAATCTTTAGAAGAAAAGAAGAAAGGTTGGAAATAAATAAAAAGATATTTCAATATAAAAAAACCTCATCTCGTTGCCTTCAGCAATATTTAAGAATGGGATAATATGAAAGTAGATGCAAGAAAATATCATGAAACAAGAAAAATGGAAAGACTTAATGGATTTGCGCTATTGCAATGCCTTCAAATGTAATATTAGGTCTACAGTCCTACATTATAACTTTGTTATTCATGTTATTTTAGTTACCTTATTTTAGGCAACCGAATATTGATTAAACGTTTCTTCAATAATAATTGTATCACTTATACAGGGGCATCATTTTATTTTTACTTCAATTTTTATTGTAGCTGAGTTTTTGAATGTACTTCACTCCCACCCCTTCTACTAATGAAGTTACAACTCCACACAGAACCAAGACCGCAGAAAGTAAGCAGTACTGAGTTACTGAGTATAGTACGTTCCAGAAATATGTTCGCGTTTTCCAGTGACGAAAGAGCTTTCAATATTGAATCATATTTTCGCACAGGTACTGTCCGTTTGCCTACGTCGCATCCCGATTTCCCCCACCTGCTTCTGCTCGCCCCTCTGTAAAAGCTGGGCTGTTTTAGCTCTTTTCTGAAAACATTAATTTCTCTTAGGAATTGGACGTTTACGTAATATTGTACAGCTGTTTAATTTAACTTAAATAAAAGGGCCTAGTTAAGTAATTAACTGTCACGTGATTTCCTCCCTTTCTACAATCCTGCGGCATAACCACTTGGACGGACAGTAGATAGCATGTCTGAGTAATTTTATATTTTTGGGTCGGGCAGAAGTGAACATTGAATTTACAGTACGTAGAGTAGGTACAGAATTATTTCAACATGAGTTACTAGTACGAAGGACGAAACTGGCAATTGGAATTAGATGCAATAGTCTATAGTGCGATAATATGCACAAAAGAATGAAGCCTGTATCGAAATGAACGGTCACCATTGTCAAAATTGTGTTTAAATATTCATATTATGATTATTTTTCAATTTAACTTCTTTCTCTATATTGTACGCTGATGTGCTGTAGACAGTATAATATACACCGCATAATGAATACGTTCGCATGGATAACTCACTTCGTGAGTAAAAACACTTATTCTTAATACAGTACTGTACTTTGATTAAAGAAAAACCTAATGAAAATTATCAAACTCTGAATCACGATATTTCCTAGTTTACGTAAATGGATTAACTACTTTTCTTCCTTCCTATACCTAGTAGAGTGATTTGTGTTTTACGCCAGTATCATCGAACTCCAGTCTTGGAGGGGGGAGCAAGCGGTGTTTCCGGTTCTCTAAAGGTATAGACAGGTTAGTATTAAAAATGTTAGTAAAAATAAAATGATGTCCCTGTATAATATTATGAAGTAGGCTACTTAACTATCATTTGGAAATTCTAAGTCACCTTCTGTACTATTCAAAATATGCAGTGCTTATATTTTGCTTAGCCTAAACTGCATTTGAAAATCTTTTTCGTCCATTGTATTAAAATAATTTTCTCTTTCGGAAATTATTCTCATCCGTCTTGGTGAGAAATCATGTTCAAATATCAAGTCCATCATTGTTCTCGCCACAATGAAAATTATTGTCGTGAATGTAGGATTAATTATTTACGTGGCCAAATATTGACCGGTTAACTTGAATGAAGTTTAATGAGAGCTTAAGCCCTAATTTGTGTTGCTGAAAATAATGCAGTGTCCATTTAAGTGTAAATTAAAAAGACTAAGTAACAATTAAATAAGCTTGGTGAATTCGGCTCTTAGAAGCACAATCAAAGAGAGCTGCAGACTTAATAGAAATGCGTATTCGTAAGACAAATTTGTAATTTCTCTGTTTCTGCCTTGAACACTTGACCGCAATTGACGAACGCCAATAGAATTTCTTTGTATAATTTTTGCCCAGGCAATTTATTACGGATCAGTTGTGAAACTATGGAATGTTGATATGTGTGTGCGTAACGTCACAGCTTCCATATATTAATATTTTCCCGAATATTTAGTACTTGAGTATGAGACTCTCTGAGTTTTTTAATACAACCATTCTATGAAATTCATATTCAAGGTTCATACACATGATTGTAAAAGCCGGACCAAAAACCTTTACGAGCGGTACGGTCAAGGGGCAAAAGGTACGGTTGCATTTGGAATACAGTCACGAACAACAAAAAATACCGTATTTCATTGTGTTTGTACTGCATTACGGAACACTCCAACTTCGAGGCAAGGATTGCATGGCAATTTATTCTAGTAGAAAATCGTGCGGTTTATTACGGAGATTTATCCATGTGTAATTATTTACAACAGCGGCACAATATATTTATGCAAATCTAAATTTTTCTTTTCACTGTTGTTGAATTCCTCAACGAGACGTTAAAGATTAAAAGTGAAATGTTTCCCATTCACTATGTAATGTTCTACGGAAATAAATGTGGTTCGAATCGGAGATTATTTTCTGTAAGTATACTGTATACTTATATTCGTATATAAAAATGTGCTGTAAGACGCTATAAGTGATATTTTATTGTGTTAAGAGGAGTTGGTACTTATCGCATGCAAGATAATGGTAAAAAAATAGCCTTTTATCAGAGATCTTTCTTTTTTTTAGTGATGTGTGTATAAGCATTAAGCTTTAAAATACATGTTTTATAATTTTTTGATGGTGAAGATTGGTATAAGCCCTATGCCAGTAATATTGCAGATATAATAATAATTTTAGTAGGGTGTGCTTTAGTATCTGTGAGCAGTAAGTGGTTAAAATTTCAATTCAATATATGTTATAATAAGTGAAGAGAGTGCACCTAATCACAGACATGTAGTGAATTTATAAAAAAAAATGTTTAAATTAAAAAATTATTTTAAGAGGAAAGATTTACTGTAGAGAAAGCATTATTTTTTATTTTAAAGCTTAATGTGTGTACACACATCACTAAAAATGAATGAGCTCTGATAAAATTGTGACTGCTTCATTATAGGCTATTTTACCATTAGTTTGCATGCGATAAGTAGTCTACTAGCACGCCACTCGAGCGCAATGTTAAGGGACGTCCAGAAAGTAAGTTTTCCTGGAGCCGTTTAAAGAAAGAAAACACAATTTCACGTAAATATTTTTTGGAAAGATACAGCAATTGTTGAGCTATTTTTCAACATATTCTCCACCGGAATTGAGAGATGTCATGCCGTGGGATCAACAGAGAGGTGCAGATGGCTGTCACACACTGATTCCGATCCCAGGCGGCAGACTTCTACGACACAGGGATACAAAAGTTGATCCCATGGTATGACAAATGTATCAGTTCCGGTGGAAAATATTTGAAAAAAAAAAACAGCTCACAAATTGCTATATCTGTTCCAATAAATCTTTCGATTAAATTGTGTTTTCTTTCCGTAAACGGCTCAAGCATACTTACTTTCTGGGGAGCCCTTTGAATTGCGCTCGAGTGGCCAAAATTTGCATAAGCACTTGTTTTGACATTATTAACATAGTGAAAGAAAAAAAATAACTTTATCTGCCCTGTGAGAATGTTTGCTTGTAAGCACAATGAAGATTGATTCACCGCATCTAACTCTGAAACAGCTATTGCATTACGAAGTCACGCTAACGACACGGCGCTTTTAAGTCACATGATACCTTTAGAAATTTTATAACATTTTATTTAGAGTTCTATCAAGAAACTTAGAATTGTTTAAGTTTTCGAATACATTTTCTCCACTTGAAGATGCATGCACTTAAGCCTGTTTCAACTGAATCTCGTTCTTTAAATATCCGCGAATGTAACTGTCATTATTATGAAATTATGTAATATTCCATAAAGAGCCTAGTTTCGATGAAAAATAAAATCCATATGCTTAATAAAATCACTTTGGATGTTACCAACTTGGAAATGAAATAGCATTACTGTAATCGTTTTCAGCATTTGAAATAGAATAAAAAAGCTTCTGTACAATAAATGAATGTATTTGCATAGTCACTGCTTTCTTTCGTTAAAAGACGTTGTATGTTTTATATTTTACGTTTGAAAATATTTCAAGGAACACTTCTTTAAATGAAAGGCAAGGAATTTTTCTTCTCCACAACTTTGAGGACGACGTTGTTGCCCAGTTCTCCTTTCGGGTGGTACGTTCTAGTTCCGAAGTTATTAAATCGTTGTAAATCCACCTTCTTGCATATACACGGAATACCTTCTTCATTTAAGAACATACTAAAATTTTATGACACAGTGGAAAGCATTACTTTTAGCTTCTTCAGTTTATATCAGAATAAAATCTGTTTTATTCGATACATGATCAGAAATGTTACGAATGAATAATCAATAAAGGTACAGTTTTGAATGAGAGGAAAAAACGATTGATTCTTCAGAAGTTTAGATGGGACTTTTTCAATTTCTGGTTATGAATACAGAAATTCACGAACTTTCGAATGTTAGCTCTACCTTCGAAAGCTGTAGTAGTTGTAGTATTATACTTAAGAACGCTGTCAACCGCAGAGGTTGTTCAGCATCAAAATTATACAGGGCATTAAAAGGGCACACTGTTTTTCCCTGTAATTCGTTATCAGGGACAGTATTTTTGCGTGCCGTAAATCTACGACACGTTTCAGTTTCATATTCCTCCCGAAGGAAACCGTGGCAAGCATTTTATCGTCCTTCAAAATCAGTGGCGTGCCGTTCATGGAAGACAGGGAACGCATTGCTTCCCATGTTGATAAAGCGAAAAATAAGAAATGTATTGCAGAAATAATATTTTAATCGTGAGAACTATGAATTCTCTAATAGTAAAATGTCACAGAATTCTTTCTCTGAACGCCTGTCCTGATCGAGGCGGATCCTTATGCATATTCTTAGCTTGAGTGGGCTATACTGACCGATAGGCCTACGGATTCGTTTATTTCCCTTTGATGATTTTTTTGCTGAAGAGAGAAGAATTGCTTTGGTATTCAAATATATTTAGGTGAATTGGCTGCTATCAGTTTTGTACTATGTATATATACATTTGTATTATTGCTTCCCTAACATAAAATTGCACCGCACGCCACTGTTAAAATCTCTCTCCTTTGGCAAGGTTTTGAGCACAAAAATCTCAGAGAAAACGGCCAGCACGGTAACCGTAAGATAACGGAGGTTACGTTTGTCGGCAAACGAACAAAACGGGTGGAATTAAGAAGGGTATCCTGCACCTTGAGAGCTTTGAAAACACGTAAATCACATTCGGTGGCCCTACTTGACTGCAATGAATTGAATTTAGCCGTTTGTAACGACTCTATCGTGAAGGATACCCTTCATACCATGCTTTATCATTAGTTGTAGTCCGGATCTTCTTACTTTATACGATCTAATAGAATGCGTTTGAGTCTAAAGAAAGCAGAAAACAGTACAACGTGGTCTGTTGTGATGAGAATCGAAGCCCCCGCATACCGATAAGGCATCGCGTCACAAAACATTCACGCCTGAGTATTTTTAACAAAGTAATTATTATTCAACGTCTAGAAAACAGCGCAAATATTAAGGACCTTGCTGGAGAGTTTAAGGTAATATCTATCCATTTATTCATTCACTCACTCACTTATTTACTTATGTATTTGTTTATTTACTTATTTACTTGTTGATTGATGTATTTAACCATTTAGCCTACAAATTCATTCATTCATTCATTCATTCATTCATTCATTCATTCATTCATTCATTCATTCATTCACTCACTTATGTATTTAGTTACTTATTTGCTTACGTATTTATTTATTTATTTATGCATTTATACATTTATTTACCTATTTACTTTATTTATTTATTATGAATATATTTGTAGATATACAGGATGTTTAAAAAAATACGGGGCATAATTTCAGGTATGTATTTCCCACATGTGGACAATCAAAATAGTTCATTACAACATGTGTCCGGAAATGCTTCATTTCCGAGTTATGGCCTTCACAACATTGAAATTCACTGGAACGTTTTTCTTTCCGCAGGTCGTTGTCATTACAGAAGATGTTCAAAATGTCCACCTCCTGCTTGAATACAGACCTCACATCGATGTCTCATTGACCTGCGAACACGATCCCAAACTCCAGGAGTATTCCGTATGTCCTCAGAACATGCCACAATTCGATTCCGAAGGGATTCCAAATCAGGCACCGGAGACGAATAAACCAATGATTTTAAATGGCCCCACAAGTAGAAATCGAGAGGGTTCAGATCAGGTGAGCGTGGAGGCCAAGCAATTGGGCCACCTCTACCTATCCATCGATCAGGAAACCTTCGATCCAAGTACCGGCGAGCCGTACGACTGAAGTGTGCAGGAGCGTCATCATGCAAGAAGTGAATGTGTTGACGATTGATCAGTGGAGTGTCTTCTAAAACATGAGGTATGGTGTTTTCCAGGAAGTTTTGTGTACGCCTGCCCCGTAAGTCTGTTTACAAGTATATGGGGTCCAACTAATCGATCACCAATGATACCGGCCCACATGTTGAGGGAGAACCGCACCTGGTGATGAGATGGAACAGTTGCACGTGGGTTTTCATACGCCCATACATGCTGATTGTGGAAATTTGTTATGCCATCTCGTGTGATCTGTACTTCATCTGTAAATAATACTAAGGCAGGAAAGTTCGGATTTACACCACACTGCTGCAAGAACCACTGACAGAACCTAACTCGTGCAGGGTAATCTGCTGGTGACAGGGCCTGTACACGTTGCAAATGATAAGGATACAATTGATACTCTTTCAACAGTCTCCAGACAGTCGTATGAGGAACATTGTCTTGCAACGCTACCCTTCGTGTGCTGATAGAAGGAGTCATGTTCACAGCCTCCAGAATCTCCTCCTGCACTTCTGGAGTTGTAGATCTTGGTCGTCTCCTTCCCAAACCATGAGAGTTAAATTTTCCATACTCGCATAGACGGTAATGGAGACGTACAAATGTCTTCCGATCTGGACATTGTCGCTGTGGGTACCTCTCCTGGTACAAACGACGAGCCAGCGCAGCATTGCCGTCCGCCTTACCGTACATGAAGTGTATCTCTGCCAGCTCTTGATTTGAATACATGTCGCACAGTCTAACACCTACACAACACTGAATGTAACCTTCGCCTCGGAATGAACTGTCAGAGTGCCCTCTTAATGTCTCCTTTGACGGCAACGACCTGCGGAAAGAAAAACGTTCCGGTAATTTCAATGTTGTGAAGGCCATAACTCGGAAATAAATCATTTCCGGACACATGTTGTAATTAACTATTTTGATTGTCTACATGTGGGAAATACATACCTGAAATTATGCCCCGTATTTTTGAAACACCCTTTATTCTGGGAAAAATAATTTCTATTAACGTTGTATCAGCTTCACTTTTTATAATGGATTAACAACCCTTAAATACCAATTCGCGTATGATCGATGTTTTTCTGTCCATAATATTCCTCGACTTTCATGCTCTACCGCTTGCCGATTGCAGGGGACTTGCTCCGAGTGTTATATCTAAGTAGGTAAACATTGACTTTCTCCTATATCGACGGAGCAGCGTACTTCAAGAGTGAAACCTAACCATTTTCCACCATAACTACATATGAAGGGTACAGGGGGAAAAAGATCAGGGTCCACCAAAACTGAAAAACGAGTTATTACTAGCACTAGGTAACTAATATGTGAGTGTATCATGTTAAGTATTACTGAGCATAAGCGATTAGCTTCCGAGAAACATGCAGTTTAAATTTGAATAGCCTATTGTATGTAAGAATTATCATGGTTGAACTTTCGGCTTGCTTTTCTGAAAAAAATGTGCTAAATGTGACCCTGATCTTTTTTTACCCTTCATATGCTAGTAAATTGTAGAGATTTTGTAGTTGTAAGGTTGAATATTTTGTGCTAACTTTGTTTCTATTTTCGAAACTGAGAAGTACTAACAACTGACAGTTGCATTCAGGCTGTTACTTTGACAGGTCTACACCTGTGGAGTAACGGTTAGTGCGTCTTGCCGCGATAACAGGTGGCCCGGATTCGAATCCCGGTCGGGGTAAGGTTGTTTCCGGGGTTTTTCCTCAACCCAATATGAGCAAATGCTGAGTAACTATCAGTGTTAGACCCCGGACTCATTTCACTGGCATTATCACCTTTATTTCATTCAGACGCTAAATAACTAGAGATGTTGATATAGCGTCGTAAAATAACCAAAAAAATATTTTGACCGCATCGTCTGTCTGTGAAGACGATGTCAACGTTCATGAAACAAAAGTTACTAGCGAGTATTTTTTTTTTAATTTGACCGCAATTAATAATTAGGCCTATTAATTATAATTATAATTAATTATAATTAAAACATTAATAATACTAATCTTAATAAGTAATACAGCAATAATTAATAAATGAGCAACATATATTTCAAAATGGTTTTCGGAGTTCGTACTAATTAATTTATGTGGTTAAAAAAATTAAATTTGGTCTCATGAATTATAAACTGTAGGCTATAGTCGGATCAGTGAATTTCTTGTTACCAGATACATACAATTCAACATTAGATCAATCAATTCAATCATGAATAAACAAATAAAATTAAATACATTTATAGCTGAAGGAATGGAAGAAGGATTGGATAAAGGAATAAATAAACAAATGGTATTATTGCTACAGCACGTAGCATTGTGATTTTATCTGCTTTCATAACATCTGGTAACTGATGACACCATTGAAAAGACGGCCATATTAGATCTTAGGAACTCTGCGCAAAGAGAGACGACGAAACTTGGCAACATTTTGGATTATTATAGTCATCATAAATAATAGAGAACATTTCAATCTATCGCTCTTCTGAATAAAGTTAAAAATTTGTGGCAAGTATAAATGATTAATAATTATTATTTTTATCAAACATTTTTAATTAATAAGAATTTATTACTGTGTTATATTTGTGTTAAATAAGAATATTTTTGTTCCTATATCTATTATACATTTGAATTTCTTCTTAACTGTCACTTAAATTAACAGAATCTTAAAAGTCAAAATAAAATAGCTGAAATTAAGTTATGTTTTCTTTCCATTAGTCAACTTTCACAACATCTGAAATAAGAAACTGAATCAAAACTTTATTTTATTTACTCAGTTTCCTGAGATAAACACAAAAAGTATAATCAATAGTTTCTGACAATACTCAGGTTTGTCTGTCTGTCAGAACGTCCGAGAAAGCTGATAATACTCCCTCCGTGTTTGTTCTGCTTATGGAGATGAAAATATACATCAAACAGAGCGAAGCAGTAGTAATCTTCTGATATTTCTCTTAGGACTTAAAGGACGTCTACATCATTGCCAATGGAATGTGTGGTACATTCAGTAAGAGGCTGAAAATCCACATAAAATTAGATAAAACCTTTTCTAGGGATTTTCTCCAACAAAGGGTTTTCGTGTTTTATTTTCATTAGCGTACAAACATTTGAAGCTAAAGAGCTAGAGAAGGCATAAAAAGGATTTATTGCTGTACCTCAAAATTTGTGAAGAAAATATGTCCTCTTTCGCACTTAAACGACACATTTATGTATAGGAGAATATGTAGTGTTATACAAACGTTTCATATTACTTAGCTAATAAAATTTAATATTTCCTCTATCTTTCTACCGCTAAAACATGAAATAGTGATATTTTTTTATAATTTCTATAGGCGGCGTTTCCCCTCTCTGTCAATGACAAAAGCACTATATTTTCCTTTTGATAAAGTAAAAAGCACAATTTTCAACTGGTTGACTTTTCTATGTAGTAGTCCACACCTGTGGAGTAACGGTCAGCGCGCCTGGCCGCGAAACCAGGTGGCCCGGGATCGAATCCCGGTCGGGGAGGTTACCTGGTTGAGGTTTTTTCCGGGGTTTTCCCTCAACCCAATACGAGCAAATGCTGGATAACATTCGGTGCTGGACCCCGGACTCATTTCACCTTCATTTCATTCAGACGCTAAACAACCTAGATGTTGATACAGCGTCGTAAAATAACCCAATAAATTGAAAATTCTATGTAGTAAATAAAGGTTTCACGACCATAATTCAACACCATCACCAATAATAATAATAATAATAATAATAATAATAATAATAATAATAATAATAATAATAATAGGGTAAACTAGGGTCTGTTGGACAGTCGGGCATGTTGGACACTCTGTACTTTAACGTGTTACCTTGCCACTTGTGGGCACCACATTCTGCTGGAAGTCAATGACGGAAGTAGCCCCACTCGTGGCTACTTCCGTCATTGACTTCTAGCAGAATGTGGTGCCCACAAGTGGCAAGGTAACACGTTAAAGTACAGAGTGTCCAACATGCCCGACTGTCCAACAGACCCTAGTTTACCCTAATAATAATAATAATAATAATAATAATAATTATTATTATTATTATTACTCAGCCACAGCCACCGGTCGGTTAAAGTGCTTCCCTGCTGGTCTGGAGTTGCGTTCGGGCGCGGTTCGATCCCCGCTTGGGCTGATGTCTGGTTGGGTTTTTTTCCGAGGTTTTCCCCAACCGTAATGTGAATGCAAGGTATTCTATGGCGAATCCTCGCCCTATCTCGCCAAATATCATCTCGCTATCACCAATCTCATCGACGCTAAATAACCTAGTAGTTGATACAGCGTCGTTAAATAACCAACTAAAATAAAAGAAAAATACTCAGCCACCGGAGTAGCTCAGTCGGCTGAGACGCTTGCCTGCGGATCCACAGTTGCGCTCGGGCGTGGGTTCGATTTCCACTTGGGCTGATTACCTGAAGGGGTATTTTTCAAGCTTTTCTCAACTGTAAAGTCAATTTTAAGTAATCTCTGGCAATCCTCGGACTCATATCGCCAATACCATCTCGCTATCACCAATTCCACTAACGCTAAATAACCACCTAGTAGTTGATACAGCGTCGTTAAATAACCAACTAAAATAATAATGGTAATTAGTAGGTCTACTACCACCATATCCACGCCTCAGGAATCGGTTGCCCGCAGCAGCCTGTATTCCTGTTTATGCTTCTCATGCAGTTCAACATTAATTCTACTGATTGCTTTGTAGTTTTGGAATTGTATATTACTTCAAATTTTCTTCAGTATTGCAGACTCTATCCTGGTCTATTCTCTATATTGTCACACTTCTTTTATGGACACTGATGCTTCTTTCACTTACTGTTCACATGCCGCTCCGTTGTAATGACCGGGTACAGGAATTACCTTTTAAAATTTTCAACATATTTTTTATTTTTGTAGGAACAGAATTTAACATGCACTATCAACATATAATGAAGATACTTTGTAGATATCCAAGTTTCTTGAAATAAAAGAAATACATTTAATATACGTGTATTCTGAAGTCTGATTAGTGTAATATGTAGCGAGTCGGCGATGTATGCAATGGAGAAGAAAGGAACTGGCCACATTATCTCCTGACTTAGTTGCCTAAGTGGTGCCTTCTTGGTATCATTTGTGAGGTTCAGATCTGTCTTCGGACACTTGACTGAACGTGTATGGCTCACCTCTAAGGCCCAATTGTATAAAACTCCCTGACTAAAGATCAACTTTGATCGAAGATCGAAAAGTGAACCGAGTTCAGACACTTCTTCTATTGTATAAAACTTTTCTGCGATCAAATCACCTTGGTTTAAATGCAATCTAAGTTCACTTGAAAAGGGTTTGGCAACATCTCATAAACAGGTGAAATATGTGATGCGCGGACCATGTTATACAGGTTTGTTCAGTGTTGCCAATGTAGCGACTTTAACTCTTTTTTAACAACAATTTCTTTTAACTTTTATATTGCTTAAATAGGGATTTAATTACCTTTTTAGCATCCCATAGTAACAAAATTTAATCTTTCTTTGTTGATAATGAGAAATCTAGCGACTTTACAACTACTTTTTGGCGACTTTCCGTACACTCTGTTGGAGACACTGGTTTTTTTGTGCAATGTAAATAATGGCGGACAATAAGAAGGTTGACTATTCTCCAAGTTGTTATCATGTTATGGTGTTTGATACTGTTAAACATAATAAAGCTTTATAAAACGACAATTTTCGTTTAGTAATACAGTTAACTGAAAATTTATGAATGTACCTATCATATCCATTAATAATTAATGGTTGTTATAAACATAATATAATTATAGGTTATGTTATTGGATACTGCTGAACACGATAGAGCCGTATAAAATATAAGATTGTTTGTGTATTAAGGCAAGAAATTGAAAGAAATATATATAAATGTACCTACCATATCTATTAATATTAATAATAATGGACATTTTATTTGCACAATCTGTCACTCGTATATTTCAAACAGAAAAGAAATAACTGAACTTGGATCATCTAACTTAATCGGAGAAATTTCTTCAGTCTAAGTTGACTTTAGTTTAAGATAAATTAATCTCAGATTAGACTTTATACAACACAAAATTCCAAGTTCAGCTAGAACGAGGATCAATTTAACCTCTGATCTAAGATTAAGTGGTTTATACAATCGGGCCTAAGAAGCGCCTTGTTTGAAACCCAGGCTTTATTGAAGGTCGGACCCGGTTTGGATTCGTGCCCTTAGGCTTACGTTGGAAGATTGTGAGCCCTATATGCAATAATTTTCTCCGTGGTGACCCGGATTCGATCCCTGTCTGAGTCGTGAAGGAATTTGTAATAGATAAAATATTAATTGACTTACTGAAATTCTATTTCGCTAATGTTAGTTTCACCAAAACGTTTTAACAGAGCCGCCATTTTCAGTTGACTTTCTATGCTGTAAACAAATAACGATCGCAAAGTATGTTCTATAGTACCGTAAAGAATTTGCAGTTTGAAATGTTGGCAAACAAAGAAACAAATAGTAGGAATGTGATAACAACAGAAGAAAGTATATAAAAATTAGAAGAAATAAAGTACTCTGATACACTAAAATAGATATTAATTGGCTTACTAAAATTCTATTACCAAAATGTTTGAACGGAGCCGTCATTTTCAGTCGATTATCTTTGCGGGAATCAAATTACGATCGCAAAGCATGTTTTATAGTACCGTAAAGAATTTGGAGTTTGAAATGTTGGAAAAAAAGAAAACAAATGGTAGGGTAGGGATGAAAGTAAAAAATACTAGGGAAGCATAAAATTAAACAAATGCTAGGGAAGCGGTAAAATTGTGGGATAAGCAGCAATGATTGGTTGAAAGACGTCTTTCGTATCGTTTTATTTATCAAAAGTAGTATGACGTAATAAAAGTGTAATAGTGTTTAATTAATAATGGGCTATTACATTCTACTTCATTTAGAAAAAAAAATTGTAAGTTGATAGCATGGCTTATGTTCACACTACCAATTTGGAACTTATCTCAGTCGTTGCGAAAATGATTGGTCTATATTCTTACAGCTTATTTTCATGAACGGGGAATGTATTTAAGAATGTGAAAATATCAAAGTGCTTTCAGTTGTTTTTGATTTGGAATCGAGTTGCACACATAGAGGGACATCGTTCTAGTGATGGATTTTTCTTCCAGGCCATCTAGCCAGCCAAGAAGTTTTGCTCTGTGTGCGAGTCTGTTGGAACTATAGAGGCAAGCGGTCTCTCTAATGTGATACAACATACGCCAACTTCTGCGGCGTCGTAATTTAATCTTAATTCTGTAGTAATGGGGATTCCGTTTGCTCGTGGACCTACGGCGCGGTGAAAGTGCTAAGTGGAAGATAATTTAGGTACAATTTGCAAAATTATCACGCAATGTGTAACTGATGGCTGTTTGACTAATAACACAGGTGCTATTCGACACTTGAAACAGGTGTGCAGCGGTGGGGAATGTAATGCAGCGAAACTGAACTCTGTAAGAAAAACATTTGTTGGTTTTTTTAAATCTGCATCTCTCTGCGATTACGTCCGCAATGTCATGTGAATATACGACTTCTGTGCAGGAATTTGGACATACCAAATGTAATTAAAAACTATTGCTGAAATTTGTGCAGATGACAGTTTTTAGTGGGGAAATTATGTATTCTTCGAAAACCTGACCTAAATTATTCTTCCGAACAGAAATTGATTTGTACTGACATCACAAATTACGTATGTCTATACATACTGTATATACTTTGCACCCTTAAGAGCAAATACCCGTGCTTGGGGCAGTTCCAGTTACATAAATGCAATGATAGAAGTTAATACATAAAATTTTAAGTAGAAATTGAAAAAAAAAGTTGAAAAAATCGAAGAAAGAAAAATAAGAGACCGTTCAATTTAGAGAAAAATAATATTTTTTTCTCTTACAGAAAATATTATTATTAAGGTTATTTAATTTTGAATTTATTTTAATAAACGGATTGAGTAATCTTCGTCCATAATATTGTGGCAACCGTGCTGGAAACTTCTCGTTGTCTCGGGAGTCGAGCGCGCGTCCGGCAGAAGGAAGGGCGCGCGGGAAGGCAGGCGGCGGAGAGAGGCAGGCCAGCTTCGGTGGGCACTGGGAAGTCTTGGGTTCGAAGTACAGTGGAAGTCTTGGGTTCGACGTACAGTGAACTTGAGTGAGTGAGCTAGAAGAACTAACTAAGCTGCTCGAAATGTGAACTGAGAACTGACAGCTTTGTTTTGTAAATAGTGCTTTGTGAACATTAGATGAAATTAGGAGTACATTGTTGTTCTCAATAATAAACGTGAATAGTCATTGTCGTCTGCGGAGTACAATAACGACTACGGCGTTGCAGTATTGAGTGAAATACCCATTGTTGACGGGTGTGTTTAAACTAAGAAATAAAAAGCCATTATTGTTAGAAGTAAAACTCACATTGTTATTGAATTAATAAAAACCACAATATTATGAAAAATCCGTTTGCCCAGATTCTTTATTATATTTTGGTTGAGGTAAAAGAGGTAACATGTTTCGCCTAGTAATACGATCATTTCTACGTCATTTTTATACTTAGTACAATTTTTATGAAAAAAATTTCAATAGAGTAGAATTGTAAATTTGTTCAATATTACGAACACAGATTCTGAAAGAAAAGAAATGTGTTTGGTAATCATCGGGTTTTGGCACAAAAACTTTAATTGTCCTTATTGCAGCACAGAAAACGGAATAAGATGTGATTTAACACTTCCTTTCCAATCAATTACTCCACATAGAAGTACAGATTCAAATACTTCTATTAGGCCTATATTAGTCTTAAAATATGAATGGGTATATAATTTCGTAGAATAAATTTATGAATAATTTTACTGAGACTTACATAAATAAGCTTTATGTTATCTCATTGTATATATTGATCAATGTTTCGTTCATTCATTCATTCATTCATTCATTCATTCATTCATCCATCCATCCATCCATCCATCCATCCATCCATCCATCCATCCATCCATCCATTCATTCATTCATTCAGTCTTTTCTGGCCAAGGGCAGGTCTTTCACTGCAAATCCAGCATTCTCCAATCTTTCTTATTTTCTGCTTTCCTCTTTGTCCCTTTATATGATCCATATATATTAAATAATGTCGTCTATAATGTGATATTTTCTTCTGCTCCGAACTCTTCTCCCATTCACCATCCCTCAGCTGATTGTTTCTTCTCAGCCAGTGACCCAATTAATTCCTTTTCCTCTTTCTGATCAGTTTCAGCATTATTCTTTCTTCCTCCACTCTTTATAGTAAAACTTCGTTTTTTAAGTCTGTATATTTCACACGCTCCATTTTCCTCTACTTCCACATTTTAAATACTTCTAGTAGTTTCTCTTCAATTCGTTGTAATGTCCATGATTCTGCTCCATAAAATGACACACAACACAGGAAGCACTTACCTGGTCTCTTCCATAGTTCTTTTTCCAGAAGTCCGAAGATGTTTCTTTTTCTACTGTATTAAAAGCTTCCTTTGCCATTACTATTATCCTTTTGACTTCTAGGCAGCAGCTCATGTTACTTTCCGGTTGTGTCATAAATTCGTTCGCGTCTACGTTAATTTTCGCCTGATGACTCTGCACACTCGCAGCACAGGCACGATAGAGAAGTTGCCGAACAATGTAGGGTGGGATATGGAAGTTTTGAAACATAAAACACAAGGTCATTAGACCAGAAACAGTAGATAGTACGCTTTATTTTATTCTAATAAACAAACTTTATTTCCCACAATATACCCCATTGTTAGCAACAACATATTGCCATTTTTCTGGAAGCTTATAGATTCCATTTCTCCAAAACATTGGTGTTTTCTGATTGATGAACTCTTCCAAGTTGAGCCTGCATTCCTCCAAGGAAGTGAAGGCTGGTTCACAATTAACCGGGAACGAGAACCAGAGTGAAAACGAGAAGCAGAGAACGTGAATATGAAAATTTTTGAAACACAATAAACCGAGAACGTAGACGACTATGCATATCGATATGCATGTCAATAACAATATGTAAAGTCGATATTACGCATTCTGATGTTATTTGTATGTAATTGACCAATGGCGTTCTCTCATGAGTACAAGGCAGCCAACATAAACGCAGGTTAACCAACTTAAAAATTTCAACGGTACTATAAATATGCCCATGCATCTTTATTATCACAACCTAATTTAAGTCTACCATAACGTAAAATAATTAGAGAAGAAACATTTGTAATAGAACAGAAATGAACATAACAGTAGTTATTGAATTGAAGCATGAATATGTAGTGTGTCATACAACCAATACAGTAATAAAATATGATTCACTTACGATCGCTGTTCAAAGATGCAGCTATTGAAAGCCTTCATTTTCTCATCTTTATCGTAAACGTGAGGATTTTCCTCAACACTCAATATTAGGATCTCATCAAATAAAACTTGCTCCATAATGCACAGCACAGAACAAAATAATGTATAGGTTATGTCACGGTCTTCTTGCTACAAAATATACGACAAAATAGCATTTAGATGACAATAGAATGAATCTAGTGGGCTGTGGTCGGAAACGTGAACGCCAAAGTTGAAACTTGGTCAGCATTAACTTCCCATGATTGTACGACTACTACCAATAATGCACAACACAATGTCAATACGGCGGTTGCTGTCGTCTGCGATACAATGAACTATTCTGTTAATTTTCGAGTTTGGCATTTTTTCCGGTTATTAGGCTATATGCTTATTTAAGTTGTGTTAACTCTCGCTAGTGGTTTTATATTTTATTTTATCCGTCTTAGTATTTATTTTATTATTGTAAATATTTTTGTTTTATCACTATTATTATTATTATTATTATTATTAATGAATTATTTTGTATTACAATCTTTGTATCATCTCTGTCACGACTTCTATTATTATTATTATTATTATTATTATTATTATTATTATTATTATTGTTATTATTATTGTTACTATTATTTTATATCATCAGCATTATTATTTGAACCCTGTAAAATTTACGTAGACTACTGGACTGTACCCGAGCACGAGCATATGCTCATTTCGGGTGTCTATCCAAATGTAAATTCAAATGTAAATTGTAAATAAATTTGAATTTGAATTTGGTCAACTCTCCGTTCTCGATCCTGGGCTCCGGCAAGCTTTTCGTTAATTGTGAATGCTCACATTTAAATGTACACATTTTAACAATTTTGCCGTTTTCGTTTTCGTTCCGATTCTCATTTCCGGTTTATTGTGAACCAACCTTGAGGCGTTTATCATTCAGGAAATTGAGCAGGGATAGGGATAGATGGTATTCAGTTGGGGCAATGTCTGGAGATAGGCCATCCCGCCTCATTCTATGATAAAGTCAGGTCATATCCGCAGACGAGTAGCCTGATAAACAAGCCCCAGGACCTGGAGAACATTGGAAACCTGTACAACTTCCAAGACTTCACCCCAGCCTATTTTACTATTGGAAAAGACAGACGAAACGAGGGGGAGATGGAGAATATTGGTGGAATAGAGGGAAGCGGGCGTACTACAATGTTTGCTTTGTCCACCATAAATTCCATCACCATCTTATCGGGTATTGAACCCATGCCATCTAGATGGAAGACCAGCTAGTACTTGAGCCAGAGTCTAAAATTATAATCACAAGTACACAGGATTACAGTAGAGGTGTCTTTGTTTCTACTGGGACGTGAGCCGTAACTTAGGCGAGACTGCTAGGGGTCCTCCACGTACTCTACTTAATTGCTTTCTGATAGCAAAGTTGTCACGTTCCGGTCGGGAGATATATCACTCACAGTGTGTGTTTATGCAAACTCAAAGCAATTCAGAAAATTTGACCCATACTTCAAGCAATTATTTCTGAAGCGATATTCAGTTAGAAAAAAAGGATTAATAATTTTGAGTCCGATTGCGAATAGTCATTTACAATTGTGGTAGCCAGTGGCTGTTCCTCAGGGGAGGGAAGGGAGGAACGTCCTCCTCACATTTTCTTCTTTTGAAAGTAAATACCAAATAAAATATGTGCCTTGAAATTCGAGGAAGATTCGATAATTTTTAAGTTCACAGCTATAAGAAAACCTTGGTTGATCGAGTTTTAAACGACGTGCGCTCATGTGCTGTAGAAAACTGTGAGAAAGATGCGAGATTGTCTGTGTGGAGGAAAGGCGCTCCATTCCTCCTTTACTGCAGTTAACACACATAGACAACAGCGCACTAGCGGCCAGAGAAAGAAGCAGAGTTTTAAAGCGAGTAAATGAACGGAGAGGGAGGAGATCCTCCTCTGAATCAGCGCATGGGCGGGAAATAGAAACCGACTGGTCGTGCAGCAAGCTCGCTAACCCTGCCCCTAACGATGTTACATTCAACCGGACTGTAACACATATAGGAGGAGACACAACAAAAAAAGTTTTAACGCAAGGCTATGAAAGACACCATGTAAACTTTTTTTAAATTATAAATCAAAAATATTATTCATTGCACTTTATATAGGCTACTATTCATGGTTTGAAACTTTCGTGGATATTTGAAAGTTAAAGTCGGGTTTATGTAAAACAAAGAGGAAGTAGTTATACGTAGTTGGCCCCTGAAATTCACTTCTATTCATTATTTACTAGACAGGGCAACAGCCAAGTTGTCAGTTTTGTACAAATATATTTGAAACTGAAAGTAGGTATTTCAAACTACATAATTTTTAACATAAAAAATTAATCGGCCACCGGCAGCTTTGAACAATAATGATAGTATGACTTTACAAGAACTGACATTCTTCAAAAGCATGTGATACTGAACTTGTAAAATGTACATGTGACAACACAAACCACGTGGGTGGGTGCAGTGTTCTCGCTTTCCTCAGATTATTTCCCATTCCCATTTCCGTAAAACGGTTCCGGTTACGAATTAGTAGCTAGTCTCTTCCAACACTTGTGATGCTGTAGTGTGATCGAAAAATGCTACGAGGTTGTGAATTTCCTTGTAATTTTTAATTTGCGCAATTATTCAGCAATGAATGGAAGTGAAAACATAATACATTTTGGAAATATGCAGGAGCCGCCACTGGTGGTAGCCTATACTTCTGTAGGTGGATCAAGATTTGGTTAGCGGCGACTGGAATAAAGGTCTCTTGTTGTCCTCCCACAAAACAGGCATAACAGTGCGATGATAGCTGTGACATTAGCTTTATTTATAATTTCTACCTTCAATTGTCTCTACCCACGTAGGCTCATCTAATGCAGCCTGAAGAGAAGTGGGCGTGCTCTGCTGGCAGCAGTTCGACTCGCGCAATTAACACTTAACGCGTGCATTCCCACCAACACGAGAAGTTATATATCTGAAATATTTTGTTAACGCCAATTTACATAGTGTTGTAATGTACCAGGTAAAATAATTTTATTAATAAAAGAATTGTTATTGTTTATACTCTTAAATAAAATAGCGATAAATTTTACTGAAACTGAAAAAATCGGGATAGGATATAGCGCAGAAACAGCCGCAAGTTTTATGCGAGTACGCTCATCGGGGTGGAATGTTGGATATAAGGTATCCGTTGCTTATACTTCCACTTCCATTTGCGTTGCATATGTCTCGACAATCTGAAATTTCTCTCTTCATTCAGTTTCAGTCCCGAATTATTCCAATTTAACTTCCGACTGCTGATTGTTACTCATTTAATATTGTAACGAATCCTGTGACACGACTGCGAACGTTCTGTCTCTTCGCAGTCTCGAGTTACACTGCCTCGGATGTCATGCCAATTCGTGCAAAATCCCCCTCCCGCTTATCGCTTTATGAGGGCAACCGCTCGGGGATGGAACCCTGATACTGAAGCGAACTTACAGACGTATGTATTCACGTCAAAAGAGATATGTACTTTCAAATAAATGTTTTTTTAGTTGGTTATTTAACGACTCTGTATCAACTACTACGTTATTTAGTGTCGATGGGAGTGGTGATAGCGAGATGGTCTTTGGCGAGATGAGGTCGAGGATTCATTCATTCATTCATTCATTCATTCATTCATTCATTCATTCATTCATTCATTCATTCATTCATTCATTCATTCATTCATTCATTCATTCTATTCCATAAATCTTACATGAGCAATGAAGCTTTAAGATGTGGAACAAGTCAAAATTTTACAATATTACAATTACAATTTTTACAAATTTTTATAGTTTTACAATTTAGTAATTTTCTACAATTTTTACAATTTTGTGCAATTTTGTACAATATTTTGGCGAGATATAGTGAGATGAAGTGAGGTCCGAGGATTCGCTAAAATATTATCCGGCATTTGCCTTTTGGTTGGGGAAAACCTCGGAAAATCCCAACCAGGTAATCAAATCAAAGGGGGATGATCAAATCAAAGGGGTTGATGCCAAGGACTCGCCATAGACCATCCGGCTTCAGTCCCACGTCATAGTTACCTGACATTCGTCTTACAGTTCGGGAAAACCTCGGAAAGAACACAACCAGGTAATAAGTCGAAGCCGAGATCGAACCCTCGCCTTCTAAGTTTATTGTAAGCAAATCCTCTGTAATATTTTATTTAAAGAGACTGTCAGCTTCAAAAGTTATCCTCCGTGAATTGTGCGACAAATGGCAGGCTTGATTTCTCTGGAGACCTCGATCAGGGACAGGATCTTTTACGTGCAGTAAACCTACGGTACGAGACCAACAGCTTTACTTGCCTCCCGGAGGAAACCACATTAAAGATTTTATTTCCCTTTAACTTCTGTCACATGCCATGCGGTTTGGATCCTCGCATTCAGCGGCTAGCATTGTGACCGCTAGACCACTGGGGACGAATAATTTGTTGAAGAATAAGTAATTTTTAAGTTCAACACAATTTCTGTTCATTGTAATTTTCCTTAAACCGACATTGGCATGAGCTCTTCTATCTACAACAGGTATGCTCATTCTCTGACTCCCGATTACGTTCTGCAATCACAACCTTCGAATGTAGAGCGTGCTGTTCCTCGTTCGAAGCTCGACGGATGGCTGCGGAAGACAGTTCAAGTACTTAGTAAACGTACGAACAGTGCGGGACAATGACACAGTCAAAACCTTCTGTAAGCAAACGATCATTCCGTACGGTGTGGGAGGAAGACTATTTTTGTTGTACGTTCGGGGAAAACGGAAAGCGATTACTATATTGTAAGGTACTGTCAGGAATACTACTGAGCAACATAAGACTACATTATAGGCTCTGCTACCCAGAATATGCCGAAGTGACAGAGAAGCTGTTTTCTGTAATATAGCCTATTTTCATGTACAAACGTTATTATTATTATTATTATTATTATTATTATTATTACTAGATCTATTATTATTATTACTATTATTATAGTTATTGTGGTGACTTTATTCCAGCAGAAATAGATATTTTGATGAAATAATTTTTCAGGGGTGCAACGTGCACTACAGCTTCAAGAATTGAAAGCACTTCATGAAAGCCCAAACATTGAAGAGAGTCGAACAATTCAGTGTCTATGTTTTGGAGCAAGTTAACCTATGTAGTATGTTGGGAATTAGCTAAGGCACTAAAACCTTTCACGGATGGTGAACTTGTAAAGAGATGTATGGTGCCTGAACAAAATATAGTTAATTATGTCTGTGTACTGCAACAGTTCAAATGTGAATTCACAGAACATAGATTTAGTGATTTTAGACGTATGGAGAGTGATATTAGTATTTTTATTAATCTTTTCATAAATTTAGTACAATCCGTGAGAGTGCAGTTCCAGGACGAGTTAATTGATTTACTAAGTAACTTAGAATTCAGAACTAAATGCAGAGAATATGACTTGACAAGCATAGAATTATTAAAAAAATTAACAAAACTAAATATTACAAGATGAGCTGATTCGTTGCCACTATGTTAGCTACCTTCGCCTCGACATATGTATGCGAACAATTATTTTCGAGAATGAAGGTTACTAGGCCTAAATCCAAACATAGGTCCCGATTAACGGATGAGCATCTCTAGCGCATTTCTGTAAATTCGTTGGAAATAGATTCCCGATTACTTGCAGAAAAGAATGCAGATGTTGAATAGAGCGCAATGTAGACTATATGGTGAAATATGAAAATGATATTATCTGTGATATTATTATATCATAACTATATTAAATATAATAAATAATGTAATAACTGAATATTACAGTGTATACGCTTTCATTTTTCAAATTCAGTTTATTATCCGTATTTGTAAGAGTGCAAGAACTATGCTATGGGCGGTGCTGCAAAGTAGTTGCGGAGCCCAGTCCGTACACTGTGTGTGTTATGCAGTGCAGCATCATCCGTGTAATCGGGGCTTTTACAATTTTGAGCATACCTGATCTACAGGAAAATATCTAGCGTTGAACCAGAAAATAATAGCAATATGCTGAACGGAAGACGTACAGACTATGCGTGCCGCAAGGCGCATTAGAAATCTGCGCCATCTGTGCGTTTAAACGCACGCACAGCCAACTCATTAAATGTGACATCTCACCTTGGACGCTTGTGTTTGTGTGCGTGCGGAAACAGCCGGTCATTCACAGTGAACGATGCCAGCGAGATTTATGTTCCATCGTTTGCGGTGCAGTTTCAGTACCACAGCAATGCACGGGGTTTTGTGAATTCGGTTTTCATTACCTCATACGAATGAAACATCCCATCCCTCACTCAAAGGGTTTAAGCAGAAGTTGACACTTAGCAGTTTAACGAATTTTAATGAACAAAATCCTATTTTTCTTTTATCAGTGAACGACGTATGGAAAACTAAAATTAGATTTCGAGGTTTTGACGGAAATGCTTGTTTATATCACGTCATCGCCAGTGTCATATCGTGTATTAGCCTAATTGACCTGCTACGATTTCACTCCTTTTTAAATGTCTTTCCAACTTGTTTAATTGGGATTGCAGTTCAGGACTTGTTTCTAATATCTGTTCTCAATCAACGGTTACAACTCTTAGAGCCGATTGTACAGGGACATCATTTTATTTTTACTAACATTTTTAATATTAATTTTGGCTGTACCTTTAGAGAACCGGAAAAAACCTTTCGCTACCCCCTTCCACAACTGGAGTTCGATGATACTGGCGTAAAACACAAACAAATAACTTTACTAGGTATAGGAGGGAAGAAAAGTACTTCATCAATTTACGTAAACTAGGAAATATCGCGATTTTGAATTCGATAATTTTCATTAGGATTTTATTTAATCAAAATGCAGTACTGTATTAAGAATAAATGTTTTTACTCACGAACTGAGCTATCCATGCGGACGTATTCATTATGCACTGTATATTATACTGTGTACAGCACATTAGTGTACAATATAGAGAATTAAGTTCAATTCAAAAATAATCATAATATGGATATTTAAACACATTTTTGAAAATGGTAGCCGTTCATTTCGATTGCCTACAGGCTTCAGTTCTTTTGTGCATATTATCGCATATAGACTATTGCATCTAATTCCAATTACCAGTTTCGTCCTTACTAGTAACTCATGTTGAAATAATTCTGTACCTACTCTATAAAAGAGTACCTTATGTACTGTAAATTCAATCTTCACTTCTGCCCGACCCGCACAGATAAAATTATTCAGACATGTTATCTACTGCCCGTCCAAGTGGTTATGCCGCAGGATCGTAGAAAGGAGGAAAATCACTTGACAGTTAATTACTTAACGAGGCCCTTTTATTTAAGTTATTTTAAACAGTTGTATAATATTACGTAAACGTCCAATTCCTAACAGAAATTAATGTTTTCAGAAGAGCTAAGACAGGCCTGGTTTTACAGAGGGCCGTGCAGAAGCAGGTGGGGGAAATCTGGATGCGACGTAGGCAAACGGACAGTACCTTTGCGAAAATATGATTCAATATTAAAAGTTCTTTCGTCACTGGAAAACGCGAACATATTTCTGGAACGTACTATACTCAGTAACTCAGTGCTGTTTACTTTAAGCGGCCTTGATTCTGTCTGGAGAACAGTTGAAACTCCATTAGTAGAAGGGTTGGGAGTGAAGTACATTCAAAAACTCAGGTACAATACAAATTGAAGTAAAAATAAAATGATGTCCCTGTATAAAGACAGATGACTGGAGACTAACCGTTAGTGAGGAGCGCTAAATTTTGTAACTCAAATGGTCGCGTGTCGGCTTTTTGCCACCTTTATCATATATGCCAAAATGTTTCTTAGAGTTCACCCAAGCTGACATGAATCTTGGAAATAAGTGAACTGTATTCAGATAAGCTAAATACAAAATTTATCGACCATGGAGAAAATGGTCAATATTTGAAATTCCGGTCTTCGTCATTGTGTTGTATAAGGTAATGGCATCGCTTAACCGAACACTTAGTAAAGCCGGACAACTTTATTGGATGAATCCAATAATAGAATGTACAATAATGTGTGCATCAACTACTACGCAAAAAAATTACTGCAGAGAATAATTTATGTGATAACTAGCTTAATTTAATCTGAGTCAGAATGATCTCCTCCTGGCGTACATTCACAAGAGTAAACAGTACTGTATTCTTTGAAAATCTACACTTAATATGTACCTTTCGTCTCGTCCACAAAATCGAGTCTTCTTTCGTCTTACTGTACATTGTGATCACTTCTGGCTTTTCACTTGGATATACATAATAAAAATGCATAGTCGATATAAGAAGAATATTTTTATTATTCTTAGGTACATAATTGTAGTGTAATTATTGAACACAAATCGACTGGAACCAACAGCTCTTCCTTTTGCGTTGAATAGTTCGTGGGGAGAGGAGAGGTTACTACGTGTTTACATTATCCAACTATCCGCTGCGCTGGCTGTACACTACAGCTCTTAAGTCTGAATTGTTTCCTGGAAATTTTCTTCTTAGATTTGATTTCTAAAATTCTTAATTTAAGATTTGTACAAATGAAGAACGACGAATGCTCTATAAAATTAATAGCGCGTTACCTAACAAAATATGCAGAATTTTAAGCTATATTCAATTTTCAGAATAAGTCACTTTCCTCTGAAGTGTGTAGACCTACCTAATTTTAAGTAAGTTGTAAACGTACGAATTCTCGTCATTATAAAGGTGCCATTTCTACACACGTAACAGTCAGAATTCCGTTATGAATTATGTAGATTTTCATGTATCTATTAATTTTAATAGTGATTTTCGTAAAAAAAAAGTAATATTAGAAGCGCATACTGTAGGGTCCTTAATATACTGGGTGTTCAGTTCAAAGTGTGCCATGGCTCGCTGTATGTCGTCATATGGCTAGTCGATGAGCCTAGAGAATTCAATCTTCCTACACTTCCGCAGAGGTGTATTACTTATGTGCCAGAGAAGTTGCCTAGCAAGTACGGCGTTCATTCAGAAGAGTACTTACCGATACGTACGGTAACGCTGGTAGTGGCAGGAATGTGAACTGTTTCGAAACATGTACTGAGGTTTTTTCTTACTGTCGGGATATGGGGAGAGGGTTAAGACGATTACTTACGTATTTGTTGACATTAACTTGGACGGTCAACATAGACACGGAGCATTTGATTTGTGTTGTGGAATGTTGCCGTACGCAACCGATGATAACAAATACCCTGCGTACGACTTGGCTGCGCAAAACACAGTTCGAAGGAGGTTATGGTAGCACATAGACCGTACAAACAGCCATCTGTTGCTACGACTTTCAAGTTATACCGTACACGTTCACAAGTTCAGATTGAACGCCTCGATTAATAGGCAACTTCTCTGACACAAAAGCTGAAACTCGCTTCAAATCGCTGACTCATCAACAGTGACGTCATGACACACTTTGAAATGAACACCCAGTATATGGCTGCCGTAGCACGGGATCTGGCTTCAGCGCGACAGGTCGAGGATCAACCGGTAAAGTGATGCCTACAACGGCGGAAGCAGATGGATTATGAAACCTTCCTTAATGTTAGGCCTAAGTGTCTTCCTTCCGCTTATGTACAAGCTTGATATCACGAGAATATGTTATCACTCACTCGTCTAAGCCGATCAACTGGAATTCTTCTCATTTCATGCTCAGTATTAGGCTGGAGTTCTCTAATGTGTATGAGGAGCTTCCGAAACACTGTAGCTTTCAAACTACCCGATTAATAGAGAAATTAAGAAATTGAGAAAGAAATAAAAATAAAAAGAAAGAAGAAATAGAGAAATCTGGAAATTTAGGAAGAGAACAATAATGAAAAAATAAAAGAAAAAGGAGCGCAATCAAGAAATGGAGAAAGAAAGAAAGAAAGAAAGAAAGAAAGAGCGAAAGAAAGCCCCAAATAAGAATGAATAAATGGGAAAATGAGAAATGGAGAAAGAAAGGGAAAATAAAGAAAGAAAAGAAGAAATAGTGAAATGGAGAAAGAATTCAAGGGAAGTACAGTGAAAAATAATGAGTAAAGCGACTACAGGTCAATGCAGTGTCATTTCACCAGGACGCATATGCCGTATATTTTTTAATGACTTTATATATACGATGTACCGGTGTTGCGCTTAAGCGTGGGTTCGATTTCCGCTGGAGCTCATTACCTGGTTGGTTTTTCCGAGGTTTCTCCCAACCGTGAGATGAATGTCAAGTAATTCAAGGCGAATCATCTGCCTCATCTAGAAGATTACTATATCGCTATCATCAATTCCACTGGCGATAAATGACTTAGTAGCTGATACAGAGTCGTCAAATAAATAAAACATAAACAATATATTATGAAGATGTGTGTTATAATTATGATAGGCCTACTATTTGTGGATTATGACGTTGCCTTTTCATGTGCAATAAAACACCTGAAATTATTTTTTTTTGGTTCACCGTAGGCCTACCAGTTAATTCCTTCTATCTTTATTTACTAAGTAGGAATCCTTATGGATAAATGAGTATTTTAGGATCAACTTAAGTTTCATTAGCACATAAACCTTAGTGTAACCTTAGTGTAGTGTATGTGTAACAATGCATTACAATAATTCAACTTAACCATATTTACGATTTTATGCAGTTAACCAAATTATAGTCTCATCAGTAAGTAGAGTTGTGATTATATTAACAGTAATCGTCCTGTGAATATATTGTTGTCGATAGTGCTCGCATTGCGGGAAGAGAAACAGAAGGGAATCCAGGTGATAGATATAGAACATGAGATGGGGAACATAAGCGACGCCCACTTTCAAAGTCGCGTTTACAGTTTCTATTATATTTCTGGAGAATGGCGTGCGCTAGATAATCAAATTCAATACCCACAGTGTAACTTTGTTTGTGCAGTAGATTCGAACTAATCCCAATGCAGTAAATAACACGGGGGGGCATAATGTAACGAGAAACTGTGATGATTATCGTGAATTGGTGGGCTGCTGACTACTGTCTGGATTATTGGACTTCTTCCATTAGCACTGTCCTCTAGATATGAAATGGACACACCTGTGAGATTGTATTTATAACATCGTATGATACAAGAATAAGCGTGAGTGATGACCTACGTAGGTGAAATTGCTGTAGGCGATAAATTGCCTGAAAAGTTTGCCTCAAAATCTTTCTTTCAAGGATGAAATTAGAATGTCTTTTTATTTTCTCTGCTTGCCAGGAGTCTTGGCTTTACTTTCCTTTCCGTATAAGTATTGCTAGAAATTGTAATAGCGTTTAAAGTTAGGCCTACGTTAGTGTATTTTTTTTATTTATTGGGTTATTTTACGACGCTGGATCAACATCTAGGTTATTTAGCGTCTGAATGAAATGAAGGTGACAATGCCGGTGAAATGAGTCCGGGGTCCAGCACCGAAAGTTACCCAGCATTTGCTCGTATTGGGTTGAGGGAAAACCCCGGAAAAACCTCAACCAGGTAACTTGCCCCGACCGGGATTCGAACCCGAGTCACCTGGTTTCACGGCCAGACGCGCTGACCGTTACTCCACAGGTGTGGACACGTTAGTGTATTTTAGGATCCAACGAGAAGAGTGGTGGCCGTTCGATGACGAGAGTTAATGCTTAATGAAATATTGACTAGAAAGTGAAGGAAAGTAACACGCAAAATAGTTGCCATATTAGTTTTTTTCATGTCCAACTCTGATAGCAAAGCAACAGTTATTGTGTTTGAAACTATGGTTTTTAATAAGTAACTATACATTCTAGATTTTCGTTCCGTGCAAATAATTTGTTCCATACAAATTAACATGCAGGAGGTAGTGTTATTGTATCGGCCCCGCAAGGTCCTATGCTACATACCTCGTGAAAATATGAATGCCATCCAAAGTTTCTGGAAATTCGAACTACTACTAGATGCAGTAGACTTCTAAACCCTTGGCGGTTTTCTTATAATTACTTACTATCCTGATTATCTTCACTTCGCTTTCCCAAGGCGACAATGAAGTTGAAGGTGCTAAGATAGTATATATTGTACAGGGTGTTTCCGTGATGATGATACAAACATTCAGGGATGATGAAAAAGGGCAAATGAATCAAATCCCGGTCCGGAAATGCCTCAGTAGCAAGTTATAAGCCAAAATTATTTTGGGATGCCAATGAAAGTGGAATAAGAGAACTTACGACTCTCTGTTTGTAGATGTAATAATTTTATTCCTCTGCACTACTTTCACAAGCTGCGAATACATTTACAACAGTTGTTCACAATAGCGTCCTCCAGCTGTGATACAGGCATGACAACGTCGAAGTTCTGTCGTACCCGTTCAAACAACCCCGGAGTCGTTTCTACGATGTAACAGGGAGCAATAATTCATGCCAGGAGCTCCTCTTCACTTTCTACAGGTATCTCATATCCAAGACTTTTCAAATTACTCCACAAGAAAAAATCAAGTGGGGGTCAGATCAGGTGAACGAAGTGGCCACGGACCAGGATCTCCTCTTCCTATCAACTTTTCAGGGAACGTCTGAATAAGGTGCTCACGAGCACCATGTGAAACGTGAGCTGGTGCTCTATCATGCTGAAACCACATACGTTGACGAATAAGTGGGATATGTATCAATAACCTAGGGATAACATTTCTCAGAAACGCAATGTACATTGCTGCAGTTAAGTGCGGTGGAAGAAGAGTATTGAGTATGCCCGCCCATATGTTCACTGAAAATCTGTGTTGATGGCACCTCACAACTGAGGCTCGGTGATTCTCATCGGCCCATACATCACTCATTTATTTATGGTGTTCATCCCAAGGGCAGTTCTTTCACTGCAAACCCAGCATTCTCCAGTATTTCCTATTTTATGCTTTTCTCTTTGTCTCCGCATATGATCCATATATTTTAAAGCCGTCTATCATCTGAAATCTTCACCCCGAACTATTCTCCTGTTCACCATTCCTTCTAGTACATCCTTCGGTGGGCAGTTTCTTCTCATTCAGTGACATAACCAATTTATTTTCCTCTTCCTGATCAGTTTCAGCACCATTCTTTCTTCACCCACTCTTTCAGCTTCATTTCTTATTCTGTCTGTCTACTTCACACGTTCCATTCTCCTCCATATTCACATTTCAAATGTTTCTATTCGCCCTCTTCACTTCGTCGTAATGTCCATGTTTCTGCCCCGTACAATGTAACACTCCATACAAAGCACTTCACTAGTCTCTTCCTTAGTTTTTTCCCCCAGAAGTCCGCAGAAGATGCTCCTTTTTCTATTAAAAGCTTTCTTTCACATTGCTATCCGCCTCTTGACTTTCTGGCAGCAGCTCATGTTACTGCTTACAGTACACCCCAAGTATTTGAAGCTATCCACTTGCTTACTGCCTCATTTAGAATTCACAAATTTACCTTCTTTACTTTCCTTCCTATAACCATGATCTTCGTCTTGTTTTTATTTATCTTCATACCATTGCTGTTCACAGATGTCATTTAGCTCCAATGGAATATCCATATGTATCATCTCCTCTTCTGCTAACAATGTCATATCATCAGCAAGTCTTATGTACTTTATTCTTCTTCCTCCTACTGTCACTTTCCATGTTCTGAAAACATACATGAGCATTCCGACTAATTAGCATTCCGTCTCTGGTGAAACAGACTTCATCGGTGAAAAGTAGGCTACATACGCAGGAAAGTGAGGATCGACCATACAGCGCTGCAGTAGCCATTGACTGAAAACGACGCGAGGTGGGAAATCAACAGGAGTCTATGAGTGTTCCGAATTTCACCGATGGAGTCACTGATGCTCCACCGGTGTCGCACCGGTGCCATCAGCTTGCAGAGGTGGTGCCAGCCTCCATCAGCCGCCATCAGTGAATCTGATTGGTTCTTGTATAGGGCGGGAATTAGCAGACGAATGACATCGTGCACTGTTGTGTCATGGCGGTCTTTTCTGCTTTAATTCTGCTGTATTTTTTGTAATGAGCCCAACGTAAAAACAATATGTTAATGGCTTTTGAGCGAACATGTCAACGGACCAGTTATTACTACCGGTTCAAGAAATAAATTGTTTATGCTCTCTTTTCTTTGAACGAGATAGCAGTACGGAAATTTCGCAAAATTTTGCTAGCGTAGCACAGACAACAACTTATACAGTCGCCATGATAGCCATCATTCCTTCCAGCAGTTTTGTTCCTAATTCACTGCAGCGTGACGTCTTTGTTGTCCACCGGTCCGGTGAGATTCGGAATACGCTGAAAGCGTGCACTTTCTGTGGATGCTAGGAGTGCAGCTGCTGTTCCCGTATTACTTTTCAGACAGTACCGTGCGCGACACAACTGATCCAATGCTTAACTGCTTGTTGAAGGCTACTCAGCCACGCGATTAATCACTGCTTCTTCGAAGTCGAGGGTCTGTACAACTCGTCTTTCTCCTCGGTCGTGGTATTGTGGTACCAATTCCGCTGTTCCCCTTAACCGTTGGAAAAGTCTTGGAAACATTGTATGAGTCGGATGTCTCCTACATGGATACCTGACCCGATACAATCTTTCTGCTTCCATACTGTTTCCATTTGCTTGTCCGTACACCAATACCATTCCGCAACCGTATATGCAATTTCACTAGGGTTGATCGAATGTACTGTACACTTCAACCTGTAAACACATCCACCTTCATTAGTTCAAAACTCACGTCATCTGCATTGCATTCTTGGTGTTTTCTTTCCCAACCCCTCATGATGTAGGCCTAGATCAGGGCTGAACGCATTGCGTGATTCTGAGAAATGAGCGCTGTGTGCTTTAAAGAGCGGGTCTTGCGAGCGCTATGACGTATGCATACTGTACGTCATTCAGTGTCGGTGCAGTGGTGGACTCTGCAGTATGATGGCGAACTTTGAAGACGGAGCTTCCGCTCATACACTAAAGCGTCCCGCTATTCCCAATGTTTTTAATGTATCATGGGAGGAGGAGTTCTTTTTGGTAGAGAGCAGTGGATTAGCAAAGTGTTTAATTTGGCATAAAACACTCCAACTTATTAAGAAGTTCAATATCCAACGACATTATTCTTTACAATATGCTACTGAATATGACAAATATGCTGGTAATGAACGCCATAAATTAATACTACTTAAATAAAATGTTTCTCAGGTACATTATATTAGAGTATCTATTTATATTTACATTGCATTATAAGTTAATACACATTTAGTAATATATGATTTTAAATTATACAAGTATTTTAATATATCATAGTATAGTATATTTGTATAATTTAAAATTATATATTACTAAATGTACTATAATAACTTATAATACAATATAAATATCGAATAGATACTCTAATATAATGTACCTGAGAAACATTTTCTTTGAGTTGTATTAATTTATGGTCATATCATATATCATATCATATCATATCATATCATATCATATCATATCATATCATATCATATCATATCATATCATATCATATCATATCATATCATATCATATCATATCATATCATATCATATATCATATCATATCATATCATATATCATATATATCATATCATATCATATCATATCATATCATATCATATATAATATATCATATCATATATTGTATTGTATTATATTATATTATGTATTAACAGGATGAAATAATGTACTTAGTGAATTGGCTATGAAAATTAGCTACAAAATTTGCCAGGAAATTGCAAAGGAATTGAAAACATTCAACGAAGGTAACTTCATCAAGCGATGTTTAATTATATTGGCAGATGAACTCTGTCCACAGCAAGTAGGGGAAGTGGAAGCCATACGCCTGTCTCGTAGAACCGTGGTGAGGAGATTGCAGTATGTGCGTATGGGTTATGTAAATAAGCCTAATGATTTGTGTGTGTGCATAGAGCGAAGTTTATTTCATTAAATTAATACTGTAAGAGTGTTATAAATTCTGTAATGTACAATGGATTGATGTAATATCCTTATAAACTATTATGTACTGACAGACTGAATGACTAGAACAACCGTGGCTCTTGTTACATTAATGCAGAGAAGGTAGCTGTAATGCGAGTCCGCAACTGAGTGAGCGTTCTGCTCTGGCTTGGAATTGAAGTGCCTTGCGGAGCGAGAGCAGCTCTGGCTAACTAAATGGAGCCGCTCTCACGCACGGCTCTGGCCTAGATGTTGATCGGGTTGTCTACCTTACTACTGTCAGGTCTATATCGCCTGCAACGTACGAAAAGCAGCTTCGGCTTATAACTTGCGTCGAAGGCGTTTCCGGATGGGGTTACTGATATCAAATTGATATATTTGCCCTTCTCCATCATCCCTGAAAGTTGTACTATCATCACGGAAACACCCTGTAAATTGTAGAGGAAATGTAGTGATCTAGTCCATATACGAGGAGGTCCTAATAATCCTGACACAAAATGGCTCCGGAACATATTCGATCGTGGCAGACAGTTTGAGAAAATGTACGCCACCACAGGGGTTACTACTTGGGAGACGACGTCGACGTTTATGGTTGAATTGACTAATCCTATATCTTAGATATATTTTGGAAACATGGGAAGACTCCTTGTTTGATGAATTTATGGAATGTAGAGAAGGTAATCGAGAGTTTGTGTGTAGTGTCTTGCCCATAAAGAATATGAGATCACGAAATTCTGGTAAAGTTTGTGAAAATAGTTAATATTCATGAACTCTCATGTGAGATACTGTAATTTATAAAATGAACTCTAGGTGAAGCCTGAAACAAATGCTCCCGCTTTCTGTTTCAGATGTGTGTTGAAGGAGTGTTTTTCCTGGACAGACCTGCAGGACTTCCAGTGGTGTGTGGTATAAAATCAAAATATAAAAAGTGAATTACTTCGAAGTTATTGTGGTGCAGTGTTATCCTGTGAACAAGAATTCTGAGAACCTGTGTGCTATCTCCAAGTTTCTCCTCTTCATGAAGACGTCTTTTTGCCGTAAAACATTCAGCTCTTCAGGAAGGTAGGAAATATGCTCTTAATTTCAGTTTTGTATTTAATATTCTCATTACAAGATGTGAGTATTAAGTGTGTTAATGATTTGTATTGCAGTTTTCGCTCCTCATTACAACAAATCGTGTCAAAATGCGCCGTAAAATGATTAATTTTCAAAATAATTGTACTACACGTCACAATTAGATACTTTTCAGGTTTTTCTGACGTTGTGTCTCGCACAATGTTACCACCACCACCACCACCACCACCACCACCAAACTCATAATAATAAACGCGACTAAAACGTTACTGGACTCTTCTACTTCTATCACAATCATCATCACCACCAAAATCGTCCCCCTTACCACCACCACCACCACCACTACCACCACCACCACCATCATAGTCATGGCTTAAACGTTAGGTCTACTGGTCTTTTCTATCCCAAGGCTTAACTTGCCACTCGAGTGTTTCTTGCGTAATGTGATAAATTTTGAGATTAAGTAAAAAAAAAATCCGTACACTTTTTTTTACTTTTTTTTTACAAATATTCAAACAATGATAAGGAAAGACTGATACTTCCACATTTTTGTACACTTTAAAGTCATCATTTGGGGCGGAATGATATTATTTTAACAATTTATGTAAAACTTTCAACAGTGGTTTACGATGATAGATAATTCTTCTACAATAAATTCATATGTATTTTTAATAATGGGAAAGATTGACAATTTCTAACTAATGCAAATTTTTAAATAATACGGAGAAATGACACTTCTTAAATTAAAATTAAAGAATGATGCTACTTTTAAAATTCCTGCAAATAAGGGATAGGGAAGATACTTCTAAAATATATTTACATTTTACTCTTCAGTGACGAAAAGTAGCAACAGTGAAAGATGAGGAATACAGAGAAGAAATATGAAATGGAATTTCTAGCATGTTATCGTGTTGTGACCGAGTGTTTAAGTTGTGATAACGAGAAAAATTGTGGAATCGAACAATGAGGAAATGGAGGGATCGACAAGACTGAGAGCACGATGGCGTTTGGCATTTCTAATATTTTGCGTTGTTCTATTCCTAATGAAGATAACCGATGAGGTTGATATCAGAGTGCTGCAGAACAGCGCTTAGAACCGGTTTATAACTAACAATTAATCATAAATTAGTAATGTGTTCATGGGGCTTGGAGAATATCTGCGGCCTTCCAAAAGAACATTTATAAAATGCTGGCTCTCAGAATTCATAAAATTGAGCACCCCTGGTCTAGCTATAAGTGAAATTGTCAGTTTGTAGGTCTGCATAGTTCCAAAAGAAGGTGAGAACATATTTGTAAATGATACGGAAATATTTTTTTGAAAATGTAAATGCAAGTAAAAATAACAAATGTAGATAATATGGAAAACAGTAAGCAATAGCGATAGACATGTGTAAGTTCATATCTCCATAATCTGACTTCGGAAATCCCAAGTTCCCTATCTCAAAATATTGTGTAGAGCATCTCCTATTCCCTGTTCAAATTTTGCACACTTTCACTGAATCACTCTTTATATAATATCTGTATTACAGTACAAGGTATGATTGATGATTTTTATGACTTCATTCCTATTGAACCATTCATACACGGGATAAATTTAACATCACTTACACACATTCCTAGTGCAGTGAAGTGATTTGACACCTACATCATCCTATATCTTTATTGCTTGAAATAAAAATATATTAGTAGGATTAAATCAATGCTTTTCTGTAGTACGTAACAGGACCCAGCGCGTATGTATAACAGGGGAAATCAATAATTCGTTTATATACCCTTATTCACGGTCACTGTGGAGGAGAATCAAATAGTAATGCAGATGGATGGTTCTGCAGAGCGTGGCTAATGAACAAGCATCAGCTTCAAGATCAATCGACATGAAAACCTAAAGGAATTGCAGGGAGTTTTAAATAAGCGATTCGAATAAAAAAATAGTTTTTAATGAAGTTGTTTTCCAATCAAAAAGCTGTGTTTCATTTTATAATGTCAAAGAGGAATTTTGTTTTTACTTGGATAACGTAGGCCTATAATTAATTACAACTTCTAACGTTCGAGTTAGATATTGGAATTGAAAGGACGTTGCAGGAGTGAATGAACGAATGAACGAAGGGAGGAACGCACGAAAGAATGAGAGAAGGGACGAATGAAGTAAGAAACGAAAAGTCGAATAAACGAAAGAGCGTCTAAACGAAAAAAGGAAAGGATTAATAACCGAATGATTGAATTAATGAAGACGTACGAAAGAACGAATGAATAAGAAGCTAATGAAGTAATGAACGGATGAATGTTGGAATGGAAGAGCGAAAGAGAGAATGACTGAGAGAACTAATGAATGATGATGAGAGAATTAGAAAAACTGATGGAATACAGGGTTACAGAAATGGAGGAAGAAAGAATAAGTGGATGAATTAAGGAATAATATTAATATACAGAGTGATTCAAGAAGAATAGTATAGTACATTATGCAACGAGCCTATAATGAAGGTAATTAAGAAGCGAGTATGGATATTTATGAAACGAGCGCAAGCGAGTTTCGTAATTTTCATACGAGCTTCTTAGTTACCATTATAGGCGAGTTTCATACGACTTTTTATGCTCGACCATATTTCTAACTTGATATTATTAATTTTCTTTGAATCTGACCTTGACCAATGTCCCGTATGTTGTGAGATGTTGGCACACGCGAAAGTATTGATTTTTTCCGAGGAACAGATGCTCACATTGACCTTGCTAGGCCATAAGAACCTACAGAGATAACATTGAAATTAAATTAAACATTGAAAAACGAGATGTCAAATTGAATTTATTTGAATATTATTTACAATTAACGCTAATTATTATAGTAACAGAACATAACCTTCTGCGACAGTATTGGATTTCCAGCCTCCGTGACTTTTCGCTAATTCTCTTTCGATTGCATATCCGAGAATAATCGATACTTGCGGTTTTATAAGGTAGAAAGCTGACCTGTCATTGGCTGAACAGTTGTAACCTGAGTCGTCATTGGCTGAAAGACCTGACCTTTAATGAATAGGTGTACTTTAATGACATGCATTAAAGTTCTGTTACCAGGTGTATAATTACTACATTTCGGCATGGTCGAGCATAAAATATTTTATGGTGTGGTATTAGGAGCTAATCTGAGTAAAGTTCATATAAACATGTGTCCAATTTTCAATGGTTATGGAGATACAGCTGTTCGAATGTTACGCATAACAATCCTAATGACGAAATGACAAATGACTACGTACTACGTGTATTAACTACATATAAATGAATAGTACTCATCGCTCTTCTGATGTCGTCTGAGAGTAGTATTCTTAGGCCACGTTTAGTAGCTAGTTTTGAGAGCGGAGAAGTGGGGCTAGCGGAAGGTAACCTCGCGACCTATGCGTGCGATTTGCCGACCTGAGATAACATTCAGTAGAGTCTATCATCCGTTCAAAAACATTACCGCTCCATAGTCTGTACAGATATTTTATTAAATCTCTACCCCTGTGGAACGTCACAGTTTGCGTTTATCGGGAAGAGAAATAGCAAAAGGTTGTAATGCTTTTTAATACTATACTAAAAAGCATGGGATTTCTGCGGAAGAGATTAGAGGATCGAAGACTTATCCGAGAACGACCGAACATTATTGATTGGCGTTGCAGGAATATCACAAAAGTTAAACGCTTTAGAGCAGCGCAAAGACAAATATTTTACCTTTATGAGTCTTGGATAGACATCGATTTGACTTTCCAAAAATGGTGGCAGAAAGGAAAAGATGTTAGAAGGAAACAAATCCAAAAGGCTTATAAAGGATTTGGACAAGCTCTACTTACGTAAATAAATAGACCATCACAGTGATCATGCGATAAAAATGACAACTGTATTTTGTAGCACCTACGTGTGTAAACAGTAATTTTCGGTGATGAAACAATGATTGAAATTCAAAGACGATCCCGGCTTACTCACAAACATTTGTAAACAATGGGACGCTCAAATATGGTGACATTTTCTGATGATCGTTGTTGCTTCTGAAATAGGTTTAAATTTTGTCCTATAACAAGAATTTGTGTTTTCCTGATATTCCTGCAAGCATTCATGCAGTTATATACTGTATGTTCCTATGATATCGGAATCCCAGAAAAAAAAAAAATTAGTTTTAACTAACGACCAACTACTACTTAACACAATATGCTTCTTTTGATCACATCTGTTCCAAAAAATTCTTCCAGATAATTTAGTTTTTCTTAGTCCTGTTAAAGATAAAGTTTGCGATGTTTCATAATTGAAATTGCTTTAAATTAATAGTTTTAGAAGCGACTCGAACAGCAGACTCTACCCTGCCTCACTGGTTTGACTGCTTCTTGAAAGCCATCGTTACTCTGTGTTCATAATAACAACCCGTTGATTGTTCAAGGAATATTGCACTACTTTCAATGGTAGGTTGGCAGAAGTGAGATTTGAGGCAAAAAGAACGAGTTACATAAATAATTTAAGCGGCTTATATAAATTCAGAAATATTATGCAACAAATTTAACAAATTATAGTCATTTCAAAATCTAACAACATCGTGAAGTGAATGTAGTATATTTAAATTCCTAATAAGTTAAGAAAATATACGAGGGTGGACACAATATGTTTATGTATTTCGAGTATCCGAAGTGGTATTATAAAGGATTTTTATGTGAAAAAATGATTATGGTCTTGTGCTAGAGCTAGACCCGTATTGTAACTTGTTAAAGTAATGCTTTTTACAAACTTGATATTAGTCCCGATCAAACACAGGAGTGATCTAATATTCACCACATTTTAACCCTCAAATTAAATTCCGAGCCCCGTTCTGGGAGCGCAGCAGATGTTGACGAGGCACCCATTCAGCAATGCCACTTCTAATGCTGCGGTTTGAGATGTCTGACACAGGTTTGGCCCATTGAAATAATTCGTGGAACCTTCCCCAGGCAGAGCACCAGCCGCAGCTTTACTGCATCGAGTGCCGTCAAGAGCTTTGTATTTGTGTTTCGTTCTTTTAAATCCATTTTTTCTCTATGAAAACAATTTGAATTTTTAGAGACTTTATACCAATCAGTATATTGTAAAACTGAATTCAAATATGTGGGATGAAACTTAATAACCAATGGTAACCATAACATAATTTTGTAGGGCCAAAAAAATTAATCTTCACGTAGATCATTCGCCCAGCAATGCATGCGTACTGTGGAGTCCCGGCCACCAAGTCACTCAAATGAGTGCGCTCCTTGTGTGAGGACTGTTGACTTAATATATGTGTCAATATATACGAACATGGAGTAAGGCCAATAAGAAAAAGATTTGATCCGGTGCTGTGGATTGAGCCTCCGAGTAGCTCAGTGGTTAGAGCGTAGGACTAGTGGTCCCGGATTCGATCCTCAGCGCCGGAGCGAATTTTTCTCCATTAATAAACAATGGTAACCATAACAGATAATTCTGTAGGACCAAAAAGTATTAATCTTCACGTAGAAAAGTATAAAGACAAAGGATGCCGTTGAAAAACGTGGAGAACAGAATGACGAAATGCACATGATGAAAACAGTCGGCAGCCTTTGGTGACTAGTAAACTCTGGGATCTGTATCGGTGCGGCGAGTAGCTAAGCAACATGAGGTAACACTGTGTGGTTCAGTGTACTATTTGAAAGGACTGAAGAAATGAAGACTTAATATGTAGATTCCGGATGAATTACCGCAAGTAATACAAACTGGTATTCTGGGAACTCTAGTAGGAATTTAACACTTCGTTTATTTGATGTATTAAAACAAGCTTTGAATTTACAATATTTTTAAAATTTATAACATCAGATTCGCATTTTACCATGAAGCTTACCCAGAGCTAATTTGATAAAGTCGTATCACAATATCGATTCCTTACGTCATTTTAAGAGTTGTAGGTTATTTAAAAATACGTTCATGGGCGTCATGTTTTTACATCGATGGAAATTGTAAGCAGAAATTGAAATGAATGACAAAAAAACACCGCTGTTTTATCTCTTTAAATTTACTATTATAGCTTCTGGCCCACAGACATATAAGCACAGCTTTGTTAGAAAGAAAATTTTGCTATTATCGAATATCAATGTTGATCTTATGTGGAAATTTTGTATATAATCAAGATTGAAAATCTGAAATACATGTTACGTTACATTTCTGATTTCGATATGACATGTATAGTTGTATAATTAGGTAACTAGTGATGACGTCTCATTTGACAGAATCTTTTGTTTATTAAACAGTGTTTATAAAATTGTAAAGTTCTAGCGTACTTGAAGAGGAACTGCAGTGTTCTTCGGTTTTTCGTTAAGCATGAAAATTTGTTTCTTTTTTCCTGCTGTATTCTTGTTTCATGTTTTTTTTATTTTTACTGTAGCGGAGATATGAATAAAAATAGATATACTCATACAGCGAACGGTTTTTAATTTCGTGAAAGTAGCGCTTCGCTTTCTTATTAAAGCCTACATTTGGCTTGGGGTTACATTCTCTCGGAAACGTTAAAAAATTCCAAGTCTTTTAGCTATAAAAATTAGATGTTCACAATACATTGGTTTTATCACAATTATTATTTGACCTTTAGAAATAAAACCAGTAATGATAGATGAGAAAAGGTTCTATGTTGAGGTTATTCTTTCCACAATTACTGCGGCAGTTCGGTGGGATATTTTAAATCACAGTATTGAACAAATCTCACAAAACTTTATCCCTAGCTACTAGTTTCCCTTTTAGATCCATTTCCACCACCCGACGGATTAAGCAAACCAATCATTTATTTTATCATTGTACGAAATGCGAAGAGAAAATATTGCAAATATATAAGAATCAAATTCTATATTTTCGTGAAAATGGACATGTACGGCAGTTCCAATAGAATTAAATGACACTTGGATTGAAATTACTAGCGATAGTCCTGAGAGCAATGTTGCCATACATTTCACTCTTCCGGTATTTGATACGCTCGCGCCATCTATCTGTGTGTTTCGAAACTGAACACACACCATGCCGCGAGAAGAAAATTACAAAATAAATAGGCCTACAAATAATAAAATACCGGTAACAAAACAATAGCAACGAAACAACTAGATTTAACAATGAATTAAATTACAACAGCACGAAAAATAGTTATATAACAAAATAAAACAAATTCGTTTACGTTAACTGGGAACTTGTACGAACAAGTCACACAGCAGACGAAATACAAATACGAAAAAGCGTAGCTTTGTTCACAGAATGAACCGGCAACAGCGCTACTACGTCACAACTTAGAACGGACCGTGATTTGTTGTTGCCATAGCAACTATGGTAACTTCCTGTGAATATACATTACTTCTGGTGCTATCACAAAGAATTTTTAATCCAAGTGTAGTTTTGAATATTCTCTCTCATTCTACCAACCTGCGTACAATTTCTTACAGATTTTTTTTTCACACATTGCTCTTGATATTGTGTACCTGCAAGTAAATTCATAAAGGTGGTATATAATATATTAAAATTTTATTATGTGAAAGGTATGGATGTTCATTTAAGAAATAAGTCAAAATGCACATACTGTAAATCGACAACGATTTATATTATTAAGCATCTTTCTGTGTGCGATCACATGATAAAGAAAGAGAGATGAATCATTTGCTGAATAATTCTATATGAAAGAAGTCACTTTAAATTAATATGTTACACACATAATAAAGGTAGGATGGTTGTGATGATATTGAAGCAAATGATGAAAGTAAGGATGACCAGTGGACACTTATGTGTTTGAAGAAACTCTGCATAAAAATACTTCGTTTATGCAGCGTTTGGTAAGAACATCTAGGCTTGAACTTTTGTTTTAAATTTAGAACTTGTGATGTCAGATAAATCCCAATGTTATTTTATCAGTTCCATTGATCGTTCAGAACAAACAGAATCGCTTTGTTTCTGTTTGGAAACACAGCACAGGAGCGTGTGTGGTGCTCTTCTGTTGCTGGAGGGCTGGTGTGAGGCGAGATAGCCGCTAGTCACAGTTGTCTGTTATTGACAGTGGACACGCAAACAAATCAGTGCCTCTCACTGTCATATCTTTGATACTAGAGAGCAAACTGTCAGCAACCAAGATAGGTACAAGTTTTTATGTTCCTACCACCAATGTTCAAAGGCTGTTGGTATCTGAACGTTCAGAAATTGAACATTGCGTGTTTCAGCAAGAGGGCGCCGCGGTGATAGAAACTTAAAGAACCGTGTTTAGATCTCTCCAGTGTTTCCGATTGCTGATATAGGACGAAGACATGGACGTCGCAAGAAAAGAACACAGTGCACTGTGATCATGATCAGCATTATGAAGGAGTGTTAAGGTACGGTCACACGTCGCTACTTTTGCAGCGCTGCAGTACAAAAAACTGCGCAACTCTTGTACTGCGACGTGTGAACAACGGTGCAACCCGAAAAGTAGCGGCTCCCGAACCTGCTGCCCGCTACTTTTCCATGCTGCGCGCAGCTTAAAAGTAGCGACGTGTGAACAGGGTTCTCAAGGTTGCAGCCGCAGCATTTTTTATATCGGCTTTGTTGAAACTTTTGCTGCGGTTGCAACCAGTGTTACCACCCAAATGTGCCAATGATACTTTTATTGTTTGGATATATTTTAATGTTAAATGTGATGAAAATAAATTATTTGTAACAGTTATTAACTACACAACACAGTCTGAGCATAATTGCTGACGATATAATTCATTATTTAAATTTTCCATAGCGTAGTTCCAAACAGGAGGGTTGCCAACATTGATTACGTGAATATGCTGTTGGTTATCATTTAAGTATATAGACGTTTTTAAAAGCTTTATAGTAAAAATAATGTCAATTTCTGAATACTAGATACAACAGAAAAGCAAATAATAGATAAGGAAGCTTTCGCATGAGTTTCTTAATAATGCGAACATAACCACAAAATGTTTATTGAGAAGTCAACACGGAGATGGAAACCTGCAGCATGACTGCGGCTGCAAAAGTAGCCCCTTGTGTGAGAACAGACTTGCAACCTCCAGTTGCAACTTTTGCAGCACTCGGGTTGCGCAGTACGAAAAGTAGCGTGCAGCGCGCTACGCGTGGCTTACGTGTGAACACAACACGCAACTTTTGCAGCTGCAGTACAAAGTTGCGCAGCAGAAGTAGCGACGTGTGACCGTACCTTTAGATTTAAACCCTGTGATAAAGTAGCGCAAGAATGGGAGGAATAAGGGCTTAAGATTTTCCTCCTAAACATTCAGAAGAGTAAATAGTAGCCTATAGTTTTTACTCTCCTAAAATTTTGGAAGTTTATAATATAGTTTTTACATTTCTATGGGACCAAAATTTCTTTATACTTTATAATTAATAATTTATTTTGATAAGGTGAAAGAACTTCAAAGTCACTTTGCTATAATAATAAAAAGAACAAATTCGAACCAATGCATTGTGAAAATCACACGAAACGAATGTTTTTTTATAACTGTGGTTCAAAACAGGACACTGAATTGAAGATCAGTTTCAACATTGTCGAAGTTGGGCGCTCATGTTGTTTCGTGTTTAGTGTATCTATCAATTGATTTGTTTTAATTAATTTAATTAATTTGATGTCAAATTTCAATGCATTGTATGGTTCGATTCCAGAAAATTTATCTCGATTTTTTTTAGGCTGATTATGACCACTGATGAAACCTGGATCCACCACTACTTACCAGAGACAAAACATGAGTCGAAACAATTGAAACACAGTGACTCTCTGTTTCCGAAGAAAGCAAAAGCTGTTCATTTCACTGGGAAAGTCATGGCGTCCGTGTTCTGGGATTCTAGGGAATAATCATGATGAAAAGGGGAGAACAATAACGTCGATATTTGTTGAACAGGTTGCGCTATTTGGTATTCTCGTATTTTGAAAATTCAGTAAACCTGGATCATTCAACTCACGAGTCCGACATTTAAATTTGGACCAGAGAGTGGGTGTAGCGTAGACCAGTCTCCAATGACGCAATCTGGGCAACGACTATGTCGGTAAATTGGAGTATTCTACTTAAACAAAAAGTTTTTTTTTTGTGTAGGTAAATGTACTTTATGGCAACTGTTACAAATGATGACCTTTGCCTTGTTTGGAGTCGTATGTCGAACGCATGAACGTAAACAAATGGTACTTCTTTATATATTGCGATTTATTTCATATGTACTCGTAATGTGACAAGTGTGAAGGTCGCCACTGCTTAAACGCACTGGAAAATCATATGTTTCTTTTTAGATTTGCTCTTGCTAATGATATAGAAATGTCCAATATTTCTTTCTGACAACTCGAGTACATGCCTCTGATTGAGGTTCTGGCTGATATATACAAGAACATCATTTTATTTTTACTTCAATTTTTATTGTACCTGAGTTTTTGAATGTACTTCACTTCCACCCCTTCTACTAATGAAGTTCCAACTGTCCTCCTCACAGAACCAAGGCCTCATATAGTAAGCAGTACTGAGTTAGCGAGTATAGTATAGTGACGAAAGAGCTTTCATTATTGAATCATATTTTTGCACAGGTACTGTCGTCCGTTTGCCTACGTCGCATCCCGATTTCCCCCACCTGCTTCTGCTCGCCCCTCTGTAAAGACTAGTAATATTATACAACTATTACGTACGTGATATTATATAACTATTTAAAGTAACTTAAATAAAAGGGCCTCGTTAAGTAATGAACTGTCACGTGATTTACTCCCTTTCTACGATCCTGCGACATAACCACTTGGACAGTAGATAGCATGTTTGAGCAATTTTATCTGTGCGGATCGGGCAGAAGTAAAGATTGAATTTAAAGTGCGTAAGGTACTCTTTTATAGAGTAGGTACAGAATTATTTCAACATGAGTTACTAGTACGAAGGACGAAACTTATAATTGGAATTAGATGCAATAGTCTATAGTGCGATAATATGCACAAAAGAACTGAAGCCTGTATCGAAATGAACGGCCACCACTTTCAAAAATGTGTTTAAATATCCATATTATGACTATTTTCAATTTAACTTCATTCTCTATATTGTACGCTAATGTGCTGTAGACAGTATAATATACACTGCATAATAACTCGGTTCGTGAGTAAAAACACTTATTGTTAATACTGTACTGTATTTTGATTAAAGGAAAACCTAATGAAAATGATCAAACTCAAAATTGCGATATTTTCTAGTTTACGTAAATGGGTGAACTACTTATCTTACACCCTATACCTAGTAAAGTGATTTGTTTGTATTTTACGCTAATATCATTAAACTCAATCGTGGAAGGGGGTAGCAAACTTTATCCGGTTCTCAAACGTTAATCCAAAAGTATAGCCAGGTTAATATTAAAAATGTTAATAAAAATAAAATGATGTCCCTGTACATCTATTATGAGGCAGTACATCTCACTTGACCGTATGTGTCAGAGGAAGAACAACTGTATGTATGCATCTGAAGTCTGATTAGTGTAATATGTAGCCAGTTGGCGATGTATGCAATGGAGGGGGAAGGGAACTAGCCACCCTATTTCATTATCTCCTTGCTTAGTTCCCTCATAACGTCGCTTATCTGACGAAGTGACGTAAGCGCCAAAACCAAAAATTTGGAGATACTTCGCCAGCACACTTCGTTGGACCATATCTATATTCTGACGAACTGGCGTACATCCATCTCTAATGGTTACTTGGCAGTGAACATCGTGTTATCGTCGTAAACGCCATTGCTCTTTCATTCTTTTTCAGACGAACTGGCGTATCAGACTCGCAAGTCGCTTACGTCTCTTCGTTAGGTATTACCATTTTTAAAATTGGTCGTTACGTCTATGTGTGCAGTGTATTGCTAGGCTCCCTGTAATCCATGGATTGCCACGTGATGCCAAAAATGAACATTTATTTATAAATTCGAGAAAACTAACTATTTAAACATTATTAAGTTGTCTAGAGTATGAAATTGGCACAAAAAGAAACAGATTGAATGGACTACAGTCAGAGAAGTCAGAGTGACCAAAGACGACCCTAACTGGGTTTTTGTAAAAACCAGTCATTTGGACGAACATTATGAGCAGCTATCTCTGAAATCACGGAATATTTCTGAACTTTTGAAGCTTCCTCTGCCTCTTCTTAATGTCACCTCTCCAGAGATTTCGGTTGAGAAGTACAACGATTTGCAGCAGCTATGCAAAGGGTCAACACCAGTAATAAGAGATGTTGTTTATAAAACGATCTACAAGGAACTCCCACATTTATTCTAGGGTACAATAATTATTATTAACCCATGAACATTTTCAATACTTGTTTGTGTTTCTTAAAATTGTTTGTAAACAAATACATTGAATAATTTCGAGGGAAAAAAATGTTCCGGGGCCGGGTATCGATCCCGGGACCTCTGTTGAACGTACCAGTGCTCTGCGAACTGAGCTACCCGGGAACTCCACCCGGCACCGTCTCAACTTTTCCCATTATATCCACATAACTCGCGTGGGCTGACGAAACGCCAGAGACCCACATCGAGTGCACACAATCTCTGTGTGACTTGGAATTGTGGTTTTCTGTTAACGTACACAGTAACGTATATATTATGCAAATCTAATCTTTCAGGTAAAGCTCCCTGTAAAGCCGATTTGAATAATTTCAAGGGAAAAATTGTTCCGGGGCTGGGTATCGATCCCGGGACCTCTGTTGAACGTACCAGCGCTCTGCCAATTGATCTACCCGGGAACCCCACCCGACACCGTCTCAACTTTTCCCTTTATATCCACATCGAGTGCACACAATCTCTGTGATTGTGTGCACTCGATGTGGGTCTCTGGCGTTTCGTCAGCCCACGCGAGTTATGTGGATATAAAGGGAAAAGTTGAGACGGTGTCGGGTGGAGTTCCCGGGTAGCTCAGTTGGCAGAGCGCTGGTACGTTCAACAGAAGTCCCGGGATAGATACCCGGCCCCGGAACAATTTTTCCCTTGAAATTATTCAAATCGGCTTTACAGGGAGCTTTACCTGAAAGATTAGTTTTGCAAATAAATACATTGTTCATTCATTTTATGTAATTTAAAAAAAATTCTTGATTTTGCTTTATTAAAATAAGTTTATAATCCTCTTTATTTCCTAGACTTTCAAATAATTATAATGTATAATAAAAATAATAAATAAATAAAATTAGTCAAAAAATAAATAAAGAATAATACAACTCAAAGAATAGCATAAATTAGTATTATACGATCAGTCATGTGTATGGCGTAAGTGCCTTCCTATTATGAGTGAAATCTTTCGAACAGACGTATCTCCAATTAAGGCCTTCTTGGCCTATAAGGTATCAACATTTTAGAGTTTGCCATTAGTCCTTATTAAGAGAAACAATAAACGAACTGAATCAATGTATTATCTTTGACGTGTCAATTTATTACTTTGAGTTGTAGGTCCGCATATAAACACACTTTTATTTCAACTGCTCTCCTGTAAAATTACACATTTGTCGCTTACGCCACTTCGTCTTTTTAGCGACGATAATTGGTGCCTTATTGGTATCACTTGTGAGCTTCAGACGTGTCTTCGGACAGTTGACTAAACAACAACAACAACCCGAGTACTTCCCTTGTAAGACGCTTGCCTGCCGATCCGGAGTTTCGCTCGGGCGCGGGTTCGATTCCCGCTTGGGCCGATTACCTGGTTGAGTTTTTTCGAGGTTTTCCCCAAACGTAAGGAATTTCCATGTAATCTATGGCGAATCTTTGACCTCATCTCGCCAAAAACCATCTCTCTATCACTAATCCCATCGACGCTAAATAAGCTATTAGTTGATATAGCGTCGTTAAATGGCCGATTAAAACAGCTGCAGTGATAGCTAGAACTACATCATCAAGCGTTGACATTGCTCACCGGACAGGATCCAAAATCCTTTTTTATGCTTAGAAAAATGTGCACAAATGGAAACGAGATGTTCACAAGGGAATCTGTAGCCTTTCCTTGCCACGGCAACAGTAGACTGTGCATCTCGGCCTATACTTTGCTTTATTCTCGCGCAGTTGCTAAAGTGGAAACGCCGCGCTTTAAACTGCCGTATGCACGACGAACTCGACAGTGTTGGGAAATAAATTCGACTTTAACTTGTTTCGACACTTTACATATCTCATTGAATGAGGTTTCATGCATTTAGACATACTGTACTTTGTTATTAATTCTGCAGAACGTAACGTGCTAGCAGAAGAAGGAAGAATGGCTCAGATGTGAATTTTTTCCATTGCCCTTGCTTGATACAGGCGGGGGTCGGGAACTTCTTAAATAATTCCGATTATCTCTGAGACACTATTTTCTTCATCGTATGTGGGTTCTTACAGTAGGGAGTTTATATCCGCGTACTGAGCACGGCGTCTTAGGAGAATCCACGAAGTGTAGGTATGTCACATACAGATCTTTAGCTATAAATTTCGTAAAATGTTTAGTCTGTTTGCAACAGGACCATTCATGCCAGTTTTTTTCTCATTCATGAAGCCGATAGTCACATTGAACAATGAATTTTTTAAACAAAATTTTAACCTCTGCACTAGATTTCACTTTCCTCAATAGCAATGAGATTTCAAACCAATAAAAATTCCATTTTTAAATTCGCATAGACCAAAGCTGAAAGGATTCCGATTCTTGATTAAATTATGGTAGACTAGCAGAAAAAGAACACTATTTTCACTAATAATAATAATAATAATAATAATAATAATAATAATAATAATAATCCGTGGCGCTACAGCCCGTGAAGGGCCTAGACCGACTAGCCGGCTGCTGGCCTCACGCCCACATGCCGAAGCAGAGGTGGACGATCATCCAACCAGAATGGGGGTATCGTGTGGTTAGCACGATGATCCCCCCAGCCGTTATAGCTGGTATTCGCAACCGGATTTCGCTACCTATCGTAGCTCCCCAAGTGCATCACGATGCTGGGTGGGCACCGGTCCCATACACTGGCCGAAATTTCATGAGAAAATATCTTCCCCCATGAGGACTGGAACCAGCGCGCATTCCGTAACGCGAGTCCTAGGCGGGATGCCTTAGACCGCGACGCCACGGCGCGGGACATTTTCACTAAAGTAGTGCAATTTTTGTTCTGTGATATATTGAATGGATTTTATTCTTGCTTATTTATTTGCTTTTAAATTATTTTATATGTAAGTTTGCAACCACTCAGCCCTTGTTTGGTGTGATCGAGAAGTGTGAGGATTCAAATTTTAGTAGGCTACATTGTTAATTCAAAATCATTTTCGTAATCACATTACAGTCAAAAAATGAAATTTCGTACTGTATTAATCTGAGATAAAGCACCTATTTGACGACGTGTGTGTATTAGCATGAGTGTGCCATTCATTGTTGACAGTATGTTTTACAGAAGAATTTACATTTTTTTGGCACAAGATGAGCACCTCCCTATTACATAACATTTTGATATAAGTTAATTTGTATTTTCTATAGAACTTCTACCTTTTCTTACACAGAATATCTGTCTTCCTACCGCCATCCAAACCAGAGATATGTCTTATATTTTAAATGGTCATCATTGTTAGTTTTTACACCGGTGTTAGAATTTCCACAAGGAAAAATAATTCCTCTTATTCTTTAATGGTACACGTAATTAAAATAACTTATAATGGTAGTCCTCGGTGATGTCCGTTAGATCCGCGCTACGTGGCTTCAGAGTCGACCGAGGGCGATGTATTTTGGAATGGCATTAAAATTCTTAGCGTGGTTTCCTCCGGAAGAAGATTAATGCCGAGAGTTCCCGGTTATAGAACCTTGTCCCTGAGAAAGGACTTAAGGCAAAATTTATCGGCCATATCTCGCCCACAGAAAATTTCGGTACGGAAAAAGTCTGCAGTTGAAAGTGTTGTTAAGGCGAGTGGATAGTGGTTTGGGGGTAAAAAATCCGAATTTTTTTAGTGTTAAAAAGTACAAAACTGGTTCTTTAAAATAATATCTATATTGTGGCGGTGCAGATAAGCCCTTTAAATGGCCTGTTTAAATTTGGCGGCGCATGTAATTCATACCTCCTTTTTATGCTATTTTTCGTAAGTTGATATTTTTTAAAACTTAAGTGCAGTTTTCTCTGAAACTTCTGAATCTATTTGTATATGTTTAGATTGTTTTCTGGATCCTGTGTATTACAAAGTAGATCTACGGGTTTATGAGTATCACAAACAATTGTTCTTGCTCTGATACATATCGTCAAGCGAGATGTACTGCCTGATAATAGAGATATGTATCAGCCAGAACCTCAATCAGAGAATTTCGTGAGGATGTAAGGCAGCAATGTCAAAGAAATAGCGTATGGACGGACAACCTTCGATTCCTCCGCGTATTACGTGGCCAGACTATTTTGTTATAGAGGCAGCAGTAACAAAAATAGAAGAGTTAACAAAATTAACATTATTTAAGCCCAAATGCAAAAACTGTTTTCACATTTGTCTACACAATTTTAACGAATGCAGCAAAATACTTCACAACAGAACAAATTATGTACTGTATAACCAAAAGTTGCTACGTATTAAATTAATCAGACTTCAGATGCATACATCTATTATGAGGCAGTACATCTCACTTGACGGTATGTGTCAGAGAAAGAACAACTGTATGTATGAATCTGAAGTCTAATTAGTTTAATATGTAGCTAATCTGTGATGTATACAATGGAGGGGGAAAGAAACTGGCTATTATCTCCTGGCATAGTTGCCTCATAAGTGGTGCGTTTTGATATCAATTATGAGGTTCAGACCTGTCTTCGCACAGTTGACTAAACAATCATCCTCACGAAAGCGTACTACACCTTTTCAGACGGATGCTATAGGAATTTCAGGTAATGTAATATACCATTTTGTTTTTGCAAAATGAAACGAAACGTGTTAAAGAAAATTAGACTTCTCTATGCTAAGACACAACTCGGAATGTTTTACATCAGTTGCTATTCACAGATCTCCTTCATTTTGAAATAAATTAATTTCTATTCAAAGTTTTTCAAATTGTATATTTGTAGGGTAATATGAAATAGTACGGATAATATGGGATACATGTCCTTTTTCTGAAAGCCATGAATTATTTGTGATTAAGTAGAACTAAAGCAATAATGGTATTACGTAGGAAAACTAAAGAATGCTTACAAAAGTCACACACATAAGCAGAATAATATTGTCCAAAGTACGTTAAATATTTTGGCTGCTTTAAAATATCACATTGTTTTGTTTGCAACAGCATGCACAGCCTCTATCATATTATGTTGATCCCCTTTCTTCCTCTTTTTAATTGGATGTAGCTACCTCTCGCTTCTTTGGTATTCTGCAAACAAGGAAAAATTATATTTTTATTGTCGGGTAATGTGGAATACCAACTATTCCATATTACTCGAAATCACCATTTCGAAATTAAATGTTGCACCTTCATGATAATAGTGCCAAAAGAAGTGCGAAAAATGGACCGAATTCAAGTTAAATCTTAGTTCTACATTATGATCAGAAGCTAATGTGGTTATGTAGGAAGCAGTCGGAAATATACAATTTGAAAGACTTACTTGACATAAGTTGAAAAACATAGACAACGATAAAAGTACTGTACGTTCTAGGTGGGAGCTCCAACAATATTTTTTTTCTGCGCAGGCAAAGTGCGGCTCTAAGTAGCTAATAATTACATTGACTTCCGATTGAGTGAGAAAAATGACGGCCGATAAAGTATGTATTCCATATTTACCGACTATTTTTTTACTATCTGTACGCTAGTTATAATTCTGCATAACGGCGCACCATTTTGGGTAGCTAATATTCAAATAATAGACATTGAAATGGATAGTGACTGTGGAATGCTAAAGCGAAACGACAGAAACCATTGAAAAATACTCGGGAAACTTTGTCCAAAAATACGACTATGCCTTCACCTGGATTCGAGCTGGCGTCCGCAGTCATCGTGACCCATTGCTCTGCCGACTGAAACACCCAAAGTGTCCCGAAGTAAAACAAAGCAGTAGTAGTTTGTGGCTTAATGTTCCTTTTGGGAGCTCATAAATTGCACATTATCTACCCGAGAAGTAGAATAACATATATGCAGACAAATTGAGGTTCTTTAATGAAAGGTCACTGTCGTCATTTTCTTGAAACTGTGACTGTACATTAACTTCGGATATAAAAAACTAATTTTTTTATGTTAGTGCATATCTATAATATTAAAATTACCTGCTGAAAACTGTATGTATTTTTTGTTACTCCACATAATACAATACGCAGTTCGTCTGTTGTGGATGAACTTTGTCTACTTTTTATATTTGTATTTTTTCCCTGGGCTGTGTATGTTTCTGTAACTCACGATTACAACAGCGTTCATAAGCTATGGAATAGAAGCGACCCTGTTGGACGCGTACCATTTTACCTCATTAGAGAATCACATCGCAAATATAATTAGTAGAGAGAAGAAATAAAACAAGCTTGCAGAAAGGATTATTTTTCATGATGCTATATAGAATTAGATTTCTGTCAGTCTGTTCTTAGTGAATGTAGCTTATCTTGGAGAGCTACTGCCAATGAATTGATGCTTGAGATTCCTAGGGAAAGAGAGCATTTTTCTTATGATTTCGAAATGCGCTTTATGTTACATAATTAGCTTCCTGTAATGTGATGCTTACCAAAGAATAGAATTCTACTGCCGTCCGTAAAGAAAGCGGGAATATGTATCATAGTTCAGTACTCCTTACAGCGAAGACTCTTCGTCAAAGTCCTTACATTATTTTCACTCTCCGACCAACTGGAAAGTTTTCTTTTCTCAATCGTACTATCAAGGACTGGAATGCTTTACCTGCAGACTTACTAAAGGCTTTACCAATAACCAAAAATGTATTTAAAAATAGGCTTAAGGACTTTACTAATAGACGGTAGTATATTATACACACTAGTTAAAGGGTTTAATTGATATCTTGTTATTTGAAGTGTTCTATCAGTGAGGAAGTGTGTTGTGTCAGTGAAGTGTGTAGTGTCAGTGAAGTCTATTGTGTAAGTGAAGTGTGTTGGTGTCAGTGAAGTGGCTGTGCAAAGTATTCCAACAGTGAAATGGTTAGAAGTGTTAGTGAAATCAGGTAGAATCAGTGCAGTGAGTGAGTTGACAGCGAAATAAGTGTAGTGCCGAAAGGTACTTGTGCAGATATGAACCTGTCAGACTCGTGGGTCTTAGTTCGAGCTTAGGGTTAAGATGCAAATTAGATTTACTTTAAATGTTATTTTAAGTGACCATGCTTCATTTTAATTTAGGATGCTCCTTGTTATTATTATTTTATTATTATTATTATTAATATTATTATTATTATTATTATTAATTATGTTTTTATTAGTTGTGTTTATTATTAATTGTCATTATTGAGTGTAATTAGTTACCACTGCCACCGGATATATACCCATTTGCAGTGTGAATAAATACATACATACAATATTTCATCTGATAAAAAACAACTATGTTCTTGCGAGACAGAATGGCTGAAAGGCAGTTTTGTCTTCTATACTTCGTTCCATAATGCCTGACAATCTATTATCAGGCAGTACATCTCGTTTGACGATATGTATCAGAGGAAGAACAATGATTTGTATGCATCTGAAGTCTAGTGTAATATCACAGTCTACTATATACAGTCGCGAAGCTTGAGGTGATTTTTTGCAAATCTCGTGATAAAGCGCTCCAAGCGGTTAGCAACTAGAAACAATAGACTGTCCACGGTCGACTTTGGACTGTGTCGTATTTCCATCGAGTGATAGCTCGTTGCTTATTTCTCATTGATGCTAGTGAAGTGTTCGTTATTGGTTGTAATGAAAATTTTAATGGCTAAAATACAATAATTGGAATAATAATATTTTACTAGAGACGTAGATAAATTAAGTTTGTTTTAATGAAATTTATTGATCACGTTTTATTTTCAATTCTGGTGGGATTATTATTGCTTAGGCCTACTTTTTTTTCAAAGGATATGTTTTTAATTATAGCTGTTAATTTTGTTGTTATTTTTATTTGTTACTTTACTAGAGACGTAGAAAAGGTCTGTTACAATAAAATTTATTGATCACGTTTTATTTCCAATTTTGGTGTGATTATTATTGCTTAATCTCATCCCACTTTGTTAACTACGTAAGCCTACACTACAAGTACCGGTACACGTAAGTTACTCCATTAATTCATATTTCCATTATTATTGTTGTAAAGGGAAATGCAAATTAATATTTATTGGTTTCATAGTTAATTATCACTATAATCTTGAATGATTGAAGCTATTATAGTAAATTTCAGTTCGTTTTGCACAAACAAATATAATATTAACCTATTTCTTGCAGGTATCTTCGAGTTTATGGCGAAATTTAATATACTTCACTAGAATAATAAATTAACTTTATGCATTTAATATTTAAATAATGGAAGGGAAGAGGATGGAAGAAATTCAACGGGAAAACGAAATTATGAAAAGCAAATGGGATCAATTTGAAGAGGAAAAGAGGAGAAAAAACTTGTTATTTTTTGGTATAGAAGAAAAAGATAGAGAACAGAGTATCGATACATATGAGAAGATATTAGGAGTGTGTTGGGAGTGTTTTGGTATGGACGTGAGCGATGGACAAGTACAGGAAGCATTTAAAATAGGAAAAAAGCAAACACAAAATTCGGAACATGCTAGGCCAATATTAGTAAAATTTAAGAGTTTGGTTACGAAGGAGAGGATTACGAAGAATAGGAGGATGCTAGGGAACACAACGATCAGAATAGATGACGACTGGAGCTACGAAGTGAGAAGTAGAAGAAGAGTTCTAATCCCGTTTCTTAAAGCAGCACGTAATAATGGACAATTCGCGAAACTCATCAAGGACAAAATTAAGATAAACAATTTGGTTTTTAGTGTAGAGGAGTGCTTAGTAACATTAAAGGAACCGATCGTAGGCTCAGAAGAAAAGGAAAGGAACAGAAAAATTTTGAAACAAAAAATAAAGATTATCGTAGCTAAAGGCGAGGTTAGTGACACAAGTATGGTGAGTGTACGCGAGAAAAATGCAAACGTGTCAAACTCAGTGACGATTTCCGGAAAGCAGTTAGTGACGTCAACTGATGAAGAAACAGGAGTGACGCGAACTGGCATTCCACAAGCTCAGCAGAACAAGACCTCAATGCAAGCGAATGGAAATTGTGGACATGAGATGGGAGCAATTCCGAAGCGGGTGAAGGAACTAAGATCTAAATCGAGGCTGACGAGAAGTAGAGTAACGCAAGTAGGAGATAGTTCAGGGAGCAGTGATGAAGGAAGAGGGGAAAACAAGGTGAAAAAACAGTATGACTTAAGGAAATGGTGTGGAGGGGAAATAAATCATGAGAAAAGAAAACTAAAATCTAAAAAGTAGCAATGTGGAAAAGTGAGTAGTGAAAAGTGCAAATAATTAGAGATGTAGAGTGGGGGGGAAATGTGTCATACAGGAGGGGGTTACAGTACTTTTGGTATAATGATGAGTTAGGAGTAAAACAGGGGAAGAATTGATGACAGACAAAGAATGACTAGTGGAAGAATTGCAATAAGAAATTTTAACAAAGTAATGTCCTAATTGACTTGTACGAGAGCCGTGTAAAACGGTGAGACGGCACTGTATGCTAATATTGTGAAGTGCCGCCTCACCGAAAGGTATATTGCTTAAAGACAAATATATACATTCATACATTCATTCAATAATGGAAGGAACGTGTTAATTTTTCCAAAAGAACACAACGAAAGTGTAACATATTTTGTCGTCTACTAGGAGAGAGATCTGCGATGATGAGGCGATAGTAGCGATCCTAGTGGTGGGCAACTACCCATGTTTGCATTTTTACTACATATTGAGCTTCGCGACTGTATATAGTAGACTGTGGTAATATGTAGCTAGTCGGTGATGTTTGCGATGGATGGGGAAAGGAACTGGCCATCCTACCCTATTATCTCCTTGCCTAGTTGCCTTATAAGTGGTGCCTTCTTGGGATCACTTGTAATCTTCAGACCTGTCTTCCGACAGTTGACTAAACAAAAATGCCTGACAGGAGAAGTAAACAGAGTCTGCAGAAGAGGAGAGAAGTATCATTGCTATTCAACCAATAGCAGAGGTTACATTTCATGCTTATCTTGAAGTTGGGCGGGGGGTAGAACGCTTCAGACCGCCCAACTTCAAGTCAAGCCTGGAACGAGCCCTCTACCATTGGTTCAATAGCAATTATACTTCTTTCCTCCTGTGCTGGCAATGTTTACATCTCCTGTCAGACATGGAACGAAATATAGTACATGGATATTAACAATAATCCGTGGCGCTACAGCCCGTGAAGGGCCTAGACCGACCAGCCGGCTACTGGCCTCACGCCCACATGCCGAAGCAGAGGTGGACGATCATCCAACCAGAATGGAGGTATCGTGTGGTTAGCACGATAATCCCCCCAGCCGTTATAGCTGGTATTCGCACCCGGATTTCGCTACCTATCGTAGCTCCCCAAGTGCATCACGATGCTGGGTGGGCACCGTTCCCATACACTGGCCGAAATTTCATGAGAAAATTTCTTACCGCATGAGGACTCGAACCAACGCGCATTTCGTAACGCGAGTCCTAGGCAGGATGCCTTAGACCGCGGCGCCACGGCGCGGGACACATGGATATTAATGCTAGGGAAAAGGGGTAGATTTTCGTCCTACTTTTTACATGCTATGGCCAGTTCATGTATTCCTCTTGCCTACAGCAAATTCCAGTGCATACTGTGCCAAAGTGGCGGATTTAGTAGGAGTTCTAAGAATTATTTGAATGTGAGGCCTATATACTACTACTACTACTACTACTACTACCACTACCTCTACTACTACCACTACCACCACCACCATCACTATCACCATCATCACCATCATCCCTTCCATAATCACCACCTACTTTGTTTTTTCTCTTGAATAAGGGAGGGACCCGAAGGCTTACACTGCAGCCTGAGGCTTATTGTGCTTACCACTCCTATTCTGTGAATGATTGGGTAGTCGAACGGCCGCGCTCTTGTACAAGTACAGCACGCCACACAATGAACTTAACCCGGGCTATTGTATGGATGATGGTGATGTTTGATTAATGATGGCGAAATGAGTTTGAGGTTCAACGCCGAAAGTTACCGAGGAATTCTACTTTAATTGGTTGAGGGAAAATCCTGGATAAAACCCAATCAGGTAACATGTCCCAACCAAGATTTGAACCCGGGCCCGCTCGTTTCACGGTCAGACGTGCTAACCGTTACTTCACAACGGTGGACACCACCACCTACTTAATACCTACCATAGAGAGTATTATCCTTGTCCAGCACTAGACAGCAACACATTACAGACCTTCCTGATTGTGTGGTTAACACGGCACAGGACCATCACGGAGACAACACAGAACAGAACTGAACAAGAGACGAACACCTAAACGACATTTCATACAAATTGAGAGGATGCTAGGGCATTTCTTTCCCCTTCTTCTTGCCCTGAGTCCGTCAGCGACAGAGTGATAACTGTTACCTCTTATACCTGCACCCCCCAAGCTGTACACACAAGAAAATAAAATATTAAATATAGTACACAAGAGAATATAAAATACAGCCACACAGATGTTTGACAATTACGTATTTGAGTATATTTTAGTGCCGTTCTCACAATATTTTCAAATAATAATTAAATTAAGGAATGTTAGTTTGTATTATGGAGTCGTGGTGGAGTGACACAGTGCATATTCTCGCATTGCGTATGCCAGTGATGTCAAAGCAAGCGCATTTTTCTGACCTTGACGTCGTGCGCGGGCTTCAAGCGGAGCAAGAATAAGCAGCCTATTGGATTAAGAAAACAGCGGTGCACAAACTTCAAACGAACGTGAAATTTTATGTCGTTATTTTTATATGGCTTCTTTCTGTTTAATATTATCTATATTGTCTGTAAAACAAAAGTACTAACACCTATTTCTTAGCCTAATATTGCAGTTGTGTTTTAAACGTTAATAACATAATAAAGAGTAAAGAAGGCATGTTAATACACTATCTTCAGTAATGCGTATTTACGATATATTAGATTTACGAAAACATTGTTTTAGTACCTGTAAGGCTACTAAACAAACATATCTTAAAATTTCACTTTTCTGTAAAAACGTTGAGAAAATACTCCTTTTGAATTAAAAAGTAAACTTGTGAAAAATGAGCATTAAAATTAAAACTTACATTCTTATAATGCACTTATACTTCTCAGACAAATCTAAAAATTAACATGGATACAGTTTGAATAAGTTCTCTTCCCTTTATCCATTGAATCAGTGCTGGCCAACTCTGTATATAGCTCGACCAAGCGGCATATACTACCTCTTTCGTCTGTCTCTTTCCTTTCCGCTGTAAAGCGCTCAGGCTCTCCTGGGCTCTAAGCGCGCGCTTGCTCCTATGGGCATCAGTTGACATCACTGGCGTATGCTGTAGAGTAGCAACTAGCGGTAAAGAAAACATTTATCTTCTGCTCTCGGTAGCTTTTAATAATAATAATAATAATAATAATAATAATAATAATAATAATAATAATTTATTTATTTAACCTGGCAGAGTTAAGGCCATACGGCCTTCTCTAACACTCAACCAGGATGTGCCAGTTGTTATAAGCAGTAATAAAAACGAAATACAAACGCTTAGTATAGACTTACGAAACATAGATTACCGGTAAAATTTTCAGTAATAAGATTTGTTACTATGCCGAAAGTCAATTAGTCGAACTTTTTTGAGATGCACAATATCATCTTCCCCTTCACTGATGGCAGAGAGTGTGAGAAAAGAAGAAAGGCCTATCAACCAAACTGAAATGGGAAGTAATTCCATAGACGGAAGATAAATCCCTTCCATTGCCCAAGAATTGAACCACGAACCGCTTGGTTGATTTTAACCAGTAGAAAGATGACGCATGCTGTTTTAGCCGGAAACGCATCAACTTTCGTGCCTGCATGGCTCAGACGCACTGGGTTGATTGTGCTAACCGGAGTTTACCCCCGAATTGGTTGGAACTTTCACCCGTCGCGGCGTGTGGACTTGATGTGAGCAGTCGGTTAGTAATGTCGGTGACTCAAGAGAAGACGAGAGCGGACTGAGGAGGAAGGGATGTGAACAGATAACGTACGACAACACGTGCAATATTTGTACTGCAGTAAGCGGAAACATTAGGTCTCCTTCTATTCAACTTAGCTTTAATTTCCATACGCATTGTTATTCATGTTTCCTGCACGAGTAATAATCTGGCTACTGGGATGCTTATCTGAGCGATGTTTATAATAATCAACAGCGATAGTCAAGAAGGTCACATTCTTTCCGCTCGTCTTCTCCTCAGTAAGGGACAGTAGGTCTTGTCCCTCCATGGGCTGCAGCGCGCCGGATTGTTTATTTTTATCTTAAAATACTTGAGAGCAAGCACAGTTTGAACTAGGTGTCACTTTGATACGAAATAAAATTAAAGTAATTCACGTATCAGAACATTTCCTTGTTCTGCTTCGGTTACGAGCTTCATATATCGGTGTAGGTGATTTTCAGTGTCAAGAGAGGGTTGCATGTTAAGTACCTTCCCTTTTCAATTTCAGTATTCAAAACGACTGCTCGCACGGATATGCCAGTGTAAACATGAAAACGTTTACTCCTTCCTCTTCTCGTTGCCCAATTGTCTCCAACTTGAAAAGCAGTGCTATGGACCCGTTCGTCGTACGCAAGGAGCGCTGTTTATGCATGAGTGTCCTGGACCAATGGTAACATAACATTCCCAACACACTTCCGCACACTAAACTCTCAACCGTAATTCTAAGCAAACAATATCTGTTACAGTTTCATTGTTCTACACTTACTTAGGAAATGTAATTATTTCATCATTAGGCTATGTCCAGAAAAGAAAGTGATCCTTATGTAAGTAATAATTTGCTGAAGAAATAAATTAGTTTACGTTTTCTAGAGATAGTATGTTGGTGGTTTTTATGAAAGACATGGACATCTTTCTATTAACGTGGCATCCGGTTGGGGAAACGAGGTTTGCTTCTTTAGTCTATTACGATTTTTCTTTGGTTATTAATTGCATCTCAGAATATTGCTGAAATTCACGAGAGAGTGCCTGCGTCAGGTAGGATATTGAACTTACGTCCTCCCAAATAGTATACAGAGTGTCCATAAAATAAGTAACTATTTTCATGAAAACGATATACTGTAGTTCATGATATTTGTATTCATTAGAAACCAGGTGGCCCGGGTTCGAATCCTGGTCGGGGCAAGTTACCTGGTTGAGGGTTTTTTCCGGGGTTTTCCCTCAACCCAATATGAGCAAATGCTGGGTAACTTTCGGTGTTGGACCCCGGACTCATTTCACCGGCATTATCACCTTCATATCATTCAGACTCGAAATAACCTAGATGTTGATACAGCGTCGTAAAATAACCCAATAAAATAAAAAAATAAAAATTCATTAGACGATTGTACACCACAAGCTCACTCATACACACTCATTGGTTCCTTTCGACATGTCGTCCACTGATGTCCCTGCACAATTCCCATCTGGACACGGTTTAACGGAATGCATTTCGCGGAAACTGTGGTGTGATTAGTAACGAATTCTCTGTTTCAGTTAATCAACCTTTGACACTTTTCTTGTGTAGAGCTTGGATTTAACAAATCCCCATACAAAAAAGTCTAATGGGGTAAGGTCTGGGGATCTTGCTGGCCATGGTCTACGACCGCCTCGTCCTAGTATCTACAGGTTGAGAAACACTTCATTCAAGTAGTCCCTAATAATTGTCGCATAGTCGCAAGGGGCCCCGTCTTATTGGTAAACAACAGTGTCTACGATACCATCTTGTTCCAATTGTGGCTGCAGAAACTCTGTCAGCATATACAAGTAACAGGCACCAGTAATGGTTTTCTCTCTGAAAAAAAAAATGGTCCATAAATATTTGTCTGTGTGGTTCCCAACCACACATTGGTGAACTTCAGCACTTTGAACACTGTTGATTTCGGAATTTGCAATTGACGCGAAAGACAACGTACAGATTTAGGACTCCGTTCAATTGACTCCCGTATAGCGTCAATGTCAGTCGACCTGGTCGAGACTCGTCAGCAACATTGCCTGTTCGTTGAAACTTATTCAACAGCCTCCATATGGATTTATTCGTTGGTCCATCCTTTCGAAATTTCCGTTGAAACCGTCGTCGCAGCTCATCGTACGGAACACCCTGTAGACGCCATGCCACAACGGCAACACGTTCAGCAATAGTCAACATTGAACTTAATGGTCAACCTATAACAACAAAAACATTCTTAAGTTACCGTAAACACGAAATAGTTACTTATTTTGTGGACACCTTGTATAGTCTGCCGCCGACTGAGATAATATTTAGCCGAGTTTAAATATAAATGACGAAATATTAGTCCAATGTTTTCGATAGTTGAGGAAAGATTATACAATTATCCTTCTTGGTCGTTTACCTACAACTCTTTCTCTTACATTCAGATAGAGAGCAGTATCTTGGTCCGGTTTGCACTGCTTACTGATTGCGGTACGACACTGACCAAGCGGCATACCTAGGCCTAATCTTGGAGAGAATGGTGGTGTAGGCTGTAGGGGATGGGAATGGAGTAGTCTGTAAATGTCCAGATACTTATACCTATAAATAAATAGATAGACAGACAGACAGACAGACAGACAGACAGACAGATAGATATCAGTGTAAGACTTTCATAAATCTCTTCATATTCTGGATTAATAATTATGTAGTTAATTAAGTAACTCTTATTAAATGAATGGTAGCGTCGCGGTTAAGGCGTAACCCTGCAAGCCGGACGGTCGCGGGTTCGATTCCCGATGGTGTCACGGCTTTTTTATTGATCTGATCCTTCCGTTTGCACTACGGATCCTGGGGATTACTCAGCCTGTAACAGAAATGAGTACCAGAGGCATTTCTTTGGGGATAAAGTCGCCAGGCAAGTAGAACTGACACCCTTAATTTATATTTAAATATCCTAATCTTGTCAATTCGAATAGTTCTAATATTAAATTTAAAAAGTTATGTATGGATTTTATAAAACTTGAAAAATTGTAAATTTAAATTTATATACCCTACTATAATTGCAAATTGTATTGTATAATTATTAATTATAATTGTATTGTATAATTATTAATTATAATTGTATTGTATAATTATTAATTTCAATTCAGGAATTCGCCCCTGAGCACGAGTTCTACTCTTTCAGGGGCGAGCTAAAGTTTCTCTGTATATTTTATATTTTATGTTACGATTATTAGCAAAATAATAAATAAATTAATTAAATGCCGATTACCTTAACCTCTCTCCATCCTCTGGGCCGATTTGGCCTGTAATGTGGTTGTTTTTCCTTTTATCAAATTAATATTTGTGTTAAAGGTTTCTCGTATTCAGTGTTGATCTTAAAGTTACACGAACTGTTGAATGACCGATTGAAAATTTCTAGGGGAGATTTAATTTTGTATTGTTTTTATCTATCGCTTAATAAAATGTTTTCACTTACTTGCATGGTATCTGTGTATATGAAGTAATTAAATCAATGATTCTGGAAAATTGAGAAAATTCGTGTAGTATGTTTGTCTGTATTTCAGCAACTTCAGGACCAGAGTTTGTTGATTTTGTATATACTTATCACGGTTATACGTTTCTCAATCTGGATGGTTGCATAATTTGCTGGCTGTGATTATGGCTCATGTTGCTTTTATTTCTACATCAACTTGCGCATAAATGGACTACAATGGGGAAACAAATCGTTAAAACTTTCCAGCTACTGCATATGTAAATAAGTTTTTTGCTTTTCAGACTGAAAAGAGTTAATTGTAACTGCTCACGGAATCTATGCCGATCAGTAGAAGCTTGTATTCGTAAGTTAATTCAAATGAATTCCGAGGAAGAAAAGTTTAGTGTGTACATTTTATTTTCATTCCTTTATTTTCGACAAACTTGTATAAGAGCGGGTATGGAGAAGGCATTGGAGCATATATTTTTAATTGGGACTTGTTTCTTCTTTTTCTGTAAATAGGGAATTAGTTGAATGAAAAATGTAACTCTGGAAGGATAGAAAAATTTCACTTCTGTTACAGCGACAAAATAAATTCAGAATACACCAGGAAGATTCCGTAGCTATTGAAATTAGATACTCGAGGGAGACACAGTTTGCATCCCACTATTGCAATACCAATAGTCAAGAATAAAGAAAATTAATTGGGTAATATTACTATAATTTGTAGTTTGTTAATTCTCTGACATTCTGTGATTTTAATGTCCGTATTATCACTTTGATTATAAGCACGATATTTACTTCCCTGCGTGCAATAGCGGTGCTGATATGCTGATTGACGTTTTGAACTGCAGAAGTAATTCAGTGTCAAAATTCTAAGTGGAAGAGAAATGAAATAGTAATATACGTTACAAGAGCGGTATGTTGACGTTTTCATGTTCGAGGAAAAGATTGAAAAAGCGAAACGTAGTTTTTTAATTTCCGAGAACATGAAAACAAACATACCGCTCCTGTATCGTACATTATTTTGTGCGAAGATCGTTTATTACATACCTGAAAGACGAATTTCTAATTAGTTGCATTGAAATCTCCATGTTGGTTTCTGTTTAATGACGGCAACTTCGGAAAGCCAAAATATCTTTCTTCAACATTGTTGCTATAAAATGTTTTCTGTGTTTACTATACTCCAACAGGCCATGATATACGTCTGTCTTTTTTTTCCCCCAGTCTATAAATGCGAACCTAAAACAGAGGTTATGTAATGATTTATTTTTCATTTTAATATTTTAACAATATTATTTATATAACATATTGCAGTAATAACATCCGCATCTGGAATCTTGTTGATTTTTTCACGGCTTCCTTAATGTTACTTGTATCAGGAATGCAATAAGTTTCGAGGAGTAGTAGACTTTACTTAATTTTTGCAAACATTTAAAAACAACAATTAACATTGCAATTTAGGTGAAATTGCAGTGGTAAGTTTCCAATTTATAATTATTACTATATTTAAACGTCTCTAAAAATAATATGTTAAAAGCCTACAGCAGTAAAATGAATGTCGCGCTTAAGCGGTAAGAAGAGGGAAATTGTTATGTGTGTTACGTTGGGAATACTGAATGTGGTATTTTACACTTACCGCGTATTGGTTCTGTGCGGAAAACAAGCAAATACGCACGATCTCGCACAAACAATTTTGTACAGAGTTCTCCATCAAGGACAACGTTCTTTATATGCCGTAAAACTACCACACGTGACTCCAGGTTTTATATCCGTCCTGGAGGATGCTATACTAATCATTTTACCACTCTTAAAAATCCATTGCCTTCGATCGACTTTGAACCCGCATGTCTCGGGTAGCATTGTAGCCACTGGACCAAAGAGAGTAATAATAATAATAATAATAATAATAATAATAATAATGATAATGGTGTAGACCACAAACTTTAAGGAAAAACAGAGAAATATTTATAGTTATTCATTCACCAACTACAGTTGAAAAACTGTTACATATTTGTTCACAATTGACTGCAAGTACGGTGTTTCAAAATTTGTGTAATATATTTTTATAATGTTACACCGTGAGATCCAACGAGCGGTGGAGTTCCCAGCCGCCTACAAGATCACGGATGTTGTGGGAAGTTGTGATGGGGAATCCCACCAGTAGGGATGGGAGGTTATTAAAAAGTGACTGGTTATCGGTTAACCGGTTATTTTAAATTTTATTTAACCTGAAGAAGGTTAACCGATAAAAAAACCCCGTTATTTTCCAGTTTTTTAAATATTTTAAAGCCAAAAAAATTAGTCAGGAAAACAGATTGAGAAGTTATTTGCACTAGAAATCAAATAACAATTAGCAATTAACTGTACTGTCTGATAATTATGTAATGGACCATAACCTCAATCAGAGGTAATCTTGGAGTATTAAATCTTTGTTTAGAACTGGAGCCACATCAAAAGTATTTACCCGGAAATTATTAAAGCAAAGAATATTATCTCTTTGGAGAAAATTCGGGATGTTAAAAGACTTCTGAGTGTCCACTATTGAGAAAACGGAAAAGAATTTTTAAAATCTCAAGTTTTACGTGCATGATACTGAGAGTAGTGCAAATGCATTGGATTCCACTGATATTGAGTCAATGTTCCAGTTAATGTAAGCGGACAGTAATTGTGAAGATAAAAGTCTGAGTTTTGATAAATATGTGCTTTGTTTTATGATGTGGTAATTTCCTGTTGCAAAAAAATGTTTCTCCTCATCTGTAGCATTTTATAAACTGAGATCAATCTTATTTCGGACGTTATAATTTAAAATGTTGGAGACAGTATTCTTGTTTAATATTTTGAATGTTTACTGTCAAAACACTCATGATCCAGAGGTCATTGTCAAAACTCACTTGATCCAATATTTAATGCAAAATGATTTCTATTCCTAAAAGAATAAACGTTCCTACAATGGTAACTAATAATTAAATTATTATTTTTTCACATATTTACCACAGTCTACTATATACAGTCGCGAAGCTTGAGGTGTTTTTTTTGCAAATCTCGTGATAAAGCGCTCCAAGCGGTTAGCAACTAGAAACAATAGACTGTCCATGGTCGACTTTCGACTGTGTCGTATTTCTATCGAGTGCTAGCTCGTGGCGTATTTCACATTGATGCTTGTGAAATGTTCGTTATTGGTTATAATGAAAATGTTAATGGCTAAAATATAATAATTGGAATAATAATATGGGACAAGGAGGAGACGTTTGTAGTGCTATAAACTGTAGCAACAGTAAGAGAAAGAGGCCAGCGTTATCCTTTTTCCGATTTCCGAAAGATTCAGAAAGGTTCCTGGGTTTCCACAAGAATGCTGTGCAGAAACAAAACTGTTAATTTGAAGTTCTTTGTGACTGTTAGAATACATTATATCCTTAAATTTCACAATGAAATGTTTCAGTCTAACCGAAAGGACATTAGATACCGGTTAAAGTTCTGTCACTTAGGCTGCTAAATTTCCAGAGAAATAAAGGTTAGGTATACTTTTTTTTCAGAGGATATATTTTTAATTGTAGCTATTAATTTTGTTATTACTTTTATGTGTTATTTTACTAAACACGTAGAAAAATGAAGTTTGTTTTAATGAAATTTATTGATCACGTTTTATTTTCAATTCTGGTGGGATTATTATTGCTTAGGCCTACTTTTTTCTTCAAAGGATATGTTTTTAATTATAGCTGTTAATTTTGTTGTTATTTTTATTTGTTGCTTTACTAGAGACGTAAAAAAAAGTCTGTTACAACAAAATTTATTGATCACGTTTTATTTCCAATTCTGGTGTGATTATTATTGCGTAACCTCATCCCACTTTGTTAACTACGTAAGCCTACACTACAAGTACCGGTACACGTAAGTTACTCCATTAATTCATATTTCCATTATTATTGTTGTAAAGAGAAATGCAAATTAATATTTATTGGTTTCATAGTTAATTATCACTATAATCTTGAATGATTGAAGCTATTATAGTAAATTTCAGTTCGTTTTGCACAAACAAAAATTATATTAACTTATTTCTTGCAGGTACCTTCGAGTTTATGGTGGAATTTAATATACTTCATTAAAATAATAAATTAACTTTATGCATTTAATATTTCAATAATGGAAGGAAGGTGTTAATTTTTCCAAAAGAACACGACAACGAAAGTGTAACATATTTTGTCGGCTGCTAGGAGAGAGATCTGCGATGATGAGGCGATAGTAGCGATCCTAGTGGTGGGCAACTACCCATGTTTGCATTTTTACTACATATTGAGCTTCGCGACTGTATATAGTAGACTGTGTATTTACCTTAATTCTCAAGGAATTAAACTGGATATATATATATAATATTTCCCTTATTTATGAAAATTTTTATTTGTGGAGTAGGGGCTATGCGAATTATGACTCTGACCCACTCATATTTTTTATGTAGTGTTTTTGTTCTAAATTGACATTTCTCTTAATAGAATTAATTTTAGCAGTGTACTCGTGAATTATGATGACAGTAATCTGTCATTGTCTCTGCCGTACTTACAGTTACAATCAACTGGCGTATTTACGTGCAAGTTAAGAGCAGCTTAAAGAACAGCTAATTTCAACCGGACATCAAATTTAAAACCAGTCCATTCTTTCCTTTTTTCTGCCTTCCTCTTTGTCTCCGCCTATGCCCCATATATTTTAGTGTCATCTATCATCTAATATTTTCTTCTGCCCCGAACTCTTCTCCCGTTCTTCATTCCTTCCAGCGCATCCTCCAGTAGACAGTTTCTTCTCAGTCAGTGATCTACCAATTCCTTTTTCTATTCCTGGCCAGTTTCAGCATCATTCCTTCTTCACCCACTCTTTCCGACACAGCTTCATTTTGTAGTTTGTCCATTTCACACGCTCCATTCTTCTCCATATCCACATTTCAAACTATTCTAGTCGCTTCTCTTCACTTCGTCGTAATGTCCGTGTTTCTGCCCCATACAATGCCGTACTCCACACAAAGCACTTCACTAATCTCTTTCATAGTTCTTTTTCCAGTAAGAGTTATTATACTCTCGTAATTCAGGCAAAGAAAATAAAATACTCATCTCTTGATTTCTGAAATTAAATGTGAAAATAGACACAAAGTATATTAAGATTTGTTATAGAGAATACCGTTCCCTACTGCCAATTTAAGTAAATAATGGAGTTCTTATTTGTAATTTTATTGTGCTTTCTCCAGTAACGCATTGTGTGAGGATATTTCCTGTAAATATCGACCGTCAAAACTGAAGAGCAGTTCAGTTCTTCTGTATACCTTATGTAAGGTAGATTAAATTATTCACTTGCCGTCATACATTATAAAGGTATTCAAGAGCTTATAATCAGTTGGAGTTATATTCCGGCTTTAGCTGCATTAATTAAAAGTATGTAAATACATAAATAAGTTACTTAAATTTTTCTCCTCGATT